>NC_135488.1:85084074-85684074 GCF_052094955.1 Ictidomys tridecemlineatus | reverse complement strand
GAGAGCCTGTCTCAAAAAGTAAAAAGAGGTGGGGATGTGGCTAAGTGATTCTGGGTTCAAACAAAAAAAGAGTATTGTTTTGTTAATTTATAAGCAATAACTACCTTTAATTGAGTGCATAGCTAGATTTCATTGACAACTCTATAAGGTGGATGCTATTATTAGGTCCATCTTGCAGGTTGTAGAATGGGTACTTGTATTTGAGGGAGGTTAAATTAGCATTGTGGTAAAGAAGGGAGTTGAACCAGGGTCTGCCTGCAGAGTCTGGGCATATAACCCCTATCCTACAATACCATTGAGTTGAAGTCGACCACCTTTACCACAATTGGCAGGAGCCAAAGGAAGGAAGAGAAGATGCAATACCTGCCCAGTCAGTGGGGGGATCCAAGACCAGTCTTGTCAAGTGGGCTCAAAGATGCCTGCAGGAGCATGGCTGCGAGGTCAGACCTTTCACCGCTCCTCCCTGCGTGGTCTTGGGGAGCAGGCAATCTGAGCTGGGGCACAAGGACAGGCTGATGCCCCAATTTACTGGCATTTTGTTCATTGATGGCTAGGGCAGGAGGAAAAGTGCCTCCATGAAAGGTTTGGCTGATTCTGGATTGGAGATTCATTTCCAACTGTCCTCGCTCTCCTTCATCTCTAAGCTAGCTGGGGTCAGATAGAGGATATTTTTATAAGGATGAACTGTCCTTATGAATCCTTATCTAGCACATTTCCTGCAGCACAAGTCTCTCTTCAGCAGTCTCAGGACCTGTTGCTAATGTCCTCTTGGCTTCCCATCAAATTCAACTAGGAGAAAGACCTTCTCTGAAAGGCCCCAGGTTTGCAGGAACCAGTCCAGTGGTAGGTGCAGGAGCAGGGATGTGGGGGCCTAGGAGAGGGCTTGGGTACCATTCAGCATGCATTTTCGTGAGTGTCTGGCAGTGTACTGGGCACTGGGAGAGAATCTCAGCCTAAGATCCCACCATTAGGTAGTCATTGTCACACTATGAAATACTAGCCAAGGAGTCTGTGAATGGCATTCAAGGTGACTGCAAATACAGATGGGACATTTTTTTTTTTTCAATACTAGGGATTGAACTCAGGGCCATCCACATGCTAGGCAAGTACTCTATCACTGAACTACATCCACAACCCTTGCTAAGTTGCTGAGATTGGCCTAGCACTTGTGATCCTCCTGCCTCTGCCTCCCTAGCAGCAGGGATTACGGGCATGGGACATCACATCTGGCTAACAACTGTTTTAAAGAAGTGTTAATTCCTCATCTTTTACCTGCTCATAGAGGCCAGGGACAGACATCAAGGAGAGTGAGGGGTGGCCTGGGGAATCCTATGAGGTTTTTGATCTATTTGTACCTCAACTTGCATATCTATAAAATGGGTTGACTAAGTCCATTGACAGGAGACGCCTTTCCCCATTGCTGACTGGTTGGAAGGTTGGCAGAGCAGTTCACACTGCAGATGTCCAGATTTGGCATGACTGGGTGTTGAGCCTGGCGTGGTGGCTTCGAAGAGTCATCTAGACCCTCTGCAGGGTCTACTTCCTGCAGGCCAGAATGAAAACAGCTTTTCATCCTGAGTCATTTGCCATCTCAGAAGGGCAGTTTTTGTTGTAAAGTAGTCTAGAGACCCCCCCCCCCCAAATCTCTGCTCAGCACTCTGGGCCTCCACCCAAATTTTATCCCGAGGGGCTGCATCCAGCACAGCAGGGCAGGTTGGGGAGAAGGAATGTGTTGAGTGCAGCAGTTGCCAGGCTTCAGTTTCCTAGGGGTGAGCATGTGTCCTGGGGACTGGGGACCACTGGTATTTACTTGGTCCAGATTCCATGTTATTCTTGAAGTCTTTATTGACCATCCATTGTACACCCAGCTACAGGCGTCAGTAAATGGAGACCCTGAAGGGAATCACAATGTCTATCCCTGATGACCTGACCATTCACCGAAGGTAGAGGAGACAAGTCCAGCTCACCAGATACAGCACATCCCCCAGGAGAGATGTGCTTGGTTCTTGGGTGCATGCCACAGGTAGGTCTGGTGGCCACAGAGATGGCTAAGTGGAAGGAGAAGGGCTAGAGAAGAGATAGAGGACGCTGGGGAGGATATTCCAGGGCGGGTGTCATTCTAAGAGTAGGAGTGGTTTCCACTGGTAATGGGATTGAGGGCACCTTGATGAGATCACCAGGATCAAAGCAAAAGGCAAATATTGGTGCAATAGATTATAGAGGACTGGTGAGCCATGAAAGTTTTTTTTTTTCCCCCAGCAAGAGAACACCTAATTAGAGTTCCTTATGACTGCATTGTAGGCTTGCAGAGATGAGCAGCTCTCTGGGTTTCTGATTCCAGGTCCTAACTAATTCCTGAATTATTATGCTCTTGTCTTTCTAAATGTAGTAACGACCCTCCTGCCCTTTCTCCTGTTCTTTCCCCTCCATTCTTCCATTTATTATCCATATATCTATCCATCCATTCATTATCCAAGCATCTACTTATCTATTTACTCAGCCTCTTGTCTTCCACTTTCTTCCCACCTCCTTCTAATAAAATAAGATCACTCTCGAGAACGGACACTTTGTGTTCTCTGCCAATTTCTTGGTTTCTAGCACAGTCTCTGGCATTTGGTAGGACCTTAATAAAAGAAATTTTCTTTCTTTATTTTTTTTTCCAGTGCTGGGAATTTTCACACATGCTAGACAAGTGCTGTACTACTAAGCTACCTCCCAGCCCCCTGAATAAATAATTTGGAACATATTCTCTCATTGAATATCACTAGACACTCACATTTTGGATAGGATGCTCTACCAGGAATATTGAGTCTATGCGGTTCTGATAATTTGCTGGAGACACATCTGGTTATTTGGGGGGATCTAAAATGCCCCCTCAGTATCCCAACAGGGCCTTAGTTAGCCAAAAATCTTGAAGTTCAAGAAAGGAGCCCTGGGTGCTTGTCCAAAGACAAGGTGTGTGGTCTTGGGCATGAACATGCTCTCTTTGTTTCTTTGGCAGAGGGAGGACACACTTGGGCCAGGAGAGCTCTGAGTCTTCAGACTGTGCCAGGCTGTGATTCTACAACCCTCACCCTTCCATGCAGGACAAGTGAAACCATGTTGAAAAAACTGCTGTGTTTCATCAAAAGGGAGTTACCCTAGATTCAGTGATTTAAAGAATGTTTCTTAGCAACAGAGCCTCCTTAGCTGGGCAGCCAACCATTACTCAGCCTTAGGATAGGATTCTCTTCTGGTAGTCCCATTATGAGCACATTACCTGACTCTTATCATCGGGGGACCTAGGAATGCCCAAGAAGGGATTTAATTGCTCTGAGGCTGAGTTCCTTTTCCTGATTAAGTCACTTAATAAATGACCACATCAAGTACCCTAAAGTGAGGTATTTCCTAAGAGGACCTAAATCACTTTTAATTTTGAGGGCTGTGTGTTTTTCTACTGCAGCCTGGAGCTGCTGTGCCCAGCCTGCCATCTGAGAAACGTTTCTTCAAGGTGTCAAAAGGATGTGTCATGCATTTGGAATGAGGGCTAAATTAAAAGGCCATACAACACATAGTTATATAAGTAGTGAGATATTCCGGGCCGTTTCCAATATAAACTACTCATTTGGCAGTCTTTTCTGGGTAGAGCTCTGGACACTTGCCTGATATTCACCTCTCCTCACATGCATTTCCATGCACTAGTGTACACATATGAATATTTATGCTCACACGAGCATTAATACTTGCAGTCAGGAAGAGAAGTGTAGGACCCTCTGAATTGGACACATCCATTTAGCCATGTGAGTTTTGTTGCTACAGAAGATGTAAAGATTGGTGACTGATAACTTGGTGCTGTATTTTCTTGCCTGCTTCTGAGACTGGCCCTGGGGCTCTGTCCTCTTGCTTCTTGAAAGAGAGGCTTGGGGTTATGACTTAGATATTAGGTGTCCTCCAAAAGCTCATATATGAGACAATGCAAGAAAATTTAGAGATGAAAGGATCGGGTTATGAGAGTCTTAACCTCATCAGTGCATTAATCCTCTAATAGGGATTAAGTGGGTGGTAACTGTAGGCAGGTAGGCTGTGACTGGAGGAGTTGGTTGATGAGGGTGTGCCCTTGGGGTTTGTCTCTTGTTTGTGAGAGGGGAATTCTCTCTCTGCTTCTGGTGCTATACCCCAGCGGCTTTCCTCCACCGCACACTTCTGCCATGATGTTTTGCCTCATCTCCCGCCATGAGACATGGAGTTGGCCACCTATGGACTGAGACCTCTGAAACTGTGGACCCCCAAGTAAACTTTTCCTTCTCTAAAATCGTCTGTCTCAGGTCTTTTGGTCAGTGAAAAAACTGATTAAAACACTTGAGTTCCATGATAAATTTATATAACATGTTATATTTCTTCACTCAGAGGGGAGAAGAAACTAAGTGATTTTTTTTTTTTATCCAACTGCCTCACTTTTAAGATGAAGAGTAAAAATGAGAGCCCAGAAATAATCCAGAGCCCGAGCCAGCTCCCAGGTTTCCTGGTTCTTCCCACGGCTGTGTCACCTGGCTTTTGGGCACTATAGCAACACACCTGAGATAATTAACTTCTTATAAAGACAAAATGTTTATTTGGGCTCACAATTTTAATGGTTCCAGTCCACACTCGGGCAGATCCATTGCTTTGAAGGGTGCTGGTGGGGTTTCCAGAGGGCATGGTAGTGAGAGTTCCAACTGCTCATTCCACATGGCCAGGGAGCAAATGAGGAAGAGGAGGAGCCCAGCTCTCACAATCCCCTTTGAGGGCATGCTCCCAATAACCTAGAGACCTCCCCTCAGCCCCACCTCCCAGAGGTTGCCCTGCCTCCCAACAGTGGCACCCCAGGGGCCGACCCTTTCATCTGGGGAACTCTGGGGGACATTCAACAACCACAGAACCTTCCTCTAAGACTTAAAGGGCATCCTTTGCACCAGGGGACAAAGTGGCAGTCCTTGTTACTTTGGCTTCCACTCTGCCTGGAGGATAGGCTGATGAGCACTCCCTGCCCCAAGCCCTAGTCACACCATAAGAACAATAGTAGCAGCTAGTCTCTCCCCAATTGCAGCCCCTCTTCCCTGAATACCCCCTTCTGCTTTGAATCTGGGCTGGCCCTTTTAATCATTAGAATGCACCAGAGGGAAGTAACACCGTGTGACTTCCGAGGTTGGTTATAGAAAGGCTTTCGGCTTCTGCCTTGGACTCTGGAAACATAGGTGCCAAGGAAAACCACCACTGCGTGAGAAGCGACTATTCTGAGTTCTGAGTCCTCCATATGGTAGAGTGAGAATGCGTGGAGCCCCACCCCATCCATTCCTACTGTCTCTGCCCAGGTGCCAGACATGTGTGAAGAAGCTCTTGGGGGAACCTGCCCAGCCAGGGCTCCCATGGCTGCAGCTCCTGCTGTTATCTGCAGAGACCCAATATGAGAATGCCCAGTGAGCCCCGTCAACCCACAGAACCGCAGGAAATTGGAATAAATTGTTGCTTTGGGGCTACTACATTTTGGGTGTGGTTTGTTACCCTGAAGTTGATACCAGAGTCTGCGCAGCCACTCACCATGGTTTCTTCCAGCTATGCCCTGTCTTTAGTCAAGACCCCTTCTCTCCCCTCCCTTCTGTCTTACTCCTCTCTCACTCCAAAGTTATCCCCAGTTCAGATAAACCAAGAGACAGATAATTGAAGGAGACGACCTTGACTACTGATTTCACCCCAGAGAGAAAACAAGTGTTTATGGCCAGCTGAGAAGTGCCCGCTGCCCACAGCATGTTCAGAAGCCACAGGCGCTGGAGAGGCCAGTGGCTTTGCTTCTACTCCATGCCATAAAGAGGTCCTTTGCAAAACCTGCTGGGAACTTTTAGACATTTTGCTGTTCCCATTTCTGCTTTTTATCTAGCCTTTTCATTAAAAAATGCCACCTCTTTTTTCCAATTAAACTCTTACTGGGTGAGAGAGCCCAGGGTCAGCCCTTCTGAGACAAATGGAGGTAAAAGAGTTTGGGGGCCACACTCAGCTTGGATCCCTACCCCCAGGCATAAGGAAAGCTTGGGGAGAAAGCACCAACTATTCCTGAGCCTTTCCCCAACTCCCTAACCTGCTCCTGAGCAGTGAGAGGCCCTTCCTTGTTTCCATACTATATTTTATCTGGGATGCCTAATCTACAGGGTTCTGGATAATTCTTCCCTTGACTAAAGGGATCTGCTATAGAGGAAAAAAATTTAGAAAGTTACTGATTTTGATCAGCCTACTTATTTTATTGTTTTCTGGAGAAAAACAAAGAAGGAAATTGACTTTCCCAGGGTTACCCTGGGAGCTAATGCAGGTGAGAACTGAGTTGGGTCTTTGCTCCAATTTCACCTTCTCAATGAGGTTGTCCATGATCTCTCCCTTTAAAATTGCACACTTCCACTCCAGGGGTCTGTTTTATTTCCACACTACTACTATTACTTCTTCTTCCTCTTCCTCTTCTTCTTCCTCTTCCTCTTCCCCCTTTTCCTCTTTCTCCTCCTTCTCTCTCTCCTAGAGTGTGATCTGCATGAGGACAGAGGTCCTACTTGTTCTGTTCACTTCCATGACCCCATGCTCAGGAAAGTGCCTGCCACTTCCTTGGCTTGCAGTAAACATGTGTGGAATGTGTGAACAAAAGAATCAGGACTCACTGTGAGGTTCACAGTCAGGAGCTCTTCTTCCCTCTTCAGCCTTCTGCTTGCTGTGTCATCTCTTTACTGTCCCAGAGTCTCTTTGGATCCAGGGAATTTGTGCAACAGCTGTCTTGGGGGATCCCAGGAGGATGCATGTTAGGGGTGAGGTCAGGGGAGCAGCCTTTGGAGCCTTGCCCTCAAATCCCAGCCACCCGTGCTGTACTGCTGGGTGTTAGCAGCTGCTCCTGCCAGGCAGCAGAGGAGGCAATTTCCCAGAAGAGGAGAAGGATGTGACCATCGAGTGGAGAGGGGGTTCTCTCTGGAACAAGAGAACTCAACCCACTACAGTTGCTCTTTCCTGCCCTCTGCTAAGTAGAGGCCAGTGTTCTGAAAAGAGTCTGGATTATAGAGGTCCTGCCTCCTCTCTGTTGGCCACTACCCACTCAATGTTAGTCAATTGGCTGGGAATTCCCTCTTCCATCTAATGCTTCACAGTCACTGTGGCCTGGCAAACTCACAAGGGGAGGGCAGGTCTCCCTCTTCCATCCCCACCAGCTTCCTTGGCTGCAGCCCTGACATCAGGACAGGCTGCGGATTCCGAGTACTGCCTTACCATCTTCCCCACTGAACCTCCTCGGGCATTGAACTTCAGTAGGTCAACCTCTCACAGAGTGGGGAACCAGCTGGGTGAGTAAGATGAAAGTCCTTTTTGTAAGATGAAAGTCAAACACCTCTGTCAAGTCTGGGACTTTGGGAAAGTAATCAAATAAAAGATTCTGGATGACATCAGAAGTAACTTAGGTCAGGTCTTTGCTTCCATGTCACAAAACGAAATGAGCTACAGTTAGAGAGCACAAAGTCCTCGGAGGTCCCCTGATCAACCCCATTTCCGGATGAGGAAACTAAGACGGGAGAGGCTGGGCTGGGTCCAGTTCATGGTGGGAGGAGTTAGGGCCCGAGCGAGGGTCAGCCTCTCTTCCCTATATTCTGCCACTTACGCACATCTAGAAGTTAATGTAGTCGGGTAACTCTGAAAATGGGTCTTCAGGGGTTGGTTCCATTGTTTTGGGGTGTTCCACAGTTTAGAATATTCAAAAATTTGAAGTTTGGGGCTGCAAAAACAGCAAGTCCCTAGGATTCCTGGAGAAATGTTCTGCAGGCTGGCCTCAAACTTGTAATCCTCCTGCTTCAGCCTTCCAAGGGCTGGGGTATATATCACCGTGCCTGGTTTTGTAACCCTTATTTTTGACATGGGAAATAAGAAAAGCAAATTTGTGGTTACAAAACTGCTTTTGTTAAAAAACTTTTAAAATTAAGAACATTTTTTGATGCTGGGGATGCTGTGTGCTAATTGTGCACTCTACTGCTGAGCTATACTCCCAGCTCCATAATTGTTTTTAATTTAGTGCATCATTTAATTAGCATTTGTAAAAGTGAAACGAAGTTCTTCAGGAAACTTACAATCAGTTTAAATGTGCAGCTACATTAGTGTTGTGACAAGTCTAATAATAAAATCTTAGTGATTGCTGGCAAGTGCTGAACAGATGTGTGAACAGGCACGTTGACTTTGGGTTGAGTATCAGGTCATATTCAAAAGTGGGTAAAGACCCCTCCTTCTGGGCCTCAACCCTCAGCCTCCAATCCTAGGCCCCAAGGTCAGCTCCAGCCCGCAGCCCCAGACTCCGGCTCAGATTTCAGCCTCAGTCCATTTGCATGTTATAGAGCTGCCTCCGTAAAATCGGCCATCAGCAGATCTGCTGTCTATATTTTGATTAATACACAACATGTACATTGGATACTGATGTTCTTTATCTATTTCTTGACTATCAAAGAGTTATTTCTCAAGGCTAAGGGAGTAAGCACCTTTCAAATTGTGCTTTGAGTACAAAAGTGGTCAGCAGTGTCCCAGGAGACCACAGACTCCAGGAACACAGAGCAAGGAGGGTCTGGAGCAATCACTGGCCCTTCTCCCTCCTTCTTGGCCCTGGTGTCACCTGTCCATAGACACTTATCCAGGGGTCATCCAGCAGGTGCCAGGAAGGAGAACAAACTTGCACAAGGGGCAAGGGCAGCTTCTGACTCTGCTATTCTCCAGTCTGCACCGTGACCTTGGGCAAGGCCACTTACCCTTTCTAAGCTTCAATTTGTCTATGTGTCCAATGTGGACTTGAGGCAATGAAAAACATGTTGGGCAAATTCTTTGACACTCTTGCCATTGAGAAGTAGGAGCTATATGTTCTTTACTTTTGAATGAGGGCCAAGCTTACGCGTGACTTCAGAAACTAGATCAGAGAAGGCCACCCAGCTTCTCTGGTCACTGGCCTTTGTAACCTGGAACTGCTGTGGATCACCCCAAGTCTATCATGCCACTAGGAAGCCCAAGCCACATGGGGAGGCCACATGGAGGTTGCTTTGGTCAACAGCCCCAGGTCTCTGCTGACACCAATGTTCACCACCAGAAGATTCCAGCCTCCAACCAGGCCTCAGACATTGTGCACAGACTTAGGACAATAATATCTCCATTTCCTAATTTGCAGGGCTTTCATGAGGAGCGAATGAAATAAGGCATAAAGAAGTCTTTCGAAAAGCCTCTCTAAATATAGCTAATATTTGGGTGGTTATTTTTATTATCATATTCATTCCTGTATTAGGGCTGAATTTTATTAATCCTATATTTTCCTGCACAAGGAAAATATAAAAACACGGAGAAAAAAAGGTTCTTTGCTCTCAAAGATTCTATTCTAGTTGGCAGAGGGAAGACTGAGAAACCAAAAAATGTTTCTGTACTATTTATAACAGAAGTATTATAGAACATGGCTCAAATGGTCAAGTGTGATTCATTGCTGAAGGTGTTTATTGGAGGAAGGGGGAAGGGAGGGGCCAAGAAAGGTTTCCTGGAGGATGTGGGACTTGTGGGACTGAAGGATGGGGAAGATTGGGGTTTCCAGAGAGGCGGTGGAGAAGGTAAGATGTGTGGGGAAGCTGAGCATGGTGGCGCTCGCCTGTAATCCCAGTGGCTCAGGAGGCTGAGGCAGGAGGATCGTGAGTTCAAAACCAGCCTCAGCAAAAGCAAGATGCTAAGCAACTCGTGAGACTCTGTCTCTAAACAAGATAAAATGGGGCTGAAAATATGGCTCAGTGGTCAAGTGCCCCTGAATTCAATCCCAAGTACTAAAAAATTATATATATATATATATATATATATATATATATATATATATATATATATATTTATATAAATTAAAAAAAAAATAAGAAGTGTGGGGAGATGGAGTGGGCAAAGATACAAATTAGGCTTGTCAAAGAGGAAAAAGGACCAGGGCAGAGGAAACCAATCTGTTAACACTATTAACACTGTCTAGGGTCACACAGGCCTAGCTCATGAGGGCCCAGATACCAGCCAGGTATGATCCAGCCAGGGTGATCCAGTTCTTTACCTGACCAGCCAGGTGTATCTGAATCCCTCTAAGGAGGGGGCGTCCAGGGCCCCTCTGGGTTGCCCCTTCTTATATCACTGTTGACCTTCTCTGATGCAGAAAGTAACTTCCAGGCTCAGTGTCCCCCTTTCTCTAGGAACTTCTTACCTTGTTCCTTCTCAGTGTCCCTGCATCTGCCTCTGCCCTTTTGGCCAAAACAGAGTGGTCAGTGATGTCTGTGGTTGGTCAATGGTCCCAATCAACTGGGGATAATCTGATTTTTTTTTTTCTAGGAGTTTTGTAACTTTGAAGCCCTGAAGATGAAAGTGTACACCAAGTACTCTGGAGACAAGGGCCACAAATCCTGCTGCTCAGCTCCCAGCTGCCTTGCTTCCTTCCTGCCAGAACTTGCTTTCTTCCTGCTGGAACTGGGTCCCAGGCTAGGGGTCCCTTCAGGGTGATCCAGTTCTTTACATCACCAAGGGGTGATGTGGTCATGTGGGCCGGTGGGATGCTTCCTGGAGCCAAGTCTAAGATGACAGTGATGGGTTAGAGAAGTCTTCCTGGGCTGCAGGCTTCATCCTTCCTTTGGCCAGTGAGTGTGTGCAGTCAGTCATCCAGCGGCCTGGAGAGGGCGTGGGTGGCACTAGGCAGCCTGTCATCACCGTGGAAATAGTTCAGAGTGCATGACCCCAGCTCAGGGTGAGGCAGGGGTCGTTAGCACACTGGAACGTCAGGTACTAGGGTATCTGGGCTGTGAGTCTCAGAGAGCTTGAGACAACTTGGCCTCATGTAATAAAATAAAACTCCAAATAGATTTCGTTCTGGAAGGAGTTTTTCAGGGTAGGAGAAACAATTATGACCAAGAGGCCCAAGCCTGCCAGCATGAGTCATCCTTGGGGATCACCTTTGATTCCTACTGCCTTGATGACCTCAGTGTCACCTAACTCCCCGTGTCAGAGAGAAAGAAGGACTGGGGCAGAGGAAACAGCTAGAATTTCTCCAGAATCTTCAGTTAATCTTAATGGAGGGCTCAGAAAAGGAAAAAAAAGTAAAATCTAGACTGTCTTCAAGAGGACAGGAATCTTCAGCCCTGCTCATCCCAGGAGGGATAAGAGATTTACTTTTTCATCCCAAAGGGTTGGTCACCTCTAATGTTAATTGTGAGTCCCTTGCTGACTCTTCTTAGCTTCCGGCCATTTTCCTGGTGGTGGACACCAGATTGTCATCCTCTTCCAGGGAACCCTCTTGTATGCCTCACCCTCGGTGGTTCTGGCGGGAGATCCTTGGGCTCTTTCTTCATCCTCAAGACCCAAGAGCTCCAGGAAAAAGCCTCAGCTTCTTAGAGGAGGCTTCAACTCTGCCACAGTCTGGCTGCAGCAAAATAACCGGGGGTGGGGTGGGGGGTGGTGACGAGCAACTTGTGTACATTGATACAGCAGGAGTGGGAGCCGTTTACTGTAGGACAGGAGGGGTATATATACATTCCACACAGCTTATCTTAATTAACATAAACTAGATACAGCAGTCAACCAATAAGGAATCTCCACACTTAATGGCTCGCTAGTGTTACTTCACAAACCACTCCCTCTGGCAAAATGCCAGGCGCCATCCTGACTTGTTTACAGACCCTAACACAACTCCTCCATGTTGGAGGCAGCTCCAGTTCTGTGCAGGTCCTCTGTTGAGGTTGCAGTTGTACAACTGTCACCTACCAAAGTGTCCACAGGGGTGTTTTCTCACAAGATTGAGGTACGTGCTTATTTCACAGATGAGAAAACTAAAATTGAAATAAAGTTAAATGCCCAAGGTCCCTGGGGGATGTTAATGTCAGTGTTCAACTCATGGCCACCTTCTCTTTAAGATATTGCTTAAGTCATTTAAATTTAAATTATTGTTCCACATCTTCCTTCTCTACTCTTTTCTCCTCGCCCAGAATGCACTGTCATGTGACCAAAGCCGCTGAGCAGCGCTCATGGACTAATCAGCTGCTTTGATTGAGAGATGGAGGACATGTTTACAGTGGACACTTGGTACATCTTGGTTGAATTATATCGACAGCAGGAATTGTTGATAATCACAGTGATAATAATTCAACTAAACAATCCATTTTAAGCGGGGGTGGGGTGGGGGGGCGTCAAGGGGACATTTTTTTTTTTTCTGAAAAGGAGCAGACAGCAGTGACTTAAAATCCAATGACTTTGAAGACCCAGGGTAATTTTTATTCCTGGAATTACATTCTGTCTTCTGCATGGGCTTTGGTAGGGGGACATACCTATGTTGCATGAGCAGGGATAACATTGCAATTAACATTAGACATTTTTCACCCACAGTTCTGCCATTGAATAACTCAAACCAGCGAAAGTTTAGTGTGAGAAGCCGGGGAAATGTGGCTATAGGAATACTGTCCATATTTAATTTATTTAAGGGACAGCCTCAAATACAATGCGATTAAAAAAAAAAACTACGACAAACATGTGGTGAAGTTTAGAGCATCTGGGTCTGTTTAAATTGCTCTTGTTTTCAAGATCAAGGGTATTATTGATAAAAACAAAAATCTTTGTAATCACTAAATTTAATCCAACTAACGATGATGAGAAGACCGTTGTAAACATGAAACATGACTGGGAACTCAAGCTCACATATTTTTCCTTGTTGGGAAAGGCATGTTTTCATTCATTTGTATTGGGGGATTCTGAGGGACCAGCCAGGCAGTGATCATGGACTAATCAGCTGCCAAGGAGAGCACAGCTGAGCAGCTGTAGGACCTGCCTGGGTCCCCCGCAGCCCGGAGGAGAGGGAGAAGCAGTGCCTTGGCTGCGAAAGAAACTGAAAATCATAGAAGAAAAAAATGTCCCCTGGGAAGAAATTTTACCTCATTGAATGCAAATGAGCTGGTCTGTGCTTGACTGCAGCCACTCAGGTTTTAGCTTTATCTTAAATCTGTGTGCCTTTTCCATTTCTTGGGAGGAACTCGCCCAAGAAATTTTGCATTTAATGAACATACCTTTATTGAGTGCCTGTCCTGAGCTTTATGGACGTTAGAACTTGACTCTTCCTTTTGCTTGGGGAGATGGTGGGGCACTCAGTGGGAATGGACACGACTCTGGGACTATATGGGAGATCGTTTCTGTCCACTCTGGGCAGAAACGTGACAGCAATTTTTGGTTGGTCATCTCTACCCCCATCCCACACCTCTACCTGCATGCCTTTTAATTCACACACTTACTTTTGCTCCAGGTATCATTTCCTAATAAAATGTGAAAGTATTCTTGAGATCTTTCTAAGGACAGCAAAAGATTAATGGAGAAGAGGCCAAACTCAAACAATGGAATAAGCTAATACATAATTTATTAAGCTGTTACTTATGCACATCAATAGAAGCAGTAAATTCCTCATCATGGGCATGTGTGAGAGCAGCCGTGCTCTGATGCTTAATTACCACATCCTTCAAGCTCAGTGTTGGTATAACCCCCTAAGGAATGGGGTGCCCAAGCAGCATGGGGTCCTTATGTTATGTCTAATCTGCTTCTGTATCAAAAACTGGTGTCCATGTTGAACTACTCCTCGAATCCAAAGTAGTATACTATTACAAAACTTTCCAATTACCCATGTCTCTACTTTCAAAGTTCAGTCTTTTATACAAGATTAATGCTGTATATACTGTATTAACTACCCAGCCTGCCGCTGTGAGGATCCATGATGTACTTCAGCATTGGAGATGGTGTGGTTCTCTAGATTCCCCGACAAGTTTACAAATATATCTTTGCATGGACATCTGTATATCTTTTAAAATCATTTCCTTACAAATAGAAGGGGAAAAAACACCCCATCATTTCATTAGAAAAATGTGAAAACTTATACAAATTCACAGAAGAAATTAATAGAAGATAAACTGCAAATGGTCAAAGTATATGAAGATATGTTCAGTCTCTTCAACAATATGCAAATTAAAATTATGATTGCTTTCTTAATTACCCTTTCAGATTAGGAAAGATGACAAATACTCTAGCTTAGCAAAGATGTGGCGGGAAAGAGATACTTCCACAAACCAAATAATTCAATTGGTGCGTAATAGTTATACAGAATAGTGGGTTTCATTGTGGTATATTTGCCCATGTAGCTAACATAATTTTATCAATTTCATTTCTCCAGGACCTTCCCTCCTCCTTCCCCTGGTCTCCTTTCTCTCCCCTCCTGGTCTCCCTTCAGTTTTTATGGGATCCTTTCTTTTCTTTTTCCTCTTTAGCTCCCACATAGGAGAGAAGACCCATGAGCCTTGACTTTCTGAGTCTGCCTTATTTCTCCACATGATGGTCTCCAATTCCACCCATTTTCTTGCAGATGAAACAATCTCATTCTTCTTTTTTAAAAAAATATTTATTAACAATACCTTTATTTCACTCACTTATTTTTTAAGTGGTGCTGAGGATCGAACCCAGGGTGCTGCACGTGCCAGATGAGAGCTCTACCTCTGAGCCACAACCCCAGCCCCATAATCTCATTCTTCTTTGTGCCTGAATAGAGCTCCATCATGTATACACCACATTTTCTTTATCCATTCATCTACTGATGAACACCTAGGCTGGCTCCATAACTTGGTTATTGGGAATTGTTGGCCTATATTTTTTGGAGAGCAATTTGCATTGTCCATGCAACTTAGAATGTTCATACCCTTTGAACCCCAAAGTCCACATATAGGAATTTATCCTATGAAAATGCTCATGAAATCATAAGCAACATAGATTAGACTCATTACATTATTTATAATAGAAAGAAGTTGGAATCCCCTAACTGTCCATCAGTAAAGAATTAGCTAAATAAACTGGGTTGACTGATACTCCACACAATAGAATCCTGCATGAATATTGAAAAACGATGAAGTGGATCTGTATGTACCCATCTTCTATGTCTCATATGTTAAGCTAAAAAACAAATGAAACAAAAACACATTGCGCATCAGCATGTATTCTTTGACTTTTTATTTTTCCTTGCGACGGAGCAAACCAAAGTGTGTTTTCCTGTGCAGAGACTGGGAAAAAAATGTATAGATTGTATCTTTAGGGAGGGAGGATTTATCTCACATTTTCACTTTTACTTTATAGATGTATGCCTTATTTAGATCCTCTTTTTTTTTTAAATGAAGAGCTTGTTTTATTTATAAAATTCGAAAAATTTATGAATGATAATGTAATAATTTAAAAACAGAATTCCACAGGGGCTGACATGAACTGCATTCAGAGGATGCCTGAACCTCAGTGAGCAGCAGTAACTTTCAGACCTTTACCTATTTATTCTCTTCCTCGGGGCTCAGCAGCTTTGTCTTGGGTGTCTCATTCCCTGCCCCTTCACAGCCATTGCCCTGCACCCACTCCAAGCCCCCCAGTGCAGGATGAGGTGAAAAGCTCCTGGCTTGTGGCCCGCTGGGTTCACGTGCTTAACCTCCACCACACGTGGACCTCTTGCATTTTCCCTCTCTCCTTTCCCTGACTCTCCCATTTGCCCCAGTCTTCCTCAAGTGATCGCCCTTGCCCTTCCTTACCTCTCCACAGTTCCCACAGTCCATCCTGGGCAGCAGCTGGCTCTTCTGGTCACCATTTCCCATGGAGACTCTCTCCCCTCCTTTGGCTTCCTCGCCACCCCACTTGACTGAGCTCACTTGTAGGTTTCTCCCTTTCTGGCTGCTCGGTGGCCCCCACCTCTGTCTTCCCCCCTCCCTCGTGACCTCTTCCACCTCTTGGCAATTCACATTTTCTTTCTGGCTTTTACTTCTCGGCAGATGGCTCCCTCATCCACATTCCTAGTCTGCTCTCTTTCTTAAGTCCCAGCCATACTTCCAATTGTTTGGTGGAGTCACCTCTGGGATGTCCCCTGCTGGCTGGTGCCACAAGTTCAACTCACCCCTAATGGAGCTCATCAGCTTTGCGCTCCCCAATATCTGCCCTGCTTTGTGGACGATGCTGCTTGGAATCTCACTGTCTCCTCTGCGTCCTCCTCCCCTTTCAAAGTCCATTGGTTGCCAAGCTCCAATGGAGAAACCTCCATATTTCTTTCCTCTTTTTTGCACACCCAACAAAGTGGAACAGTCGTTCTCCCACTCCATGTAGTAATGGAACCACGGCTTTCCTGTCTTAGTCCCCGTGGTCACTATGACAAAATGTCTTAGCCTGGGTAGTTTATAAATAATAGAAATTTATTTCTCACAGTTCCGGAGGCTGGGAGGTCCACCACCAGATTCTGTGTCTCCATCCCTGATCCCTGGTGCCTGGTTGTTGAATCCTCACATAAAGGAGAAAACAACTCCCTCCTTCTCTTTTATAAGGACACCAATCCCATTCCTAAGAGACCCATTCTCAGGATTTAATCACTCTCTAAACACCCACCTCTTAGTACTATTATTATCTTGGTGATTAAGTTTCAACATGAATTTTGAGAGGAAAACAATTCAGATTATGCCTCCCTGGAAGCTCCAAAACATTGGTTGTATTCAGTTTTGTACTGACTTAGTTCTGTGTGTTTCTTACATCCCTATTTAGATCACATGTTTCTTGAAGTTAAGGGCTTTCTTACTCACCTGTCCTCTGCAAGTCTTTCATAGGATCTCACAGTGGTGGGCCTTCAGATGACACTTATTGGATTAGCTCAGACCCCAGACTCCAAATGCAAAGCAGTGGGCTGAGTTGAACTCGTCCCTGTTACTACATCTGGTCTGGAGGACCCCATGGGACTCCCAATCAGGAGAGTCTGAGGAACGGGACGGATACTATGGGTCTGGTAGTTGTAGGAAATAGGGATTCCCTAAAGTTATCTCAGGAGAAAAGAGGACATAAGGATTTCTAGACCAGAATGTAGTCTAGAATTGAGGGTGTGGGCCCAGGCTCCTCTCCCATGGGTGGCCTGGTCTCTTTGTATCATTATGTTTCTGCTTCTTTCTGTGTGTCTTGATGATTCTGGATTCGGTTCATTTCTAATTTCTGTTTCCATGTAATTTTAGATGACACTGGATTATCATGGCTTCCTGTTTTTTTTTTTTTACATCACAAACTTTCTGTCTTAACCTTATTGTTGATGACATCCTTCACTTGTGAGTTCTTGGTTCAAATGCCTTAGAGAGAGTCAGATGGGCACAGCTCATCTTTTGAATTGGGTGCCCTTAATCCAGGTATCTGTCTCCTGGTCTAAGAAGTCCAAAAGTTGGCTACTTAAAGGCCACCCATAACACAAGTGTCTTCTGTCAGAATCCATGGAGGGTGCAGCAGCCTTCTGAGGTTAAGTCTGTCCAGGTTAGAGATGTTATCCAGTGCTATCTCTTGCTGCTGTGTGTGGAACCAGGAATACAAGTAAGGGTAGGAATGATCAAGAGAAAGAACTTCCTAGTTGTCTGGAATCTCATTCTTCTCACATCACCTCCCCACCTCCCAACGCACCCTCACCAGACACGGAGAGCATTTCCTGACATGAGATGTATGAGGATGGACAAGCTGAAAGAAAATCAGCAAGGCAGCCTAATACTAATGTGAGGAAATGCTGTGAATTTTACAAGTGAGAGCATCAATCTTCTTTTCTCTCCCTGAAAAGATCACAGGGAGAGAAAAAGAAGGATAGATCAAGCAGAGAACTTGATATCTGGACAATTCAGAGAGTGAAAGAAGCCAGGCCCTCAGGATGCTGGAATGAGAACCTAATAAAATGGCAATTGATGTAATCAAGAATAACTGCAGGTTAAGATGTGAGAATGAGTTCTAAGAGATTGAGCACTGACTCTCCGACATCAGAACAGCATTGTCTAACAAAGAGGACACTATCCTAGCCTTTCCCTTTGCAACCGCAAGTGAATTTCATAGATTGCCAATGATTTATCTATCTATCTATCTATCTATCTATCTATTTATTTATTTATTTTGCACTGCTGGAATTTTCTCTGGGTATACATAGAGAGGTATTAAATAAAAATAAAAACTTGGCTCTAGATCCATCTTATTTTTTATTTAGAAGCTACTGTAAAGTATTTGCTTCCTTCTTCTGTTCTCTTTTCCCTCTCTCATCCCTTATTTCTTTCATCATTACTTCTTTTCTTTGTTCTTACAATATTTGTGAAAATCTCTTGGATAAGGCATGTATGCACAAAGAACGTTTCATGTTCAATAGCATGAAAAGCACGAATATATACAATTTTTTTAAAAAATTAACACTTACTGAACATTTTAAGTAGCCCTTTCAACAGCCTTAAAAGATGGGCATACTAATATTATCCTCACTTGTAAAAAAATGATAAAAAAATGTAAGGACAAGAAGTTCAATAATTTTTTCAACATCATTGTCTTCATCTGCTAGGGCCACCATACAAAACACTTTAGACTAAGTGGCTTAAACCACAGTTCTGGAGGCTGAGTAGTCTAAGATCAAGGTCCTGGCCAATTTGGTTCCTGGTGAGTCCTCTTTTCTCTGCTTGCAGAAGGCTGTGACGTTTTGCTATGTGTCCACATGATCTTGTTGATCATTTTCTGTTCTTATAAGACAACAAATTTCATTATGAGACTCCACCCTCATGACCTCTCAAAACCTCATCTCTAAATATCATCACACTGGGAGTTAGGCTTCAACCCATGAGCCTGGGGAGATGTGGCACACATTCAGTCCATAACTGTCACACAGTTGGAAAGTTGGGAAACAAAGTAAAGGACCACAGGGCAAACCCAGGATGTGGAAGGAAGGAAGCTCAGTGGGAGGCAGGAAGAGGAGGAAAGTGTGCCCTTGCCAGCTCAGAGCTGCCCCTGCTTCCTCCACGGCAGTTTTCTTGGAGAAGTTTGAAGGGAAGAGGACTAGATGGGTAGCTGTAGCAAGCAGTCTGAGGTCGTTAAGTAAGTGGAAGCCAATGGGAAAAGCACTGGAGGCAGAAGCCATGAACTTGAACCCTGCATTTACCCTTCAGTCCGTGACATTGGGCAAATCTTATGCCCTTTTCCCCACAATTGTGTAGCTCAGTTGAGGAGGCATTTTATAAACTGTGAGGGGCCATGGCCAGTTGAGACATGACTGAATTAAACTAATTTCTATGGCAGTGGCCGTCCCTTGCTCTGCACAGCAAGCACAGAGCTTAGCCACTGCCCCTAACAGAGATATGTTCACCTGTGTGGACATGGTCCCTCTAATAAAATCAAGTCCCAACAAGGACACCGGTGTAGTTGCCCAAGGAACATTGGAGAGAAGAACAGCCAATGGGTCTTCCTCAGGAGAATTTGTTCTGGGAAGGTTACCATCTTTCCTAGTCTAGCCACTTCTGAGACCTTCATAAAAAATTAGTGAGACAAGTCTGTCTGTGGCAAAATAAAAGAGAAGCCAGCCACAGAGGAACACATATTGTATAATTCCATTTATATGAAATGCCCAGATAGGCAAATCCACAGAGACAGAAAACAGATTAGTGGTTGCCAGGGGCTGGGGGTAGGAGAATGCAGAGTGACTGCTGGTGGGTTATGGGATTTCTTCTTTGGGTGATGAAAAATGTTCTGGAATTAGATCGTGGTGATGGTGGCATGACCTTGTGAACAGACAAGAAAACAACTGAAGAGTCTTTAAAGGCTGAATTTTAGGCTATGCGAATCACATCACAATTTTAAAAATGAAAAAAAGAGACTCGCAGCAAGGTTCCCATTGCTGTGGGAGATTTTCTCGCTGGAAAATCCCTTTGAGTGGAGGGGACAACACTACAGGGACCCAGATGTTCCAAGAAGGCAGCCATGTGAGGGGCACAACTGGGGCACCTCAGTGGGATTTTTGTGGGCAGGTCCCCAGCACACATGACCCATGGAGAGAGGAGCAGACAAGCCCCTGCACCCTTCCCTCCCTGAGAACCTGTGGCCGGAAGACCAAAGCAATGCAATGCCCGTTAAGGTGGAGGAGACCCAGGTGAGATTTCTGCCTTTGAAAGCCTGCTCCAAGCACTTCAAGGTGGCCCCGGGGAGAGGAAGCGATGACCCAGACGGGTCGCATAATTTGTGGTTTGGCAGGAGGAGGGGCGCAGCGCTCCACATCAACGTCAGACTAACGCAGAAGAGCTGAAAGGCCCTCTTGACTCTGCAGCTCCGCTGTGGTTTACCGCCAGCACATGCGCATGCGCACCCTCTCCTCCCTTTGATGGAGGTCTTTGGAGTGGGGTGGGTGTGCTTTCTTAAAAAGAAAATACAGCAAGTATTCATTTTGGTCTACACACTGAGGCACACACACATACACACACACACACACACAAACCCCACTTAGTCTATTTTCTTTAAATCAATTTAATTCCAACTCTAAGCTTCCATGTGGTGGGCCAGTAGGAAATTCAGTTATTACTGGCTCCTCCTATTCCCTGGCTTTGGGTACCACCAGGATCTGGGAGGTTTATGTGGTGCCTGGAGAAGAGGAAGTACCTCCAACTCAAGGGAACCAAACACCAGGCCAAGGGCTCTCTCAAAGTCCCCTGGCATGGGGTAGGGGTCTTGAATGGGGGAGGGACTCTCCATTTTCCTCTTTGAGGTCTTACCACCTTCCTGGAAAGCTGCTGCGGTCAGGTAGGTGGGTGTCTCTGCTCCTGCGAGACCCACTATGGCTGGGTTCATCTATCAGCTGCTGATGCCTAAGAGGTTTTCAGGGGCTCAGAAAATACTTGATCATTGGAAGGAAATCCATGGGCTCCAAAATTTAATAGAAGAATGGCAAGGTGGAAATGAATACAAGTTTAATTGTGATCACAAAATCTAATACTGTGATCTTCACGAACTGCAAAGCGTAATATTCCTGAGCACTTCATTCTTGAAAAACAACTTTTTAGTTTATTTTGCTTTGCAAGAATTTCCAAGTACAATGAAGATTACTCAGAAGTCATTCTTGTTGGGGGGGGGCGGGAAACATTAGCACCAGGGGACAACCCTGGTCAGGAAGCAGCATTCTAGCTAAGCAGGTTTCTTAAAGCAGGGCTTTTCAGATGTCAGTTTGAAGAGGACGGTGATTCACTTGGGAGTCCAATTAAAAGGCAGATTCTGATTCAGTGAGTCTAAGGTGAATAGGGCTGGTCCTCACCCCCCAAGTCCATAGTTTGTGCAGACAAGTTCAAAATAATGCTTGCATTACTGCTTTTTTTTAACTCTTTTTTTTTTTTTTTTTGCTACGAGAGATATAACCCAGGAGTGCTTAAGCATCAAGCCATATCCTAGCCCTTTCTATTTATTTACTCTCATTTTGAGACAGTTGGTTAGGGCCTCATTAAATTGATGAGGCTGACTTTGAACTTGTGATCCTCCTGCCTCAGCCTCCTAAGTTGCTGGGATCACAGGTGTGCACCACCATGCAGAGGCTCTCTATTGTTCTTTATTCAAGAACTTCTAGCACCATCAGCTGAACTCAGCATTTAGTCTAAAGTCCTCTGGTCCCATCAAATAGCAATACTTAGATACTTACCCCTCTCTCTGGAGTCCACTGACTTGTTTTAGCTTCAGGCCTTTGCTTGGGCCGTTTCTCTGCCTGTGAGGCCCTTCCTTATATTTCCTGCCAAGCGAAACCCAGTTACTCTCAACATTCAACGCAGCTGCTGCTTCCTCTAAGAAAGCAGCCCCAGACTTACCAGCCAGCGTGGTTGCCTTCCTCTCCTGGATTCAGTTTTGGTAGCTGAATTAGGCACTGTCCTGCTATTAGGTAACTCATTTGAAACTGTCTTATTTCTCTGACTAGGCTGTAAGGCCCTGGCAGACATTGTTAACATTTCCTACTTTTTCTGCAGTCTAGACTTTGGCTCTGCCATTAATTAGCCATGCGATTTTAGAAAAATCACTTCACTTCTCTGGGCCTTGGGTCCCTCGTTTGTAAAATGAGGAGTTGAAATAACTCAAGGCCTGTCTGCCTCTAAAATTCCTTGGTTCCATATGGTTCTGACTGCCCCATGTTGTCTAGGACGTGGTTGACATCCAAGAACACACCTAGTGGATTTAATTAAATTGAAATTTTAGGCAAGGAAAGGCTATATGTCCCCAGAGAGGCCCTGGATGAATGGCCCTGGGGCAGTGCAACAAATCTTGGTGTAGAGGAGGTTCATTCTTCCTGTGCCTCCCCCACCTCGCCTAGGCCTGTCCTCTGCGTCTGGAATTTGCCATTTCTTCTCAGACCCAGGAACTTCTATCCTTCCATTTTTTACCAGGACCACAGGAAAATAAGGTAATAATGAGGGAAATGCAGGCCCAAGGGTGAGAGAGAAAAAAAAAAGAAAGAAAGAAGAGGGGTAGGGAGAAAGGGTAAAGGAGGCGAGGTTGCGAGAGGGGGAGGAAAAGAGCAGAACATGAGGTCATAATCTGGAGGGACCAGACTTTTCAGAATCATCTGTCACAGCAGCCCAGCCACAAGAAGATGTAAATAAATTAAGATGGTAATTCCATCTCAGATTTGTGGTGTTGTGAACAGCCCTTCCGAGCTCGGCTCTCACGGTGTGTGATGTCACCCACATGCCTTGATGGAATTAGAGACCTAATTTATTTATGGTTGGGGATATGCTATTGCTTATGGCATTGAAATCGTCTTTATTTTATAGGCTGCTTAAAGCAATTTAACATGGTTGGACCCCGCAGAGGATGCATACCAATAGCCACTCAACAAGTGAGAGTTGGCCAATAAGAGGCCCCACAGGACACCCTACTCATGGACAGCCAACTGCCCAGGGCCACGGAGGTCTGCCAAAGACAGGGGTTTTCATGTTCCTCAGGGGCATGTCCCTCCAAAATCAGGGTACTCTTCCATGGGATAATGAGGAACAGTCACAGTGGGGATATTCTCTTAGAGACTCAGCTGAAGCAACTCTCAGAAATCACCACCAACAGGATTGGAGAGGGTCACACTTCAAGGTGACAACTACTCTATGCTCAGAGTTGGAGCAGAATTTTGTTCAAATGATTCCACGCCTTATAAGAATTTGGAGTCAGAAGCTGTGGGTGCAAGTCCTGGCTCTGCCAATCTCTCTGCTATCCCTGTGCAGTCCACTTAACTTATCCGTAGTCCTCACAGGACAAATGGAAACCAATTTTTCTGTTTCCTAAGGTGGTTGAAATGGTAATCTTGGAATATTGCATAGACAGAACCTCCAATGTAGGCAAGCAAGAGTGGGTGGTCTCCTTGTAGCAAAGTTCTCCCCTGGAAGCCCTTGAACTCTCAGGGGAAACAAATTAAGTCCCCTGCTGGTGTCCTGAACCCCCTGCCATTTGATAAACAGTCATCATAGTTACTGACTGAGTCCTCATGCTGAAGTACCTAGATATTAGACTACTCTAGGCAACAATGCTGGGGGGGCTTTACATTCTTCATGGGCAGTGGTCCCATCTCCCCATAACCTCTCCTCTCACCCCTCTTCTGTAGGAGTGCCACACACATTTTGTTGATTTTATGGTTTTATACCTAAACTGGCCTTTGTTGAGTGCACTGTAAACACTCATTGTCATGTGGGCTAACATACTTCTTTTTGGTTTCCAAATTTCTAGAATGTTCTAGGGTCTCACTTGGAAAAAAAAACATCTAGAAAGCTGTATGGTTGAGAATTATGTAATTTACTGCATCCTGATTCCTGTGGGACACAGCTATAAGTAAAGTAATAGTCATATGAAAAATAAATCAGTAAATAAAGATTCCACAAGTGTATACCATAGCATACACTGCAGTGTATGAAAAACTTTGACCAAACCTTGTCCAGCTAATTGTAAACCACGGTTCGAAAGTGCTTTATACCACTGGCATGTACATGACAACAGAGTCCGCACCCATAGCAGACATAATTAATGAACCACACACTATTCTCCTGTGATTCAACACTCCCATCCCGAGTCCTGTTACTACATGAGGTGAAGCCCATTTGCCACCTGGCTTATGCAATCAATCATTACATTTTTTGTTTAATCACCCTCATTTTTTTCTACTTAAAAAAATTTATTTTTCCACCTCCCCTATTTCCTTAGCTCCACAGTGACCATTACCCTGCGGGAAGTTTTACAAGAAAAATACAAAATGCAATACATAAAAGGATTTTCAAATGAAGTCATGAGAGAGGTATCATGAAAGAAGTGGCTCTTGGCATGTGAATATTGAAATAGCTACACTAATAACCACCACCATTTAGCAGAGGGCCTGCTTTGTACCAGGCATGGAGTCTGCCCTTGATCTTCCCACTTCTAACTACAACAACCACACTTCAAGGTACTTGTTATTTTTTCCCATCTTATAGATAGAGAAGCTAAGGCTCCAAGGTAGTTAAGTCACTTACTTGGAGTCACACAGCATGTAAGTGGCAGAGCTGGGATTCACCTTTGCAAAGCCCTGATGGATTTTCATATTTAGAAATGGAGGGGAGGTGGCAGTAGAGGATTCAGTAAGTGGAAATTGTTTAACTGTGTAAAACATTGCAATTAGTATGCAGATGGTGCAAGCAGAATTCACGAGATGAACTGAACAGCCACCTCTGGTTACTGAGCACTCACTGGGTTAAGAGGAAGAAACCATGAGTCCACTAGGAAACTTCTGCAGAGGGGAAGCCCTGGGCCTCAATTCCTGCAGTCCTGGTACAGAAGGGGACAGTCCTCCATGCAGGACTCAAGGGATGCCTTCTCCAGGGTGTGCTGAGGACCCAGCAAGGTCCAGAGGGGTAGGTTCCAGGATGGTAAGAAGGGTCCTATAGAGTAGAGAGTAGAGGTCGAGGGGTCAGTGGTATCCTGGTGGACCAGGGATAGTCTAGCTTTAGTAATGTCATCCTTTGGTTTGGTCTTACTTGACAGCCCCTGTAAAGTTGAGTCACTTAGAGGAGGGAAGGTGAGTTGGTGCCACCAGCCTGTATCCTGCACAGTAACTTCTAGGAGGGGGGCAGCTGTGAGCATTAGGGGTGGGGTTGGGCTGTACATGGCAGTGTGAGATCTGAGTGGGAAATAAGGGAGCAGAACCATTCCATAATGTCGTATTCTGAGTATGTATGTGTGTGGCGGGGGGCAGGGGTACCATAATGAGGGAGTGAGAAATGGGAGACTGGTTTCAACCACGATGTCCAGAGTTCCAGAGTCAGAATGAAAGGCGGAGTAAGAGGAAGCTCCTAAACAGTTGGCCAGCTTGGAATGGTATTTGGTACCCTTCTTTGAGGACAATGAGGATAAACAGACTTCTGTTTCAGTGAAAGGAATTTGAGGCTTCCTGAACGTGAGCACCCTCATTCACCAAGTGTCCCCCACTCCTGTTGCTTAAGGAGAAAACACACATGAATTTTTTCCAGGTGGATCTCAGGCCTCTTGAAGGACTCAGCCCTGAGTCCCTCTTGACATGGGCACATGGTGCACCCTGGGTCCATTTCTCCTTCCCACTCTTTTCCCATGATTTCTGTGCCAGGCCCAGGGAACTAGCCACCTGAAGGACCTCTCAGTGTTGAACTCTGCCACCCACTGCCTGTGCCCTGCCTCTCTGCTCCCTGGTTCTGGTGTAGTGGGCTCATGCCGTGCGTGCTGAGGCACATGGTGCTGCAGGCAGGGCTGTGGGTAACAGGGAAAGAACAGGCCGTGATTGCTTTCCCACCAAAGTCAGGTCAAGTCCTTTTCAGCTTACACACGTGGAATGACCCTTGTGTCACTTACACTCTTGGAATGGACCCCATGTCACTCAGAGCAAAAGCCATTTCACAACAGCCCACAAGGCCTTGCACCCTCTGATGACCCCTGTCCTGTGTCACCTCCCTGACCTCTGCTCAGCCACTGTGGCCTTCTTGCTGTTTCTACCTCTTGCCAGGCACTCTCCTGCCTAAGGCCCAGAAGGCACCTGCCAGTCCCTGGCCCCAGAAAGCCACACTATTACTTTCCACCTCCCCCCAAGTAGTGGTCTAAGTGTCCTTTCCCAAATTCAAAATCTCTCCTCAGCACTCTGTCCCTGCTCTGTCCCTGCTCTGTCCCCATAGCACTTTACATTAAATGACATGCCATTTACTTAGTTCATTTGCTCATCATCTGCCTCATATCGCGAGACAT
Organism: Ictidomys tridecemlineatus; assembly: GCF_052094955.1. Classification (NCBI taxonomy): domain Eukaryota; kingdom Metazoa; phylum Chordata; class Mammalia; order Rodentia; family Sciuridae; genus Ictidomys; species Ictidomys tridecemlineatus. Next base: position 85,658,010 of record NC_135488.1, on the reverse strand, counting down.
CAGCTCCGCGGGCGGGGGTTTCGGTCTCTGCTCATTATAATGGCGCTGGCTTTAGTAGCATTCAGCAACCATCCTTGTGGTGATGGGCCATCATTGCCCACTCTGGGGCTCAGTTTCTTCATTTTAAAGTGGGAACTTGGAATAGATAACTCAGCCATTGTCCCTCCAACTATAAATACTGCTTTCTATAAGAAGATACAGAGAGCCCTTGTCTTCTAGGAACTTAGAGCCCCAATAAGGAGGCTCAACAGACACACCAGTGTGGAAATGTGTTCCACAGACACTGAAAGGGAAGAGGAGGTGGTGAGTTAGGAGGCCGGCTCAGGCTTCTGGAAGCTCCAAGCTGGCGGCTTGGGGTCAGGGCTGACATGAACGGCAGCCTTCAGCATGAGACCTGGGTCTGACCTGGGCTGTGGTGGCAAAGCTCTTCTCTGGCCCATAATGCCTGGCCTCTCCCTACCCTCACAGTGCTGGGGGGAGAAGGAGCTGCCATCTCAGAGACCCTGCCCTGGGAAGCCTGAGCCACAGACGCTAACCTGCAGGCCCTAAGAGGTGGCTCAGCCCACATCTTGAACTCATTTTCCAGCACGAGGGAGTCTGGTTTGATGTCACAGTCCAAGGCACGTGTTTACTCAGCTTCTCCGCTCCCCAGCCCAAGGAGAGATAACTGAACTTGATGGATAACCACTAATTGGATCATTACCTTCATTTCGAAATGATTGCTCCTAACCACTGGGGGCATTAGTTCCAAGCTGGGCACCCCCCAGGCCAGCAGTCTCCACCAGCTCAGACCCCAGCAGGACTGTGACCCCCACAAGGGCTCACAGCTGCACTCCTGCCTTACTCTACCTTCCAGCCCACCCCTCCCCTGCCCCACTCCTGCCCAGCCTTCCCGGGGTGCACCTTGTCCCCACTAGACTGCATGCTCCAGGTCCAGTGCTCTATCAGGGACACCAGTTCCCACCAACCCTTCCCGAGCACCGCCTCCTGCCTAGATTCTCTGCTTGTCCGATACACCAACAGTTGGCCTATCCCAGCAGGAACAGGATCCTGGAGGTCAGGGCAGCCTCTTCCATCAGGAGTCCCTTGTATTGCTGGCACTGGGCTGGGCACACGGTGGTGGCTATTGGTTGATTGATGTTATGGGGTAGGAGGGAGGGAAGGGGAAATTGATTCCAGCTGAAGACAGGTTGGGAGGCAGGCACAGGCAGAAGGTTATGGATGACTGGGGGTGGGGCAGGGAGGGTCAGTAGCTCTGAAGGAGCCCCTACCCCACCCCTCTGCCCTTGCAACTCTGACCTGGGAGAGTCTGGGCTAAAAAAAAGTCGTTTATAGAAATCATCCCTTTGAAAGGGACTAAATAAATTATCGTAACTCCTGAGGTAAAATATTATAGTCATTAAAAATGCCTCAAAGAATATTTAGTGATATAAGTAAATGTTCACACTAAATAAATGATAAAGAAGTTACAAAAGATAATGTATGATATTCCATTCAACAATGTTGTTAAAACTCTAGATGCATGGAGTAATAATAACTGGCATTTACTGGGTCCTTACTGCATGCTCTGCACTGTGCTTTGGCCTTCGTGTGTTATCTCATGCAATCTTCATATCAATCCTAGGAGCGAGGTGCTTCTCTTATCCTTGCTCTGCATATGTGAAAACTGAGGCATGAAAATGAAATTTCCCAACATCACACAGTGTAAGCTGTCCTACTTGGAGCCAAAGTTTGGACTGCTTAATTCTGTGAAGTCCTTGAAATTCTAAATTTCCTCTGCTGCCTTGAGGGCCCTCAGACAGGGAGAAAAAGGTCACAACTGTGTGAAAATCACGTTCTAGGGGACAGAAGTTGGAGGTCAGCAGTGAGGAAGCCTGACCAGCCATCATGGAGTGCCTCCAGAGGAGCAGGGGCAGGGAGCAGATGGAGGCAGCTCTGGCTGAACAGGAGGAAGATCGTCTCTGAAGGATGCTGAGCAGAGAGGAGGGCTGCATCCCAGGCAGTGATCAGGGATGAGCGGGGGACCATTTCACACCAGGATGATCTCTGAGGGCTTTCCATTCTCACAATCTGTGAACAATGCCAGCCTGGGATAAAATTTAGAGTTTTTCTTGGCTGGAGGCTGAGCAGAGAAACCAGGGGCTCGGGAACAGCTGTTTTGCCCCCTCTGGGAAGAAGAAGGGTGCCATATCCTCCAGGCACCTCCAGATTCCCTGAATAACTCTCCTCTCAGCACACTCTATCAGCTCTGTGTGCTGATGACTCTAGAGCCCAAGGTCAAATTTTCAAATTATTTCCTAGGAAGGTCTACCAGGGAGAATGGTTGCAGCAGGGTCATTCCAGCCCAATAACAGTATTTTCCTGTGGATAATGATTTTGGGCAGGGAGACTGAGCCTGCTCTTGCCTTTATCTTGAGATACTGTCTGGCCAACCTGGAATGGCTTGGGAGCTCTTTGGAGAGTGCATTGATAGTTTTCCAGGCAGCTCCTGGCCTTTAAATTCAAGCTGACAGTATCCCTTTGCTCACAGTGCCCTCTGGTATTGATGGTGGTGCTTGGTGATGTGTCAACTAACTTCTCTTTATTGCCCAACTACCCAGCCCTGTGAATGTGGGCACCCATGTGTGTGTGCTCCCATGTATGGGTGTGTTGGGGGGAGTGCCTAAGAAGGAAGGCATGTCCCTACTCCAGGAATAAGACTTGACTAACAGGAAGAGTTGAGCAGGAAGCAGCCTGTGACTGTCAGAAAAAGGCCCAGGTAACCCTGTGACCTTAATAATGGATGAAATATTCCTTTATTCTAATTTAAAGAGATCATCCTCCAAAATCCATGTTGAAATTTAATTGTCATGTGGGAGAGAGGGAGAAGGGCTAAAGATGCTCCTTGTGCTGGTCAAGACACAGGATGGAAACTGTCACCTTGGTTAGCAAGATTAGAGTTAGGGCCAAGGAGTGGAATCAGCCCAACAGAGTGATGTAAGAGGAAGCACTTACAGGAGAGACCTGAGCTACCTGAGGAGAGTGTGGAATGTGGAACTGGTTGGTTCTCCACACCTAAAACAAGCGGGTGAATTCTGAGGGGGAACTGATAACATCTATGCCCAAAGTCCATGGGGCCTACACAAGAAGTTAACTAACTCCTCCTGGGCCCAAGGCCCTGAGGAAAGAAGGAGGTGATATTAAGACAAAGGAAAAAAGCAGGGATCCAAGAAGGACAGGCCATGTCAGAGGACATGAAGAAATTAGAAAAGTCATTTAATCTCTCAGAGCCTCATTTCCATCATTTGCAAACTGGAGATGATAAATGTCTCCTACTTTATGGAATTGTAAAGCTGGAATGGCCAAGAGTTTGAAAGTACAAAGCACAATATGAATATAAATCCTCATCATCATCATCCTCATCATCATCATCGACTGGCCAGTCTCTTCAGTGTTTTGTGAGAGTCTCATACCCATTTGTGCTTTTGAAACTTCGCTCATGCTTTTTTTTTAATATTTATTTTTTAGTTATAGGTGGACACAATATCTTTATTTTATTTTTATGTAGTGCTGAGGATCAAACTGAGTGCCTCACACATGGGAGGCAAGCGCTGTCCCTCTGAGCCACAATCCCAGCCCTGCTCATGCTTTCTTTACCCACTTGGAAGTCCCCTGCATTAGTTAGGTTTAGACTTGGATACAAGTAATAGATGACCCCAAATGACAAGTGGCATGTTTCTCATTCATGTAATAGTCTGGAGGCATTCCAGGGTCGGTTTGGACGACCCAGGGTCCTTCTATCTTGTGCCTGGTTGCCAATTTCAAGGTTACCTTATGGTCCAAGATACCTGCTGGAACTCCAATTCTTGCATTTACATTTCAGGAGGGAGGAAGGAAAGAGAACAGGCTTCCTATGTTTAAGGATACATTCTGGGAGCTAGATATGCCAATTCTTTATGCATTTCATTGGGCAGAACTTAATCACATGGGTACATCTATTTTTAGGAGAAACCGGTAAATGCGGTTTTTATTCTGAGTGGTCAGGCGCCCAGCTAAAACTGAGGATTACATTATCACTGAAAAAAGGTTAAAAAAGAAATACGTGGGAAGAACTCGAGTGTCTATCATTCCCTTCATTTATTCTCTTTGGATCCATATTCATTCTTTTAAAAAAAGATTTCATTTTTTAGTTGTAGTTAGACAAAATGCTTTCATTTATTTATTTATTTAAAAAATTTTTATGTGGTGCTGAGGATTGAACCCAGGACCTCACACATGCTAGGCCAGTGCTCTACTGCTGAGCCACAACCCCAGCCCCCTTGGTAGATATTCATTCTTCAAGAGCAAGTCAAGTTAATCTGCAAAATAGGGAGTTTTATCAGGCACATACAGAGTTAGTCCCTACTCGTATGTTTTCCTTGTGCCAGGAGGTGAGCTAACTGCTTTACATGGGGCATCTCATTTACCCTGAATCACAAGGGGCTGGGCACAGTATTGTCTCATTGTGGAAGATGAGAAATGTCAGAGATGTGAAATGTTGTAGTTGATGTTCTCTGGAAAGTGAGCTCTGAGATGGAGATTAGCAATGAGTGGGCAAGCTGTGTTTTAGAGAGTGTTTTGGGGGATTCATGTCTGTAAAAAGAAGGGGCTGGGAGCAGGATTGGGCAAAGAGAGGTGAGCAGAGATGCAGTTCCAATAAGATTCTGAGCCAACTCCCCAGGAACTTCTGGGGCCAGGGTAGCCTGGCAGCGTTATTCCAAGTTGGCACTAGGGGAACTCATATAGGTCACTCAGTGGACCCTGGCTGCTTTAGAAGGGAGCCTGACCTTGGGCAAATCACTGTCTTTATCTGAGGCAATCTCTATAGGAAGTTGGCAGCTGAGGACTTTCTATAGGCAGCCCTTCTAAGGGGCTGCAAGTGGATACTGGAAGGACCAGGGAGCCCCCATATCAAGTCATTTGACTAAGCTCATGCTAAGCTGCAATGACAGAGATAGGAATAGTACCCAAGACATCTGACTCAAGCAGTTGGGCTTTTCCTACTGTGCAGAGGTTGCAGTGGTCAAATGACTTGCTTGAAGTCATAGCTAGCAGGTCAAACCCACAAGTCAAGCACCCCATCTCTACTCCAAACCAACGGTCTGTGTTGCCCTGCTGGGTCTCATTGGTTCTTTCTCCTGGAAACTCTTCTACTGTATTTCCTAAGCTCCATGCTCATTCTTCTCTCTAAATGAACTCTAGCAGTTACTAATACTCTGGTCTCCCAGGGGCTCAGCCCCCGGCCAGCACGGCTGCAGTCCACTCAGAGAGCCAAGGCTTAATGATTGTGGCACTGGGTGCTGCTCTGGGAGTCCCATCTGTAAGTGCTGTGGGTTCAGAGGAAGAAAGGAAGGACAGTCCCACAACCTGGCTGGATCAGAAGCCCTCTGCTCATGCCTCCTCCACCCCACCCATCACAGGCTGCTAGAGGTGGGGCCATATTCTCTCCTCTTTCAGAGCCCATCAAGTGCTTAGAAGTTGGGAAGGATATTAGAGTTTCATGACTGAGCTGGATATAGTGGCACATGCCTGTACTCTCAGCAGCTCAGGGGGCTGAGGCAGGGAAGATCACTCGTATGAGGCCAGCCTCAGCCACTTAGTAAAGCCCTAAGCAACTTAGTGAGACCCTATCTCAAAATAAAACAATGTTGCTCAGTGGTTAGGTGTGCCTAGGTTCCGTCCCCACTACCCCCCAAAAAATTTTTTTTCATGTCCTAGAATTCAGAAAACTGAGGCCCATGATTTATAAGCAGCATGATTTATACCAGATCACAGCTAAAGAAAAGTTCCATGGCTGGCTTTGGAACCTGGGTTTCAAAGCTCCCAGTTTGCCCACCCTCCATGCTGAACTGCTCCTTCTGCGTGAGGGGCATTCAGAGGGGCTGGATGAAGAATTCTGTTTTTTTTTTTTCCTGCTTTCTGGTCTTCTCAGTAAAGTGCTCAAGACCATCAGTGTCACAATAAGGAAGGCAACAACACACGGGAACAGGACCAGCAGGTCCCTCCAGATGCCCCGTTGCCCTATGACTCATCTTCACCAATCTGGCTGCCTCCTTGCTGGTCCAGGACATTTGCTCCAAGAAAGAGGGGTTAGGGGAAGAGGGTTCAAAAGTTCTTTCTATTCAGGGCTTAACACCTGGGGCTTCAGACAATGCCAAGTTGCTGAGAAGATTTAGGAATGAGTCTGTAGGAAGCCAGAATGTAGCAAGCTTTAGATCAACAGTTCAATATGCAGAAAGCTCTTGCCCACCACCCACGAGAAGATTCCTAACACACTAACCTGCTTCTTCTCCCGAAACATCTTAGCTCCACGAAGCAATAAAACAGTCTGGCCTGAGTTACAGAACTTCTTTGAAGTCCCAAAGAGGCCCATAAATAAGGTAGGTACTTTGGAAGGGCTGGGGGGGCGGTTCATTTTGAGGGATCCCTACACAACTCTTTTAGAGCCCATATTGATTTGTAGCTGCCTCTAAGTCAATTTCCTGGGGCTCATAAATCTTGATTCGAGCAAAACTAAAATGTCATCAATATTTATTTGAGGCATTTCTTACCACTCCTTAGGAAAGGGGGAGAAAAAATGTCAGCATTCTCACCCGCCACCCCAGAGCAGATATGGGCCACGACCACTCCCAGACTCCATGCAGACCATTTTTGTTGTGAACCATAAACCCCGGGTAACAAATGTACCATTTCATGGTCCGCAAGAGCGGTAACTGTCACTGGAGAAATAAAACTGAGTTATTGTTTCCAGTTTCAAAAGAACAGCAACAAGTATAAAAAAAACTGTATGTGATCCCTGTCCTCTTCCCCTCAGACACCTGCAGCCATCTAATGTTTCACTGAATCCTGCCACATAAATGCATAGCTTCACTCACTAATCCATATGGCTCCAGAGACCACTGTTACATGAGAACTTAAACTGATGGGGCCAGGCAGCCCAGGGCAGCTTAATCTTTTTTAATTCAAATCGACTGAGTCCCATGTGGCCTGGGGATGATACCCTATATGCTGCAATCAGACTGACCTAGACTTCTCGTGCTCTAAATGATTAATGAAACTGCCTCCAGTTTGTTTCTATGGTGATTGGAAACCCGACCCGGACAGAGGAATCTGCCATTCACAGTGAACGGAACAGAAAGGGGGGGGGATGGGGACCCTGCCCGCTGGTGGTAAGGAAAAGGTGCCCAACTGCCTGATGGCGGGGTGGGGGGGGTGGGGGAGGTGGGGGGTGGGGGGGGAGTGGGGGGAGAAGGAAATGGCCAAAGGCAGAATTATTTCACCCCTCCAAAGGGGTCCCCAAACTCTTAATAGTTAAAGCAAATGACTAAAGAAGAGTTAAAGGAAGACAGCATTTAATCCCCCAAATAAATATGTGGGTTCATAAAATAAAACTCTAAAATCTTTAATCCCTTCTTCAGAATGAATGGTTTTGCCCATTATATACATTATGAAAGCTGCCAAGTAACACGTGTTACCTGTTTACCGTCTGGTGCTGTGTGATTTTATGTCTTTTCTTTCTTTTTTTTTTTTTTCTTCATCTAAAATGGGCTGAATTTGGGCTTCACATGGTAAAATTTTGCTGTCAGAACAGAAACTGGCTGAATGGGACATAGTGGGGGGAGTTGGATGCCGCTGACAGAAATGCAAAGGGGGGTGAATGATTAGTACCAAGGTCACCTGCTACCGTCCACCTGGTAGGACAGTTGGGTCCTGCTTCTGGATGGAGCCCTTTCCTGCTTTCCTGCCATATCCTCCAAAGCCTGCCAGGCGCCCCAGCTCCATGAAATCCTGAATCTCACAAAGATTGGAGCCGTCTCACAAAGAGACCACCCAAGGTTGTACTTTGCCATTTTAAAATCTGAGGCCTAATCGGCTGCAGCTACAAAACGAGGGCCACTGAGTGTGCAAGCCAGTGGGGGCTGGGTTCCCTGTTGGATTCTCTCCTGCTGCCCAAGGTCCTCTCTTCACTTGGTCACTGGTCACCTCCTTCAACACACGGTCCCCCTACACTTGAAGCTTCGGTGGCCCGAGTTCCTGACCAAAGAAATTCCACACTTTAGCAATCACGCAAGGCTCTCTGAGGCTTCTGCTCATCTCTGGTCCCACTTCTGCCTCCCGCTCATCTCGGTGATTGACCTTTTCATTCCCTAACCTTCCTCCATGATTTTCCAGTTCTGTCTTGGCTCCTGTGGTTGCCTCTGACCCCAAGCCCTTCCCATCTCCATCTATTGAGAGAGTCCTCTGCTCCCAACACCCAACTCAGATGTCATCTCAGCAATGGGTCCCCTACCTCCCTTCCCTGGTGGTGTGTCTTTTCTAAACAATGTGTCCCCGGTGCCGCCTTGCATGATGGGAAATCTTGTTCTCCACCACCGCACTTGGTGCACAGTGTGTGCTCAGTTCATGCTTGTTAACTTGAATTTTTATTCCCACCTTCCTCCTCACAGGGAGGTTCATCTGGCTGTCGTATCTGTTGTCCCTCTCTAGTCACTGTTATCTGTCCCTGATGAACAAGGGCTTCAGGACCTCATGAAGCTAAACTTTTTAGCTCAGCTCCAAACCCTCTTTCGGGTCAAGATGGAGCTTGTCTGGCCTGAGTTTCTGCAAAAATTTCTCAAAATGGAAACCTTCCTCATGGCAGACCTGAGGGGTCCCGGCCAGTTCAGAGTGCTGTTTGGAGGGTGAGGCAGAGCCCAGCCTCCCACCCCGGCCCCTCTGTGGCAGCCTCAGCCAGTGGGGCCCATACCTGCCAGGCAGGGCCCACCTCTGCCCCTGGGCTCCCTCAGGAGGACCTCAGCCAGCCTCTCCCCTGACCCCCAGACCTCCTCACCAGCTGCTGCAGGCCAGCACTCCCATGGCTTATCTGACTCCTCCACGGCGGGTATCGTGTGTGTCTGCTTTGTTCTCTGAAGACACAGGTGATAAAACTTGGGTGTGAGGCTCTGGCAGAGAGGGAGAGGTGTCCAGATGCCAAGGAACAAGCATTTGGGTGTGCACAGTGAAAGGCAGAGAACGTTACCACCTGCTCCAGGCAGGTGACCCGCCGGAGCAGACATGTCCTCAGCACAGCCCTGGCCTCTCATCTGTAGCCCCCTGTCACAGTGCAGAGCTCACAGGAGCCCCCAGTCTCCTGTCCCTGCACAGGTCACAGTCTGTGAGTGGTAAAGAGTCACTCTGATCTGTTCCTCTTTGTCTCCCTTTTCCACCCAAAAGCCATTGGCCGGGTCTAGACATTTTTTCAAATTGCATTTTATTTTCAAGGGTTCAGAAAAGTCGGATTGTTTCCATCGGGAGGCTCCTTTGGGTGTCGGGCTGGGTGGACCAGGAGTACCTGGGGATGGAGTCTGCAGCTGAAGGAGGAATGTGAGACGTGCAGGAGACACCAAGGAGAGGCACTGAAGCCATGAATATTTAGAGAGAGGGAGAGTGGAATTCAATCTGACACCGATCCACAGGAGGATTGGATTGATAGCAATGGCCTAAAATTAGAAGCAGCCTATCATGGGAGTTTAGAGCTCAGGCTGTGGAGACAGACTAGGTTAAAAGCTTGGAATTTGCCACTTACCAGCTGAGTGTCCTTGGGGAAGTTACTTAACCTCTCTGTGCCCCAGCTTCCTCATCTGTAGAGATAACAACGTATTTCCTCCATGGTACTGTCATGAGTTGATGCAGCAGAGCTTGGCACACAAGAAAGTACATACTAGCTGTGGTTGCAGTTGAATAAAGACCCCTTCTTAGATCTATTGGGATCTTTCTTTTACTCAGATCTCCCTCCACTGCTTTCCGAAATCTCCCCCTCCAACTTTTAATTTGTTTTGAAGGATAAGAGGGTGCAATGAACTGAAAATCTGAGTTTCTCCAGAATTCATGTTAAAATCCTAACCCCCAATGTGATGGCATTGGAAGGTGAGACCTTTGGTCAGTCATCAGCCTTGTGAGCGGGGCCCTCTCACATTGAATTAGTGCCCTATGAAAGAGACCCTCCCTAGTCCTCCCTTTACCACGTGAGAATGCTCTGAGGAGTCGGCTGTCTGCAAGCCCAACCATGCTGGCGCCCTGATCATGTAACCTTTAGGGTGAAGATCCAGGGAAATGTCTCCAAGCAGTTCCAGGAGTTGAAGCAGAGGCTCAATCCCAGGGATCACTCCCCTCATGGCCTGAGGCCCCCAAACCCAGCTCTGAAAAGCTCACCCTGCGCTGAGCTCCAAGGAGCTGGGAGGTGAAGGAGAGCTGAGAAGAGGAGAGGGAGGGAGAAAACCACCCTGGAGACCAGCTGGAGAGAAGCCTCCTTCCCTCAGTGTCTTGGGGGTCCTCTGCCCCCTGTGGAAGGCTGGAGCCTGCCAGGGTGTCGGCTGGGGACCGAGTCATATCAGGCTTATAGGGACGATGCATGTCCTAGGTTGATGTCCAGGTGCAATTACTCATGGTAGCTCCAAATTCAAAGCTTCCCAGAGAAAACGGCGTCATAAGATTTTTTTAATAAATATATTTATAAATATATATATATTTTGAGAGAGAGAGAGAGAATTTTTTAATATTTATTTTTCAGTTCTCGGCGGACACAACATCTTTGTTGGTATGTGGTGCTGAGGATCGAACCCGGGCCGCACGCATGCCAGGCGAACGCGCTACCGCTTGAGCCACATCCCCAGTCCCGGAGTCATAAGATTTTGAGGTAAAGCCTTGCTCCCCCTTTGACCATCCATCAGGGAGGGTGTGGGGAAGCGATCTCTAGCCCTTCTCTCATTTAGAGGAGAGCTGAGAGCCTGCTGTAGAACTCTCATGGGTTACAGGAACTAACCCCTACGAGGCAGCAAATAGGATGGGCTAGAGAACGATATTTGTCTGTTGGGAGTTAAGCATATAGACAAATTGCCCGGGTCTAAATCCCATGTTGCCATTAAATTATTAAGCTTTGTTCCTCAGTTTTTCCTGTCTATAAAATGGGAGTGATAACATTACCTACCCCACAGGGCTGCGCATGAGGATAGAATAAGTGAGTCTTGCAAAGCACTTAGAATGGTGCTAGTCTTCTATTTTGTTAAATAAATAAAAGTTTCCTCAGGAACTATTGACTAATTGACTCTCTGTGGTGTCTCCAGTCCCTGGTAGATGCTCAACAAATACTTGTGGAATGAAGAAAATGGGCTCATGGGCATATGAATCAAAACATCCCATTGTATCTCATGAGTATGTACCAATATTTTATCCATCAAAAATAATTTTTTTTTAGATTAAAAAAAGAAGTAAATGTCCTTAAGGAGAACTTTGTAAACAGAGGTATGAGTTTGATAAGTCAAAGGAAGGCATGTACTCCAATAGCAGTTCACACTGTTACCCTGCCTCCTGGGGGTGGTGGCGAGGGGGATAGGGGACAGAACTACTGCATTTCGAAGTGGGGGTGAGGCTGAGCAGACCCCTGGGCCCTGTACCCCCTGCTCTTCTTGTTTCCTCCATTTGTCTAATGGATGCTTCAGGGCTACCAGTTTTAAGGAGTGTCCTATGATGAGCCTGCCCAGGACTCTCCAGATCTTTGCCTGACCCTTGCTGGCTTTGTCCGCCTCTGGGTGAACCCTGGGGAGCAGCAAAGACCTGCTGGCAATGAAGGAGGTGGGAGCAGAGAGCTTGGCCCAAATTCAACTACACAAGACAAAAGCTCCTCCTACTAGTTTGATTCTGAGAAGAACAATCCAGAAATACAGGCCATTCTCCCCAAAGTCATAGGAGTGGGTACCACCCTGAACACAGCGTGCCCCCATGGACAGAGTATGGGTCATGATGGAGGGTGGGGACGGGTACTGGGGACAGGGATAAAACTGATCTGATACCAGGGTCAGTGGTTTGGAGCTGCATGCGTGGCAGCCAGCATTATTCAACGTCTCATGCACATATCTTGTCTCACAGTGCCCCTGAGCATCTGTCATTCACCCTTCCAGGAGTCTGATGTCAGATTCCCTTCCACTCTCCTCTGTCTGCCTCCTTGCAGTATCTGGGCACAGAAAAGGTGCTCAGGAAATACCTGCAAATGGACGGGTGACCTCTGCAGGAGGTCATATAGCTTGAGATCCCAGTGCTCCCAGACAATGTTGTGTCCAGGTTTCTGCTGCGTCCACCACTGTGCCTCATGCGATGCAAACCACTGCTGACACATTTGTGGAAAAATCATGGCCTGGATTGAGGTCTCTGACACAGCACAGCTCTATTTTTTTTTTGATCTGTTTGGTTAGAACAAAAGGCCTCAGTCCCTCAAATAAATCTTTATCTTCTGATTGTTTTGCTATGAAGCAAACTCATAACAATGTCAGTAGTGTGCCGTGAACATTTATGGATCACGTACCACTTGCTGGATACTGTGCCAAGGGCTTCGCATGTGTCATCTCATTTAATTCCCTCAGTGATCCATGCAGGTAGATACCACTGCGAAGGCTGGCCTGAGTGGAGGGGTCAAGTACGTGTGTTGCAAGGCCCTGGTGAGAACTGGGGAGATGAGGATGTGCAGTGCCCCCAAATGCACACGCTCCATTTTCAGGATATTTTAGCTGTTATTGTCATTAGTCCCTGGTTTAAAAATGAGGAAGGTGAATTAAAACACGATTTCATAGCTTGATCAACATTATATAGTAAGCGATGCACTAAGATTTGAACCTGTCTGATGCCCAGATTCTTGCAATCTCTACACTACACTACAGTGAACAGGGACTTACTTGTCTTGGCCCCCAGGCACAGTGCTGGTCAGTTTGTGACCAATTATTTTGTTTAACATTCCAAATAATTCTATGAGATGAATTTATCTCTGGGGCAGGGTCCAAGAGGGGCTTCCAGCTGGGCTGATCTGCAAGGAGGAGGTCTGAGAGGTCCATGTTGGGTCTGAGAGTTTTATCCTGGTAGGTCCATTCACAGAGAACAGTGTGAAGTGTAATGTGGGTCACATAAGAGGATTATCTACACTGATGGAGAGGTCAAGTTTTCCTAGTACAGAAGTTCCACCTAAAACAACTATAAACTCTCTGTGAACAGGTGTGTGTGTATGTGTGTGTGTGTGTGTGTGTGTGTGTGTGTGTGTGTGTGTGTGTGTTGCTGGGGATTGACTGAGGGGACATGCTACAGAAGAACTCTGCTACCAAACTACCTCCCCAACCCATGAACAGGGTGTTTTTGGGTTTTGCTTGTTTACCTCTCTGTACCAGATCTCATAGTACCGACATAGTGTTTAATAAATATTTATTGAAAGAATGGAAAGGAAACTGGATAGGGTTTTTGAGGCAGAGATAATAGTGTGTGCAAAGGCCCAGAGGTTGGAGAGAGGACAGCCCAGCAGGGGAGTGAGTTGGTTGGGCTCAGCCTAAAACGAGGAACTTTTTCACACAGAACTTTTTCACACAGCTGCTCTCTGTGGTCAGGGCAGGATCCCCAGCTCACAGGAGTTCTATCTCTGTCTCTCTCTTTCACACATACACACACACATACACACATACACACACGCACACACACACACACACACACACACACACACACTTATTTAAAGCTTTAAAAGCACTGGACTTTTTTGTTTGTTTGTTTTAATTAAAAATTTGGCTTTGGGATAGATTCACATGCAGTTTTAAAAAAATAATACCTTTCAGCTGGCTTCCCCCAACTGGGTACAAAACTATGTATAATATCACAACTAGGAAATTAACAGTGATACAACCGACTCCTCTGATTCTGACGTCACCAGCTTTACGTGTGTGTGTATTTAGTTCTACCCAATTACATTTAGCCTCTAGTATCTACCACCAGAGTCAAGACAGAGAGTCCCATCACTGCAAGAATCCCTTACTTTTGGAAATCTGTCCTAATTCTCTGTACTTTTGTCATTTTTAAGAATCATATAGAAATACAATCATACCAGACAATATAATGTCTTTTAAAACTGCCTTTTGAAAACCAGCACAGTCAGTCCCCTTGAGGTTTGTCCAGGTCACTGCATGTAACTACAGTATGTTCCTACTTGTTGCTTTGGAGGGTTCCAAGCTGGGGATGCACCATGGTGTTGAACCATTCATTCACTGGAAGACATCTAGGTTTCTTCCAGTTGTTGCCTTTTGGGAATAAAGTTGCTATAAACATTTATGGGCAGTCTCTTGGTGTCAACATAGATGGTTCTCATTTCTCTAGGATAAATGGTAAAGGTACAATCCCTGAGTCATATGCTCATTGCATGGTCTGTTTTATGAGAAATGGTCAAGCTTTTCCAGAGTGACTGTCCTATTTGTATTTCCAGCGGCAATACCTGAGTGTTTGACATCTTTTATGGTTTGGGTCTGGAATGTTCCCCACAGGATAAGGTATGGAAGGCTTGGTTCCCAAGCAGCAGTGTTCAGAGGTGGGGCTCTGGGGAGTGATTGAGTCATGAAAGCTCATTAGTGGATTAATCCGTTGACAGATTCATAGTGGATGGCACTGTTGAGAAGTGGTGGAAACTATAGAAGGTGAGGCTTAGTTGGAGGAAGTAGGTCATATCATACCCTAGAAGGGGATACCTTGTCCCCATCTTCTCTCTTTTTCTCTACTTCTCAGCCACCTTGCGGTGAGCAACTTTGCTTGGCCAGGCGCTCCCTGCCACAGTGTTCTGCCATGTCCCTGCCTTGCCAAGTGACCATGACCAAAACCTCTGAAACTGTGAGCCAAAATAAAATATATATATATATATATATTATATTATATATATTATATATATATATATTATATATATATATTATATATATATATTATATATATATATTTAAATTTTTTTCAGTATCTTGTCACAATGATGGAAAGCTGGCATAGTACCCTTGCCCACATTTGTTGTTTGCTGAGGGCCATTGCCAAGTAGGAATGACGCATCAAAATCTCCTTGCCAGTGTACCCCATGCTGCTTAGAGGACATTCGATGGGACATTGCGAGTATGCTTTAGTAAGGTGACCTTGCTCAAAGACCAGGGCGAATCCAGGTTTAGAGCTGATCAGGTTTGAGGAAGTTTCCCGCTCCTTGATTTTAAGGCTTTCCAGTTTAAGACAAGTTTAGGGCGTTCCCGGTTTAAGACAATAGGGGTTTTAGGGAAGTTGGAGGTTGAAGATTATTGCTGCTGGGATTAGGGTGTTCCTGCTGCTTGTTCCCGTTGAGTTCTCCTGAGATTCAAATGGGATTTGGAAAAAGCCTGTGGAGTAGGTAAATTGGGCAGAGTGATTTTAGATTGCCCCAGAACCTGTTTGTGTAGAGGCCAGTTCGGGGAATAAAGGATTGCTGTTTGAATCTACAAGGTGTGTGGTGGCTCGTGATTCTGGGCCAAGCCGAGAGCTTTGGCAGTTGTTGTCACTATTTTATATTCTAGGCTTTCTGATAGGTGTGTGAATTGTTTTTTATTATATATTTTATTTTTAATTATTATTTTTTTCTGATATTAGAAATTGAGTCTAAGGCTTCTTGCGTGCTGGGCAAGAGCTCTGCCACAAAGCTACTTGACCAGCCCTACATTTTTTTTTTTTTTTTATGGTGCTGGGGATTGAACCCCGGCCCGTGCAGGTGGGGGCAAACACTCTACCAACTGAGCTATATCCCCAGCCCTCAGCCCTACTTTAAAAAGTTCTCACCACAGTCTTCCAGCTTTACATCTAGGACTTAATTGCAATAATAATAGCGGTTGCCCTTGACCGAGCCCATCCTCTTCAGGTATTGGATGTGAGTTGTCTTATTTGATCTCACTGGTTCCTCAGTGCGCGCTTGGGAGGTGGCGCAGTGCTGCGCATCGCAGGCTGTGACATTGCTGAAACGGTTAATGGGCCTCAATCATGAACGGCCTCTGTGTATCTGCTTTTCTGTTTTCCTTTTCTTTTCTCAGTTTACTCTTTTGTCCCCTCCCCGGGTAGAAAGGAATTGGGGACATTCAGGACCTTGCTCGTTGCCTTTGAGACAAGCACCAGATGGATGAGGACAGGCAGGAGAGTCAAGGAGCCAGAGTGGGGAGTGATTGATGGGCTTTTGGTGCCTCCCACTTCCTGGTTCATGGATCTGTACTGACCAGCAAAGCAGGATGGGGACACACACACACACACACACACACACACACACACACACACACACGGTATTCTCCTCTTCTCTTCTCTGGTCGCCACCTGCATTCTTAAGCCCTGTGGCTCCCCTGGACAGAAAATGCCTCTGGCCTCTTTCCTATGGGGCAGGGTCCCAGTCACCTCCCCATGGCCTCCTCTGGCAAATGGAAGCCCCTGACCACTCCAAGTCCAAGTGAATCCTGGCCCTGGCCCCAGAGCAGCAAGGAAGGAAAAACACACAGCTAAAGCAGCAGAAAAGTCCAACAGAATCTTAGGTAGAGCTGGAAGCAGCCCCACGTCTCTGAGCTGACAAAAAGTCTGGAAACCAAAAGAACACTAATCAATCAATCAGCGTCCTGGGACGTTTTCCAGCACCTTTTGCTTGAAAAGTCTTTAACAGAAAGTTGAGCTGGAAGGGACCTTAGGGGCCCTCTCCTTTTCCCCCATTTTACAAATAAACAAAATCCATCTGTGAAGGGACCAAGGGCAGGGACAAGAAATGCACATTTGCCAAACATCATTTATTTTCCAGTCATTTTTCAGGTCATCTCATCGCACCGTGACATTGAACCTGATTTTTTTGTGTGTGTGGGTTTTTTTTTTGTTTTGTTTTGTATTTTTAATTCTGGGGTGAGGAGGCTGAGATTCAGAGAGTTTAGGAAATTTGTCTGACATCCCCCAGCTTCCTGGTAGCTGCCACCAAGATTTGAAAGTCAGTCCCAACCCTACTCCTTCTTTTCTTAGAGATTCAGTTCATGCAACGATAACACACAATATAGGAGCAGCTGGGGACCGGACCATGGACTCTTGTCACTAACTTAATGGGTGACCTTGGGCAACCTAATTACATTCTCTAGGATTCTTGTGGCTTTATTTGCAAAATAAGAAAAAGGAGATGGCCCCTAAGGTCCCTTTCCAGCTCACATATTCCATGCTGGGGACCTAAAGAACGGATTACGTGTTGATTATCACATGAGGGCAATATATAATGCACTTTATAGTCCAACAATGGTGGGGACAATTAGGACGTCTCTGAAGACTGGACAGCTCATGGGGCATAGACCAAGACAGGAAGGTGAACTTGGCCAGAGTTAGGGCTCTGACTATCCGTCTGGGGTGTGTTTGTTGGCCAGTAAAGAAATATCAAAAGCACCAGGCTCCTTAGAGACTGCCTTCCCCACCCACTGTAGCAATGGTTTTATTTCAGGTGGACTCTGGTGGCCCAGCCAGGGCCAGTCTCTGCTGCACATGTGGCTGCAGTTCACGCCCCCAGACTTAGACACTCTCCTTCCCATAAGTAGCTTTGACAGAGCTCAGCGGTGTTCCCAAGGTAGTAGCTGTTTTCTTTTAAAAAACAGATGTTGACAACAACGAAGTCTAAAGAGAAGACTGCAATATAACTGGATTTAAAAATCACTTCTATTTAGACGAATTCCCAAGACATGCTTTTTAAAAAGTATGGTATAAGTTCCTATGCGATTCCTATTACTAGTTCCATTGATGAAAAGGCTCAACCACATTTGGTTTAACGTCCTTAATACAAAGGAGTCCCTCAAAACACATTTCCGGGTGAAAATCATGTAGATTTTTTTCCCTTTCAATTAGACCTTACTTTGTGTCAATGGGCTCCCCGGTTACCTTTCTTTCCTTTTTAAAAAATAATTTTAAAAAATGCAAGCAGTCAATCTCTTTGGTTCATGAGAAAATTGAAGAGAAGCAAAAGTAAACAATGATTTTGTTCATATATGTAACTATTTTAAAAACATAAGAAACACATTAATATGATTAAAAGTTCAAAAAGAGCAAAAATTTAATCTGTAAAAATTCTTCCTCCCACCCCACCCCATAGCCACTCAGTTCCCCTCCCCAGAGGGGATCAGCATTGCTGGTTTCCTGTGTTTCCTTTCAGAGATGTTATTCATAAACACACACATATATACCTGCATGTTATTTTTTCTTTTTCTTTTTCTGGTACTGTGGATTGAACCCAGGACCTTGTGCATGCTAAGTATACTCTGCATCACTGAGACACACCCCCACCCCTAATTTTTCTTTTTCCATAACATACTACACACACTGTTCTATTTTTTTCATTTAACAATATATCCTGGAGATAATTCATCTTCATTATATAAAGGATTGTCTATTCATGTATTTAACTATATAGTATTTCATAACAATTTATTTAGTAAATCCCTTACTGATAGATATTTGAGTTGTTCTCAGTTTAGAGCTATAACAAAAAGGTTGCAAAGAAGTACTTAGTATATACATAATTTCTCACATATGCTCATGGATCTTTAGGATAAATTCCTAGAAATGGAAGTTCAGGGTCAAAGACATGAGCATTGGTAACTTTGATGAATGACTTTCATTTTAAATCACTTATAATTCCTTATCGAGTATTAGCCATTTCCTGAGTCGAGAGGGGCACAGTGCTCTGTGAGGTACTAGCCTGACTTCTAGGCCAGAAGAAGGGGCAGACATGAGAAGAGAGCAACTGGTATGACTTGTTTCATGACATTTGAGTATGAAAATTTCCCGCTAAATCCCATTGAATGTGAATCTCCATTCTACTCTTGCCAAAGTCTGCACTAAGTTCACATTGAGGTCATTTGTTTTTCCATGGACTGTACCCAAATCCTGGGGTTTTGTGATCACAAAATAGGAGTCGATCCTTAGACTCAGTCCACACAATCAGTCCTCAGGGTTGTTCTCAGTCTTCCCTAGAAGGCTGAGCAGAGCCTACTACAGCCAGCCCTCTACTGTTCTCATCCACCCTGCGGGCAGGAGAAGGGGCCCACCAACATGGCTTGCTTCAAATTTAGAAGCACCTGCTTTTTTTACACCTAAAGGAAATTCCTGCCCCTCCCTGCCCCTGGGAATTTACTCAGTTTCCTAGACCCCTCTGCCTTATGTTCAAAACCCTCTACTTCCATTCCTTCCCTCACCCAATGCTGGGACCCTCCTAAGAAACCCACTTATCTGTCCAGATAGAACCTTCCTAAAGGAGCCTAGACATAGGACCATAGAAGCTAAGATGCTTTGACAATTGGAGGAAGGAAAAAAAATCACACTTCCCTTCCTGGAGTTTCTGTATCCATGGGAATAAAGTCAAAATTAATATGTAAGTGAATTATTCCATTGCATAAATCAATACATAAAAATATAAAACTCCAACCTCTGGCAAACCCAGTTTTGTTCATTATATTTTCTGTATCTACAATAGTGCCAGACACATGGTAGGTGCTCAATAAATGTTTGATTACCTGGGAATAATTGCAGGCTGGGAATAATTGGAAGGTGAGCCAACAGCATCTCTGAGATGGAATGTTTCTGTATATGTGGAACGCTGGAGCAGTGAAGGGTAGGGTAGGGGTCAGACTGCCTGGGTCTTAGTCCTGCCCACCGGGGCAGTGATAGCACACTGGGCAAGTGACCTAAACACCATGCCCAGGTTCTTCACCTGGAAGGGAATAATTATACTTTACTCCTAAATTTTTTTATGAGGCACGATTGAGATAATGTATATAATATAATTACAATAACATCTGTCATATATTAAAGCATGCAGTAGCATTTAGCTATTTATTATTTATTTATATATCTATATTGTATTGGGACTTGAACCCAGGGGTGCTTAACCTCTGAGCCACATCCCCAGCTTTAATTTTTCATTTTGAGACAGAGTCTTGCTAAGTTTTTTAGGGCTTCACTACTTTGCTGGGGCTGGCTTTGAACTAGTGTGCCTCCTGCTTCAGCCTCCAGAACTGATGGGATTACAGGTGTGTGTCACTGTGCCCAGCTATTTAGCTTTTTTAAAAAATATTTTTGTAGTTGTAGATGAACACAATACCTTTATTTTATTTATTTTTATGTGGTGCTGAGGATCAAACCCAGTGGCTCACACATGCAAGACAAGCACTCTACCAGTAAGCCACAACCCCACCCCCTTATTTAGCTATTTTTAAAAAATATTTTTTAGTTGTTGATGGACCTTTATTTTATTTATGTGTATGTGGTGCTGAGAATCGAACCCAGCACCTCACCCATGCTAGGCAAGCGTGCTACCACTGAGCCACAACCCCAGCCCCTTATTTAGCTATTTTTATTATCTACCTCTACATTGGCATTGAAAATGGAGGGAGAGTATTCCATTTATGAAGAAATTATTTATCCAAATTCTCATTTGGATTCCTTCTACTGCTGCAGTTTAATACTGATAGCAGAGTGGTTCAGAGTCAGACTTAGGAGCTCAACTGGTTCAAATACTTAATGAAGGTATATACCATGGGGCAAGTTAGTTAACTTCTGTGTGTCAGTTTCTCCATCTCTAAAAATCAGGCTCATACTAATAACAGCTAATAACCTCTCTCTTCATATTTCCTTATCTTTAAATACAAATAATGAATAATAAAATCAGCTAATGGTACCAATCTCAGGAGTGATTCCACTGCAATCAAGTGAGTATTAAGGTCTAGATGACTTGGAACAGTGCCTTAGGACTTAGGTCATATTAAGTACTGTGTAAGCATTTGCTTTTCTCATTATTATACCAGTGACTCTTCTTATACCCGTGACTTCATTTCATATTCACAACATTCCCGTGGAGTAGATCTTACTATTATGCCAATGTTCCACAGAATAAAACGGAGGTGCAGAGATCTGAACTTGGAATCCAGGTTTTAATACTATTATATATAACCCATCATTTATGTGTCTCTTTGCTCATCCGTACAATTATTTCTTGAGGATAAATCCAACCAAATTTCATGATTTTTTTTAAAAAATTCTTTTTAAGACCTTTGATACATAATTAACAAATTACTCTACAGAGAGTTGTAGCCATTTACCATCCCATGGAAGTTATACTAGCATGCATTCTGACTGGATTACTTTCTTCACAGAGAAGTAAGTTGTATTAATATTGCTATGCTAATTTTTTAGTTTTTTTTCTTTCTTTTATTTTGATCTTTCTTTGTCCTTGTATTTTAGGTTTGCCTCTTGCAAACATTGTGTATCTATATTTTAGCTTTTTATCCACTCTAAACTCGATGTGCCATGTTAGGAAAGCCTAATTCATTTACATTTATTATGATTCTGATATCATGGGACTCCCCCCACCGCATATTATTTTTATTTATTTTTTATCATATCTCTTTCAGTTCTTCTTTCCCTTTCTATCTCTTTAGTCTCTTAATGAATTGATTGAGTCTCTTTATTCCTCCTTTGTTTCCTTGATTAGTTTGAAATCCCATCTTATATTTCTATTTTTTAGCAGTTTCTCCAAATTTTTTTAATAGGCTTCTTTAACTTGACAAATTCCAATCTTCCCAAACAATATTAGGACCTTAAACTGCATTCATTTCAACTTCCCTTCCTCCATTCATCTATGATAACATTACTAAGATTGTTTTGTTTAGAAAATTCTCTCAAATTATTCTTTAAAAGATACGGATGGGCAGGAGGTGTAACAGGCTCAGTGGTAGAACACTTGCTTAGCATGTAGAAGGCCTGGTTCAAAAAAAGAAAAAAAAAAAAAGACATTCAGGCAGAAAATCTGAATGGCTGTGACCTAATGAGGAGGTTGGAAAACTCTTCTCTTCTCCTGGCCCCCAAACAACGAGGAAGCCAGATAAGATGATAAAAATAACCAATTCCATACTCTGGAAACTGGTCAAGGGCACACAACAATCAGAGAAGCTCTTAATCTGGAAACTGCTGGACTTGGGGTAAGGACAGTGGAAAGCTGTGGCATTCTAGCTTGGGGCTCGTATCAGCTGATGTGGGGTTTGCCAATACCGGGCACATTAGGAATAGGGCAGCTTCTGGGGCAGGGGTTGGGAATTGAAGGCAATTTAACTGCTTGGCGCAGTGGGCAAAGCTCTCACACGACAGTGCTGCTGGTGGAGGTGGCCATGTCCACTGCCTGGTAAATGGGTGGACCAGGGCCTCTACTGCTCTGAGCTTGTGGGTGAGAGCAAGGATATTCCTGACTGAGGCCAGCAGACAGAAGAGTGCCCTGGATCACACAGGACCCTTGGTTGTCGGCTCTTCTTAGTCTCCTTCAGTCTGGGGGCAGTTAAGTTCCTTGTTGTTGCTTGTTTGTTTAAACTCCCTGAATCTTGGCACTTTTGAAAAGCAATTTGTAGAATGCTCCACAATTTGGAATCAGATAAGCAATAACATATATCGATAACTTGTTTATATAACATGCTAAACATGTTAAAGGGTTTATAGGACAAGGTGCATATAGTGAGTTAAGAATTATATGGGGTATTTCAGAATAGAAATGGAAGCTAATATAGAGTCTAATGAAAATTCTAGAACTGAAAAATACAATATATAAAACCATTTCATTGGGTGATATTAACAGCAGATGGGAGACCGGGGGTTTATAGAATGAAGGCTCAGTGAGCTTGGAGATGGGCAATATAAATTACCCAACCTGAAGAAGAATGAGAACAAAAGTATTTTAAAAATGAACAAACCATCAGTGACATGTAAAATAGTACCAAGTATCTAACGTATACGTAGTTGAAGTCATAGAAGAGAGGGAGAATATGACAGAAAAAAAATTTAAGGAAATGACAGCCAAATATTTCTCAAATTTGATTAAAAAATCAGTTCACAGATCTAAGATATTCAACAATCCCTATCGGATAAATATAGAACCTAGGTAGATAAATCATGACCAAATTGCTCAAAAAGACAGGGAGAAAATATTAAAAGAAGACAGAAGAAAAAAGAAAAGTTATAGACAATCGAACAAGGATATGAATGATAATTGAATTTTTAAATTAGAAGTTATCTTTGGAATCAGATAAGCAATAACATATATTGATAACTTATTTATATAACATTCTAAAACTCAAAGCAGAAAATCTCTTTTGAAGTGCTGCAAGGAAAAAACAAAAACTCCTAGAACCAGTGAAATGATATGTTTCCCAAAAGTTAAGGTAAAATAAAGAAATTCCTAATAAGCAATAGTTAAGAGACTATATCCATCAGATCATCTTTACAAGAAGTGATAAGGAAGTAGGTGCAGGCCTGTAATCACAGTGGCTTAGGAAGCTGAGGCAGGAGGATCTCCATCCAGTTCAAAGCCAGCCTCAGCAACTCAGGGAGGCCCTAAGCAACTCAGAGAGACCCTGTCTCAAAATAAAAAATAAAAATGAGCTGGGGGTGTTGTTCGGTGGTCAAGCACCTCTGGGTTCAACCCTTGATACCAAGAAAAAGAAAAAGAGCAGGGAGTTCTACAAACTGAAGGAAAGCTATCGATACCAGGCAGAGCTCAAAAACAAAACAAAACAAAAAATGTGAAGAAATAGTTCCAAAAATGCAAGCAAATATAAAGGACTTCCTTCTTTTCTTAATTTTTTTTTTTTTTGGTACTAGGGATTGAACTCAGCGGCGCTCAACCACCGAGCCACATCCCAGCCCTATTTTGTATTTAATTTAGAGACAGGGTCTCACTGAGTTGTTTAGCACCTGGCTTTTGCTGGGGCTGGCTTTCAACTCAGATCCTCCTGCCTCAGCATCCCAAGCTGCTGGGATTACAGGCGTGCACCACCCAACTTGGCTTTTTTCTTAATTTTTAAAAAATATCATCGATGGTTTGAAGTAAATAAAATTATTGATAACAATATATTATTTACTTGTAATGTATATAAAAGTAAAATACATAAGAACAGTAGTACAAAGGACAGGAGGAATTAAATGGATGATATTGCCCAGGTTTTGTTACATTTGAAGCTGCATGGTATTAGTAAACTGTCGTCTGTAAAGAGCTGAAGCTGCATATTGCAATCCTTAGAGAAAGAACTAAAAGTAAAACAAAAATACATAAACTAAAAATCCAATGAGGGAGATAATGACATTCAAAGAAATAATCCAAAAGAAGTGAGAAAAAGAGGGGAAAATGAACCAACAGAGGGGGACAAATAGAAAACAAATAGCCAGTTGGTAGATGTAATCTAATACAAGATGATTATTGATTGATAATTGCATGCATGCAAATAGACTAAGCAACTCAATTAAAATCTCAGTGCTTTGAGCTCCTAATCTGGTTCTGATTGTATCATGAGCCATTTGGTTGTGACTTCCTTTATCGTTCTGATTTTAACTTTATTTTTCCACTTTCTGTGGATTTCCTCTTCTAACTTTTGAGATAGGCTGGGCATAAATTGTTTTAAAATATATATTTAAAGTAATGTGTGGAAGTATGGGAGTGTGTCTGGGGGCTCCCTGCAGCAGTTCAGTCAATCATATTGGCACCTTTATTTTAAAATTCTACGTAATTAATACCTCCTGAATTTATTTTGTTTTAAGCTAACAGATAGGTTTCTAACTCTATTTTACAAGTGATTAGCTAATTGCCTTCATTTGTTAAATAACTTAGCCCGTTAAATAACCTCCCGTTGGTCACAATGTACACTTGGGAACATAGCTCAATTTCCGTTGTTACCATGGTTGCCTGTGTCTGTCCCAGTAGAATACCCTTAAAATGATTTCAGGTTGACGTTTTTTTTCAGTGTTGGTGTCTGCTAGGGCAAAGCCCAGTTTAAAACATTTGGCTGATCTATTTTGATTAACTCTAGGCTAAGTTGTTCACGTTTAAAATCTTCTGTTTGGATTTTACTTGGACTCCTGTTAAAGCAGAATTTGAAGGAAGAGTTGGTATCAAATGGTCCTAGATTTTCCTACCCAGAAATATGACATACATTATTTATTTATTTATTCAAGACATAAACATCTCCCAGTAAAGTTTTGTAAATTTCTTTGTAGGGATCCTGTGCATTTTGTCATAAGGGAATTCTTCTACCCTGTTCAGAAACTTGTTTTGCTCCAGTGAATAAGATCTTTCTACCTATCACACACATTATGTTGTTTTTCTTGTCCTGACCTTGTGTTTAATGAAATAAAGCACTAAAAGGAAGATATTTTTCTTTTGAAATCTTCACTAATGTGGCAATATATTCAAATTCTTTTTCCTTGTTTTGTTTTTCAGTTAACTATTTTTATTGAAGCATAACATACATAAAGTATATGAGTACACTAATCTCATGTGTGCATCTTGGTGGGTTTTTACAAATGATTAATCAGGTCAAGATGTGGAATCTTTCCAGCACCTTCTGAGCCACACAAGAAGGTCCTTCCTGCTCCTTCTCTATTCATAGCAACCCCTGAGGTAACTACTGTTTGCTTTTCTATCAACAGGAATTAGTTTAGCCTGCTTATGAATATATATAAACAAATCATGAGGCATACACTTTAACGTCTGGCTTTTTTAAAATTATGTCCATTCTACATAATACCTTTAGGTTCTTCCACTTTGTTGTACTTATCAGTACTTTGTATGTAGTTTTGCTTTGTAGGATTCCATTGAACCTGTGTGCACATAGATGTGTCTGCATGTACTCACACATACACAGAAGCACCATGATTTATCAATTTATGTATCCATTCTCCTATTGATGGGTCTTTAGACTGTTTCTAGTTTTCAGTCATTATGAGTAAAGCTACTATAAACATTCTTATATGACTTTTAACACATAAAAATATGATTTTCTATTGAGGGTCCCCCTGTCTATGGATTTTTCTGGGTCATACAGTATGCACAAGTTTGCTTTAAGTAAGCTTTCTATCCTGACTATCCTACCATTCTAAATTCCCACCATCAATATTTGAGAGGACCACATAATACCCTGTCCTCACTAGCATTTAGTACTGTCAATCTTTTTAATTTTAGTCATTCTGGTGAGTGTGTAGTGAATTTCACTGTAGCTTTAATTTGCATTTACTAGTTAGTAGTAGTGTTCAGCACCTTTTCATATGCTTGTTGACCACTTGGATCTCTCTGTTTTTTGGAGCGGGGTGGTTACCGGGGAATAAACTCAGGGGCACTAGGCCACTGAGCCACATCCCAATACCTATTTTGACAGGGTCTCACTGAGTTGTTTAGGGCCTCTGTTGTTAAGACTGGCTTTGGACTCATGGTCCTCCTGCTTCAGCCTCCTAAGCTGCTGGGATTACAGGCATGCACCCCTGTATCTGGCTGGATCTCTCACTTTTATTTAATAGTTCCAGTTCAATATTTTTGCATATTTTTTAAACTGAGTTGTTTGGATTTCTGTTAGTGAAGCCTTTGATTGTAATGTAAATTCTCTAATGTTGTTCTTCAAGATAATTTTAGCTATTCTGGGTCCTTTTTGCTTTTTTTTGGTAAAATTTAGAATCAACTTGTCAGTTTCAATAATCATAAGCTTTCTGGGATTTTGGATTTTGATTGGGATTTTAGTAAACTTACATATCAGGGAGAATTATTGTCTTAATATTGCATCACCTGACCCATGAGTATGCGTGTCTCTCATTTTTTCACTTCTGTCAGTAATTGTGTGGTTGCTGTTGTATTCTCAGTATATAAACCTTGCTTGTATATCTTGTTAACTTTATTACCATGTATTTCATATTTCTTGATATTATTGTAATGGTACAGGGATTGATTTAAAACTTTTATTTTCCAATTACGGTTATGTTCTAGAAATACAATATTATAGCCACACTTGCATTAACTCACTAATAAGTTCTAATAGTTTGTGGTAGATTCTTTCAGAATTCCTACCTACACTGTTATGGCCTCTGCAAATAAAGACAGTTTTACTTCTTCCTTTGCATTTCTTTATGGCCTTTTATTTATTTTTCCTTTCAAAAGAAGTTCCAAATATTTTCTCTGTAGACTGATGGTCCTAATTTAAGTCATATGTAGAATGAGCTATAAAAAGTGTGCAGACAAGGAAAGCTTCTTTGGAAAGAATATTGGAGAATTTAATTGAGGCAATGATCTGAATATGATTTCTCACTCAATGCCCCTGTTGATATGAAATGTTTGCCTGCACAAAAATGCATCTAAAATACATGCATCATATTTATGCATATCCATAAATATGCATATCAGCAACTGCACGGTGAATCACCCTCATGGTGAATGCAAAAAATCCTTGCCAGAAGGAAATTTTTTTTTTTTTTTGGCTAAATTGCCACAAAATGCTCCAGAGTTTGAATGCAGAGGTCTCACGACAACTTTGCTTATCTCAAAATTTGCCTGTTGGTGTCTTGTGACTTTTTGGAAAGCACATTTATTCCTGTTTTTAATATCCACATAAGCATTCACTAGATGAGGGAAAGTCTCTGCTGTCTGTCCTAGGCTGTGCTTTGCCACACAGGTTGTGCGTGCCATAGCGGTTCCTGGATACATGAAGAGATGACAGGACTGCGGGAGCCCACTTACAGATGAGAGAGCTCACTCTTCAATTAACTTTGACAACTCACCTCCTTGAACTTCAAATTCATTTGCAATTTTTTTGTTTGAAAGCCAGATAATCTGGTTTCCTATTTACAACCTGATTCCATTAAAGGAATAATCCCTTTATTCCATTAAAGGAATAATCCCTTCTGCAATAAACCGTTTCCATAGTTTGGCCACAGTGAGCTCTCTCCTCCCACCACCTCACTCCCACTTCTCAGAGGGTGTCACTGGACAGAACTTGACTTTTTGAAAAACTGAGTCTGTTGGTATCAATCTCTGTGGGTACTCTGTCTAGTTGTGGGCATGGTAGAAACCATGTCACTATTACATACTTCTGACACACTTCAATCCATCATCAGTCAGCTCTGACCCCTGTCCTTGCATCTATCTTGACAGTTACTTCCATTCTCGGTTCATATTCAACATCCCGCCAATGTCTACCCATTCTCCACGCCCACCCTCACACCTTGCCCAGATAGTTTACTAAGATATGTCTTTATCTCCATATACAAATTCCTAGGCTCTGAGTGCCTAGTACAGTGTCTTGCTTTATGCAAAAAAAATTAAAAATGGGAAGACATATATATCTAAGATGGAATGCAACTAATACACCCTAAACGTTATAATATGCAAGGTGTAGTATACAGACCTTATATTATATTGGATTGCTTTCTAGCAATTATGGTTCTGGGCTTATGATGGTTTCTAGAAAGGCACTAAAAATCCCTGCTTTAACTTAATCACAGCGTTTAGTTTTCTCTCGGAAGGCACTTTATTTACTCAATATCACAGTACTAAAATAATCCCATCCTGCAGTGTTCAACAAACAGAAAAAAAACCTATAACATCTATATTAAATTGTTGCTAAGAAAGTAAACATTTCTCCCCCTCTTTTCTCTGAGTTGATTAGGCACCAGTATATTTAAAACTGTTTCCCAAGCCTGAGAAGGCTCCCTCTGTACTTACAACTATTCAATCTAGAATGTTTTTCCTACCACTTGATTACAATTTGGCAGTAGTTTCTGAATAATTTACAAATTTTAAATTTCTGTGACCCAAACACACATGTGTTTGCAGCTAAACAGACTTGAAAGAATATGCAAATTGCACTTTTATGTCAGAAATGAGTGAATGCAGCTTCATGCTGAAAAAAGCTAACTGTCACCCCCGTGTTTTTGTTTAGACTAATCTGTGTGCTCTCACGCCCACATCAGACTGCATCAACATTTTCTTTGGGATATTAGACGTAAATGTTTATGACTGCAGATAGCCCAGGAGGGATTGGCACTTATTAAAAACGACCCTGGAGTATTTTCTTGGGTTTCCACATAAATATCCCAGGGAAGCATTCAATATAACAAATGAGACTGCCAGGCAGAGGGAACCAAGCCCTGCAGAGGGACACTTGGGTCGCCTAGGTCCTGTCATGGGACAGGCCAACCAAGCCCAGAGAACCAGGAGCAGCCTGGTTTGGAGGGTGATGCTGCTACTGATGGGAAATGTCTCTCCCTAAGCTGGGACTCTCTGCCACCACCCCACCCTCCAATTTTACATTTTAAAGAGTCATCAAAAAAAATGAGATATACATGTGAATTTCATTCCGTCCTCCATTGTGGGGCCAAGCACCAGTGTTTTACCAAGATGGGACAACTTCTTACGCCTCACTCTTTCACTCACAAGATGAGGTAGGCAAGCGTCCAACATGTCTTCACCAAGGGCAAGCTGGCTCCTGAACTTGAGGCACAGAGATATCCTTTCTTGATTCTAGAAAAATCTGAGAGTCCCAATTCGAGCATCTCAGATGCTGAAGATGTTTCTTTCCCTCTCTGCTTCAACCAAAATGTATTCAAAAATCCCTTTGTAAAGACCCACTAAGTTGTCCTGACACTCACAATGCCAATGGAATCACTGCCTCTAGCTTAACCTCGACTATCTGAAATTCGGGGACACCAACCCACCCCCAGGGGTCTCTCACCTCCCTTCATGTCCCCTCAACAGTTGCCACCAAGGTCACAAACAACCTCCACAAAAACCCAACAGAATGAACGTCTTTCGGTTCCCATCTTGCTTTACCTCTCAACAGTGCTGATGTTCTGGATCCCTTCCGTCTTGAAACCCTTCAAACACCACTCTGACTTGGTTTCCCTCCTACGTCTGGCTACCCCTGTCTCCTTTCTCTCTGTGTGGTTGTTAAATGTTGACAGACCAAAAAAAAAAAATCACACGATCATTTCAAGGGGCATAGAAAAAGCATTCATCATTCTTTCATGTTAAAAACACTCAGCTTGGAATACAAGGGCACTTCTTTAACCTGATTAAGGCAAGGAAATGGAAGCACCCCCAGAGTGTCCACAACCTTGCCCAAACTGATTCAGCCCAGTGAAGACCACGTTGGATCTCAACTTACCCAACTGAGAGGGTCATTTGTGCTGTTTTAAGCCATCACATTTGTCATAATTAGTTATGGCTGCAAGAGAGAACGAACACAACTCTCTATGAAAAATCCACATCTAATATCAACTCAAACCTGTGAAAGATTGATTTCTTTTTCCTTGAAATCAGGATGTCCACTCTCACCACTTCTATTCAAAATGGTACCCGAGGCTCTAGTTCAAGGTATTAGGTAAGAAAAGGCATCCAGATTTGAAATGGAAAAAATACAACCAAGTCTATTTGCTCATGATGTCACTTTGCTTATAGTAAATCCTAAGGAATCCACGAAAATGATTATAACTAATAGATGAGTTTAGTATGGTTGTAGGACACAAGATGAAGATACCAAAAAAAATTGTACTTCTATAACACTAGCAAGAACAATTAGAAACAACAATTCAGACGGTGCCATTTAGAATAGCATTGAAAAGAATAAAATACTTATGAATAAATTTAAAATAAGTTGAAGACATGGACACTGAAAACTCCAAAACATCACTGAAAGAAGTTAAGAAAGACATAAGCTAAAGGAACGGCATCCCATTCTCATGGGTCGGAGGATTTAATATTGTGAAGATGTCAACGCTCTCCAGATGGACAGAGTTTCTGGAATCCCTGCCCAAATCCCAGATGGCTGCTTTGTAGATATTAATAAGTTTATCTTAAAATTTATGTGGCGGTTTAAAGAACCTAGAAGAAGAACCCAAACAATCTTGAAAATGAAAAAATTTGGAGAACTCACATTTTCTAATTGAAAAGCAAACTACGAAGCTACAGTACTCAAGATAGTGTAGTACTGACGCACGAATATAGATCAATGGAATACAATAGAGTCCAGATATAAACCCTAACATTTTTGGTCAATTGATTTTTTAAAATTAATTTATTTATTTTAATTAAGTATGTATGACAGCAGAATGCATTTTGACTCATTGTACACAATCACAGCACCATTTTACATTTCTCTGGTTGGACAAGATGTAGTGTCGCACCATATGTGCAGTCATATGTGTACCCCCGGGTAATGATGACCATCTCATTCCATCATTTTTTCTGCCCCATGCCCCCTCCCTCCCCTTTGCCCAAAGTTTCTCAATTTTTCCCATCCCCCGCCCCTTATGGATCAACATCCATGTATCAGAGAGAATATTCAGCCTTTGGGTTTGTTTTTTTTTAATTTTTATTTTTTGACAAGAGTACCAAGAAAATTCAAAGGAGGAAATAATGGTCTTTTCAACAAATGTTGCTGAAACCAGATATTCACAGATTAGGGGATGAGCTTAGATGTCTACCCAATCCATACACAAAAGTTAACTAAAAGAGATCAGAGACCTTACTGTAAGGGTTAAACCTGTCATTTTTGAAAGAAAATATAAATCTTCATGACATCAGATTAAGCAAGGATTTCTTAAATATGATACAAATAACAAAAGTTACAAAATAAAAAATAAGCAAATTATAAGCTATACTTCATCAAAGTCAACAACTTTTATGCCTCAAAGAACATTGTCAATAAAGTTAAAAGACAATTCCTAGAATGAGAGAAATTTTTTTTTGTAAATAATGTATCTGATCAAGGATTTGTATCTAGAAATAAAAAACTTGTACACACACAATAATGAAAAAACAAGTAACTCAATTTTAAAATGGGCAAAAGACTTGGACAGACATTTTCCCCAAGAAGATACACAAAAGGTCAGTAAACACATCAAAGAACACTCATCCTCATTAGGGAAATGCAAACCAAACCCCAGTGAGATATGGCTTCACATCCCTTAGGACAGCTATAATGAAAAACCAGACAATGATAAGTGTTGGTGAGCATGTGGATAAATCATGCCTCATACGTTATTGGTAAGAATGTAAATGGCACACTATTTTGTAAAAAGTTTGGCTTCTTCTCAAAAGGTTAAACATGGAGTTACCAAATGGCCCAGCACTTCTATTCCTAGGTGATTAAGAGAATTGAAAACATATGTCCATGTAAAAAAAGATTATCCATAGCAGGCTTATTCATAGTAGTTAAAAATGAAAACAATCCATATGCCTGTCAACTGATGAACAGATGAACAAAATATAATATACCTATGCAACAGAATATTACTTGGCTATAAAAAGGAATAAAGTACTAATACATGCTACAACCTATCCAGGTTAACCTCACAATTATTATGTTAAATGAAAGAAGACAGATGTAAAAAACTTCCATGTTATATGCATGTACTTTTATGAGATGTCATTAATAGTTAAATCCAGAGACAAAGTAAATCAGTGATTGGTGGAGGCCGCGGGGAGCTGGAGGAAGAGAGAAAATGCTGATGGAAACGTGGTTCATTTTTGGATTGATAAAATATTATGAATTTAGATATTAGTGACGGTTGCCCGACTTTGTGGATACATTAAAAGACCAAATAATACGATTTCAAGGTTGAATTTTAGACGTGGGAATTATATTTCAATGAAGCTGTGATATACTAAAAAAGCAAAACAGCAATGGGCTTAAAGCCTTCATTTGAAATCTATTGTTCTTTTTCTGCATCACCGCCCCCACCCCCCACAGTCTATTCAACGCCTGTGGCTTCAACTACAGTTGAGGTACCCATCAACCTCAAGGTGATATCCCTGACACCGACCTCTCCCTGACAACACGTCTTCCTCCCTGTTTCACTGGTGTTGCGGAGGCCCTTTTCTCTGCTCAGATTGACATTGATGATGTCAGGTTGATGGGCACAAGGATCTCATTATCCCTGTTATTATGGATAAAGCCAATACTGGCCCTTGTAGCTTCGTTGTCTAATATCAGACAATTTCCCAATATAACCAAGTACTCAAAAATATTGATGACTGTGTGAACAAACGAAGGAACTATTGGAATTACTCCCTGTAGGGAGGGATAGGTTTTAGGTTCCCGTGGGGGTTACCTTTGGACATAGAAGCTGTCAGTAGAAAATGCTCTTACCTGCGATGGTACATACTGTATACTAAAGAAAAGAGAGCATACATAGGTATTTGGACTTAGAATTAGAACTCGAGTGGGGTTTTCTTTTTTTTCCCCAAGAGGCACTATGGAGATTATTCTGCTGTCATGACTGTTCACCTTCCTGGAAGATTGTGAAAACCCACACCTGCAAAGGAGAAGGCCTTTTGTGTCTCACACGTGTTTGGTGAGTGACAGTGAGAACTTGACAGTGGAGTTGTCTGGCGGTCTGGGCTCTCTTCTATAAAGATTTTATTGTGGTGACAATGGGATGCGAGCGTTTTTCCAACATGGCAGAGCAGAGTGCGTTGCAGCAATCCCAGACCGACAGCAATAAACCTTTAGGGCAGTCCTGCCCTTGGCACTCCACATACGAGTTCACAGGCTTTTAGTCTTGTGCTCTCCCTATGGGAGAAACAAAGAAATTGATCTCACAACTATGTGTCTGGTCAGAAGAAACCCAGGAACCAAAGTCCTCATGATGCTCGCGGTTTCCCTCCTCTACTCGTAAATGCCAGATTGAAGCTGAGTGATTCTAATCACTGCTGTGTGTGTGCTGGGTCCTACGTGGACCATGTCTTGGACTTCCTCCGTGTATGTAATAATGGGTGATGGTGGAAATTTTCACTTGGCCACCCTCAAGAATCCCTGTGCTTACCTTGCTCACTAACAGGAAATAGCTCAATGGCAATATAAGTCATTCTGTATATTTGCTGAAAATCATAAGGTATAGATTTAATACCTGCAGAGGTATTAGAAAGTATGCTGACAGAACTCGGAGTCTCAGCCCTCTTCCCAAAGCCTTGCCAGAGAAGCCTTTGGACCAGGTGTAGAGAGGGCGATGGAGAGGAAGGTGTTTCTCAGGAGTGTTCTCTTCCTCCTCTGACAAGTACTGACAGCTATCTCGTTGAGCATGTTGGATCCTGTGCGTCCCGACCCTGAGCTTTGCCCTTACTGACTTTTCCAGAGCCTTGGTTGTCCCACAGTGGCTACCTGCAGATTCCCAAAGTTCCATGCCTTTCTCCTGGTCCAGATCGTGCTGTTGATGACCAATGACAGTGAGCTTGGCAGCTGAAAAGGCAGGCTTAGGCGTTGACAGACTTGGATTTTAAAACTCTGTGAACTCAGACAAGGTACTTCGCTCTTCTTCACAGAGAACTTCCTCATGAGGCAGTTGGAGGGATAAACAAACACAGGTGAGGCAGCATACCTAGGACACACTTGTCATCCAGCCACTCTTAGCTGTCATCGTAGTCACCATGTCATATCACCATCATCATCATCACCATCATCATCAATCATCAGTAACTTTTAGTTGTAGGTGACAGAAGCCAAAACTCAAATGAACTTAAGCAAAGAAAGAAAATAGTTTGTCTTGGTTAACGGAAATGTCCAGGCACACACTGGATCCAGAGGGTCAACAGTATCATCTGTGCCCGGTCTCTCGCCAAACCTCGCTCTGCCTTCTCTATCTTGTCTTCACCTTCCAGCAGGTAGATAAAGACAATCAAAGGCCTCTAACCCACAGAGGCCCCTCCCCTTCTCTTCCTACTAAAGGGCTTGTGAATATGTGACCACTCCAGCCCACGAGTACCTGCCCTCCATCCACAAACCCACCTCCTCCTTCCCTCAGCCATCTCTTGCCCTCAGAAAGACAGACCTACAAAGAGCCTCCACAGACCCTTGAATAGGCTCAAGGATACCGGGGAAGGTCTTCCAGGGTCCTGGGTATCAGGGGTATGATCTAAAAGAGGGAGTAGAAAGGAGGCAGGCTCAAGATGTGCCTGTCCACTTGTTCCCTCCCACTGGACCATCACCCCCTGGGGGAAGGAAGGATCAGAGCGGAGCCTTCCAACACGCAGAGGCCCTGACACCAGGTCCACTAGAGGTAGTTATTTACTGAATAGTGTGTCTATTCCGATAGTGATTGTTGTGAAACGTCTAAACCCGGGCCAGACAGGAGATGATGGAGCGTTGTGGCAATTCTAGGGAAGAGAAGGACTGCTACATAAGGAAATTGAATTATGCGAGACCCATGGATGAACAGACCACGGTGAATTCCACCTTTTTGCATATGTACAAAACACTACCTTAAAACAAATAAAAGAAGACCAATAGAATGGAGAACGGGGGAGTGAAAATACTCAGGATTGAAATGGAGCAAATTATATTCCATGCGTGTATGAATATGTCAAAATAGCCTCACTATTATGTATAGCTATAGTACATTAATAAAAATGTGAAAGAAGAGAAGAATTACTATTGGCAGAAAGGGGACCTGGAGCAGAGGATCTTGAGGGATGGGAGATGAGGTTAGTCCCAGGCACAGAGAGGTGTTCCAGACAAGGAAAGAAACGTGGACCAAGGCCCTGAGGTCCAGACGAGGCCTGCTGTGCCTGGAACCATGGGAAACCCAGCCTAGCAAGACAGAAGGTGTGTGGGGGAGAAACAGGAGAAGGTCAGGCAAGGGGACCTGGAGGGGTCATTTAGAAGAGTTCTAGGGGGCAGATTCTAGCTCCAAATCTTGCTGCAAGAATTTGAGAGTCTTTGAAGGTTTGTGAATTGAAGAGACAGTTGGAAGAGGAGGAGCTGGAAGCATCATATTGGCGGACTAAAGGGCCCAGGGCTGAGACCTGGGGTCGTGAATGGGGAGCCAGACAACAGCTATTTTGGTGATGATGAAAGAGGGGCAAGACAGGGAGGGAGGAGACTCATTGGAAGACGCTCAGCTGCAAAGCCACCAAACCAAGACCTGACGTCATCAGAAGAACCAGGTGCCTAGCACTGAGTAAGCTACACATTTGTGTTGTCAAATCAAGCTGTTGGAAAAGATGGGACGGACACATGTCCAGTCTGAGTCAGTGGTTACAATGACCGACAACTTCACCAGGTGTTTGCTTTTCAATTTTGTTCCATTCTCTGATGGGAAAATTAAATTTCGAGTCCACGGGACTGGGCCTGGCCAGGGTTACCGCCTCTGGGTGTCCTGTGGGCAGAGCTGGCGCCTCAGGCTCAGGCTGGCACATTGGTGAAGTTCCTGTGGCCAGAAATGAGGGCTTTTTCCTGGCTGGTTTTGCTGGGTGGTTTGCAGGGCCTGTCTGCTGGCCAGGCCTGATGCATACTTGAATGTGTCTGTAAAGGGGCTTCCAGTCCTGGCCTGTGCCCCCTGGCTTCTCATATGAGAAATGGGATCCACAGTGCCTGGCCAGCCACATGACCTGGGTGCTGGAGCCAACAGGTCCAGGTCCCTCAAGAGCTCTGGATCCTACAGCATGGGGCACACAAGGGAGCAAGAGAGTTCCTGAGAGAGAGAGAAAAAATCATTCCAGATCATGTAATTCAGCCCCAGCCTTTAAGCTGGGAAATTGATAATTGCATGGTATCAATCAACCCACAATTGTTTTCTGATCATCAACTACATAATCTGCTTTGTGTTAAGAGCCATGTGAGGCACAGAAGGGAGCCCAATGATTTCTAACCAGTCTAGAGTTCTGAACGGGGGACTTGGCTTCCGGTCTTACCTCTTCAGTTACTAGCTACCTGGACGTGGGCAAGTCTTCCAAACTCTCTTGTCCTGTTGCCTCATATGTGAAATGTGCAGAAACAACCCTTCTGACAATGTTGATATGAGAAATAAATGAGATCATCTATAATGATAGATCATAAACTGGCAGATATTGATTTAAACCTGAAATTTACGAGTTAATATAATTTATAACTTTATAATATTTATTTATTAATGATAAAATTATTCCAGTTCTGAAAGTCAATGAATTCTATGAAACATTTTCTTGTTCCCAAGATGTATGTAATTTAGGGAAATAATACTAACACACGTATATGACAGAGGTGACTACGGGAGAGAAAAGACACTACCTTTTGTGAAAGAGTCTGTAAAGAGCCGTGTGGCATTTTTTCAACTTCAGCCCTAATAAATGTGGTCCTTTTCTCCCTTTCTGATTGCCATTTTTCTAGGAGCATTTGGATCTTCCGTAGGCTCCTGAAGGTGGAAAGTGTCCATAACTGTGAGATGGTCAGGCCTCTGTCCTCCCTGCCCCTGATTGCAGATGGGGTGACCAGGGCCTAGGAGGTGGGGCATCCTGCACCGCAGACGTGTGGCTTGGAAGGAGTAGGAGTGTTTGTTGACCTCAGGGCTTCTGGTTCTTTCCAATACTCCCTGCTACTCTCCAACTTGGCAGCCATTGCAGTGTGTACGATCTGGATAACTGAACGGGGTCACAGACACCCCAATTCATTCAGGCCACTCCTTGCTTTTGTTCCCTGGGGTGGCTCCTCACATATGCCTGAGGAGCAAAAATCACTATGTAAGCATTTGTTTTGGAATGAAAACACACACACACACACACACACACACACACACACACACACACAAAGGGAATTTTTAACTAAGGAACAGCTGGAGATCAGGGAAGCCATCCCTTAGTGCCTCTGGACCCACCCCAGCAGGGTGCAGTCCATGCTGACCTTAGACCTTCCAGGGCCACAAACCCTCATCTCACAGAGGATCACCCATGGCTGCTGCTGCTCTCTGAGCCTTCTTTGACTAGAATTGACCATAAGAACCTAGAATATACAAAAAACACCTGACTGGTGGTTTGTGGAGGGTGGAAATACTGGGACAGCTGCAGCAGTAAGGAGGTCCCTGGGTATTTGGGTGTTAGAGGGTGAATACAGGAGGGAGGGAGCAGCTGGCAGCCCCCTGAGAGGTGAGCACCTGAGTTGGGAGCCCCCAGGTGCTCCTTTTGGTTTTATTTCTTCCATATCTGACAAAAGTTGCTAAATTCTTTTATCTAAGACTCAGGTCACCCACCGAGAAGCCTCATGTCATCAGGATGCTGTTCTCCTCCTCCTTTAGGGTAACTGGTTTTCCTAACGATGTCCCTAGGGCCCTGTGTCACCCTGGAATGTGTTCTCAATCTCTATCAGGTCGAGGTGGTATTCAGTCTAGTTTTAATGCAAAGTGATCCTTGCTGTGTGTTTCCAGAGCATAGGATACATGGAAACTCTCATGGGAACTCCCCACGTGTTCTAGAAAAACAAAAGGCAGAAAGACACCTGCCTGAGGGAGGACATTGTGGCCCCCTGCATTTCAGCTACCTCTGGGTGTCTGCACATTCACGTTAATCCATGCTTATCTAGTTTGTGATATTTGATGTTTGTTATCAGGGACTTGAGGATTTGTTTGTGTGTGTTTGGGTTTGTTTTTGTTTTGATTTAGAGGGGTTTTTTTTGTTTGTTTGTTTTTGCTTATTCTTTTTCCCATTTGATTGCAAACTCCCTGAGGGCAAGAAACATGTCTCACCCTTCCTCTGTCTCCCACATGCCCTATTGCTGACTGTGGTCACCTAGGAACTAAGTCCTGGGGCTGCCGAGGTCACTGTACTGCTCAGAAAACTGCCAACCCCCTGTAGAGGCATGTTCCTCTGCAGAAACATAAACTGTCTCCCCAAAGTGACCGATTCTTAGGTCTGAACTTTGCAATCATGGTGACTCTTCCTGGAACACACTTTGCCAGCAGTTCTCCTAAGGAGGGTTCCTCTGCTCCATGGTTTCTACCTGCTTTTCTCACAGACGTTTTCAATTCATCATCCACTCCAGGGGTAGGAGTTGGAGAATGGACTGAGAAAAAAATAGCTATCAGGGCAGAGGCAATGCCCAGATGAAGCTCTGGCAATGCTATGCGAGGAGACAGAGTTGGAATCTTGCCTTCTTTCCATGAAGCAGCCCCTATACACTAGGAGCCTTGACGGTAAGAACCTGATGGGCCCAGTTCAACCTTATATTCCAGCCTCGAGGAAAGTGCTCACCTTGTGTTCAATAAATATTTGCCAAGGGAACGAGACATAGGCTCCCAAACTAGTTCAGCCATCCGTAAGCTCTCTGAATCTTCCACCTTCCCTCATCTTTAAACTGAATAGACTTCTACTAGAGTTCATTTATATCACTGTACTGTATTCCACTGGATAAATCTCAGAAAGAAGATGTTGGGTGGGAAAGAATACTAAATAGTAGATGATGACATGTAATATTAATTCTCTCTCAAAGTTCAAAAAACCAAAAGTAAACAATATGCTCTCCAAGGATAGTAAGTATATCCGCCAGCTATTGCCATAATAATGCCGTATAACAAAAATTCCAAAACTTGGTGGGTAACAACATTTGTGTATTCTTAGGTTTCTGGGGTATAACTGGGGGTTGGTTCAGCTAGGCTGGACTCAGTTGGGCTTAATTCTAACTTCAGATTGGATCCAGGTCTGCTCTACATACATCCTCCTTGGAATAGCAGGTAACTAGAGCATGTTTTTCTCATGGCAGAGGCAGAAACCTAGGAGGGTGAAAGCAGATACATATGATTCCTCTTCAATCTATGCTCTACATTCAAACCCTGCCACTGCCTACAACACTGTACTGGATAAAACAAACTTAACATCATTGGACAGGGAAATGCATTCCATCTAGAATGGGAGGAACTGCAAAGCAATGGGTGTATAGAGAACTGAGAGCAATAATACAATCTGCCCTACAAACATATATATATATATGACAAAACTATAAAAGTAATCAAGGGAGCAACCAATATAAAATGCAGGGTAGTGGTTATTTCTCTGGGGGAATGGAGGGGAAGAATACGAGGTGCATCTGTAATTCTGGTCTGGTCTAAGGCTGAATGAATGGAGGGCTCACAGGCTTTGTTGTAAATGGAGAGCTTATGCTTTGCAATTTATATGCAATTTATTTTCTACCTATCAAATGTTATAAAATAAAAGCAGTAAACTTAAATAAATAAATGAAGGATATGGTTCATCCATGTGAGAGGTTCTTTTCAGGGCTAACGTTGTATCTATAATTCCAAGGTAACAGGAACTGGGGACTCTCCTTTGGAGAAGGAGCACACCTGAACATTCATGAGCACCACGGATCGACTTGCATCCAGGCTAAGAAAAAGGAATCAATCTGTGCTGGTTCCGTCCAGGCCAAGCCCTGTACTAGGCCCATGTGGAAGATGTGAAGATGTGGCCCCTGTCCTTAGGGCTGCGGGGGTCTCCAGGAAACAACCTGGATTGCAGCTGTGAGTGCACAGAGAGTACTGGCTTTAACCTCAGGCTGATTTGTCTCAAATCCCAACTGAGACACTGGCTTTGGGTGAGTGAGCCTCTCTGAGTCTATTTCTTCACTCATAAAGGAGATAACTATACTTTGGAGGGTTGCTATGGTCCTTGTTATGTTTCTGCAGAGGAACATGCCTCTACAGGGGGTTGCTATGGTTAGAATTAAGTCCTTTGCTTTAAGCAGAGAGGCCCATGTGGCACAGTGAGTTCCAAGTGCAGTCCCTGGGTTCGAGTCTCATCCTCACTGCTCATAGACGTGGATCTCCAGGCCCTAACTTAACTTTTAAATTCTCCATTGCCTCCTGTAATGTGAGGTACCACCATTTTTTCCCCCCTCAAAAGGCCTATTTGGTGGTTTAAGTAAATAATGTGTGTTATGTACCTGGCATATAAGGGAGGGCTCCATAAAGACGAGTCCCTTTCTCCTCCTGTTTCCATCCCCTTACACAGCTTCTTTCTGGCTTTGGCCCAAAGATGGTGGGAGAAAGAGGTCAGGTTCAGGTGTCTTCAGGAGAAGATGAGTGTGGATTGTGGATGGAATCCCAGCCTCCTGGGCTCCAAGGGTAGGAGGGTCTCAGGTGCCGGTACTGGGAGGGGGTTTGGGCCTAGGGAGGGATTATGTTTTCCATTACCCAAACATCTCCAATTTCAGCCTCCAATTTGGGGAAGCAAAATAATTTTGGCCCCCCACGCAGTATCTGTCTCTGGAACTGATTATCTGCTTTGTTAAGTTCAGAGGCATTCTGATAAGGGTAATTGAATTAGGCTTCCAGGGACTCCTACAAGCAGGCTAGCAGCCACAGTAGGGGGTCTTGCCGGCCAGGGGCCAGGCCCCTTAGCATGCAGGCTCTCCCTCCAAGGTTTCGGAGCAGCCCTCCTGGGGGTCACAGTGCCTTGGGCTTGGCCTTTGAAGATCTCTGCATTGCCAGAGAAGCCCCTCCACACTCCACAGGCCCTTCACGCTTCCCTGGGGTGCTCTTTCGTCTGTTCCCAGCCCCTTGGAGGCCTCTGGAGGAGAGGGGCTCTGAAGTCTTTCCTTGAGGCAGAGGAATTTCTGGAGGTCAAGGAAATGTCTGTTTGGGGACAAAAGATCAGGAGGTCAAGGTTCAAATGATGTTGATCTAAATTTTTCCCAATTCCAGGGGGTATTTTTTTCCCCTCAGGGGAACTTGCCAACACCCTCCTCATCATCTTGACAGGACTCTGACACCTGAAATGACAAAAAGTTTGGACATTTGGGGAACTTATTATGACAGCGGCTGCTCATGTTTTCAAAAATCAGTGGGCTGTAATAAGAATGATTCAGTCCCTACAATGTGTTTCTCAGCCTGGACCATGGTCTCTCCACCCCAAATGCCTTCTGTTCTTGTGACTGGCTTTGAAAAAAAAAAATCACAGAATCTGCTTGTGGCACCCCTCTTGGGTATTGTTGGTTTTTTTCCTTCCACCAGGCTCCCATGCATTCAGCATGAAGAGGTGACAAACAGCAGAGTCACTCTGCCGTGTGCCCTTCAAGACTCAGACCAAGTCCTCTTGGTTCCAGGAACCACAGTCAGTGTTACCACTGCCTCAGCTTCTGCCCATCAGCCAACTCTCCACTACCTGCTGATCCTGCTGATCCTTATCATTATCGCAAGCAAAAGCAGTGTCATTTTAGAGAGCACGAGAACAGGTCTGGGTTTGAACCCCCAACTCTGGAATTCGCCACCTGTGCTCCCTTTGGCAAGTTACCGACCTGGGAGAAACAGCCATGATTCAGATGTTCCAGAACTCCCTCTGTTGATGGTGTCCTCAGCCCCCAAACATCCCATTTATCAAGAAGTTAGGACCAAAGAACTTAAGAATTTGTGTCCTGTCGAAGTAATCCTATAAACTGAAGGAAAAAGTAATAGTTTGACTTCATTCTTAAGTAGCAACAGGTATTTATTAATGGGATGTAGACGCTATATAAATTATGAAATCTTGGAATGTGATTGGACACCACTTCTCTCATCTCCAGCTCCATGTTGACTTTCATATGGTTCTTGTTTACTTATAACGGCCACCTCCAAAGATCTAGCTCCACAAAGATATGACATCATTAGAAGGAATGTAGTATGATCTAATGTTAAAGCTGTGAACTACCTTGAGCTAGTTTGCACAGTGTCTAACAGATGTTAAGTATCATTGTGTTTCTCTGAAGTAACCCACAGTACCACTATGAGTTTGCTTTGGCACCCCAGAGTGGGAACGGTTGCAATAATGTTTAAAAAGCACCTAACACATTGTAAGTGTTTAAAAAATGGCAGCTCTCATTATTTCTCTTTGAACTTTTAAAGTCACTGTTGGTTGCCTTGTGACTGAATTACCAAGCTGCCAGTCTTGACTACAATTCATTAGTTTGATGTAGTTCAAAAGTCAGATATTCAAGTATTCTCTATGACTGGAATGTAGTAAGGGCTCAGTAAATGTTGCTTGAATGGATGGACCGTGGATGGATGGATGGATGGATGGATGCCTTTTGAATCATTCACCTTCTGGTTCCTTCATTCTTATAGGCTCCACCTCTGCATGCATTCATCCATCCATGCATCAATAAGCAACAGAAAGATGACTACTCTGTCATTTGGAGTTGTCTCCCAAACCCTGCCTCACTCTCAAGGATGGCATTGACCCTTCCTTCCATTTGGTCTATCCTGTGTGCTTCGAAGAAACATCATATTTGGGTCCCAGCTCTGGTACCATCTTTCATGTATTTTCTTAAGTCTTTGCCAAGTCCTCCAGGTCAGAAACAGATGTATTTCATCCACAAATTCCCTCATTTACTCACATGAAATGTTCCTTACTGGGCTGACCATAGGGTAGGTAGTTACTTACTAAATACTTATTAAGTGAATTACGGATTTATGTCATAGTTCTATGTACAACAAATGTCAATATTTTGATCAACTTGGATAGTGACTCATTAATTACTAAATGGGCAGCTAGTTACCAGCCAATACAACCTCATGGCTCACTGAAAGAAGGAGGAATCAGGACAGCTTTAGCAGGCTGTGGGTTTTGCTAAGGAGCAGCAAGAACTGGATGTTGAAGGATGGATAGGGTTGAGAGAAACCAAAGAAGGAAGGCAGGCATTTAGGATTGGGATGGTCGGGCATGGCATGAAAAATGACCTGGAGGGAGAAATGGGCTTGTTGGGTAAGGGTCTGGTGAGGTAAAAGGCTTAACTAGATAGAGAAGGGAGGAGATGGAATCATAAGGATTGGTGCTACAGTGTCTCCCAAATGTCTATGTGATAAAGGCTTGGTTATTGGGAGGTAGTGGATCTTTAAAAAATGGCAGCAATAGGTGGGTTCTAGAGGGAGGTCCTTAGGTCACTGGGGGTATGCTTTTGAAGGGGATTGTGGGAGCCCAGCTCCTTCCTCTTCCTCTCTTTTACTTACTGGCTTGTGATATAGACAAGTTTACCCCATCATGTGCTCCCATTATGATGTGCTGCCTCGCCACAGGTCCCAAACAACGGGGGCCAATCTATGATGGACTCAAAACTCCAAAACTATGAACCAAAATAAACCTTTCCTCTTCATCACCTAATTATCTCAACTATTTCATTATAGTGATGAAAAGCTGACTAACACAGTCGGAGAAGAAACTTCCAAGATCTGGAAAGCTAGGAAGAAACATACGCAGTTATATAAATAAATGTGACCAGGTGCAGTTTTGTGG
Organism: Ictidomys tridecemlineatus; assembly: GCF_052094955.1. Taxonomy (NCBI): domain Eukaryota; kingdom Metazoa; phylum Chordata; class Mammalia; order Rodentia; family Sciuridae; genus Ictidomys; species Ictidomys tridecemlineatus. Next base: position 85,614,365 of record NC_135488.1, on the reverse strand, counting down.
AAGTTATGTCACAGAGTTGGTTGTGTAAAGGTGGTTGCACCATGTTGAATCACTTTACCTAGGGAAAAGGGACAAGGGGCAGAGGGGAAATTAAAATAATCTACCCTATTACAGGAAAACTCCAAATGAAAACATTTTGCTTGGGTCTAACTGGCCATAGGTCTGATGGTTTTTTATCCACCACACAAGTAAATAGCTCAAGGGCAGCCTGCCCGCCAGCATAAATCTTTGTGTGGAAAATACTGCCAGTGTGGCCATGGAAAATGCCCTCTTGCTGACCATAATTACATAGAATGTGTGCAAATAAAAGCTGAAAGAAAACACTTTTGCAGAGTCATATATATATAAATTTTTTTGCTTTCTTTTTTCTCTGTTCTTATTTTGACAGAGTGGAAGAGAAATTCACAGACCATTTTCTCATACTCCCATTTGAGGCAGCATGAGCTCATGCTACCTGGCTAGACTGGGGGTTGGATTTCAGCGAAAGACTTAAACCTTGTTTCTACACATCATCCTCTATCGGTGGGTCTTTCAGTCCTGAGATGGTTTCAGGAAGCATGAGTTGCCGAGGAGACTGCAGATACCATTGTCTTGCTCTGACCAACCAGAGTTATGTGGTCTTCTTCAAGCAAAAGGAGATGGGAGACATTGGGGTGTTCAAAGCACAATCCCCAATTTTAAGGTTAACTTCACTATCGTATAACCCTCTGTGTCCTCAACTCTTCCCTGTGGGGTCTCTTCAGAGACAACTTTTAACTCTGAAGAAGTCCAGAGAAAAATACAATAAATGTCTCCTAGAGAGGCTTCTCAAAGCTGTAAGTTGGCAGATTTTGATCCTTTAGGTTTCACATCTGTCTTTCCAGAAAGTTGCCCTTTCTCCTCTTCTCTTTGATCTTTTCTGGAATATTTGAGGAAAAAAAAATCCTTAGGGAAATAGTTGGTATTTGCATGTCTGGCAATGATGGATAAACCGGCTGCCATCAGGTCTCGGCTCCAAAGTGCAAGAGGCTCAGGATAGACACTTGCTTTGGTCCAGCTCTGCGGGAAGACACATCCAGGGGCCCTGCAGTTGCACATTGGTTGCATGAGCACACGTGCACTAGAGTTGGAAATGGATCGGGAACTGGCAAACGGGAAGGATCCAGGGAAGTCTGGAGACTGCCCTCTTCTCCACATCTCTTGATCCTTCTGCCTGCTGTTCCATTCTTCTTTCTGCTCACCCAGAGTTAGTTCCTTCTTGCCCATGGCCCATCATGACTGCCAGAACTCTTGGAAACTACACAAATTTTGGCCTCTGTACCCAATGTTAAGGGGCTGGTTCTCTGTTTCGTAAGAGAAATATATCTAGCTCAACTAGCCCCCAAATCATTTTGGGGGATAGGTATAAAGCCCAGGTAAGTTGAGAGCTAGGTTGCCCTTGTATTGGGTACCCATCCAGGTGGTAGTCAGCTGAGTGAAAGGCAATGGGCTACTCAGCAGCAGAGATTATGAGTTCAAGTGTGGACGACGCAAGCAACACTTGCCATCCGAACACAACAGATACAGCACTGGTGGGGAGACGGCAGTAAATCACACACATAGCTTCTATCAGCTTAACTAACTTATTTTTACATATAAAAATATTTATATAGGAAGAAAAATCATAATCATGAATACCATGTGATTGTGACTTAATCCAAGATACACGGGTACATGGTACCTGTGGATATCTAATACCACCCAAATAACCTGTTAAAGAATCTAAATATCTACATGACTGGTGTAACTCCATATTATGTACAACCACAAGAATGAAAAGTTATACTCCATGTATATGTATAATATGACAAAATACCCTCTGCTGCTATGTATATCTAAAAAGAGCAAATAAAGAAAATTTAAAAAAATAATCTGAATATGCACTTTAACTTTTTACTGCATGTCAGAAGAAGTTCATTTTCCTTCAAAAACAAAGTAAGCCTATTCAACTAGTTATTTGAATTTCAAAAACTTCTTTGTTTTTAGAACATGATTTCACCTACCCAGAAAAGATGGGAAGAACTGTAGTGCTTAGGTTATGCTAAGCTCTGGTTATTGAATGTCTCCCAAAGGCCTTTGTGTTAAAGGTTTTGTTCTCGGGGAGGCACTATGGGAAGGTGCTGTGCAGGTCAAAGAGGTGGTGCCTCATGGAAGGTTTGTAGGTCATTGGGGACATGTCCTTGAAAGGGATTTTGAGATTCTAACCTCCTCTTCTTTCTCTTTTGCTTCATGACTTGTGCTGTAAGTGGTTTTCCTGTGCCACACACTCCTGCCACTTTGGGCCATCTCACCAAAAGTCAAAGCAATAGGGCTGTCAATCATGGAATGGAATTTCCAGAATTGTGGGCCAGTATAAACCTTTTCTCACTATAATGAAATGCCTGAAATAAGTTTATTATTTCAGGCATTTCATTATAGTGATGGAAAATTGACTAATATAAGTGATAATCTCCATTTCTTTTTTCTTTTCTTTTGGCAGTGCTGGGGATTGAACCCAGGGTTTTGTGCATGCAAGGCAAGCACTCTACCAACTGAGCTATACCCATTTCTTTTTTTTTTTTTAACACTTTTTATTGTTCACCCCTGGATATTTATTTTATTTATTTATATGTGGTACTGAGAATTGAACCCAGTGCCTCACACACGCTAAGCAAGCACTCTACCACTGAGCTACAACCCCAGCCCCTGATAATCCCCACTTCATTTAAGACTTAATTTTGTAGAAAGACAGCCCCACGATGTCCCAGCCCATGTCTCAGGATACGTAAGTGCAACCATGACCTGCTCGCAAGTATTCAGCATGCTGAACCCAGTTAAAGAAGAAGTGCTCAGGCACAGTAGAGGGACACGGGAAAGGTTGGGTATGTTATTTAAGATTAGCTTCAGTTGCTAGTAACAAATATTCAAATAGCAGTGGGATGGCCAAAGATGGTCATTTCTTTCCCAAGGAAAATTTCAGAACAACACAGAAGCTTCGCTTGCTTTGTTCATTCCAATGGTGAGATCTTTAATTCTCAGATACAGCCCCCCCCTTCCTGTGGTCCAGGATACAATTTCACCTGCCACATGTCTGTTTCAAGAAGTAGAAAGGAGGGAGAGGGAAAGAAGAAGCTAAGGGCATGTGCCAGCTATGTCCTCAGTAAGGTCCTTAAAATATGCCATATGAACTTCTGCTTACGTCCCATTGGTCAAAATTTAGTCATATGCCACACCTAACTACAACAAAGGCTAGGCAAGGCAGACTTCATTCCAGATGGCCATTTGCCAGTGGACATTTCTCTTACGATGTATATTAGCCAGGATCAGAATCTATAGAAGTGTATGTATATAGAAAAAGATTTGTTGTATGGAATTGGCTCACATGATTAGGAAAGCTAGTGAACCCCAAATCTGCAGGGTGGGCTGGCAGGCTGAAGAATTCTCTCTTGCTCAGGGAGACCAGAATTTTTGCTCTGTTCAGGCCTCCAACTGATTGGGTGAGGCCCACACACATGACCCAAACAAAATTAACCATCGTACTATGGAAGAAGTGGAGCTGGATATTGGGGACAATAGCTGTCTCTATCAGAGTGAAAATTCACAACTTTTACTCTGAATGAGAATGTAAAATCCCCAAGGCCAATGACTGTCCCCATGGTTTCAGCAAATTTTTATGATACTCTGCATAACAATGCCCACATTTTCCCTCTTTGCTTCTATAGAAAATTTTGTCTAAACCAGGACTTCACAGCTTCTCTGCCCGACCTCTGCTTATGCCATAAAACTGTCTTTCTTTCCTCCTTTGTTGGGCGGGGGTGGGGGTGGGGTGGGGTTGGGGTGGGTGGGGTGGATGGGGGGGGTTGGGGGGGTAGTGGAGAGAAGAGACTTTAGTTCTCAAAAGAACCTGGCATGGGACTGGACTTAAGTGGGATAGTTCCTGAATAGAGTCTGAAAGCTGGGACTTGGCCCTGATTTTGTGGCAATCATGAGAAAAGGCATTTAGCACAGGTGACTGGGTTAGCTTCACCTCTGAAGTGGCTGCTTCATCTCTTTGAGCTTCAGATTCCTCACCCATAAAGTGAGGAGAATCTTCCTTGCCTTCCTCAAAGGGCTATTTTAAACGTAGGAATTAATATCTAAGGAGGACTTGGAAAAACTAACAGTGCAATTCTAACATAAAATCATTCGCATTCACTGGTGGGGGAATTCTGCTTTTTCCTCCCTCCCTTCCTTCTCTGTTCACTTTAGCAAATGCTAAAAGCCAAATGGGCCAGGGCTGCCCTGGGCTTTCCTGTGCATCACAGAGGGTCTTCCTACCTGGCCTGCTCTCTCCCCTTACTGCCAGGAGGACCCTGGTTGTCTGAATAGCTCCCTTCCGCCTCCCACAGCCACCTCCAGGTTGCAAACAGAGCCCTGCGGCCAACAGCAGTTTATCCAATCTCATCTTCATCATGAAACTTCCAGGAAGGGACGGGGAAGAAATCAGCTCGCACACTGAATACTCACCCGCAGGATGAAATGTACACAGAGACCCTCAAAATTGGTGTTAAAAGCACATAAACCTCTTGGGTTGTTGAGATTCTAGCCCAAGCAGGGTGTGTGTGCAATATCACTAAAAGCAGGTATGATGGATAAAAATGAGTGATGGCCCCTTCCAAACATAAACCGAGCTGCTCATCCCTCAGGGTTGTTTATAAATAGAGGGGGGTCCATTTGCTCAGGGTCCCGAGGACAGGCCGGCACTCCATTTAGATAACGACCACACTTCGCGCCCGGCCACCCCTCTCCAGGCCGCAAGGGGTGATTAATCAAATGGTGTTTTGGTTTCTCCCGATACACATCTACTTCTTCCGCTTGAGAATGGGCTGAAGGCAGCTTCCAGGGTTTACAGAACAGCGCGGTGCACATCAGAAGGCAGCAGGACCCGGCCCTCCTGGGGCCACGGCCGCACCTCAGTGGGCATGCTCGGGGCGCCCAGCAGCGCGCCGCAGTCCCCGCGGGCCTGCTCTCCTGGGCCACCCCTGACAGTGGTCTTCAAGACAGAGATGCTTGAGTTGAAGAAACAGCAACACTGGAAGTACCGGAAGACATCTGCCTTGGTGACAAAATCGGTTTTAAGTCACAGGAGTGAAGAGGGACCCCTTGTTCCATGCGCTCCCATGAGACCCTGCACCCCCACACTGCCGGCCTCAGGACTGCATCTGCCTCGCCGGCCACCAGCTGCTTTAGTCCTGTTTGTTCATCACCCCCAAGAAGCCCAGGGCTTCTACATCATCCTTTACTCCTTAACTCTCACCTCCAGACAGCTCCAGGAAGCCCTGATCTTGACCATCTCCCACTCTCCCCATTTCCCCAAACCTTCTGAGTCTCATGGTCCCTTTGAAAGCGGCATCTTGCCTTTGGCCATCACCTGTTTTCTGTAACCCAACGCTGGCTTTCCACCAAGGACGCACTTTCCACAGGGCCCTCTCAAGGGGGTTCTGCTTCCCCTCCTCCATCCCTCTTGTGACAGTGGGGACCATGGTCCTGCCCCCTCCATATAGTGCCTGCTTCAGAGCACAGACCATCAGGCTGCAGCTCCTGCAATGGCCTCTGGTTACAGACCTCTACTCCTGAGCCCTGGCTTGCTGCTCTCCTATTAGACTTCTTAGTGACTTCAATGTCTGTGAAGATGATTCTTCCAACATCCAGACTTCTGCGTTCCTTGATCATCTCTCCTCCAATGGCCTTGCCCTCCAACCTATCCCTGACACTTACACCCACCCCATCACCCTCGCACAATCACTCACTGCAACACTCTTACTGTTGCAATTTCATCTTCCCACTCTAGAATCACCCTGGCTGCACTGATTTATCCCCCTGTACCCAGCCCCAATAATCCTTTGACCCAGACTTCCATGTACTGTTGAACATTTCATGTACTGAACAGAAATCTTTAGCCAAAGAACAAGTGGGCCCTGAAATCCAGCCCTGTTTCCAGAACAACACTGTGCACAGCCTGGTTCATGGCCTCCTCCACCCAAGGGAAAAGGCAGGTTTTTCTTTGCACAATTGTGGGTCTGTATCACTGTAAAGGAAAGTATTATAATTTTATAATTCACTTAAGATTCTCCATGGAGCAGCACCAGCTCTGATTTAGCTCTGTGGGGACCTACAGTTCATTGTGGTCACTATCTTTCCAATGTCCACCAGCCCCCTCTCGCCCTTTTTGCCTTTTCCTGCTTAGATATTATGTTTCATGACTATAAACCCTATGCATATACTTGAAACTCCCTACCCCTTTCTCCCTCATTGTCTCACTTGGCAAAATCCTAATCCTTAAAAAAAAAAAATTTAACCTTCCAGCTACTTCGAAGCTGTCCCCATTGCAGTTGAGTGTGACCAGAGGAAGACACACATTTCACATTCCTGTTCATGATCACTCACTTTTGGTGAGCCCTTAGTTCTGCCTGGTAATCAGAATCTAGCCACTGTTCCACTCTTTCAGCCCCCAGTCTGTTGTGTGCACACAGGGAGAGCTCCATTTCCCACTTCTCTGAGCGAACACAAGCAGTCAGAAGAGAGCGTCCATATGGTCCCGCTGCCACATTCACCCATTCATCCAACCTGCGTCCCTTATTTTGGATGAACTGGTCTTGCTCTCATCCAAAACCAACAGTTCCATTCTACTATTTAGATCCCGTCCCTTCCGCCTCTGGGAGGGCTTTGCTGTAATAGTTACCACCCTTCTCTCCTACATCATCACCAAGTTTTATCTTTCTCCTGAATCATTTATATTAACATATCCACAAATTGTAATGTTTTATCTACCTAAAAAAGAAAAAAACTTCCTCTTGACCCTGTGACTCCTCTAGCTACTACATCATTTCTGCTCTCCTTTTTAGCAAAACCTCCTTTGAGAACAGGCTGTATCTGCTGCCTGTCCCCCGCCCCTCCCCCATTGCCTCCTGAATTGGCTCCAGGCAGGCTGTTGTCCTCATCCTTCTTGTCAAGGTTACCAATGACCCACACATCGCTACATCCAATGGTCAGTTATCCATCCGGAGCTCCTTTGATCTATGATCTATCAGTGACCTGGCTGGTCACTCTGTCCTTCTCCACTTGGCTCCCAGGACTCTGTTCTGTTATCATCTTCTTTGACCAAATTGACCACACCCTCTCAGATGCCCTTCCTGGTTCCTTCCTGTCTCCTTGACAGCTGAACATGAACCTGGCTCTGGAAGTCCTTGTTGGAGTCTTCACATCTCTATCTACACTCACTTCCTTGGTGAACTTGTCTTCTCTTATAGCTGATAATTCTCAAAATTTCTATCTGCAGCCCCTGAACTCTATATTCAAATATCTACCTGCAAAACACAGAATCTCTCCTTGAATCTAAGACTCAAATTTAACATGTCCAAAGAAGAGTTTCTGATTCCAGCTTGCATATACCCTCTCAGTAATGGCAATTCCATATTTCCAGTACCTAAACCAAAAAACTGGGAATAACAATTGCCATGCCCCTTCATTTATTAATTACTAGCAAAGTCTGTCAATTGTGCACTCAAACTTTACCCAGAATCCAGCCACTACTTATGATCTGTATTACTACTACCAAGGTCTCCATAATTTCTCACCTGGTATATTACTGTAACAACTGGGGCCCTTTGCTTTGTGAGGCTGTGGGCAGAGCATCCTTATGTAGCCGCCCCCACAACGGCCTGTGCTTCCTCACAACATTTTGGCTAGGTTTAAGCACAAGGAGAGAGGGCCACACAGGGGTGAGTGGGGGGACAGAGAGAGAGAAGCTAGAGTGTCTTTTCTAACTTAGCCCTACAGGGTCAGATCCTACATTAAGCATTGAGGACATAAAGATGAATAAGAGGGGCTGGGGATGTGGCTCAAGTGGTAGCGTGCTCACCTGGCATGCGTGCGGCCTAGGTTCGATCCTCCAGCACCACATACAAACAAAGATGTTGTGTCCGCCAATAACTAAAAAATAAAAAAATATTTTTTTTAAAAAAAAGATGAATAAGAAATAGTCCTTGAGTCCAAGGAGTTTACAGAAGCAGAAGCAGACAAGGTAGCTCCATGTTAGTCCCTTGCATCCTAAGTGCAACCTAAGCAGAGGGCATCTTGGAAAGTGAAGTGAGAGAGGGAAATCAGATGGGGGGGGGTAGAGTTGATTTTGAAGGTTGAGCAAGAATTACAATATGGAGAAAAAGAGAAGCTTCTTTATCATGGGAACTGCACACATGCTGGGCAGAGGTAAAAAAGGGTGCTGCAAGGTCAACAGTTGACAGACCATGGGGTGAATCAGATGGGACGGATTCAAATCTTCTTGCAATTACTGTTAGACTTGGAGAAATGATGCAATCTCTCTGAGCCTATTTGCTCATTTACAGAACAGAAATTACTTTCAGACTTGAGAAAATCATCACAATGTGAGACACTTAATAGATGTCCACTAAATGACAATTAAAAAAATTAGTTGGCTTAAATTGCCCAATGTAGGTTTCATTGAAGTTTTTTCTTTTACCAGTCCTGTTCCAATCCCCAAACAATCCCCAAAGTTTTAATCTAAGAAAGAGAAGAAGAAATTTTGGGAGTAAGGAGTAGAAATCAAAGCTACACAACCTGACTATAATACCCTCTCACCCCTAATTTCAACAGAGAAATTCCTTGCAGTGGACGAGGTATTGGATTCTGGGACCTAATCTGAAAAGCACTGTCCTGTGATATGGACTGATGGGTGAGGCACAAGGAGGTCATGTCACCTTCTATGTCAACTGGGGCAGATGGGTATTATGGTTTGGATATGAGGTATCCCCCCAAAATTCTTGTGTTAATGCAGGACCATTCTAAAGTGAAGTTATTGGATTGTGAGAGCTGCAACCTGATCAGTGCTTCCAAGTTTGAATGCACTGAGTGGCATTTGTAGGCAGATGGGGCATGGCTGGAGGAAGGGGTGCTGGAAGGGGTCATCTTCCCTGTAGTCCCTTATCTCCCCTCTCTCTGCTTCCTGGTCACCATGAATAGAGCAGCACTTCTTCACTATGCACTTCTGCCTTGACGTTTTGCCTCATCTTGGGTCCAGAGCAATGGAGTTGGCTGACCATGGACTAAACCCATGAAACCATGAGCCAAATAAAAATTTTCCTCTTCTAAGTTTTTTTTCCCCAGTTTTTAAGTTTTTTAGTGCATTATAGTTATACATTTAGTGAAGTTTATTTTGATATATTCCTAAAAGCACATAAAATAGTTTTCTCCCAGTAGTGTAGTAGTGTCCCCTTTCCACTTCCCCTCCCTCCTCCTGATCCCCTTCCTCTGCTCTATATCTAAATTGTTGTTGTTAGGTATTTTAATCACAAAACTGACTGACACACAGAGAGTACAGTGAAAATAAAGTGGAAATAAAAGGTGTCTTTTTCAGCTCAATTTTTAAACTTTATACTGCTGAGGACAGACAACACACCCTCTGGTTCCTGCCTTCAAGATGCTTACAACAAACTTGGACTAGAGTTAAGCATGCAGATGAGAGTTGGAGTCACAGAACTTAATCAAGTATTTCGAAGGTTGGAGCTGAAGGTGGAGCCCCTGGGGTCAGGAGCTCTGTCCTGGCTGTGGGGTCTGTGGGGCCCCCTGTCTGTCTTTCCAAGTCTGGCTCTGTGGAGGCAGATGGTGTCTCTGCATAATCGCCTGCTTCTTTTTTAGCTGTTCATTCCAAGATTGCAGCTTTCTGCAAAGGAAGCGCCGGCCAAACCTTAAAGCCATGAGGCCAGATCCATCAAAAAGCCGACCCCACATGCTTTGAGGATTAGCATGGGGCTTATTTAACACTCTAATTAATGTTTTGATAATTTAACAATTTTGTATGCTTTTGGAGGGCTTTCGAGGGGAGTGACCTTGGCAGACAAAACCACATCTACTTTCATTCTTAGAGAGATGCCTTTTCTGATCCTATTAATGAGAAACACCCTTCCTGTCTGTGCTGGGCCACAGGAATGAGAGCAGATTTCCTGCTGTTGCAGGGGGCAGGGGCATCCCCAGCAGTGGGACCAGTGAGGGGGGGGCTGAGCAAAGCAGAGCAGGGGCCTTCTAGCCCCCCCGGCACACCAGTGTTGGTGACAGCCCTGTTCAGACGGTGACATGCCAAGTGCTGGAGATAGACAAAACTTGCTGAGCTCTTCCTTCTGTGTGACTCAGTTTCTCCTATTTCAAATGGACATGGGCATCCTTACAGGACTGGCCTCAGTCCATGATTGGCCAGGAATGGCTGTATCACCAGGAAGAGGAAGGGAAGCTAAAATTAGAACTAAGATGAAGAGACCACCCAACCCACAGGCAGCAAACATGCCAAAGCTGCAAAAGCCCCTCTGCATGATGAGAGGTTCCTTCTAGAAAAGATGCAACTACCTTCTCCTTCCAACCCCAGCTCTGTGGAGCAGAGCTTAGGAGTGCAGGCCTCCTGGACTGACTGGATGGAGTTCGAATCCCTGCTCCATCCCTGCCTCGCTGTGCTTCTAGATGCTGGTTAGTTGACGTCTCTGAGCCTCTTCATCCATAAATGGTGCAATCACAGCACTATCTCTATCCTTCACAAGGTTACCATGAGAATTCAACGAGATACCAAAGAGGCAGTCCTTCCTTTGCGTAATTTAAATCCATATGCATTTGGTCATTACAGGTTAGGTTCAATAATTCCTGTCCCCGACAACATGGTTCAAATGTCAGATACCATGATACCTGCTGAGTGCCAAGGAGGGTTAGTGGCAAAAGAGAGTGCAGGGAAGGAAGAGCTCGAGTGGGCTGGGTTGCTCAGAACCTCACGGACAAGGTCATGTTCTCTTTTTCTCCCCACAGACCGGTCCTCAACCCTAGCTGGCCCTCTCACAAAAGCAAGCTACTGATAAGAAGGCGGGGTCAGGAGCATTAGGAGAGAATCTGAAATAAAACATCTGCCAGGGTCGCCGCTGTTGGGGAAGATGGATGGAGGCAAGCTCCTTCTTCTTACAAACAGTTAACTCAGTAGCGTCTCATTCAGAGGAGAAAGATGAAGAAGGGAGTGGGAGCCCATAGATGAGAAAGTTTCTGGGTGGTGTCAAGACCCTGAATAGACCCCCCACTGTCAGGAGGAGAAGATGTTTGCAGAAGATGGTTGAAGACCCAGAGCACAGACCACTCCTGAATTTCCACCCATCACTCATTTCTATAGTGAACCCACTGACCAGCTATTTTATACTCGGCTCCTGGCAAAATGGAGGTGGGAGGTGGACAGTCTTCACTGGCACTCAGCATGTAATGTGCTCTTTTGCTTTCTCCCCGGACCCTTGTCCACCCAGGCAATGTGACATTCCAGAGGGGAGAAGTGATCCATCGTCCTCTCCCCTCTCCTGGAATGGCTCTCAGTAGCTCTAAATGAGATGCTCCTGCTGATTAATTGAAAGGAGGAAACTCTCAAGGAAATGGGGAGGAAGCTCTTGGGTAAGGAATAGCTCAGAGTCAAGGGCAAAGCCTGTCCACCCCAGATCTGCATGTATCTTACATTTATCCCTGAAATCAAGTTGTCTCAACAGCTTACCACCTCCGACAGGGTCCACCTCCAACAGGGTCCACCTCCAACAGGGTCTACCAGAGTAAGCATGTCTCAGGAGGCTTCTTTGTTCTAGGAGAATGGAAGTTGGGAATGGGGCAGTTGCACATTCTGGAGAGGGTAGGAGGGCAAAGCCCCGTTCATGGCAAATTGGACCAGCTGCATCATTTGTAGGAACCAATATAAAGAGAAAATGGAGGATTCTCTTCTAAAAATGTTTAAGAATTTTAAGATGTTAACCACAGAGCATTAAGCCAAGTGCAGCCCCAAGTTTATCAGGCCCTAGACTGCCTGGTCCTTATGACCATGACCCTGACCCTGAAGAATATATAGGACCTATGATCCCAGCAGCTCGGCAGGCTGAGGCAGGAGGATGGTGAGTCCAAAACCAGCCACAGCAACTTAGCAAGGCCCTAAGCAACTCAGTGTGGCCCTGTCTTTAATAAAATATGAAAAAGGGCTGGGGATGTGGGGATGTTAAGCTCTCCTGGATTCAATCCCCAGTACCCCCCCCCAAAAAAAAAATAAAAAATCCAGAATAAAAAAAAAATCTGGCCTCCGCAGCCATTCACCACCTACCCCCTCCACTCCTCAGGGGTAAGGGAAGAAGGGCAGCTCAGGCTCCTTCCTTCCTGGCTGAGAGCAGGGATGGGGCAAAGAGGAATACTGGCAGGACTCGAGTGCCGAGCCCTAGCGGAGGCCTGGCAGCCCCTGGATGGAAGTGCTGAGCACGGGTCTGTGTTCATCTCTCCTCGTTATCATGGAGCATGACCAAGGCCTGCAGCCCTCCCCTGGGCGTACTCAGGAGCAGCCACTGCCTCTTGGTGACAAGGCTTACTGCGCTGTTGCCCAGGGAGCTCTATATTCATTTCTCTAACCCTCACTTTGGTGAACAGCTTGTTTTGCCCACGGAAGGGGTCTGGCTTGAGTCAAGAATGAAGTGCAAGTCGCCACCTGGGGAAAACCCAGGGACACTGAAAACCTCCAATCTCTTACCACGGCCAAGGACGGAGGGCCAGGTGTGACACTCGGTTCCCATTGCCCAGCAGCATCTCTGCCCCCCAGTACCTGGGCCACACAAAGGTGTTCAGTTTGCAGATCAGAGGGAGGGATGGAGGAAGGGAGGCCAGGCAGCTTCTCGTGGTGCTAACTCTGTTGGGCACTGTGGTCGGGCGGGGCTGAGGGTGGGGAGGCATGGGGGACGTGGGGAATCTGCTCTCCCTGACAGCCCTGGCTCGCCAGGCAGGCTGGGCCAGCTGGAATTCAGGTGTTGACTTTTGCCAAATACTTTAAGAGGAATGAACACTTACCAGCTTTGTGAAGTTCCCCAGGGAGGCACCAAGGTTTTCCTAAGGATTTAGGCTGTCGTGAGCACGTGAGACCTAAGACAACTCTGCTTTTGAAAGTGATGTCCCAGAAAAGCCAGATAATACAGGGAGATGAGCCTCCTGTCTACAGGAGCCTAGAAAATGGAACGCTCTTTTGCTTCACATAGATACTTCTTCTATTCTCTTTACATTAGTGGCAATACATTTCCTCTGGTGTGGCTTCTATACACTAAACTTATCAACCTTGGAATTATTGCCTAGTTGTTGTCTTAGTTACATAAACTGATATGTCTAACATAATGGAAACACAGAAAGAAAGTAATTTATTATAAATTGAAATACTATTTTATTCGACAAAATATATATGTTGTGTGTTATTATAGATTATATATCAGATGTTATATGTCAATGTCATATATATCTTACATATATCTCATATATATATATATATATATATATATATAAAACACATGCCAAATGTAATATGATAATGTATATAACTACATTCCCTTGATTTCCCTTATTTATAGATAATTTAGATTTCCCCTTTTCCAAACTTCCAAATACCTTCTGTTCTGATGGGTTCGGATATTGAATGTCACTGAAGAAGAGAGATTTAGTCTTTTGGCTGATGACTTCATCAGACCGCTAGGCATTCTATCCCTTCTTAATGTGACAAAATTACTTAATGACGTATGTCAACAAATTATCATTTGCTCTCTGTATTTGCAAATAACTTACCATTATTCATTTCATTTGTATAAGCAAACCTGGCTGCAAACTACTTCATGTTTTATGGATTAGGCGGGTAATGGGACACATATGTACAGCAGCCCGTGTTTCAAGGGTGACCATGAGGAGCCCAGCCTTCTCCAGTTGTAGTCAATTTCCAGAGCTGAGGAGTACAGTGAACTTGCTATCCGGCCAACTTGCTTTCTCTGCTGACTTTACTTACAAGTTCTCAGGCTTGGAGGGCCGGGAAGAGATCTTCTGTAAGTCTCTGATATCCTTAATTCCCAACCTATCCCCCACCCCCTCAATTTCTGAAATTTATTTGTTTTATTTGCACCGTTGTCACTTCACATTAGAGATGTTTTCTACACATGAAAGAAGCAGCAGATTCTCGGCGGTCTCTCCCAAATTAACCCCCTCCGTTGCTTCCTGGGTGACAGCACCCATCTCTCCCTCATATTAGTTCAAAATGGTAGCTCAGGCCGGGGCCTGTGACCCAGTCCTGGTCAATGGGTCCTGAAGGGAAAATAAGCTTGGGGCTTCTGAGAAAGGGTTTCCTTCTCAAGACAAGAGTAAGGTGGAAATGGCAACTCCTACATTTGGATATGGAGTATGATGAATAAAAAAAAAAATCCACACTCTGAGCAGAGAAATGGAAAGAACCTGGGTTTTGAATAAGGATTGAACCCAGGGGCACAGAACCACTGGGACACAATATTTTTTATTTTGATACAGGATCTCACTGAGTTGCTTAGGGCTTTGCTAAGTAAGTTGCTGAAGTTGGCCTCAAACTTGTGGTCCTCCTGCCTTAGCCTCCCAAGCTGCTGGGATTACGGGTGTGCACCACTACGCCTGGCTCTGCTTGACGACTCTTGCTCCTGCCCTGCTCTCATCTTGTGGCTATGTGAGTAAGAATAATACCCATGTTGTTAGAGAGACAGTTTTGGTTTTGTGTTTTATTTTGAGATCATCCCTACCAACTTTAGCACTCACTAATTAGCAATACATAGGGTAGATGAAGGGCTTAGTATCAGGTACCAGTAGGCAAATCCAGAAGAAACAGAAAATATGTTTATTTCTGTGAGATTGAAATCTAGTTGATGGAGATAAAATACACCCACAAATGCAAAATGAGAATTACCACCCAGCACCACACATTCATGGGCAAAATATTACAATGTAAACTAAACAGCAATGGCAAGAATCTTTGCTCTATTTACTTAGGTTATCTGTTTGCATCAGATATTGACATACTCTTAAAAGAACGCCAAAGAAAAAATAAATATAAAACACAGTTCCTTTTCTTTTTTTTCCCATGAATCTTTTTGGAGGCTGATATTCCTATTTTTGAAAGTGTACTCTGACGTTGCTTGGAAAAAGACATAAAATAACTCTCAGAAATACACATTTACCCATAGAGCCCACCAAACACATATATTGATGCTCAAGTCTGATTTTGAAGTAATTTGTCTACTTAAGAACTTATTGCCATCAGGTGGACAATAATCTTCATCTGACTTTGAGAGAAATATCACAGGCACATTTGTGCTTCTCAGAATTCTATTTGTGGCTGAGCAGCTAGCCAAAGTTAGCACGAATGCAAATTTGATGTGGTCAGAAGTAATAATTTTGGAGCTTTCAGTTTTCCTGGACGCCAGGTCTGACAGGGGTGTTGTGAAAACGGTCAACGGGTGTATTTGTAGCTGTGTGCCACACAGAAGTGATTGTAGTCACAGCTCTGACTCCAACTTTCAAAGTTCGGGGAAACAGGCCTCATTGGAAAGGTAAACTGGTTGGTTGGCCTTCACATCATCTTCCCAGAAATACCATGAAATAATACCAGGACCAAAATTCCCCCAGAGGATTTGCAAGGGGCCTGGCAGCTCGCAGGCAGCTCTACCCCAAAGGACATTAGGACCTGGCTGGACCCTTTTCTGGTTGAAGAGGAAGTGAGGTTTCAAGGATGCTGGCATCTCTGCTGCTGGCACAAAGAGGCACAGCCCAGGAGGGGACGCAACTGTAGTGCACATGACGTGCATGAATTTCAGAACCTTCTACAGGTCTCTTCTGTCTGCTGTCCCAAGTCCAAGCCCCTCCCCACAGCCTTCCCTGTCTACTCTCAATCCTGCTCTTTTCCTCTGATCACCCCCTGAAGTGGGCATGTCATCCCTGCTTCCCAGCTTTGCACGTGCAATACCCACTGCCTGGAGATCCACCCCCAGCCCACTTTCCTTCTGAGCCTCTACTGGGCTGATTCCTCATGGCCTGGTTCAAGCCTCCTTCATCTCTTACAGGACTATCTCAGTCCTTGGAGAACGATCCCTTCTTATAATAATGGTAATGACATGTTTTGAGCCTGCCGGGTGTTCAGGGAACTCACCCACGAGTGGGCATCCTCGCACTGCCCTTTGCAAGGAGGTAATTTGAGGAGATCTGCAAGAAGCATACAAGTCAAAAGTAGCTGAGCCCAGACTCCAGGTCAGTCTGGCTCCACCTGCTCCACTCTTGCCCCCTGCCTTGTGCCACCAGAGTCAGTGCCTCAGGCTCAAACAGCTCTGCCTGCCTAGAGAGAGGAGGAATGGAGTTTCAGCCTTCCAGAGTGCTGAGTGCTCCGGAATCAGAGGCACTGCCTGGGTGGAGGAATGTTGTGGAAACAAAAGTCCACAGTGATGGAGTGGGAGTTTTCTGTTTTCCATATGCTATTGCCATCCCTCCTCACTCTGGGACCTGGAGCACAGTGCAAGAGCATTTGGTAATACTACACAAGAAATCTGATCATTCTACCTCTCAGCAAAATGATGTTTAAGACTGTCTTGTTGATGTTCTGTCTCCAAGAGCTAAAGGCTCCAACCCACTCAGAATGGAAAGAAAAGCTGACATTTATCAGAGGGTAGGGAGAGGCTGTTAGATCCAAAGATTGGGGGACAAAGGGCTGAAGTGAAGAGAACCCATCGACTGGAATGATTTGGTTTCCTTATGATAGAAGAGCCATCCTCAGAGGCTCTGTAGATCCTGGATGTGTTTCCAACTTTCTATTGAGAAGCAGGGGACAGATTGAAGAGGCAGGGGAGCTACTCCCGGCCCACTACACACTCTGCTGCATGGGAGGGGCAAGGGTTGAACTTCTAAATGTTTCAATCAGTACCTTGTTCTGAATAAATGTCCCTTCCAGGCTTAGATGATTGCAAGGAGGCTCCCTGCCCAGACATTCTCACCCTCCCAACTTCCCTCTTCCAAATCTAGGTCTTGTCTTTCATGCATCTTGTTCCAGTATTAGGGGAAAGACAGATCTGGCTCCTGTAATGAAGACCAAATTAAGAGTGGCTTATTTGAAGGACGTATATTCATCCTTCACTGCCCATCTGAACATGAACAGTCTGAGGCTGTTGGATAGCTTTTGGGGGCTGGGGGCCTGGACTCCTGTCTTGTTTTGCTCTGCAGAGCCCTTCTTAACACTTAAAACTTCCCTTTCATGCTCACAGAGTCGCTGCAGCTGTCCTGCCCTCGCATCTACAATTTAGCAATGGGAAGGAGGATTAAAGGAGAAGGAGAAAACAAGCTCTGTCCTTCTAGGGACTTGACTCAGTCACAAGGTAAAACAAGTATCCAGTTAAAGTTCATGATCCACGACCACTGCAAGAAGAGAGACACAAAATGGGGGACACCCAGCATTCTCTACCATCTATCTTCAAGTCTCAAGTCAGGTGCTCCTTGTCCTCCCAACAGCCATCCCAAAGAAGGGAGATCCTGTCCCTTAGCACCTGGCTCTTTGCAGAACTTGGACCAGATGCCCACCGGAGGCTTCCTCCTGCTCTGCAACACACACTAAAAAGGGACAGAGTGTGCTCTGCCCTTATGAGGACAAATGTGGCCTCCAATCGGGGTCTGCTAGACAGTCTTTCTGCTAGAAGGATAGACGTGGCTACCTTTCTTACAAGAAAAAAGTAAATACACCTAACCAAAGTAACTCTTCAAAATGTTCACGGCAACATAGCGCCCACTAGGGACCGGAAGACCATTTCCCATAGCTTGGCTCTCCTTTTGGAAACAATGACCTTGTTACTCACACCAAGGAGCACTGGGCTCCTCCTGGTGTCTCCCGACCCTGCTGGCATTGCTCTCCTTTTGTCATGCTGGAGGGATGGCACCAACTCTTTTTTTCCATTTTCTTAAATTCCAAGAAATGACGGGATGATAATGATAATCACTGAAATTTATTGAGATTTCCCGACCACCAGATCGCCCTCCGAGTGCTTCTCCTGGTTCACTTCATCTGATTTTCACAACAGCCCTTTCGTGTGAGTTGTTCTTTTCAACTTACGGACAAGAAAACTGAGTCTTTATAAAAGGGTAAATAATGTGCCTAAAATAATATAGAATCAAGTTCCTTGATTCTGATCTGAAAAAAAAAACACTGGTATTTTGTTTTATTTTTACATTAACAGTTAATAGAGATTTTTTCTAATTATCAATTTTTATTGCAGACAAGTATCATCCATCCTATGATTTTGACAGACATCCATGGTGAGCAGAGTCTTTGCCTCTGTGGGGATGTCTGTCTACTCATCCCCGGCTTAGCTTTAATATAACAGCTTAGCTCTCTGCAAATATGCTACTCCCAACCTGTAATCAACTATGCTGCCCCCACTTTTAATGCAACTGTATTAAAACTTTCAGCCTCGGTGTGCCCTTCAGAAATCTCCCGGGTTGGAAGTAATACTGCAGGATGTGGCCCTTATTGCGTAATAGTCACACAGGGACATGCCTGGAGAGGTTTTTCAGCAGTCGTGGCACTGCCTGGGTGTTTTAAAGATGTCATCTGCACTCTTAAATTGTAATTCAAATCTTCCCTGGTGACTGCAGCTTGCACCCCTGGGTTTCCAGGGAGATAGGACATGTGGCTGGGGTCTCTAGCTGAAAGCCTCAGCTATCAACAAGAAATTCCCTCAGAAGCAATCCCACCCTTTTAAAGGTGGGAGCCAAGAAATGGAATCACATGATGACATTTGATAATTTTTAAAAAAACGAAACACAGAGAATGATCAAGTTCTTGGTCCTGTGCACCGCCACGCCGTAACTGTCCCCTGCTCTATGTGGTGTCAGACCTACAGACCTGGGGCACAAGAGATGCACCGTTAGGTTAGAAATTCTTGCTTTTCTGGAAGCCAGTCTAATCCAGAAAAGTTTTTCTCAGGTAGATTGAGCACCCCCACTAATTGTTCTCACTGGGGCACATTTTGCTAAACTTATGGGGAGCAAGAAATATTTCCAGGTGCCAAAAAAAAAAACAAGGTGAAGCACTTTCAAAGTCTCTTTTCTCTCAGAAAAAAACCCAAAACCTCTCATCCATTAGGTATTTCTCATTCTTCTCTCCCCAGAGCCCTTCTTAACACTTACTGATTCTTAGCAAATGAAGCCTTGTCACCTTAGTCACTTTGGAGGGTGTCTGCAGATTGTCCTCAGCACTCCATTGTGTGTTCCTGGTGGCCTTTCCTGTTCTTCCCCGTGTCACCCTCCTGACCAAGCACAGGAATGATTCAACTGATTTTGCATTTGTTCTTTCACTCATGGCAAAGGTGCCATTTCTGAATCCGGACATTCCCAGCAACCCTCTCGCCTGGCTTCTGGGTGCCCACTCTTCCCCATTGAATCCATCCAGCTCCCACTATTCACTGTGCGGCAGCAGAGCCATGTTTACCAAGGAGGAAGTTATGACTCAGACAAGCAAAGTCATTCCCCAAAGCTCCCTCGAAGAGCCAGTGGCTGGAAGTGCAGGTTTCTGAACCTAAATCTTGCCCTGATGTGACAGCTGTCCTTCCTTTGCCACAATCATCAATTGGGCTGTGGGAAAATCGGAGCAATGTGAGGAGGGGGCAGAGGGGCCCTTGGAGGGCATATGTCTGCATTGCCTCATCCACTGGGTCACTGTGCAGGGCCCAGATGGGCTCCATGGTGTGCTGTGGGGCAGCCTCGGGCTCCTCGTTTTTCGACTGAGCCTCTTTCATTCCTTTCCCTGCCCCCTCACTTCCCTACCAAATACAAAAACGACCCCAGGAATAAAATGCAAGAGCTCGACCAACAGAAAGCAAAGGTTAGAAATTGAACGCCGGCCCTCCCGAAGCCAGGAAATTCCAGAGACGTGGTTCTCATGGTAAGGGGACTTCAAATTACATATTTTGCAGTCTGGCTAACCGGTTGTACTTTTTCAGTGTGAGGCTTAAGACAGGGTCTGCCTGTACTACGAAGGTGCCTCTGGGCTCTGAGACCCATATTAGATTGCACACAGGCTGTACTGTGGATTAGCTGTGAGATTTGCAAATGTATAGTTTACAATGTGGTAAGAGCCTCGCGGCCGAGTGGGTGAGCTTCAAGGGCGGTTACTGCTGCCCAGCCTGGCTGTGTGCTGGGGTAGGGGGAGACCTGCTCGGCCTCCGGGCCGGGCCGTGTTAGCACAGCTGGGGCATGTGGAGCTCTCCTGCTCTAAGAGTTAGTCTGCAGGGCATTCAATTTGATTTCCAGGAGCCCTTCCTCCTTCCCGTGCAACTGGGGGTACTTCCCTGGGTAAAACCTTGAAGACCTTACAAGCCCAGATAGGTGGGATGTCTGAGGTTTTAGAATCAGAGACTAGACTCCAGTAGAAGTGATTTCCTAATCATGTGGGCTAAATATGGGGGTCCTGTACTCCCCCACTCAGATGTCAAGCTGAGCACTAGACTGCTGCTCACTGCTCCCCCTGCCCCAAACCAGGGCCCAGAGAGTTCTCCAGCCCTCGGCAAGGCACAAATCCTCACCCAGCCTGGGGAACAGCAACAAGGGAATCCCAAGCTTTCCTCCAAAAGTTATCCTACACTGGAGACCTGAAAGCTCTGTCACTTCCCTTTTCTGTCCCTGAGCTGCCCAAGGCCTCAAAGAGTGGGCCTGTGTATGCACATATCGCTTCTCATGGATCTTCAATGCTCTGTGTTCCTGCAACAGAAGTCCAGCCAAAAGCCTCAGACAACTCACCTAATTGGCTTTTTGGTTTGAAATCGTTGTTGTTTCTCTTCTGCACCCACCTCCCCTCAAGACCCCTTTCCTATCTCCCTGTGACTTTCTGGTGCCTTGCATGCACTTGGCATCCCTTCCTGCCAGACTGCTTCAGATATATTCCCGCTGTGGAGGTCTCTCCTTCCTGTCCCTAATCCTTCCTACCCAGGCTTCTTGCCAAACTTTCTCCCAGCTAGCTGTCACTCACAAGAAGATGTGATAAAATCAATTAATAATGACTGATGCAATTGTGTTCCTTAGTAGAAAAATGCATTTCACAATATTCACTCTCAACTCACATCAGCCTATAATATTACTCTCGTTTCACTGGTGATGAAGGAAATAAATACCAGTCTGAGAGCAGTTCAGTGACCCACTCTGGATCATGTATTCAAGCAGCGTTAGGATTTGAATCCAAGTCTGATTCTAAATACCTGGTGCCCCTTGTTTGCCAGGCACTGCTCCCTCATCACTGTCCTGCAAGGGACTGATGTCTGCTCAGGACCTAATCTGTTACGTATCCCGGAGGGTTTGCATTTTAGGATCCAATGCTTGCACCAGAAGAGCAAGTCAGCATCAGAGAGGCTGATGGGAGAACTCAAGAGGGCCTTCCCAACTCTCTCCCAAGCAGATTCCAGAGCAGATGGCTCCCACCTGATATGCTTAAGAGAATAATGCATTGTGATCATGCAAAGAACTTCCTGAGGTGCTTTTCTGCCAAATTTTAGAGGACAAAGCTGGGGACAGCAGGCATTTCTCAACGTACCCTTCTCATTGGTGAACTGACAATGCAGAGATCACAGTCTCTTCTCCTTTGCTAATGCTTCTCTTCCTTTCTGGGGGTGAGTTCTCCAGTTTTGAAGCCTCTCTCAGGCCAAGAGTCTCAGTCCTGTGACTATAGGGTACTCTTCCCACATTCCCCTAGAAAGTTGAGATTCCTGCCCCTCTTTGTTGCATGAATGAATGAATGCAAAAACACTGCTCTAGCCCTCTGCTCAGGGGGCCAAGTCATCCAGGCAATTCATTCTTGAGGATGGGGTCTTAGGAGTTTAAGAGGTTATCTTTTGCTGGAGCAATGCTCAATCAAAAAACAAAACAAAACAACAACAACAAAAAACAATGGATCACTAATGTGAAACGTACAGCCCAAGAGCTCTTTGTTGGAGAAGATAACTTAGCAGAAGTCATTTTAGTTCCTAAGCAAATCCCTCATACAGCTGAGAATTGACACCGGCTGCCTTCTACATAATTGGACTCGATGGTTTCCCTGTTGGTGTAACCAGAGAGGGGCTGAAATAGTCCTTTACCCTGAATATCACATCAGTGTGTCACAGTGCCTGGGATTCCATCATTAGCGTTGCAGTACTTTGTAGTCTTAGGAGCCTTTTATTTAGATAAGCATTGTCAACAACTCAACGTGTGATTGACATGACACTAAATATTCAGATACATTCATCTCTGTGATTAGAGTTGTGTAAAGATAGCATCATTCTACTTACTAATCTAATTAAAGAAAATATACCCAAGATGAGAATCACATGCTTCTTATTTTCTGAAACTGAAGGCACTTTGCTTACTTGGACTCTCTCCCCTTCCTCCCCCGTTGTCCTTTACATCAGGATACAGCTCAGCAGCACCTCCTACTCCTGCTCTTTAGGCCTCCAGTAGGACAAGGTCAAGTCTATGGAGTCCAGGCTCAAAGCCAAGGAAAGGAAGAGAGGATATAGGAAGAAAAATGGTGTTGAAAACAGGAAGAGTAGGAAGCAGAAGAAATGGAAAGCAGGAAAGAAAAGAGGTCAAGAAAGAGGTGCCAGAGGTGTGGCAGGGAGCGGGGACACACTTCACTGCGGCTGGTCCCGTGTGGCTCCCAGTCTGAAGGACTCTAATGCTCCTCAAAATGAAGGTCAGAATGTGAAGCTGGGCTGTGTGGACCAGGCCACTTGGGGGATATTTTATTCACATCTTCACAATCATGTCGAAGAAGTTTTAGGAAGAAGTTAATGTGTGACTTGGGTCCAGTCAAGTTGCTCTGTGGGATTGTTTATCCCAGATGTGGGGAGCTAAAGATGAGGAGTTGGTTTAGTCGTGACAGGTGATACATCTCATAGTATCCATCTTGCAAGCCTCTGTCCTCCCAAGTGTCCTTCAGAGATCTGGTGCAGGCTGACCGAGAGCCACTCTGAGAACCAGACTGATGAGCAGATGCTTCTTTGCCCATGTTCTTTTTTGAACCAAATATAGGTAGATATTGGGCATCTGGAGATCAGCTCTCATCCAATGTCCTCAGGGTAAGGGGGGTATGCATCCACTCAGGCAAGGTTTTCTTTCTTTTGTTTTTCTTTTCTTTCTTTCTTCTTAAAACCAGGGATTGAAACCAGAGGCACTTAACCACTGAGCAACATCTTCAGCCTCCCCGCTCCTTTTTTTTCCATTTTTTATTTCGAGAGAGGGTCTTACCAAGTTGCTTAAGGCCTCACTAAGTTGCTGAGGCTGGCTTTGAACTTTCAATCCTCTTGCCTTAGCCTCCCAAGCCTCTGGAATTAACAGGTGCGCGTCACTGTGCCTGGCTCCAGGCAATGTTTTCTGAAGGGGCTCTCCAGTCAAATTAGTTGTCTCCATAGCACGGGGGAGCTGCCATAATCTGAAATGGGCAGAGATGCCTCACCCTAAGAACTACCAAGGATTTGGAACTACAGAGATGGGGAGAGATTCAACTTGCCACTTGAATCTTTGGTGCCGGGGTCTGGCTGGGCACGATTCAGGAGCCACTTGTCAAAAGAAACGAACATTATTTTCAGAACCACACACACCAAACAAAACAGCTCCTCAGGAAATACCCTCAGAGCCCAAAATGCCACCACCGGCTTCCCACAAGCCTCTCACACCAACCCAAGCCTCTCACCCTCCCACAATCCTCCTGCTCTTGAGGCCGATTGGCTGGGTCGTGTGGGCGGGGCCAAAGAAGTCCCCCAATGAGCAGCTCCGTGGTCTGAAAGGGCAGGGAAACAGCCCAATGAGCATCACCGCAGAGGAGCCAATCAGCTAGATGTTGCTGGGCCGCTGTGAGCCAATCATCAGCTGGCAGTCTGAAAGTTTGCTGAGGCCCCTTTGGCTGTGGCTCTCAACACGTTGGTGCAGTCTTCATGGTTCCAAGAGGCTCTCTCTTCTCAGTCCCTACAAAGAATATCATTTCACCTTTTTAAGATGGTTGAGATGCTGGCCAAAACTCAGGAGAAAGACTCACACCTTCAGCTTTCAACTTTCTTATTTCCCAATTGCAACACATGATAGCAGCAGCTGGCAAACCCTTTGCTTTGAGGACTCCTTTCCATATTCTGAAAATTATTGAGGACTCCAATAAACTTTTGTTTTCATGAACTATATCTATTGATAATTTCCATGTTAGCAATTAAAATGGGTAAGATTGTAGACATTTATTGCTTCATTAGAATAACATGACAAATCCATAACATGTTAATATAAATAACACTTTTATGAAAAATAACTACATATACAAACACAACAGCAAAACATAGTGGGAAGCCTGGCAGTATCAGTTTTGAAAATATTTCCAGTGTCTGATTTATTTGAAATCAATTTGGTTCTCACATGCATTTTTGCATATAGTCTATTATAATATCACACATCATACAGCCTGTGGGAAATTCCAGAACTCACAGGGGAATGAGAATGTAAAGTCAAATAACATCTTAGTATTGTTATGAAAATAGTTTTAACTTTTGGACCACATAGGAAACCGCTGCTTGATAACATTAGCACTGTTAGGTTTCCCAATAGTAACTACCTTCTCGAACACTTATGCATGGACACACACACACACACACACAATTGAATATGCCTGACTAGTATTTTTGTTTTGGTAATGTCATGGTGTTCTTGGGATAACTGAAGACTGTGCATTGATAATTGACATTCTGCAATTTTCCCACTTTGAAGGCACATAATCCCAGATTTAGATCTTGGCCCTGTCACTGATAAACTCTGGGCCTGGGGAAAATTACATGATCTCTTTAAAGCCTTCATTTCTTCTTCTGTAAAATGGAGACAATAATAACTTCTCTCTGCAGAGTTACTGGGAGGATCGAGAGCACATGTATGTAAAGCAATGGGTGTCACACCTGGTAGAGAAGGAATAGGTGCCCAAGTCATGGCAGATATCATTGTTACTATTAATATGCCACTATTAATATGTTATTCCTACTTAATAATAATATAAGCTCCACGCACGTGGAAACATTGTGCTCTGCTTTAACTCCAGACCTCTAGTTAATACTCAAGAAATAAGAATGCATGAATTTTTATGCAAATCTGATTTCTTTCAGAATCTATTAGCCTGACTTGTGGTGGTGTTAGGCATAGGAGAGGAGTCAAAGTGAGCAGAGCCACCCGAAATTACTGCAGTTGCTTGCAGATGGGAAATTCTACCCCGTGACGTGGGGATCAATGTTGGGGCTGAGGTCTGTTTGCCACTGTTGTTTTAAACCCACATGCAACTTGCATGCACAACCAGGTAGCAAGGAGGAGATGAAGTAGACAGTCTTCAAAGATGATGACCATCAGTTCCTCTTCTGTGCATGCGCTTCCTTCCAGCAAGAGCTCTGCTTCATTTGGATTGGCTTTGGGACCTCTTTGATCAATAGAACACTGTGAAAATGACACTCTGAATTCCCAAACTCAGACCTTCGAAAGGCAGCTTTTGCTTCCCCCTTTTGGAAGCCAGAAGCCATGGAAAAAGTTCGACCACCTTGACACCCCCATGCAGGGAGAAAGCCCGGCGGAAAGAAGGGCTCCATGGAGAAGCACCAAGGAACCAGACATAGCATGAAGCTTTCCTTGGCCTTCCAACAGAGCCCATCTGGCAGCTAGCTTAATGCAGCCAAGGAATGAGCCCCCTTAACATGCAGGGCAGAACTGTCTGGACAACCCCAGCCAGGCCACAGAAGCACAAAAAATTAAAACTGTTGCCTAAAACCATTATGTGTTGTTGGGTATTGCATTCAGAGCAATAGAAAACCAAAACTGGAGGCCAGGGGCTGGATGAGAGGGGTGAAAGGGGATAGAGCCAATATACTCATAAACTTTAGCGTGTGGCAGATGGCAGTCTTCCCCTCCAACTTCTCGCACAAATCATCTCTTTGCTATAGTGCATTTGGATTGAAGCATATATTTGCAAAGGAAATCCCATAGACAATTGTCAGGTAGGAAACATGGTAGGTAACCGATAACGCTGGCAAGATAGAGATGCTCAGGTTCACCATTAGTAAATGTCCCTCTGGCAGTGATCACCACCACAGTGTTTTCTCCTGAGTATTCTTCCTTTGCATTCCACTTCCACAGGGACCACACATTCCTGTTGCCAGGCCTTTGCTCATGGTTCTCCCTTTCTGAACTACCTTTCCTCTTTCCCTCTTCCAGTTGAAGCCTGATGTCCATTAGGATTCCACTGGGCCCATGGCCTCCATTGCAGGGCGTCCCTAACTCCAGCTCACACCTGTCACACCCTCCCCTGAAGGCCCACAGTGCTGGTTCTATGTAACGTACAATTGCCCCTTGGAATCTAGGTATCGCAGGTGGTTGGAACTGACTGAACTTCAGTGGTGGAGTCCAGAGTAGGAAACTGAAGCTCGGGAAGGTGATTTGCCTAAGGTCTTGTCATTAGTCAGTGGAGCACGGAGCATCCACTCTGCAACACTCTAGTTTTAACAACTCAAATTCACTAAACACCTGAGCTAAAACAGAACCAGGTCAGGACCCGTTGAGAACCAGTAATTTCAAAAAATAGAGTTATATCTGCTGTAAAATGAAGAGAAGACACCCAGAGGAGGCAGCTCAAAGTTGACTTCTGTCAGACTGTACTATCAGTAAGATAAGATGCTCAGAACAAGCATTATTTGGAGGGAAAAGATCAAAATCATAAAGGCATACTTCTGCTGTAATGAACAGAGTCTTCATGTATTAAATTTCTGGGCATCTCCCTTGAGTAGCTCCACCTTAGAAAGCATGCTTCAGGGGCTCATCCCCTCTCTGCCATCAAGTCTATCCACTTGTATTTGCTACTTAGCTCCACTGAGAAGGCAACTCTGACTCATTGAGAGTTGAGTGAAAATCATGTTCAATGTGAAGAAAAAAAGAACTGGGAAATGAATAATTAGAACAAAAACAAGAAGAAGAATCCCACTTATGTGTGTGGTGTTGGCCCCTTTTGAAACAGATGGTAGTATAAGTTAACTGATGAGTTTCGTAATCATCAAATTATTGTCTATTTGTTAAGACATTTAAAGCAATTAAAAGAATTTGATATATGGGAATCTTGAAGCCTTTAATTGCTTAATGGTGCGAGAAATGTTTGCATGTTAAAAGGAATCTAATTAGTTGACATGTTTGAGTTATTAGTTGTTCAGTTGTGGGTAAATATTTTCAAAATGTTAATTGCTTAAAAATTAGTCAACTGGATGACAGATTAAGCAGAAATTTTTGCTATTTTTCTTTCTATCCCCCAGAGTCCCTCTGACAGGACAAGCCTTGACTTTTCTCCAAGGCATGCTCCCCCATCCCCCAAAAGACTGGTCACCTCTCCTCTCCTTTGGCCACACAGATTTTCCTTTGCTTTCTGTGCTTTTCATGTGTGTTCATTCCCCATCACCGGACCTGAAAGGCGCCACCCTCTTTGCTTTCCCTTCACTGCTCAGAGCGATCCCAAATTCCTCTTATGTTTTACATTCATTGCATTTAATGAAATTGAATGTGACTTTGAATCCAAAGACAGCCATGGGCCAGAATCTGTAAAGAACAGAACTGGGCTCCACCCTCATGGAGAAACATCCCTGAGGACATGACACAGTAGAGAAGGTGCCTTCGGAGCCGCAGAAGGAAGAGCCGGATGCACTCCCCTGGAATGAACAGGTTGGGCTTTCGCATGGTGCTAGCGGTCTGGTTGCCTAGAAGGGATTCCACTTCTCATAACTGATCACTTCTTCACTTACAATCTGAACAGTCCTGGCATGTCTGCCAGGCTCCTGAACTGTCTTTGTGGATCAATAGAAGGAGGAAGACACAAGGAACCAAGGTGACAAGGAGGCATGGCTCCAGCCTCTCCTTCCCCACCCCTGGCAGCCCCCCTCCCTTCACACAGAGTAGCTGAGTCCCATGGAGGAGCAACACCTGCGAAGGGTAGCAGAGCACAGGTCAAGGGGACAGCAAGCTGGGGGGGGGAGTAAAGCAAAGGAGAGACTTGAGAAAGGCTGATTTTGAGAGAACTCTCAGGAGGGCTAAGGCTTATAACCCTAAAGGTGACAACCAGGATTCTATTAACAGACCTGTTAAATGAGGTCAATGATGAGAAAGGTCCTCATGGCCATAAGACTAGAAAAGAGGGGTGGGGAGGAGAGGAAAGCCGTGAGTCAGCAGGGAGGTGCTTGGTATCCTAAATGGCAAAGAGCCTGGAAATCAAGGAGCCTGGGAGGAGGTCCCACCAGAGTGGAAACTGGGGAGACTGCTGCAGGAAGAAGTGGAAGGGGTCCTTCGCCAGGGGAGATTCAGAAAGAGAGATGACTAAGAGACTGTCCTGGGGACCAGTCTGAGGTGAAATCTGAGATGAGAAACGCATTTGAATCATTTGCATAAAGCAGTGAAAACTAAAGGTCAAGTTTTCCAGAATATTGACATTAGGGACCAGACATTGGCCTTGGTGCCAAGAAGGGCTTCTCTAGCCACTCCAATACCTTTTAGAGTCAGTCCTCCTCTGATGGACTAAGCGACACTCCTACAGTATGTTATTTTGCAGAAGAAATTTTCTTAGAAGAAAATGCCGTGATGTGAGTCACCCTGTGACTTCCATGGGGGTGGATGGGCCAGAAGACAGAGTAGTGAGCATTTAAGAAGCAGCTGACTGAAGTATGTCCAAACAAAGTCATTTTCATGCAGATGGCATCAGTAGCCATGAACCCCAGATCTGGCTGATGTGGGAGGCTGGGTCAAAGGCCGTGACATGGCCTCGGGCACTTGGTGTACATGGTGTCCTCCTGATGATGTCTTGGGAGATAGAACTGTGTTCTTTATAAGTGGGGCGCCTCAGCCCCAGTCCTAGCAGTGCTGAGGGTGTCCTGTAGGTGAGGCTCGGGGGACAGTCTGGCAGTAGTGCAGACAGCCCTGAGGCCCGAGGGGGGACTGTTGTCTCTTTCCCCATGTACTCATCCTGCGGAAACGGTGGACAAGCTGCGTGTTTGTGACTTAATCACTTACTGGTTATGGAGACAGATCATCTTTCTCTGTTATTTACATTTTAGGGTTTTTGTCAACTAGACCCACAGCTCCCTGAGATGGGCATTGCTGTCTTGTGGCCTCTTGCCTCTTCCTTGGGACCCATAGCCGGGGAAGCCCTTCAGAGAAGGCAATCCATTAATCTTTTCAGCCCCTTCTCCACCCTCTTTGTGAAGGAAGGACGGTCCGATCCTCAACATTTTAAAAATGTGCTAAGCAAATTTTGTAAACATCCGATTGGGGATTTTCTAAATGCTCTACCAGAATGAATTTAATGATATCTCAAATTTTCGTGAACTTCTTTCATGGCGACTTAAGGTCTCTGTTCTCAGTTTAAAAGTTTGTGCTATACTTTTTTTGTCAGATTTTTCTTTTGTATTTCAATTGTCCTATTGAGGTGATTAAAATATACATTCCACCTACAAAAATAGCCTCTTGGGGCTATTAGACTATCCTAAAAATTATTATTATTATCATTATTATTATTATTTGTTATAAAGAAAACAGGGCTTTAGAAGTGATCTTTAGATTTTCTGTTGGAAAAATACGTTGACAAAACAATACAGAAAATATGACAAAAAGAGAGCAGGAATATGGGGAGGGAGAAAGGAAAAGTCACACACATGGGATAATGACTCTCCTCCCATGAGGTGGCCCTGGGAGCACATTAGGGTCTGCAGTGGCTGAAACACTGACATGACTTTCTCATCAGATTCCATTTGCTATTTTTTAGTGGATAAAGGACAACAAATGGTCCTAGCTTTAGCAATTATTAGAATGACATTTTCCCCGTTGATAGGAAAGTCTTCTGCCAGTGTGGTAGCAGCTGGGAAGCTGTAGAACTCCAAATGCCTCTGGGCTCATAAGAGTAGGAGTTAATCTGGGCATTGCATAGACTCAGAGGGGAAAAAAGAGTTTTCATAAGGGAGGCTCGGGCGGGCAGTAATGGTGAATCAACTATTGTCAAAGCTGACTTCAGGGAAGTCCAGCATTAGCAAGGCCCCCGTTTTGTGCAAACTGATCAAATACAGATGTTTCCAGGGGGTTGACCTTATGGACCGAGACGTCACTGGAGATTGCAGAGCAGACAGCAGGCCAGTAGTGGGGTGAAGGCATGTTTTGGCCAGAGAGTGTAAATGTATATACAAGGACAGGATGTGGATGACACTTGACAAACATCTGTTTTATTGATAAATACATGTTTACTTCCAAAAAGTTTTCTACCAGGGAGATGTAGTGAAAAATAAGTAGAGTTTCAAGCTTTACTAGGGGTCTCGTGTGCACATCAAACTCTGAAAGAAATGAAGGGGAAAAAAGAAAGAAAAAGAAAAAGGAAAAAAAATTAAAAATGGGTTCAACCTTCCGCCTTCCTAAAATATCAGATTTCATATAAAACTCATCAGCTGAGTTAAGTATTAGGCTTGATCAATGGCAGGAAACTAAGGGATCAAATGCTAATAAATCAGAAACAGATACCCCCTCTTGAGGAGAAAATATATCACAAAACTGAAAACGAGGAAATCATCTGATGATTTTTAATGCATGTGCATGAAGAAAACATGGGGGGGGGGCACGCTGTACCATAATCAGGGACAAAGAATAATATTCCTAAGTTTCCTAATCATACTTCAGCTTTAATACATACAAAAGAAACAAGAAAGGTCCAGATATTTGGTGAAGAATGGAAATTGAGGCATAATCCAAACACTTGTGGGTGTGCAATACTAAAATGGCAAAGTGGATATATTCAAACCTCACTAAGGCTATTTTGCTAGACAATCCTGAGTTTTTTCTCTTTCAGAATGATATCCTCAGCCTTCAGCTGCCTTTTAAAAATGTATCGTCCCAATTCGATCTTTCACCTCATATTTTTTCCTTGCTCATTTTCCTTTTGTAAATATTTTATTGAAATAAAAACACGCAGAAAAAGCATAAAGCATAAATTTTAAAAATTGGTAAGCTCATGAAGTCTTTATAAGTGGACATGGCTCTCTAACTAGTGCCCAGCCTAAGAAACAGAATATTACCAGTGCCCAGAAATTCACCATCCACTGCTCCTTTGAGGGTAACCACTATCCTGTCTGGTAACACTATCGAGTTGTCTGTTGGAGCTCAATATAAATCGAATCATAAAGCAAGTATTCTTGCATCTGGATTCTTTCGCTCAATATTAAGTCTGTGCAATTCATCCACGGAAGTTGGCTGCATACAATTTAAATTATATTGTTTTGAATAATACAGATGTATTCATTTCATCTTGTAGGTGCAGCAATATCTCTATTTATTTCA
This sequence comes from Ictidomys tridecemlineatus, assembly GCF_052094955.1. Classification (NCBI taxonomy): domain Eukaryota; kingdom Metazoa; phylum Chordata; class Mammalia; order Rodentia; family Sciuridae; genus Ictidomys; species Ictidomys tridecemlineatus. The sequence continues at coordinate 85,583,141 of NC_135488.1, read as the reverse complement.
GAAGGGGACTGGTCTCGGCACTCAGAGGAGAATTCAAAAAAGTAACCAACCATCAACAGAAATCACAAAGAATGCACTGAACTGTGATAAAACTTTCAAGCCGACAAGTGTGCAGTGAAAGACGATGATCACAAACACCTTTAAAATCTTATTTGGTTCTCATTTATGTTTCCTAAAAATGCACGCGCAATTATTATTTTCTTTCTTTTAACCACCTTGAACAAGAACCCAAAGAGTGTGGTCCTGCTCTGTGAATGGAAACTGTTTGCATTTGTGAAAACAGAGCTAAATTAAATTAGAAAATCCTGGTATTCAGTAGGGCAGAATTTCCCTTCCTTCCTATTTTCCCATTCCACAATCTATCACCTAGGGTAATTAAGACCAGGGAGGTATCATCTTCACTGGATTAACCTTAACTAAATTGTGCTCATTCAACATGTGCCCTTTTGATTAGTCCGAGCAGGGCCTGCTGTCTCGGATACACCCACCTTGTAATTCTACACACTTAATTAATTTCAGATGAATAGTGAGGGGGATAAGCTAAATTCTTTGATTAATAAACTATAAGTCCTTCTGTGTGTCAGAGTAGCTCGAGATTTCCATCTTCCCTTTATTTCTTTGTCTTGCAAAGGCTAAATGGAAATTAGAAGAGAAAACACACACACACACACACACACACGCAACACATAGACACAGCTGAAACTGTGTGGGGTTGGTGAAAGGCGCCCTTGAGAAGCTTCATCATCCTAAAGAGCAATCCTTAAGAATTATTGGCAAAATAGATTCTTTTTGGTCAAGCATAATTTTTAATGTCCTTCTCCACCTCGTCACCAGTATTTGATTTTTATTGGCATGTATTTCCTGTTCTATGTACAGATTTTTGGTTTGAAAGCTCAATATTAATGTCACTAATTTTGTATTTTTAAATGCATTTCTCAGAAATATTATTCATGGTCTGAGAACTTTTCTGAGAAATGGTTGGAAGTTATTTGCTCAATCATCACATTTAACAACTCTCAAAAATATTAAAAAATTTTGCCCTCATAGTATCTCTGATAACAAAAAAAAAATCCTTATAATAAAACAGATCCCAACGATGTTTATATGCTACAATTTATCTCATGCTAAATATTTAAAAATGAGTAAAAAAATTATGGAAGATAGACTATCTCTTTCAATTCAGAAAATTTATGTCTTATTACTAACAACTTAAAAATACAACTGATTTATATAATTGTACATAGTTTTCTCAGTAGTTTATGTCCTGTGATTCAACTTCATGAGGACAGGGAATTTAATTACTGATATTTGGGAAATAAAACCAACATAGCTGTTAGTTTCTTATGTTGGTAAATAAGATGTTCTAGTTACATAAGACAAAATATCTATCTGAGTACAACCCATTTTATGTGTTCTTGCAAAGACTTTAAACAGTCACAGTTTTTATGTATAAAATCATTTTTTAAAAAACCATATATTCAACTCACCAATATTTTCAAATGTTAGACTTGTTCTGATTTTGTTTCTTAAATTTAATTCTTTGTTCCAAAATGATTTCTAAAAATCCTAGAGTAATTGTTAGTATTTTTTCTACTAGTTTAAAAAAGTAACTGAAATTCTTGCATTTCATCTTTAATCATACTCTGAATTCCCTAACTATTACTATTCCTACAAGTTAAATAAGGATAATTTACCATTAAATGAGTGAGAAATTGTAGAAGGATTTACTGATTATTTTACTAATTGCTTACTTGTGGAAATTCTCAAAATGGTGGTGTCATCTGATTAGTTGAATGCAAATATTAAATAATTTTTGATTGATGACATGCATGCTGATAAGTACATCATTTCCCAGGCTGCAGCAGCTAATGCCTTGTCAGGTTTGTATTATCTCCTCCATCTGAGACTAGGCACACAGGCATTTTCACTCAGGAAATCTTATTCTCCCTGCCTTCCCCAAAACCAGACCCTACCTTTGACCCTTTAGAAAAACACAAAACCAAGTAATTTAAATCAGCCCACACCTGCACCGTCTTCCAAAATAACCTCATATATATGCTTAGCACATCTCATTCCTGAGCACTTCAGGAGGCTGGAAAGGATAATTTATTCCCCCTAATGAACAAAACACTGACATTGCAGTTTGTCTTCTTTGGGGTCTCAGGAAAGCTGAGATATTATTCAGAAAAGGGCAGCTATGTTTGGCCCTGTGTGATTTAGATTTACTATGCAACAACTATTTTTGGATGATGGAATTAAGTATTTACACCAGGGGACTTAGCAGTTCTTTAGGTTGGTTCTGTCCAGCTGTTTGTTACAAAATCACTGACCTTGTGAATACTGTTTTAGGAGAGACATCACCAAGAATTCTTACATTAGGAAAGTAACCATATTATCTAGGATCTTATTGTAGGCAAACTTTTTCAGCTAAATTTTGCATCTTAAAAGGTAACTGAAAATTTTATGAGAACCTCTCCCGAATGAATAGTCTAGTGCACTGGTCTCATCACCCTGCATTTATTGCCATGTGACTCTGCGTTGGTCCCTTTTAATAGGACTTACATCAGTAAATTTGAATGTTTGTTCTTGCTTACAACCGGAATTTCCAGGTCCTGGCCAGATATGCAGAAAGGAATTAAGGGTTTGGATAGTTTTTCGATATAATTTGAAGCTGTTTATCATCTCATCGTTTAAGAATCGCTCCCCTTTCCGCACACCCATTGCTGCCTCCCCTCGGGCTCGGTACGAGAGTCCCTGCGCCAAGCCAGGTTGCTCTGGGCCAGTTCGCGCTCCCGCGCCTCCGCGCTCGTCCACTCCTATCCTCCTCATCTCTTTCGAGCCAGTCTCTGAATTTTTCGTTTAAAGCCGGTGGCATTTCCGCGTGGAGATGAAAAGGCAAGTGGCAGAGGTGGGTGCAGGTGCGAGTGGCTGCTGCGGGTGCGGCTGGCTGGCTGGCGGCGGTGGCGCGGCGGCTCCTTCCGGCGCCGGGGGCTACTCGGCGCCGGTTCGGCGCACGTGGCTCTCGGCCCCGCGGCAGCCGGAGCGGAGAGCTAGGGCGTCCTCCCCTGTCGGCGGCTCCGGCCTGGAGTCCTTACAAGCCGCGCCCGGCCGGGAGGGGAAGAGGAATGCCGGGGGTTGGCCGGAGACTCGGAGTAACGCTCCCAGCCCTACGGCTCGGGAGGGCGGGCCCTGCGCCGAGCCCTGCCAAGCTCCCGGGGCCTCCTCCGCGACCGAAGGTTGTCCAGAGGCGCCGCGGGATGGAGGGTAGGCTTCGAGAAACTCGTGTCCCCGAAGCTCTGGAAGGCGACCGGCGGGCCCGGGACGGTCAGGGCGCTCGGTGGAGGAGGCCGGGCACCGCCGCGGCGGAGGCCTCTCCGGCCTTCACGTTTCCAAGGGGAGCCGCTCCCGCAGCTGCGGGCTGGCGCGGTTGGTGCCTGGGGAGAAGGGAACGCCCCGGCCAGGCTTCCTGGGGCGGGGATGGCGTGGGGGCCCGGCCTGGCGTCTGGTGAGTGGCGGACGTGGGCCGCCACCAAGTGGTCTGCAGCTACGACCTCTGCCACCCTCGTGGACGCTGGAGTGGCACCCGCGGAGAACCCCGGGGATGGGCGCAAGGGGGGTTGCTGGCACCCAAAGGGCCGGTGTTGGAGGGCGAGAATAGGAGAGGGTGGCCGCGAGGGCTGGAAGTCCCGGCTCGAGATGGGGCGAAGGAAGCGCCCCGAGCTAGGAGAGGGAGGAAGGTTGTGAATTCAATCGAAATTGGGCTCGGGCAGACCTAACACTGAAAGTGCGCTGGAGTGTGTTTCCTTCCAACCCCCTGCTTTCCCCCAGGTCATCTAGCAAAGGAGGCTGAGGATGTCGGGGTCCGCGGGCAGTTCCTTGTCTGGGTTACGGCTTTCCACCTCCCAGCGGCGCGGGGCCTGCCTGGGGCTTGACCTCTCCGCTGCCTCTGCCCGCATGCACAGGAGCGCACACCGCGGCCCGCGGGCCGGGATGTCTCCACCATGTTCTCCTGTCTGCGCGCCCAGCGCTGGGTTCTCGCGCCTAAATCCCAGTACCCAGCGGGGACCGAGAAGGTGTGTGTCCCCCTGTAGTGGGTTGAATCGGTTATTAGCAGAGGGATCAGACCGGCGGCGGGAGGGCGAAGTTTCTCCTGCCGTCCGGACCAACCGGGATCGCGATTTCCCAGGACCGGCCCGACGGTCGGGCTGGTGGAGGCCTGAGCGGGCAGAGAGGGAGGGAGACAGCTCAACTTCTTTACAGAAGCGGCATTGAGGCCAACAGGGTTGTGAGCAACGGAGTTCACATCGTTACGGCGCTGCCCTGAAACTCTGGGCCTTCCTGAACCTCTGCTGTCACTTGGTGCGCTCACCATCCTTGGTGAAGTTACTGCCCGCGGGCGCACCGGCCTGCAAACGGAGGGAGGTGCGGGCGGGAGCAGAGGCCGCCCTCCCTGGATCTCTCTCCTGCCTGTCACATCTGCATTTATTTAAAGCTCGGCTGGTGGTCCTCGCTCTCTGGAATGCCAGTTGCGGGCCTGGCCTCCTACGACATTCGCATTGATTAGTGAGCCTTTATGGAAGTAGTGGGGGCATAGAGAAGGCCGGAGATTCACAATATTCAGCCTGCCCCCATCGCTCGAGCTAGCCTGGAGCCCAGCGATTCGCACTCACCAGATGGCTGAGGGCGTCTAGGATCAGAGACCCGAACTTCGAGAACATTCCATATGCATGGGAACTGACCTTTGTCACTTAATACTAGTGGTCGGGTGTGCACAGACATCGCAGAATCTCTGCCGGCTCCCGCGCCGAATCACACAGAAGTGAACAAGTGCTGTCACCCCAGGTCCTAAAGTGTATGAGCAGCTTTCTCTGTATGAAACTCTTTAAGAAATAGTTTCTGGTGCAAATCCAGAAAAAAAAAATTAAATTGACATGCCTCGTTTAAAATACTGCACATAAAGCGTAAAAAAGACACCGGTAACTTTCATGGGAGACGCCACCCCAAGCGATAGAAGCCGGGTGCAAATTCATCGTTGAAAAACAAGTTGGGTTCCAGCTTACTGTGAATCCCTTAAGGGTGGTTGGGAGCAAATGACAGGGGAGACCTTGGATTCTCTGAGTCCCCCCCAAATCCAGTCTGATTTTGCATTTGCTTTTGGATTTGATATAATTAAGGGTGAAAATAAGGCCCTTCTGTTTTTCTATTACCCTTTGCTTTTCTGCAAAGCTTTTACCCCAGAGAAAAGTTGTTTTAGTAATCTGGGAAAGAGAAACCATGTGCTGAGTCAGCAAAAACGCGGCACTAGGCCAGTTCAGTTCAATAATACCGGTATGTGTAATGTACACACTCTTTGTGGAAATAATGAAAAATATATTGGAATTTTCATGGCATTAAAAAATACCCACAAAACCTGTTGGCAGTTGAGAGGCCAGGTTGAGTTAAGTGGCGTGTCTTCTAATACACGGAAATACATTCTGGACATGTTTCCTAACAAGGGTTAGATCTCACAACACTTAACATGGAAGCAAATGAGAAATACAATTCTCAAAACAAAATGTTTTTTTTTCAAATGGTTGCATTGCGAAAGTTAAAACAATCCTTTCTGCCTAAGGTCTGTGACTTGCATCCAAGGTGACTCCAGTGAATTGAATCTTAGGTTTTTGTTTTGCACCAATAAGACCATTTCTTCAAAAATGCATCTTTAAAAGGTCCTAAACGTCTCCTTGCAAATCCCATTAGAACGTTGATAACCTGTTGATTTGCATTCACATTTGTGTTTAAGGAATAAATGTACTTATGAAGAAGTCATTGTTAAGCAGCTATTTTTCAAATGATTGCTTGTAACTGTCCAAGTGTTAACCTGAATTTGCAAAATGTGAGCATTTTAATTATTAAACAACATTCCAAATTGTATTTTCAGTGACAGACACTCAGTATTTCTGGGGATAGTTCTTCATGATGCTTGTAAATTTTTTAGTTGCAAAAAGTATGGCTTTTTTTTTTTAAACTAGCATGTTGAGTAAAAACATTGATGAATTTGCTTCTGTTTCATTTATCTCTTCTACCTCAAAACAAATGAAACTGGTACGACTTTTATGCTTTTACCATTTCAACTCTTTAAAATACAGCTGACTTCTTTATGTTGTTTCAGCATGATGCAAAAACATCTGGATGTGAAGTGAAAAGTCCAGTCTGTCACCCAGCTTCCAGATGTTTGGTACTACGTAGACAAAACATCAGAATGAATGACTGAAATTTTTTTTTTTTCCTCTACGATCCAGATGGTTCAGTGTCTGGTGCTTCTACAAGGAAGCATATTTTCCTTTCTCTAAACATCACATCCTACCGTAACCCACGTAAAGCATGATTTACACTCTGTCAGCTACAGAATGCTAGGCCATTTGGAGTGCAGCAAAAACAATCAGTAAATGAAACTCTTAAGTATATGTTTTGGTAAATGTAGTCCAAGTACAAGTGTTCATGTATGCTTAGGAGGGGTGGTAGTGGTGGAACAGAATGAGAAGGTGAGAGAGCGAGCCTTGTTCAACTGGAGAACTTGGCTAAAAATGCCATCCGTGGCATTAAATAAGCTTAAATAGGTGAAGCTTAGCATTTAGCAGCTTGGACGGATCTACCTTTTGCCCTGATGCAGCTAGACTGTGGGGTGTCACTGAGTGTCCTGAGACTCTTTTCCCCTATTCTTCCTTCTCGAAGCATTCTCAAATCCAACAGATGAATGTAAGATTGGATTCAAAGATGATTAAGAATCAAGTTGTGGGGGAGGGAGGTGGGCTATGTATTTCCAAAGTAAGAGAGCAATAGGGTGAATATTTTAATCATTCACAAAACAGAGTAATGACAATATATTCCTCTTTGTGTGAAATATCACCATGTTTTACAATTGTTAAATTTCTGGATGATGACACAGCAACATTCTTTCCTTGGAGTCATGGAGATTTCAGGTCACGAGCAGAGTAGAGCTTCTCCAAGTCTCTTTGACTAACCATGTTGAGAAGGAAGGGAGAGGTGGGAGAAGCCTTCCACTAGAACCAGCAGATGAAAGCAAACCCAGGGTGAATTCCAGTCTGTCTACCTACGCACCTCACACTCGCTGGATTTAGGACAGTGTTTAGATAATGAATGCAATGAACGTTAAAACATCATAAAACTACCACTTAAGAAATGCTCAAGGAAAGCATACCATTTGAAAAGAGGCCCTCTTATAATTTAGAACCTGAGCTTTGGATAATAAGACACAGGCTTTTATACTGGTCCAAAATCAATTTTAAAAAATAGTTTATGGGAAGGTAGTAGAATTTCAGGGGTACACATTCTAAGTAGTTAAGAGACACAAGTCAAGTGGGAATCTTTAACACCATATAAAACAGAATCACATTTTTCAGGATTGCTATAATTGGATGTTTCGTGACTTTGTCATGCATTTATTAGAACAATAAAACGACAGAGCTAGAAGGGACATAGCACTCATCCAGGCCTCCTCTTTTACAGATGAGTAAGCTGGGGACCAAGAATACCAAAGGATCTATCCATGGCCACACATGAGTTCCAGGAAGGGTCAGAAGTAGAACTGCTGAGTTCCAATTGTGACTCAGAGTCCAGCTCTCTTTCCAGAACAGCTTGCCTTCAAATTAATTCAATACTGCTCAGAGTTACAGATTTCCGGGTAGTGTCCAAGAAACTGACACCCATCACTACGGGTTGGAAATAGCTCCAAACCACTCATTTGTGTTACACAGCTCCGAGCTGTAAGACAAAGCCAGGGTGAAGGCACAGTTTCCACTATTTGTCTCCAGAGTAAGACAGACGATTGCAAAAACAGAGCTAATAAAACTCTGTCATCTTCAACAACTTGGCAGGAGGTCCTGATAACGACAAATGATAGCTTTTATAGAGAACTTAAAGCACCTTGGAGGACTGTCATGTGCAAGAGTCGGCTACAGTCTCTCTCCTCGGAAGATATCACATCCAAACATTCAAAACCAGTGACTCGAGAAGGGAGGAGGAGGAAGCCGAAGCCCTGTCAACTCTACTCCCTACAAAAGACAGAGGTGTCCATGGTCATTCACCCACCTCAGCCATCTCCCCTCGGTACTCAGTGGCCTCTATAATGAGATGGAAGGGTAGGGTGCCCGAAGAAGGCAGAGAGTGGAGGAGAGGGGCAGGTGGGTCAGAGAGAGAGACTTCCTTTAAGAATATTTAGATGGCAATACAGAGTGTACGTTCCCAATTTTAAGGACCAGGGAATCTGACTGTCCTTCATGGCATGAGCCAAGGAAATGGACTCCTATGTAATGTTACCAAACTTCTTCCATTGAATATTTGTTCAGCATCAAATGAGAACATAGAGGCGTTTACTTCTGGGAAGGGAATACAACTCTTTGTCTCTTCAGGAGCATCCCGGTCCAAGAAATGCAAGGCAAGTTAACAATTAGGAGAGATGGAGGCGGGAGGAGTGGGTGGAATCAGGATCCAGTATTTGGAGTGGTGAGAAAAGAAGAGCTATGTTTTGACTGGCCTGGAGGGAGGGGAGATCCTGGCAAGGTTTCCCTTCACACTAATTCAAGGTCAGTGCCCTTTGAGAAGCAGGATCTGGCTGGAATTGGGGGTTGGGGGGAGGGATGCTGGGAGAAGAGGTCTGACAAACTGTATTCTTCTTTGGAGATGTTTAGGGCAGCAACTAAACCATCAGAAGTTAAACCAAATAAAACCCGCCTCCCTGCTTACCTCTTTAATTTACTCTCCCAAACAGATGATCATTTGGGCTATTCCTCTGAAGTCAAGCATGAAATCTATTTAGCTGGCTAGCTACCCATTTCCTCTGACCTGCAAAAGAGATGCCCTATTCTTCCAGAATCCTTGGAATGCCAGAACATTGGGAAAACTGAAGCCACATGCCTGGGCCCACTGAGATCCCCCATCCCTGCCCCCCGTGCCAGAGGAACACTGACAAAGACGGAGCAGATTTCAGCACGGCCCAGCCCAGATGCAGAACTTCTAATTCACCAGCATGAGTCCCTGGATGAGTTTAAATTGTTAAGGGTTTAAGAAGATCTCCATGTTGAAAGTTTTTTGTTTGTTTTTTTTTAACCTTTCTTGTACCTTCAACCCTATGGACTACTTCTCAGAATAATGTGTTTCAGTGCATAAATTATATTGAAACAAAATTACCAAGATACTTCTAAGAGGCAAGTTTGTGGATATAGTGCCTGTACTATATTTGTTGATTTATTAGCACATCTAGAACAAGATCTGGTGGTGGTTCAGACTTCCGAAATGTTGAAATAAAGGTAAGACTAGATAATAATTCAAAATACCATTAACAATGTGATAGGAAGGTATCATCGATTTCTATTGATGGTAAAGTTATTGATATTGCTGTGTGTTTGTAGTTATCTACGTTCATAATTTTAAAAAAATGATTTTTTTAAAAATAGAGACTTGTAGAAAGGAAGATGTACAATTTCCACAAGGACTTTGGCTCTTACTTGACTGCATTTCCAAATGACCACATTCCAAGTGAAGACCCTCTTAGGAGGAAGAAGAGGGGCAGACCGAGTAGCACTTTAGAGATATACAATGAGATGGTGCTGCCTTTGTATTGGATCATGCTAGACCCAAATTTGGAGTGTAAACATTGAGCCCGTGACATAAGATTTTATTCCTGAGGCCAAGAGTAACTTTATGTTGTAAGCCTGGAGAGTTGACATCTTCAGAAGCATTCCCTAGATGAGAGGACACTGAAGAAGGTGTCAAGATTACCTGTCACAGTAGGGAAGTGGTAACCGGAGCCAGGAAGGACTTGATAAGCACCTGTGAACTTCTTCTGGTTGGTGAATGAGTCAGAGGTGGGGGACTTAGGCTGGGCTCTGCACTGCAGAGGTAGTTGAGAAGGAGTACTGGCTGCTGACGACAGGCTGGGGACAAGGATAAGAAATTCATTTATATATTTATATATCATGTATATATATTTTATATATTTCTCTATTCGTTATATCACCAACTCACAAACAACCCAAATTGCAATATATATGTGCAATGGAATATCATATAGCAGTGAAAAAGAGCAAATGATTGCTATACACAAAGTGGGTGAATCTCATAGATACAATGCGGAGCAGAAGGAGCCGGACACTAAAGAGCATACTCCATGCCTGCGTTCACGTGAAGGATGAAAGCAGGCAGAACAAATCTATGGTGACAGAGGTCAGGATAGAATTTACTTTCACCAGAGGTGGAGGGGGGGTACTGATTAGGAGGGAACACAAGGGCACCTTCTGTGGTGCTAAATTATAAATATTATTGACTTTCTGAAAAGTGATTTGGAAATGCAATCAAGTAAAAGCAGCCAGTCATACTATAGATTCCCTCCTGACTCTGGTTTTATGTTACAAAAAGATTTTGCTTGGACCATGAGAACTGGAAGAGATGCAAGGGGGGAGCTACAAACTGGCAGAAGATGTTTACAATAGATATGGCTGAGAACAGCGTGTAGCCAGTTTAAAAGGTGCAGAGGATTTGAAATACTCTTTGTAAGAGAGAATAACCCAATGGACAATAAGTATAGGAAAGATGTTTGACTTTGTTACTCTTTAAGGAAATGCAAATTAAGGCTGCAAGCTGATACTAATACACACCCATGAAAATGACTGAAATGAGCAAGACCGGCAAGGTGGCAAGCATCCGAAACAGTGGAACTCTCCTGCTCTGCTGACGGGGAGTGCAAAGTGGCACAGCTAAATTGCAAGCCAGCTGTTGACACTGAAGCTAAACATGTGCCTGTCAGCTCTGCTGGCTGGTCTAGGAACGGAGTTAAATAAGAACAGAGAAAAGGACAGGGATCTTGTCTTGTGAGGTCTGCCAGGCTTGGGAAGCCCTATTCCAAGCGTTCGGGTTTTGCCTTAGGTTTCTAGAAAAGTTCCTTATGCAAAACCCTACCATTATCTTGGCTGGATTAAAGGAGAAGAGGAAAGAGATCTATTGTACATCATGGTGACTATAGTTAATAACAACATATTGACAACTTGAAAATTACTGAGAGTAGATTTTAAGTGTTTTCACTATGCACACAAAGAGACAAGGATGTGAGATAATGTGTATGTTAAATAACTTCATTTAGCCATTTCACTATATATATATATACACACACACACACATACCCACACACACATACATATACATATATATATATATACACAAATGTATACATGTATGTGTATATATATAAAATATCAAAACATCATGTTGTACATGATAAATATGTACAATTTTTACTTATCAAAAAAAAAACTTTGGTGTAGTAGTGGGGAACAAATCTAGGGATACTTTATCACTGAACTACATCCCCAGCCCTTTAGATTATTATTAGTGATTTTTTTTTGAGATAGGACTTTCCTGGGCTATCCTCAAACTTGCAACCCCCCTGCCTCAGTCTCCTGAGTAGCTGGGATTACAGGCATGGACCATTGCACCTAGAAATTAAAACATTTTTATAATGAGGAAGGGGAGTTGCCCATGCTTAGTTTGGAACTTAAGGGAGATGAGAAAAAGTTCTGCTAGTGGAAACAGCTGAGCCAGACGGAAACCCTGGGAAGGACCCTGGGAGCTCTGGAGTGAGTGGGTGAATCAGAATGGCTAGAAGTTTTCTCAAGGGAGAAGGCAGAGAAAGCTACTCACCTCTTTGCCCTGCTGTCCAGGAACTGGCCCTCTCCCTTTCTAGAACTCAGCTACCCACGGGCAGCAGAGCTGACATATGTGCCCTGAGCAGAGGCGTTTGGTGGCATCGCCCCGCACCTGATGAGCCATGGCTGCAGGAACTGACTGGGAGCCCGGTTCTGGAGGGGCTGAAGGTGATGGAGGGGAGATGGGGAAGGAGACAAAGCAACGGAAGGTACAAAGAAGACAGGAGCGAGGGGAAGCGGAGGTTCAGCCTCCCGGCTCTGGTGAGCCCATCCATCAGCAGGAACTTCTGGCCACAAGTCAATGCTTCCCATGAAAATCGGTGCCCGGATGGATGGGCTCCAGAGTGATTCATGACAAACAGCAAGCAGCAGAAGTATGGCTGGGGATTTGACATCTGTTCTGCAGCCCATAATGAAAACTTCTTTCCCCAAACACTAAGGACAGTAGTTAAAAGTCCCAGCCTTTGTGTGTCACGGTCAGAGTCGTCTTTCTCATGGTTGGAGATTTTTTTTTTCCTCAGGACACATGACAAACAAATCGACCGCCCTAGACTTCCCAGACCATGTGTCAAAGTTCCAAGTTTTCATTATCTTATGGAGCAAACCTAAACTCTTGTAAACGAGTATAACTTACAAGATACCAGCCTCTTGCAAATGAAAGTTTTTTTTTTTAAATAAACCATTAAACTTAGACTCTAATCACATGCCCTGTTCTATTCATTTGGCTTAGAGATTTGGGAGTGATTTTTCAAATTCAAGTTCATTGATGTCACTGTCCATGGACACGCCTGCATTAGGCACCTACCATGTGTAGAATGCTGTGCATATCATAGAAGAGATAGATGTGTATTAACCCATAAAAGGTATCAGAAAAATGACCCATGTCTTGTCAAAAATCCCAAGGTAGCATGTATTCATTCAAAAAAATATTTATTGAGCCTCCACTAGGTGCCCCGCACTTTGTAGCTGTCAATACAACAACAGAGAGCCGTGGAATAGAAACAGTCTCTGCCCCTAAGATGCTCAGAGTCCAGTGAAGAAGGAAGACTTGTTAAATTAATTTTATTGGTACATTATAATCATACATAATAGTAGGATGCTTTGTGCTATATTCACATATGCACATAGCATAATTTGATCTGTTTCGTTCCCTGTACCTAAGGGAGGAAGATCTTAACCCTTAAAAACTGCTCCTTTCCCCAATCCTAAGGAACATGGTTATAAAGTTTAGGATAATCAGGGGCACACAGTGGGATATAGACTTCCTGCACTTTGAGAGGGTTACAGATTGGGGAGAAACTAAGCAATAATCAGAGAAAGCTGTGCTAGTAGCCGCATCCTGCATCATCAAGGGCTTGGGGGTGCCTACCTGGGCCAGCAATGGCATCCTCCAAAGACAACTCTGGAGGAGGGACTTCAGCATGTTCTTGCTTGTGAGAGGCCTGTTCTCCCATGTGGATGAGAACTCCTGAAGCTGACTCCAGAGAGTCGTGGGACCTGGGTGAGGGTGGAAAGTGGGGGCTCAGAGCAGGCAGAGACCCTGAGTGAAGACAAGAAGAATATTGTTATAGGTTCCCTCTCGCCTTGACTCGCCACCTGGTCTCCACAAAGAAGAACACACACCGCACAAGATTCAGCTCACGGTGCTGCCTGTCCATGAGAAGAGAAAGGACAGTGTACTTGCAGCTGCTTTCCAGGTCACCAACACCTTCACATGTGTGATTGCATTTGTTTCTCTTAACAGCCTTCAAAGTAGGCAAGGTCAGCCATTTCACAGATGAGAGAATTGAGGCTTCTTTCATTCAGGTTTAATAACTTGCACAATACCATGCAATATGCTAAGTGGCACAGGGGGGATTTGAACCCTTGTTTTTTTTGCACAGGCATAAATATTATTGTTTAAATTGGCAGAGCCAAGACCCTACCACCACCACCACCACCAGGAAGCCCAGAACCTCCCAAGATGAAGGTTTGCATCTAATTCGGCAAATGACATTGAAGATCCTATGGGGAAGGAATCTTGCATTTGTCCGAACACTTCCCCAGGAAAGTTGTCTCGGTGTTCCAAAGAGAAAACAGATGTCAGGAACAGGTTTTCAGTCTCTGACATTAGGTTCACTTTACGATTCTCTTCCAGAGGCAAAACGGGAAAGAGGAACCCCTGCTTGCCAGACAGGGCCATTTATATGCACATGGAAAATAATGTCTGTCTCTGCCATGTGATTCTAGAGCTGGGGTCAGCAAACTTTCTGTAAAGGGACAGAGAGTAATGTTTTAGGCTTTGGGGGCCATATGCAGTATCTATTACAACCGTTTAACTCTGCCCCGGAGGTGTGAAAGCAGCGTCGGACAGTGTGGAAACGCGTGGGCATGGCTGCATTCCAGTAACACTTTATGATCGCTGAATTGAATATCTCGTATAATTTTTACAAAATATTCTTTCATTGATTTTTTTTTAACCTTTAAAAAACATAAACACTATTCTTAGCTTGTGGATCATTACAAAACAGGTGTTGGGCTGGGTTTGACCCACAGGTGTTAGTTTGGTGACCTCCTATTCTAGAAAAACAACAACAACAAAACAAAGAGTCTCTCAATCTTAAATATTTCCCCTACAGATGCTTGGAATTCCATTACCCGTACTTCCTTTTGGATTAAACTGTATTTCTCCAAACTTTTTTTTTTTTTTTTTTTTAAGAAGGAGGCATCCTGGCAGGGAGGAACATGTTCAATTCCTAATACTTCGTTGGAGAGGTTGATTAGATGAGTTGGAAGGGAAGCTCATGAGAACCGGGCTCTTTGTCTATTTTGTTCACTGTTAAGGTCGCTGTTTTGTGCTGGGCAATGCTCAAGCTGTATAAATCCTCTATCAATATTCACTGGATGGGTAAATGAGCTTTCCCTTCTAACTTGAGCTACCAGCAGGGGCAGCTGAGACAGAAGAGTGAAGGCAAGGGGCACTGGGTGAAGCCACCCTTAGCCACGTTCCTGCAGGCCCTGGGCCTGGGTGGTGCTGAAGTGTGCTGATGCTTCTGGAAGCCATGGGCCCTGGAAGAGGCAGGACACAGGATACATCAAGGCTCTTAGAACCTGGGAAAGGACCCAGAAGCTGCAGCGCCTGAAGAAGTGGCACCAGTGCCCGACAGACTCAGCTGATCCATTTCAGTGGAGTGGCACAGTCCCTGCCAAGGAAAACATGAGGACTTGACAAGATTTGGCAAGTCCCTGAGACGTGCATTTGTGCAGTGTAAAGTTAGAAGGGCCTTTTGGGAGATGGGGCAAAGCCAAACAGACGGTACAAAGAGGGACTTCAAAAGCCACTCCCTCTGCAAGAAGTGCCAAGGAAAGGCTAAAAGGGGCCGAAAATAAAGATAGCCCGTCCCCCACTCCTCCTCAACTGGTCACACATTTTCCTGGGTCACACATATCATAAAATGTTGTAAGACTAAATGCAACGGATGTAGTGTGTATTATTGAAAATAATGAGGGTGAGTTCATCATTGTGACTATAATGAAGAACATCAACCAGGATGCTTATTGAATTGGAAAGTAGATAAACTTAGAGAGAAACTGGCCCAGTGAAGGGGCTTCAGCCTTGATTTCACACCCCAGTTTTCCTTGTGTAAAGCAAGGTTAACAGCCAGCCAGCCGCTAATCGAATCCTCATCTCTTGCATATGGACATTTAGATCTGACTTGGTGATTCCCCAAATTGTACAGAAATGGATCAAATCAACCACTTTAACTTTAGTTAGATAAGTCAAGCTGGGGCCCTGTGAGGCCTTCCAGATGTTGGTATAGGGGGCGAAGTCTCCATATACTTGGCCCAGGAATCCTGAGAGGGGGAGGAACCACTGGAATGAACTGAGCTGTCACAGCTGGGTCTGTGCCTGTACCAGTGGAGGCTGACATTTGGGGCCGGCACAAGGATCACCTTCCAGGAGGGCTTGTGTAAGCTGCAGACACACACGATGGTGTCCCTTCCTGAAGACACCCACAGTAGCATGGTGTCATAACAGACTGCTAGGCCCAGGGTTGGATCCTGGACTTACAACTTTCTTACTTTCTGACTTGAGGAAGTTATTTTACCTCACCATAGCTTAATTTCATCAGATGTAAAATGGAGTCATATTTACAAAACCAATCTCAATACTTAATAAAACCATGTCCCTTGCTCCTAATTAGCAATGCTTCCATTCCCCATTGCTCAGCCTTCACGGGGAAACAGGGGCCCTCCCATGAGGTCGCACTTGATGTCACATCACCCACTGCTCAAACTCATCTGCCCAAGGTCCCCTGTGGGGAGAAGAGCAAGCATGTAGCCAGTTGGGTGTGGCCCAAAGTGGCACACTAGTCTCATGAAATTTCTTCAGAGTCTCAGCTTTTATTTAGACATTCTTGCCAATTTTGTATTTCACTTGGTATAATCTGTCAATGTGTCAAGTCTTATAAACTCGCTCCCCCAGGATCTTTGAGTACCTTCAAGGCTCTGAGGAGAAACGCAGTCATCTTAAACACATACCCCTGTTGGGCCCCAGGCTAACTTCACTTCTGCTTGTGGCCAGTCAGCAGGCCAGAGGAGGGGGCTTCCTGTTAGACCATCAGGGAGGACTCCATGGGATTGTGACACCTGGCCAGGGAGGCTCTGGACACAAGGAAAGAAGACAGAAATGCCATGGGCAAAAGTGGTCATGGGGGACACAAATGAATCTCTCAACGAACCACAAAGAAACTTTGTTCTGGGAGCCAGGAACGAGGGTTCTTCCTCACCTGAAAGCCACTAATCTTTGTGTCTTGATCCAGTAAAGCCAGATCCTTCAGGAGCCAGATTTGCTGTCCCAAGGCCATCAGTCACCTTCAGCAGCGCTGGACTCTCTTCTCTCCCTCCTCCCTCACTCCCCACACACTCGCCATATGGACAGGAGGCCCCGTGCAGGCTTGGCTGGCGCCAGGCACAGCTCACGTGCCTCCCTCAGGACTCACGGTCATTAGGAAATTCTCATAACTAGCACTTTGGCCCCAAAGCACCAGGCCCTCCCTGCCCCTCTCAGCAGCCAGCCTTCAGGTCCCACCCTCCCCCCTCCCAGGTCTCGCCATGGGAACTGTCCAGCTCCCTCCCTCTTCCCTTCCTTCCTTCCTGAAGCTTCCTTCCTGGAAGTCTTAACGATGGCTCAAAGCCAAAGGGAAGATAAATTATAACCTCAGCGGTTCTGCTACATAAGTGTGCGCCGCCTCAGCGTGCTGAGCTAACGTGCTTTCCACCAGCCGGCTCCCATTTTTCCCCTTCCAGTTGTAGCTGTGCTCCTTCAGGCCCAGGTGGAGATGTCCAGGAAGCAGAGCAAGGGACCATGGGTTGGGGGATCTAGCAACACCTGCCTCCCATCGGCACATCCGCCCACCACCACTGAAGAAGGTCGCACGGAGACCCACTGGCACAGGGGGCTGTGGCAAGGGGCCCCTTGAGCTCACTGGGTCCTTAGGGTTATTTCTTGATATTTGTTTGTATCTTCAAGTGATCACCCAAGCTCAGCTGCAAAGAAGACAAGGCCAGTGGACATGTTTTTCTGTGTATTCCAAAGTGGGTTGTGCACAGCAATCTCTATCCACTTGGTCTCTACAGCACTGAGTATGTTATAGGTCTCAGTAATACCAATGGGAATTATTGGTTTCCAGCCAACATATTTAGATGTCTAGTCACTCTTCCTCACAGACACAAGCATGGACATCAGAATAGAAGCAGCAATTTTTTGATTTGGAGAGACCCCGGAAGCTCGAATACAATAGTATTACAGACTGGGCATGAAACACAGGGGGCAGCCTTAGTGTTGGCTCAGATATTGCAGTCTGGCAATATCTCAAGTCCTCTCTAAGATGGGGATAAGTAACAGGTGTGCTGTGAAACGGTTAGCAAAGGTGACACTTAGCAAAGGATTCAGCATATCATAGATTCACAACAGGAATCATTCCTTCTTCTGGTCTTTGGTTGGTCATCAAATTCAAGAGGGTGAAGGTAAAGTGGCTCCTTTGAAAGCTTCATAGAGAAAACCGTGTCTGTTGGAGACAGTGGAAAGTCAAATTATGAAATGCACTCTTTCTAGATATGGCCCTGATGGAAAATACAAAGAGCTTGCTGGAATGTTTGGGTATATTGTCACGCTGCTTCCCTGGGTAAATGGAGGTAGCCATTTCTGTGGATGTCCCATCCATGTTCTGCCTTCCAAGGTTATGGAGGGTGCTGGTCATAGTCCCCTCCCAAGACATGCCTGGGTGTCTTGGTGGTCATGAGATGCTAGGCCAGACAGAACCTGGAGCTGCTGACCCATGGAGGCCTTTCCTGGGCTCTGACCCTCTTGGTCCCACTGTGACCTGCTGGCACCATAGCAAATGAACTTACAGTGACTAGGACACAAGAGTGGCTACCAGGACTTTGGGGAGGATGGAGATGCTTAAAGGGGATGAGGAAGAACAGCACCTATGGAAGCCCGACTTCTTGACAGTAAGGTCACAGTGGATGGCACCCCTGCTGTGACATTTTCTCCACTCACAGGGGCTAGGACGCTCCCCTCACTAAAGAGTAAGCATTCGAGGCAGCTTTACCTGATGCCAGGATTCTCCACCCACACAGAGAATGCAGACCTGATGGCGGGTCTGATGTTAACTTCCAAAACTAAACCAGGTCGAATTTGTTCAGCTTCTTTTAGCTTTGACAACCCTGCTGAACATCAAGAACGGGTCAAAAGACCAATGAGGTTTCAGCTAAATTGGTTTTGTTTGGTTTTACTGCTGTAAGGAGAAGGCAAGAACTAAAGAATTTTGTAGAATCAAACCAGTGGGGCAGGGGTTACTTTTCTTTAAACACCATCTTCATTCTAGGAAGCTGGTACATCACCAGAATGTGTCCCCAAGGAAGGAGGACAGGAGAAAGATGTGGAGAGTTTGGGGCTGTGGCCCGGATCACACAGCACAGGAAAGCCAAGGGGGAGGAGGAGAAGCCGAAGAGGGAGCTGTTTTTCTGACTCCTTGTTTACAATTCTTTCTGGCAGATTTTTTTTTTTTTTTTAACTTTCAAATTTAGTCTTCAAATTGCAGTCCAAGACAAGGCTGCACAGGTCTTAAAGATGAAGCTCATACATATCAACAATTAGTTTCTCCTGGGTTGGCCCCTTGGGTCCTTTGCCTCCAGCTTCCCATGGCAGCCACAGTGCCATCCACTGTGACCTTACTGTCACAGTAATCCCACCACCATCTTCTCAGCTCTGTCTCTGCTTCCTGATTGACGTGAAAGGCTGGCACCACGTCGTGACCAGGCAGGCAGCAGAGGACTGTGGCTCCCAACTTCAGCAGGATTCTCAGTGCTGACCCTGTAATTCACTCCTGCTTGACTTACCATCCATTTTCCTGCCTGCCTCACATCTCCAAGCGCACCCCGACCCCCACCCATTCTTCCATACCCCTCACCCTCAGCACACGGTCTCACTGTGCTCTCCTGAGGGGCCACCATTGCGCCCACCTCCCCTGGTCTTTGCCTCAGTGGTTCTCTGGTCCATCACCCCTTCTTTCCACTCCAAGGCCAACTCTCCAATTCTTTCTGCCTTTCCCACGACTTTGCTCCATCAGAAAGGCCCCTTTCTGGGGTCCTTTGCCCTCTCTAGTGATACCTGCTTGACTATGGGCCAAGGGCCTGTCACCCAGGAATGCTTTTCTTGCATGCATCACTGTGCCATTCCCTGAAAGCCATGTCCAACATCCCTTCTTGCTGCCTCTGCCTCTCACAGTCCCCACATTCCCTTCCCCTAGACTGTTCCCAGGAATGAGCATCATCCCATGCAGCTGAGCCCAGAGCTCACCAGGTCCTCTTCTTGGGTCTCCTTGAAAGAATTGTTTTGCAGTCTCCTTTTGGGGACACTCCTCCCTTTTCTTGGCTCATCCCCAAAGCCCACTGTTCCCTTTTGTCTGTGGCACTGACACTCCTCTCCACGTGGGCATTCCTCGGAGTTCTGCCTTCCTCTCATTTGGGTCCATTTCTCCGTTCACTGTCCCCATTGAAAGTCCCTGCCAGGAACAAAAAGTCACGGATCCAATGGGAACGGGCATGTTTTTTCCCTCCCTCCCCCAGACCCACTTCTCTCTTGGAGTTCCCTATCTCTGTCATGGCCCTGGTCATCTTTCCAGGTGTCCTGCAGGTAGACTACTGGCTGTCCCCTCCCACCACTCTGACTTGCTGCCCAGCACCCAGCCCTGTCTCCAGCACCCTGCCTCTTGCCTTGCGGCTCTCCTCCTCTCTGGCCTGGGCCATGGCAGTTGCCTCTGGTCTGCCGCCTCCAGTGTCTCCCTTCCCCATCTGTCCTGATATATGGCTCACAGGGTCTGTTAATGAATACACAAGTGGGTCACAGCACCACTCCCTCACCCACACCCCAGCCCCCACACCTTTAAGGGGTGCCTGTGGCTTGCACAGTAAAGCATGGCCTCACTGTGGCCCTCACTGTGGCCCCATCTTAACCCTTTAATTTCATCTCCCTTCATTTTCCCATCCCTGCCAACACACACACACACACACACACACACACACACACACACACTATCCTCCATTCCTTTGGGACCACTCAGTATTCTCCAGAGACAACTTTCCCCATCCCACCTCCATGTTGTGCCGATGCCTTACCTTGGAACCTCCGTCTCCCCTTTTGAAATCCTACTCATCTTTCAAGGCTCACCTCTCCCACGAAGCTTTCCCCTGATCCTCCTGGCGCAGCCCCCTCCCTCCTCTGAAGGCTTGTAGCATTCTGTGTGGAACTCCACCACACACATCGTCCAGCCTCCGGAGGGCGGCCGGTGCCTGGACCCGCTGGGCCTAGCGACAGGAGAGCACACAGTGAGAACTCATCGCTTGCTGAAGGAGTGAGTGAAGGGTTCCCCTGTCGGGAGGAGCTGCTGTGGCATTATGGGAGGGCTGGGTGCAGAAGGCAGCTTTCACATATTCATATCTTAGTTTCCTCAGGACCCAGCCCAGACTCAGCCAAGGCCCACACCAGGGGCCTTCCTCCTTCTCTTCCTCATTCTCTTTTTATTTTTCTTCTGGGACATGGGCTTCTGGACCCCTTTTCCCTGGAAAAGGCTAAGTCTTCACTTCTTCCAGAGTCTCCTAGCTGTGGTTTCATCGAGGACCTTTCTACTTCTTCATGGGCCACTGGGAAGGTGTCTGTTGGCTCTAACACTTATCCCCCATTTCCTTGCCCTCTCCCCTTCTAAGATCTCCTCGCTGCCGTTCAGACACCAGTTACCTCCAGTTCCTTCCCCCTCCCTGTCATGGCAGGCTTGGCCTTGGCCCTCCATGGACATCTCAGTGGTGATCCCCTTCCCCATATCTCCTTCCCAAGGTCTTGTGCTTCCAAGCCCTCTTCTCGACTGAGGAAATGAAAGGCTGTGTCCCGCTAAAGGCAATGGACTTAGGATACGGGCAGGAGGGCTCTGAGGATTTGAGACCCTTCCTCATGCTCCTGGAGTCCCATGAGCAGTGGACTCTTCTGTCTTCCACTGCCATAAATTCAGGGAGGTCAGACCTCACGGAAGCCCTTTCCCTAAGCCCTGTCCCGGGACACAGCTAGAGAGGGCCAAGTTGGGTAGGACAGCTTGAGTCTGGCCAGCCTGGATGGAGTGAGTCAGCATTCATGCGGTGGCCCTCTGGCTCCTCTCCACCAGCCTGGGGAGAAAACGCTGAGTCGCACACCCTGTGGGCAGCCGCAGAATCAGCGGCTCCCGTTGCCCTGCAGCTCCACAGGCCCCAGACAGCCTGTGGGCCTGGTACCCACTCTTGGTCTTTGATGCGGGGGCCCAGCAGGCTCCAGAGCTGCTGCCAGCTGGGCAGCCATCGCTCTAGTGGTCAGATGAAAGAGGCCTTCAGAGAAGGGACAGAACCTCCAGCCTCAGGCCTGTACCTGCACGGGGTGGGGCCCCTTTCCTGGCTGCGGGTGGAAGTAGAGCCAGCAGATCACAGGGCCCATCCAGGTTCCCATTCATGACCCTTCTAGAAAGCCGCCGCCGTGTTTGCCATGGCTTGAAGTGGTTTGCACAGGGCAAGTTCAGATAGGTAATAGCCGTTCTCTATTTTCTATGAGAAGAGTTAGTAAAAAATAAATCTAGTTAAGGGGAAAAAAGTTAAAAAAGAAAAGAAAAAGGAAGACAGAGGGACAGACTTTCTTGTTGACTGGATGCCAGGGATTGAAACACTGGGGCAGCCAGTCCCTTCGGAGGGGGACAGCTGCAACTTTTCAGGTGGAAAGTCAGCAAATTTCCACAGGCCCGCCTGCCAGAGACCACAGAACGGTTTCAAACAACGGCTCCTTCATGATATTTGTGTGTGAGTGTGTATGAGAGAGAGAGAGAGAGAGTGCGTTTTTTTTCTTAGAAAAAGGCAAGGGTTGGGGGTGGGCATAGGGGTTGCTAGAAAGTGTCCTCCCTCGTCCGGCCAAGTGGGCAGGGGCGCGCTGAGCAGATTAATGAAAATGTTTCCCTGGCACGAGGGGTTTGATTGCCCCACTGCAAAATTGCTTGCAGATTCGAAAACAGCATGTTTCATTTCAAACTCATTCTCTTGCCATACATTAGCACTTGTCAATGTAACCATTAAGCACAGGCAGTGCAGAAATTTAATTACAAAACCATTTATTTTATTGAAAGAAAAATAAACCCAAGCTACCTCAAATGCATTAGGTAGGTTCAAAACATGTTCAGCTGATAACACCCAAGGGTAGGGAGGAATAAATGCGTCTTTCATGTGCAGTGGGGACTCGATATTAGAAACAGCTGCCCATAGGTCACTCTTTATTTAAGTTCAATTATGGATTAAAAAACAACTGATTTAATGAAGGGACTTTTTATATCTGAAGTTACGGGGCAGGAGTATCCATTCTTCTCTTTCCATTTTTGCCTCCCTTTTTACACATTGGAATTAAAAAATGCTAACGAGGCGAACAGAACGTTTTATTGAATGGCTTTGCTGCCCGTCCACTATCCACCCCCATCTCAGGCTTGTCTTTTGTTCTCCTAATGGTGGAAGAATGCAGGGACCGTGGTATTAAAGGAAGTCACAAAAATGTGCTAAACACATCAAAAAGTCCCCAATCTGTATCTTATTTATGCCTTCTTCCCTTCTCCCCCGTGTATGTCTTCTACACAGTTGGAAAGCTGGCCGGGGAAGGCTGTGGTGAAATTCTAGATTTGGGTCAAGCGGTGGGCTGATGTCATGTTGGAGGCCACCTCTCCTTAGCACTAATGGGGTTGCCAATAACGGATCTGTTTTACTATTCTGTTGGAAAGGGGGGAAGAAGAGTTATAACTTAGTGGTTTGGACTGATTTGTCCAGTTAAAGGACTTTTTCCCCACCCCCGTCTGAGATATCTACCCACAATTTCTTACAGACATGTCCTCATGCAGTCACACAGAGGAGGGATCTGGAAAGAGAAGATCTTTTTTTTTTTTTAAATTATTATTATTTTAATTTCCCTAGTGACGATATGAATCTCTAAGATTTCAGAGGCATCATTTGATCATCTGCCTGGAGGGAGTGAGGAACAGGAAGTGGAGGCTCTTCTACTGAAAGTTCGTTTTTTAGCTGTTGCAACTGATTTATGCACAGTAGCAGACTTTTGTGACATTGACACAGTGATGAGTTTGCCTGGGTCCTTGCTTCCCAGGGTGAGACCCAAGGAGGGCTTCCTGGCCTATTTCAGAAGGGTCTCCAGACCTCTGCAGCCCCTTGCAGAACCACCACCTGCGGTGGAGGGGGGGACCTACATCATTGTCTACACTGCTCTGAGACCCCCTAGGAGTGAAGTCTGAGCAGCCACACGGTCCTGGTGGCTTGGAAATGGTACCACTCTGACCCAGCTCTGCCCTGTTCTGTTCTTGACACGTGCTCTTCATGCCAAAGACCTGGGGAGTCTGAAGCAGGAAAAAAAACATTCAGGAACATAGAAACTCACCACTCCAGACAGCAGATTCTTTACCAATAGGTTTTGCTTAGGTAAGAGCAAAGAGGGCAGAAGGAAACCGGACGGGGAAGTTGGGGAGAGGCCTCTTAGTCACATTTTAATGTTCTAAAAGAATTGGCTTTTAATTGGAGCCCTGCAAACTGAGGGAGCCCCAAAGTAGACCCAGAGTAGAGTGGCTTCCCCTTCTTGTTGTCACAAGTGCACCAGCAGAGAAAATAGCAAAGCACTACAAACAAGCCCACAGGGGGCTGAGAAGGTGACACCCCACTCTGACCCAGCAGAGAGAGATGAGAGAAGAAAAGAGCAAGGGGGAGAGAGGGCTAGATGGGTTCATGTACTGTTACTAAAAGAATTTCCACTGGCTACATGCTATAGATTTTCTGAGCAACACAACCCACCAAAAGAGCCCGCTGACACCCCGTGCTTCCACCGATGTCCCTCCCTATCCAGTGCCTGTGATGAGTGAAGGCACTCTCCCTCGCTTCCAACCCCTGTGAAGTGTATATTTTCTAATTATGTGATATATCCTGGCCTGAATTTCAGGCAGGAGACTTGGAGACTTCCAACTTAGTTTCAGACACAGCGTTTTTTGTTTTTTGTTTTTTAAATAAAGCAACTTGATAAATTATTCAAGCGTGACTTCTTTTCTCTTATTTTCATCTTCAAGAGTGAGAAGTAAAGTCTCACAAAACAGGTTTCCTCTCCTAGGGGTTAGGTTGGCAAAGTGGATGGAGCAGACAAGCTCTTCAGAACCATCCTGTGGCCTTCTAGGCACCAGGAAGGGAGGGTGGACTGAGCGTGCCTGACAGTGGCCTGCTGGGGAGTGTGGAAGTCCTACCCCAGAAGTGTGCAGGCAGAGTGTGCCTGGGAACAGGGGAGCTAGATGTCTTACCCAAAGCATCATTCTCACAGGCAAAGCTGTTCCTCACAAAGGAGAAGCAGAACCTATAGCAAGATCATGAGGAGATTCCTTTCAGGTGGGCTAGTGGCAACTGGGATGTCCCCTTCCGACAGGGCTCTCTCTCCCCTCCTGTGATTCTTCACCCTTGTTCATCTCCTTGCTCTGTGATAAGCAGTGTTGATAACACAACTGTTGCTAATAGCCATTTATTGACATATAGTCATTGAGTACCTACTATATGCTGGACAGTTCACTTGCATTAAAAGAGCAGTCAAGATGAGAACAGGTTTTTAATCATGTTGCATTTGAGATAACAATACTAATAAACCTTATCATTGTGGATGTCTAATGTACTTTAAAACCTAAGCTGTAGCCTCAAACTTAAATAGAAAGTAGACCTGGTAAAATATACCTCCACTTAGTGAATGACTGACGAGTGAACTGGAAGATTGATTGATTGATAGAAATTATCTAATCTGAAGGCAGGTGAGAAAAAAGATTGAAAAAAAAAAGGATTTAGGTACATGTGGGACAATATCTAAATTTATGCAGTTAATTCGAATTCCAGATGGAGAAGACAAAAGTAACATGGCAGAAAATATATTTGAGAAAACATTGGCTGAAAAATTCTCAAATTTGTTGAAATAGAAAGTCCAAAAGCACAGTGAATCCCAAATAGGACAATTATGACTACAATGACATCTAGGTACATTATAATTAAACTGTCAAAAACTAAAGATGAGAAAATCTTGGGGCTGGGGTGTGGCTCAGTAGTAGAGTGCTTGCCTAGCATGAGAAAAATATTCCAATTAAAGGACAGAGATCACTAGAACAATTTTTTAAAAAGCAAGACCAATTATATGCTGACCAATTATATTTTTTAAATATAAAGATCCAATTAATGAAAAAGACAGTAATCATTAATGCATATGTGCCTAAGGAAGCTACATCAAGCAAAGTTGTCAGAATAAAAAGCTAAGGAAAAAACATTATGATTATAGCAGGATATTTGAATGCCCTTTCTATGCAATTGGTAGAATACAGTACAAAAAAAATTTAGTCAAGTGATAGAAGATCTCTGCAACTTTATCAACACCTTATCTGAACTGGTATGTACAGAACACTATAACAAGCAAGTGAAGCACACACTCTTGTAAGCAACCCATGAGTGAAAGAAAGAGAAACACAAAGAAGTTTTAAAATATTTAAAACTTAATAATGGTGAAAGCACAACAAAAAAATTGTGCAATGTAGCTAAAACTCGTTAAAGAGAATTTTATGGATTGAATTCTTTTTAATATTTATTTTTTAGTCGTAGTTTATTTACTATAATAGATATTTATTAGTAGTAGCATTATTTTAAATATATAATAATATATTTATTATTATTGTAAATAAATATCTTTATTTATTTATTTTTATGTGATGCTGGGGATCGAACCCAGGGCCTCTTCCTTGCTATCACTGAGCCACAACCCCAGCCCCTACGGCTTTGATTCTTATATTAAAAAAGAAGAAAGGTCTAAAGTCAATGACTTAAACTGAAATCCAAAGTAAGTAGAAAACAGAAAATAATAAAAATCAGAGCAGAATCATTGTAATAATAAATAGTCAGGCAATAAAAAATAATTAGCAAAGCCTATGGTTTTTCTTTCCAAAGAACCAAAAGATAAATTTTGTTAGATTGCTCAAGAAAAATGGAGAAAACAAACTAATATCAGGAATGAAGAGAAGATATCATTGTGGATTTTACAGCCCTCAAAATAATAAAAGAAAACTTAAGAATGTTCTAAAGAAATTATAACAGTTATTCCTTTAAAATTGATAAAACAAACATTTTATATATCTGTTCATATACACATATATTATAATATTTACACAATCTGAAACAGGAAACCTAAATTCTAAACCATAGGTATTTTCACTGATAAATTTTATTCAGCATTCAAAAAAGTAATAACATCAAACTCTTTCCAAAAATAAAGGATACCAGGATATACATTCCAATTTGATTTATGGTTCCATCAAAATTCTAACATGACAGACATTATTAAAAAGGACTATCACAGACCAACATCCCTCTTGAATATAGATACAAAATCCTTATCAAAATATTATCAGATTAAATTCAACAATATATAAAAAAGAATAATCAATCATATCATAACCAAGGAGTGTTTATCCCAGGAATGTAAGGTTGATTTAATACTTAAAAATCAATATATTTTAGCCCATTAACAGAATGAGGAGAAAAATCATGCAATTATTTCAATAAATGCTGAAAAAGCATTTGACAAAACATGACATATATTTATGATAAAAACTGCCAGCAATCTAGCAAGGATCTTTGTCGGTATGATGAAGGGCATCTTTAATGAACAACTATTGAATACTGCAATTTGCCTCTGAAGTTTGAAAGTAAGGCAAGCATACCCACTCTCATCACTTCCATTCAACATTGTACTGGTGGCCCTAGTCATTGTATTAAAGTAAGAAAAAGAAACAAAGGATTTAAAGATGAAGAAGATGATGAAGAAGAAGAAGAAGAGGAAGAGGAAGAGGAAGAGGAAGAAGAAGAAGAAGAGGAAGAAGAAGAAGAAGAAGAAGAAGAAGAAGAAGAAGAAGAAGAAGAAGAAGAAGAAGAAGGAGGAGGAGGAGGAGGAGGAGAAGGATCGTCATCTCTATCTGTAGATGACATAATTTCTTAGAAAATTCTAAAGATTCTACAAAACTACTTAGAAAGATCACATGTTACAAGGTTATACAAAAATAATTATATTGTTTAGATTTGCAACAAATAAAATTGAAAAAATTAATTTACAAACATGATGAAAATACTTACAAACTCAACAAAAGATATATGAGACCTATACACTGAAAACTACAGAATACTGCTGAGATAATTTAAAGAAGACATAAATTATAGAAATATATACTCTACTGATAGATTAGAAGACTCCATGCTGTCGAGATGTTGGTTCTCCCCATATTTATCTATAAATCTAACATGAAATTTCAGCAGGCTCTTTTGGTAGCAATTAGCAAGTTAATTATACAATGTGTATGAAAGTATAAATGGCCCAGGATTGCCAGTATGTCAGTAATCCTCTACTACCCAAGGCTTGCTATAAACCTACTGTAGTCAAGACAATGTGATAATGGCAGAAGGACAAATACATGGACCAGTACAACAGAGTTCAGAAATAAATGCACAAATACACAGTTGATTGATTTTTCAACAAAGGCCAGGGGCAATTCAATGGAGAAAGGATGATCTTTTCAATAAATGGTACTGAGACAATTACATATCCTTATGCAAAAAAAGGAGGAAGTGGAAAGGAAGGAGGAGGAGGAGGAGGAAGGGAAGGTGAAGGAGAAGGAGAGGGAAGGGAAGGGAAGAGAAAGGAAAGGAAAGATGGAAGGGAGAGAAGAGAAAAAAGAAAAAAACCCTCCCTTGACTCTCCCTATCTTGTAGCATATTCAAAACTAAAAATGGATCATAGATCTAAATATAAAACCTTAGAGTATACAAAATTTAGATGGAAGCGTAGGAGACAATTTTTATGACCTTGGCAAAAGTTTCTTAAAGACAACACCAAAACCACAATCCAAAAAAAAAAAAAAAAAGATAAATTGGACTTCATCCAAATTAAGCAGGAAGCACAGTATCACTTTATTAATAGCTTTAAAATTGAAGCTTACACAAGGTCACATAGCCAGCAAATGTCAGAGCCTAGAGCAATCTGATTCCAGAATCTGCAGTTTTATGCGCAGAATTCTAGAACAACTTCACTTGCAAGATAATGGTGCAGAGAGCAAGACCTCAACAGCACAGCTGTGCCTCTGGGCTAATTGGCCACAGAAAGCCACACCCCCTACCCCCACCCCCACCAGCCCCCTGGACCTGGGGAAGGCCTGAATGCTTGAGCTTTAGCAACCCTGAATGAGCTTTCAACAGACTCAGCAATGCTTCATCGCCAAAGAAAAATGTTATGATGGAGGTTATGACTGGTCTGTCTTCCCTGAAGATTTGCTAGCTCAATCTCGATGACTGGTTAATGCTGAAAACAAGGGCTGTCCATGTGACTGGTGTCACCCCAGGGGCTGCGCTGCAGTGAATGCAGTTAGGCAAGAGCTGGCTCCCCCCAGTGAGGGCTGCAACTAAGGCAGTGTGGGCCCTGACTCCTTGACTGCCTCTGCTTCTTTCCTGCAGTGCCTGACTCAGGACTAGGTACACAGTGGATTTCCATAAACACTCACGGCTTGAGAGATGGTTTGTGGATATCATTATTCCCATTGGGCATTTATTTGTAGTTCCAAACTCCAGACACTAGGCCTTTGGATTATCTTCCCTGGGTTTTATACAGCAGCACATACAAATCTCTTTGAAATCCAGGCTCTACTGCAGGTGGGGTTGGGACTCCACAGTTTTAACAAGCTTCCAAGCACTGCTGATGCTGTCCCTGGACGCACCGTGACTAGGAAGGAGAGCGAACATAAACTCCCAGGTGCAGTTTCTTCCCTTTCAACCAAGAGAAAGCTCCACAAGAACATTGCCTTTTGATCATTTACCTCCTGGAAAGAAAAGCTCAACTACTTCACTTGATTTTCTCTGTGCATTTGTTTATTTTAAAAATATCGATTAAGAATCCTTACAAAAGCCAACAGGGTAGTTGGAGAACTGTGAGTGACAGATCAGTCTCACGTTTGGTTTCTGTCCTGGTCTGAGTGCATCCTCGCAAAATTCATATGCTGGAAATCCCAGGTGTTGGGGTTAGGAGGTGGGTCATGGGGGACAGTCATGGGGGCCAAGCTCTCATCCAGGGGATGAGTGCCCTTATAGAAGAGGCCTGAGAAAGATCCCTTGCCCCTTTCACCATGGAGAAGGACACATGGAGAAGGTTCTATGAACCAAAAAGGCTGGTCCACACCAGACACCAAACATACTGATTCCTTGACCTTGGACTCCCAGCCTCCAAGACTATGAGAAATAAGTGTGTTGTTCATAAGCCACCCTGGTTGTGGCATTTTGTTATAACATCCTGAATAGACTAAGAAATGCTCTTCCAACAAATCTGGGCACACAAATTAAGAGGTGAGGTTGAGCTTTTCCTGGTAAGGAGAAGCAGCCCAGGATCTCCTCTGTTTGCCTGACCAGTTTGGCTGTGGACCAAATTTGCAAACCCCTAAAAAATATGTGGAGCAGCTCTCTGTTGAAAGGTGCCTGACTCCAGGGTCTCTCCCTGTCCTACTCAGTTTCTCATGAGACAGAAGGAAGCTTGCTGGTTGCCCTTCATCCTCTGAGAACTTGACACCGTCAGGAATCACCCTCTCCCCCGAGGAGAAACAGGACTCTTGGGACTAAGGGAAGAGCACCTTTCAAGGGGAAATAAGTCAGCAAGGCTAGCTCTCAGTCCTACCAGGTGAATAGCTATCCTAGCAAATGAGGAGTCAATGAGGAGCGTCTGAGGCTATGGGAGGGATGTAACTCACCAGGACACGCAGGCTCGGTGGTCAGCAGAAATGCCAGCTCTGGAAATAATAATATTAGACATTGCCAGGTGAGAGGAGCAAGTCCAGGTGGCGAGGGGCAAATGCCTGTGTAGAATAGTCACCAAAGTTATCCACAGTTACCTTGACCTTATAGTAAAGCACACACCTTAGGTGGAGACCTAAGATGGTCATGAAACACTATTCATGGGGAAGCCTGAGGAAGAAGAGCACAGGCAGGACTCACGTCCCACCTCTAACTGTGATGACGTCACAAGTGGGACTTGAGAGTGTGGCCCTGCCTATCCAGCAGATGCCATCAGAGCTCTTGCTCTTTGTTCTTTTCGGGATCTCTGTCCCCCAGGTGCCTTCTGCCCCCCAGGTGCCGTCTCCCTTCTGGCTCAAGCAGAAGTCCTCAGTCAAGCCTCGCCTGGGTTTCAATTCTTTCCAGGTTCATTGTGCATTTCCAAAGCTCCGTATCCAAGAGCCCAAGGTCAGAAACAAACCCAATAAATACAGATTTTCTATCTTGATACTGATACTAGATCAGCATCCTGGGAAAAGCCTTGGCTCACCCATCTGGCTCACAGCTAAGCAGTGACAGTGGCTACCTAACTCCTGGGCTGTGCCATGCAGTGTGACAGCCATAGGAGCAGGGGACAGAGTACTGTGGCCTACAGGAGATTCCTGGAAAGGGCTGGGCCAGGTTTAAGGGACAGGAACCTAGTGTGAAATCAGCAGGGAACCAAAGCCAGGGAAAGAAAACTTCAGTCTGGACAAAAGCACACAGGAGCAGGCCTGCAGGTGGTCAGGAGCCAGTTCCCCAGGGTTTCAGAGCCAGTTGCATGCTCTTCTTACCAGTGCCTGGCCAAAAGGTCCCCAAACATTTCCATCCCGAAATCAGCCAGGTTGGGTGGGATATTTTATTCTACCAAAAAGAAGAGCCAGAGGCTTCGACCTGACTGCATTAAGAAGAGGTAGAAAAACAATGTTTGAAATGTTTCTTTAGAAAAAAAAATGCAACCAGTAACCTGGAATGTTGGCAGCCATTTAGGACAGCAGCTGAGATGACTCGTCAGAGGGGGAAGCTGTGAAGCACCTCCCTGTACTCCCATGTTCCCTGGGAGAAAGAGCGGGAGGTAAGGAGCTATAGGAAGCTGGGTCTGCCTGCAGTACTTGATGCTACAGCTGAGCCCTGGGCCTTCTCTCCCATGGCACCACAGTAACACTGATCCCATCTTCTGCCCCTGCAAGCTTCAGATCAGAGCAGTGGTAAGATCAGGTTTGTGATATGCTTGTGGAATAAAATGCCTTAACAGTTCAGCAGAGGATGGAGGGAAACATGAAACCTATATGGCTGGAGCCCTTCTGCCTGATGAATTCTCTGCTCTTTGCAAAAGCAGAGAACCACTGAGCAGCTGGGCAAGAAAAAGCCTAGAGTCCCTTAGGGTCAGCACCCATCTTTGGGCAGCCATCAGGAACCTCTGGCTGATAGGTGAAGCCCTTTGGCTGGGCAGCTGGGCCATGAGGAATGCTGCGGATGTTTACATCATAGGCAAGCTGCCACCAAGGTGGCCAGGGATCCTGGCCTCCGTGCTTGGAGCTTCTGCTCAAGAAGGCTTTGAGCACCTTGGCTGCTTGCCATTCAGATTTAGGGAAGGAGACAATGATAGGGACAACATTGCAGTCATCTTTCACAGATCCCCATGACTTATGGGAATTATTGCCAACCTGTAATGTCCAAGAATTCAAGGCCTTTAAAATATGGACCCAATCCACTTGCCCCACCTAATTCCTCCCTTGCACAACACAGAGTGAGCTCCAGCAAGGCCAGCGTTCTTGGCTCCCCATTGCTTCTCCATCTGGGAACACCCTTTCCTCTTCTCCCTGCTTTCTTATCCTACAATCTTCAAGACCCGTGGCACTTTCTGACTCTACAGGTTCATAATCAACTGGTCTTTCTCCAGGGCTGTGCTACCTGCTGACCCCACTGGATTTAGCACAAGCAGAGCATGGGCAACTAAAAGCATTGTTTGGAAAGAACTTGTTTTTAGAAATTTTCTTTTAAAAGTACTGAGATAACCGTAATGGGAAAAATATGAACTTTCTGGTACTTCTTGGCTCTTGTTTTATTGTTTATAGTATTGCTTATTTTTTAGTTAAGAAAGGAGTCTCTATAATTTCTTCAGGATTCAAGTTCCTTGGATCTAACTAAATCCAGCCTGTGCTTCTCTGATCTGTCTGTCTGGTGACAGCCTTGTCCTACACATCTGGGCCTTTAATCATGTGTCATGTGCAGTCATGTAACTGTTGAGCTTCTCAGTAGATCAGAATCTCCTTTGGACCAGGCACTGAGCCTTCTGTGTAGTTAAAGGACATGAGGCATGGAAGGCTGTCAGGACAGAACCTAGTACATAATGAAAGCTCCTACCAAAAGCTTTAGATATTGCTGCTGTCACTGCCACTGTCCTTGTCATCATCACCATCATTATCATTTTACTCTTCTGCATCACCCCAGAGAAGAGATTTTTGTTTTCTTTAAGTATTGAGCATGGGCTCAACTGATAGGAGCTTAATAAATGCTTGTTAAGTTTCACTGCAATGATAAAGTACCAACTAAATTAAATGGAGGGCTAGAGGGCAGCACACGTAATAGTTAAAAGCAGAGTATCTGCAGACCTGATATTTGGATCCAATGTTGGCACTTCCATTTGAGCACATTGTCTAGTCTCGGGAGGTCTCTGTTTTCTTGACTGTTGGGCCCAACTTCGTAGTTTTGTGATGAGAATTAATGGGTTTATATTTTCACAGTGCTCCAACTGTGCCCAGATGCAGATGTCTTAAATAAAAGCATTACCAAATAGAGCTGAGTAGAAATTTACCTAGAGAAAAATTTTTATAAGCAGCATCAAGAAGACTGATGCTATTTTATTGATTTGAGAGTCTAAATTGCCCTTTTTGACAATATTGTTTGCATACATTTTGTATGCTGATTTCATTGGCTCTCTGCTCTTTGAAGCAGTTGCAGCAGGGTCTCCAACAAGACATGACTGGTGACTAACTTTAAGGTGCCTATCTTGGTAGTACTTTTAATTCAAGCTCTCCTCTCATGTACGGTAGTGGAAGCTCTGACATGCCACCTTGACCGTCCCCCCTCCTTCAGGGATGCTGGGAGTGCTTCCTGCTGTTGGCACTTTCTGGAAATCTGCACTCAGCTGGAGAGAGCTCTTGGGGACAGCTAAATCCAGTGGCTGGTGGATGTGGTGATCAAAGATCTGTTCCCCTCACCCAACTTGGGACAATTCTGAAGGTTGTCCAGCCCTAGAGTTCCCTGAGGTCATTTGAAGCCTTTGATGAGACTTCATGGCTACATGATAAGACTTCAGCTGCTCCCCACTGCCAGAACCCTCTTTCTTCCCTTCCCTTCCGTTCTGTAGGTGTGGGTCTGGGAGCGCACCCTAATAAATGTCTTGCACCCTATCTCCATCTCAAAGTTCACTTCCAGGGAACTTGGCATGGGACCAGTTAGGGCGGATTAATTGGTTTTTATTCATTCTAATTTAACCTCTAATTCATAATTACCTAGATTCTGTCTGTAACTAAGGTGATTATGTGGCCAGGTTTGCCATTTGTGATTTTTAATTGCTAAAAGGCTTAATTACTTTAAGCTAAAAAGTTTAATTAGCAATGCCTTTTACTTTCTAAATATTCCAGCCTAAATATTCCTTTCTAAATAAACCAGCCTCCTGTCCCCAGGCCTCACTGCCACTGGGGGAAAGGTGGTCACATTGATATAATCTGAATTTCTCGAGTTTGTAGCTTTCCATAATCATAACTTGGGAACCTCACCCTGCTTGCCGGGATGTATCCACTGTCCCTCCCCTACTTGCTCCCAGGACACCTAAGTGACCCCAGGGAGCCTGCATACTCTCAATGGATCAAATTACTTGCCCAGCTCTGCTCAACCCACTTCTAAGCTACTATTCCAACTTATTTCAATCCTCCCTGCTCCCTGGAGCTGTGTCTCCCACCAGCTCTACAGCTCTTCAGTATCAATGACCTTGGGGCACTTCACCATTGCCACAAGGACCATGTGACCCCAAGAGTCCCCATGGATGCTCAGCTCAGACCAGGGTTTGAGTTTCTATTTTGGTTGTTGCTTAATATAGTGACACCAAAGAAATTCATTGCCTTTGTCTAGTACGGACTCTTTTCAGTGGGTCCCTCAGCAGAAGGGTAGCCTGTATGGGTGCAGTTGATCTCATTTCATCCACAAATCTCTTTTCCCCCAAAGAGTCATCTATAGACCCTTAAGGTGGTTGGATCAGGTTGGGATTGAATAGTAGCCTCCAAACTATACCTTGAACCCGTATTCCTACCTAATCCTATATGGTTTAAGTTTTTTTTTTTTCCAGAAGTTTCCTCATACTTCATATAAGTTGGCACAAACAGATTTGAGGAAATTGTAGCCTAACTCCACATAAATCAGGTATGTATATAGGCAGTCCTTGCTTAGCACAGTAGTATAGCACCATAAAAATGACTGGGTAAGTTGAAACCATACAAAGTAATCAAGGGGGAAAATTAATAATCAAGGGGGAAAATTAAAATTGCTCTGTGACCCTTAAAAGGTTTTGTCAAAACATTAAAAACCTTCTTACTGATGGTTATAAATGCATAGGGAAATGAAAAATTAGTAAAAATAATATTTATTTATTACACTGTAACTTAAAACATTAGAAACATAATTAAAGTGTTTTATTTCTGTGTAAAAAAGCTTATCAAAAAGTAGTTTTGAAAAGAAGTCCTTGTCTTCTATATGATATAGAACATGCATCTTTTCTATACCTTGGTGAATTGTTATACTCTGTTGTAAGTTTGGATTCATTTCTGATATTTTATTCCTTGTTCTTGCAACATCATAAAATATTTGTGAGAGCTCCTTTAAGGTAAAGTTTTCTGTTGACATCACTTCCGTTGAAACTGCTTCATTTTCCATGGATCCAGGTGCAGACTTCACAGCGGCAGTCTTATCTGTGTTACTGTGCAAGCAGCTTTACCAGTGTATTAACATCGGTCACACCATGCTCGGTTCTGAAATGCTGGAACCAACATTTACAAGGCTCTTCTTCAATTTCCTTATACTTGCTATTTTCTCTCAATGTGGCAAATAATTTCAATGCATTGGTCTGAATACTGACCAAAATAATTAAAATTTTTAAAGACCAGTCTTTGATTCAGAGAAGAGAACATTCTTTTTTTTTTTTTTTTTTTTTTTGTACTAGGGATTGAACTCAGGGGCATGTGACACAACTGAGCCACATCCCCATCCCTATTTTAAATTTTATTTAGAAACAGGGTCTCACTGAGCTGCTTAGTGCCTCACTTTTGCTGACTCTAGCTTTGAACTGGAGATCCTCCTGCCTCAGCCTCCCAAGCCACTGGGATTACAGGGATGTGCTACTGCCTGGCTCCAAAGAAGAAAACATTCTATTCTAAGTGGCTTTCTGTTCCTAGCGTGATTTAAACTAAAAGAAGCTGAATTCACTTTACCTTGTTTCTTATACTCATTGGACTTTTTTGCAATATGGCTTGGTGTGCCATAACTTCATGTCCATCCAGGTTTCCTTCTATCTTCTTTGCTCTACTATTAACCATTTTCAAGTCTTCAAATCACATCCAATTTCACTGCCAGTGCTATCACTTCCATGGATGCATTTTTATTTTTGTTAGCTTTTATCATTTATTATTTATCTCTGTAAAATCTCACATGGGTTTATCACTGGGAGACAAGACAGCAACAACACTACACGACACTTTGCTGTCTGTGTGTGAAATGAGTAACAGCAGCAACCAATCACAGATTTTCAAAGAAGTGACATGATTGTCAGGCCTTGATGTGCATCTGTTACTTATGTGGTGATGTGCAGATTCACGGTGAAGCCTGTGCTAAACAATGTTAATAAAGCAATCTTTGCTTTGTAGGCACTGACATGCATGAGTTTTGTTTCAGTTCAACAATACCAATGCCCCAAAACCTGGTTCAAATTGCAGTGAAGTTGGTACTTCATGCAATTACAGTGAATATACTGTGGTGTCTGAAATTTGAGCCAGGTTGTTGGGAGTGGTAGTATTTAAACTGAAGCTCCTGTATACCAATGGCATGCAAAGCAGGAACCATTTTATTAATGTAGCTTTACAAATATTTCTGAGCAAGTTTATAGGACTGCATTTCACCCTCCTTGTGGTTGGGCGATTCCATGTCATCCCCCTGGCCAATGGATTGTGAGCAGAAGTTGCATATATGGGTTCTAGGCTAAATGAGGACATCTGAAGAGGGCGCTGCTCTGTTAACCTGAGTCTCTGAATAACTAAGATGAGCATAGCCCCCCTGCTGAGATATGATAGACATGCAGCATAAGCAAGAAGTAGCCTTTGTTTTAAGCCGCTAAGATGTTGAGTCTGTTTGTTTCTGTAGTGTAATAGCCCATTCTGATTGACACACAATATACTTAAGAGAGAAGCTAGGAAAAGGAGGAGGGGCAGCTGGCAGAATTCAGAACCCAGAAATTGGCAGCTGACAGTCAAAAGTACTCCAAGTCAGTGGGAGGGAGGATAGAAAAAGAATCAGGGGCATGTACTTCAAACAAACAAAACAGCTTTATATGGTAAAAAAATTTAAAAAGAAAGAAAAAAAGTCCAAATACAGAAAATGGATTTCCAATAAGTTGGAAAGAGGGAATATTCTTGTAATTTCCACCTAAGTTAAGAAACAGAACCCCAGCTCCCAGTGTGCCCTGTCCCACCCGCCTCTGGGTCTGCTTTATGTTATACCTTGTCTTATGATAATGTCCTCTTCCTGTCTTTGTAGCATTATCAGTTCACATGCACACCACTTGGCATTGTGGCTTAGTTTTCTTTTCATGTATTTGTAAGTCACCTTACTGTATTGACTTTCACTCTACCCTACCCCTTCTCCTTTATGAATTTATTTGTTGGGTCATTTGTGGAATTTCCCATAATGCAGATTTTGCTACTTGAATCCCCATGGTGTTTTCAATAAGTTCCTTTGACCCCTGTATGTCCTATAAATTGTTATTTGGATTTATAAGGGTTGACCCAATTCAGGTTTGATTATTTTTTGCAAAACACTGATGATACATTTACTCACCAAAAAGTATGTAATCATCATTCATATGTATATATATGTGTATATATATATAATGAATTATATATGTAATCATCTTTCATATATATGAATATATATATGCATATACATATATGAATAATCACCAATGTTCAATTTTAAGATTCTGCATAGATCCGTTCATTTATATGAGGTTTCAGAATGGTGAAATTCCAATTCAACACGTCCTGTTCTACTATTTGAGTACTCGTGGTACAGTTAAATTAGGAAATTTTGGGTAAATGTTTGATCATTCCCTTCCCATAGGACTCAAAGCTCTGTCACATCCAGGTAATTGCTATAGCATTTGACAAAACTGTCGTCAGGGCCAAGATGGCCTCCATCAACCCATCCCACAGTCGCTGGGTCCTCTGACTTGCTGAGAGGTCACCCCAGGGCCTGTGCATCATCAGGTTTTCTCCTCACCTCCCCACTTCATCACAGTCCACCTTCAAGAAGGAAAGGCCCTTATTTCCGCCCAATGGTCTTTAAGCATTCTCTCACTTAATCCTCCTGGGGCTGGGGGAGAAAGTCACCTCAAGCCCAGACCCGCATGCAGGTGTTGGTGTGAGCGCACAGGCACAGTGTGCTCTTGTGTGTTGGTTTGCTGTGTTTTGAAGCTGGATGAGACTGCATTTAGGTGGGGACATGTTCTCTGCAGTTAGTTAGTTCAGAGTCCCCATCCACTGGTGTGCTAAACCCGCCCTGTATCCTAAGTCCCCATTGCACTCGCCTCCTGGGTCTTAGAGCAGCTTTGTACGTAAATGTTATTAGCCCACTTTACAGATGAATGACACAAGTGGAGAGCTGCTGTGAAGGGCCCAGGGAGGCACAGATGAACATGGGACAGACATGGGGACCACAGGCCCAGGCCGAGAGTGCCTGCTGGCAGAGCCTACCAGGGGGCCTCTCCAGCCAGCCCGGCACAAACTAAAACCTACATTCTTTTCTTGGTCCCTTTCACAGAAACAGTTGAAGGAAGCATGATAAAATGAGGCCTAAGATAATATTTAGGGGGAAAGTTTATTTTTTTATGGTCTGTTTGCATTACACCGTCGGGCAAAGAGAGGCGGAGAAAGACTTGTCCCGAATGGCAGAGCTGGAGAAGTACAAGTCCAATGTCAATAATTGGAAATACAAGTGTTTGGTTTCATTAAACTGCTTTTCACAAAAACAGTTCTTCTTTCCTTTTCCTGAGGCAATTCAAGAGAAGGGGAGATAGAGGCGGAGAGACAGGGAGGGAGGATGAAGCCAGCCAGGGGCCAGCAAGGGGGCTCCTCTGGAGGAACGGCTTCCCCTGAGTGTCATCAGCCCAGAAGGCTGGCGGCCTGGCCTGTCCCTGAGCTGGAGGCATCCGCTGGTCCCAACAGCTGTGCTAATCAAAGGCAGACAGGCCAGACTCTCAGTGTCTGTCCAAGAGCAAACTGGGTGAAAACCAGTGAAAAGGAACAGTGGGATCAGGGCCACCCTGGGAAAAATGATTTGCCTTCTGTGTTCCTCCTGACCCCACAGGTGACAGTTGGCCCTTTCCTTCTCTTGCCATGGTGAAGGCAAGGGTAGAGGTAGAGGCCACATTGCAAAGGCAGAAGAGGGTACATAGGAATGTAGGCTCTAGTCATATAGCTGGCTCAAACCCCAGCTGTGTCATTTATTAACTGGGTCACCTTGGCTTTTTTTTTTTTTTTATCCTATGGTACTAGGGATTGAACCCAGAGGCACTTACCACTTAGCTATATTGCCCAGCCCCTTTTGTAGTTTTTATTTTGAGACAGGTTCACAGTAAATTGCTTGGGGCCTTACTAAGTTTCTGAGGCTGATCTCAAACTTGAAATCTTCCTGCCTCAGCCTTCCGAGTTGTTGGGATTACAGGTATGTGCCATTGCATTGGCAATTTTTTTTTGTGCCTCAGTTTTGTCACTATAAAATAGAGAGATGATATCCTATGGCTATTGAAAGGGTTCAGTGGAAACACTACAACATCTCGAATGTGGTAAGTGTTTAGTAAAACATTTGTTGTTGTTCCATCATTTTTAGAAATTAAAATGTCCACTCCTTAGCGGATCCCACTGAATTTGTCCAAATAGATATATTTACACAAAGAAATTAAAATATGTGTTTTCTTGCAGGGCATTCTGCAGTCAGTTTCTGACTTCATGGACAGCTTCATGGACACAACATCCTTCCTATCATGAATACCCTAGTTCATATAGCACTGCACACCCAGACTGCCTTCTTTGTTCACCTCTATTCACCCAAATCTAGTTCAAGGCTCACCTTGCAACATGCTCTCTGTTTCAAGAGAACCAACTCAAGTTCACATAGGAAGAAAAGAAATGTTATGACTACATAGTTAAAAAGTCCAGAGGGTAGGTCTGGCTGGTTTCAGGCAGGGTCTCACATGAAGTCATTAGGACCTGGTCTTTCTCTTGATCTTGCTTCCTCTACGTTGGCTCCACTCTTAGACTCTGTACTCCTGGGTGGCAAGAGATCTGTAGGCAAAATGGACTCCACGTTCAAGTCCAAGAGAAAGAGAACTTTTTCCCTTCTAGTAGCCCCAGCACACATGCATAAGTTCCTTCTTTGTGATTGGACCACAAGCTCATCCATGGACCAATCGTATGGGTTGAGGAGAAGGAATCAGATGCTCCCACCTGCAGCCCCCCATTCAGTTATTCTTTCTAGCTTGCTTATCTAATGGGCTGAAGAGGGAGGAAGGCATGTCCTCTAGAATGAAATCAGTGAAGATTGCAAAATAAAGAAGGATGGATGCAGGAGACACAAACCCCACCAAATAGCCACCACTTGCACATCTTTTCCAATATCCATTCCCAACAATTCCAGCCAAATCTCCTCCTGGGACTCCTGACCTAATTCTTCAAGATGCCATTCATCCTGGGGGTCTCTCTCTGTCTCCCTCCTACTCCCCGTATCTTTTTGTTGGAAGAAGTGTCATCACAACACCTGCTCTGAGCTTTCCCGTAAAACTGTTCCTGTGCCTTCATGTGGCAATGAGTTATGTGCTGCACTCCTGTGCCACTCCTACTGATACTCAATTTCCTACACATTTATGCCTTACCTTCTTACAGATTGTGGACTCCTCCTGGGCAGGAAACAAGGACATTTCTTGCCTAGTACCACAAATATAAGTGCTTTTTATCTGTTCTTAATTGATCAAGAATTGAGTATTTCATCTCTTATACATTCTGTTGGTTGAATGTTTCTAATAGGTGCTAAATAATATTCTTGGGATCATAAAATTTAGAAAGAGCATTGAAATTGGATAGGACTTTATCATCTAATGCAGTTCTCTCTTTTTTAGGAGTTAAAATGAGGCTCAGAGTAATGAAGTGATTAGATAAACAAGCTAGAAAGAATAAAAATCAAGCTCTTTCAGACCATAGTTAGCACTTGGCATTCGTTGATTGACTTTGTCTGCCTCTCTATAAGATCAGGAACAAGGCAAAGATGTCCATTCCTACCACTTCTCTTCAACAAAGTACAAGGAATATTAATCAGAGCAATTAGGCAAGAAAAAGAAAAAGAGCATCCAAATAAGAAAGAAGAAAGTAAAATTAACTCTGTTCACAGATGGAATGATCTTAAATGTAGAAAATACTACAGATTATACATAAGAAGTTCTGGGGACTAGTAAGTTCAGCAAAGTTGCAGAATATAAAATGAATATTCAAAACTCAATTGCATTTTAATACACTAACAACAAATAATCCAAAAGTAAATTAAGAAAACAATTCCATTTACAATAACATAATAAAGAATAAAACACTTAGGAATAAACTTACAGACTTACACAGTGGAAAATACAAAACACTGCTGAAAGAAATTTAAAAACATAAATGAATGTAGACAATATGTGTCCATGGGTTAGAGACTTAAGATTGTTAAAATGTCTGTACAACCCAAAACAATTTACAGA
Source organism: Ictidomys tridecemlineatus (assembly GCF_052094955.1). Classification (NCBI taxonomy): domain Eukaryota; kingdom Metazoa; phylum Chordata; class Mammalia; order Rodentia; family Sciuridae; genus Ictidomys; species Ictidomys tridecemlineatus. Next base: position 85,541,939 of record NC_135488.1, on the reverse strand, counting down.
TTTAATGCAATACTTAAAAAAATACGTTGGCATTCTTTTCTCAGAAATAAGAGAAAATAATCCTATAATTTATATGAAATTGGAAAAAAGAACATCCCTGAGAAAATGCTAAGTTGGAGCTTTACACTTTCTGACTTCAAAACATATTTCAAAATGACAGTAATCAAAACAAAATGGTACTGGAATAAGGACAGACATATGTAGACCAATGGAAAGAATAGAGAACCTAGAGTGGAACTTAAGCACGACAGGATCCTCAACCATGGCGCAAGACTGCACAATGGGGAAAGGGTAGTCTCATTCACAAAGAGTGTTGGGAAAACTGGATATCCACCTGCTAAAAAATAAAATTGGACCTTATCTTACCATACACAGAAATCAACATCAAGCTAAAAAACTTCTGCACCGCTGGAAAAACAATCAACAGAGTGGAACAGTTTGACATCACTGTTTTCAAACTATATATCTGCTAAAGGGTTAACATCCAACACATATAAGAAACCCCACAATTCTATTACATCAAAACTACAAAATAAGCTGATTTAAAAGGGTAAAGGACTTCAATAGACATCTCTCCACGGAGGACATAAATAGCCAACAGGTGTATGAAAAATGCCAACATCACTAATCACCAGGGAAATACAAAGCGAAACCACAAAGAGACATATTCATGTTTATGGCTATTATAAGAAGCAAAAGACAAAATAACAAGTGCTCGTGAGAATGTGGGCAAACCGGAACCCTCGTGCACTGTTGGTGGGAAGAAAACGGCACCAGAGAGGAGGGTCCACAAAGCATTAAAAATAGAATTACCATAGGATTCAGCAAGCCCCTTCTGGGCATCTACCCCCCAAAATTGAAATCAGGAACTGAAAGAAGTCTTGGCACTGCTATGTTTGTTGTAGCATTATTTACAATGGGCAAGAGGGGGAAAAAACTTCAGTGTCCACAGACAGATGACTGGGTCAAGAAAATGCGGAATACACATAGAGCAGAATACTATTCCATCTTAATTAAGAAGCAAATCCTGTCAAATACTAAAATATGAATGGACCTTGAGGACAGAAGTGAAATAAGCCTGTCATGGAAAACCAAATGCTGCATGATTCCACTTGTACGAAGGATCTAAATTAGTCAAACTCTTAGAAGCTGAAAGCAGTTGCCAGAGTCTCGAGGGAGGGGGACACAGGGAGTTGCTGTTTAATAGCTAGAGTTTCAGTCACGGGGGATGAGAAAATTCTAGAGATCTGCTGCAAAAAATAATAGACATAGAGTTAACAATATTGTACTATACAATTGATTTGTTAAGAAGATAGATTTTCATATTTTTTTAACACAATAAAAATTATTAAAGATTGAAAAAAATGTTGATTGAAGAAGGAATACCACCTCAGACTTTTGGTGCCATTTAGGTTCCTCAGGCACAGTGGAGAGGGGATATTCTGAACCAAGGAATTGTCCCAGATTCCTCCAGTCACTTGACTAAGTGTGGGCCCCCTATTATATCAGCTGAAATGCACTTTGCATCACTGGAGTTCCACCCAGTCTGCCATCAGGGGCTGGTGGGCTGCAGCCAGAGGACAGACCAGGTGAGCCCAGAGCCAGAGGCAGGAGCATAGCCCTTAAACAAACAAACAAACTGTCTTTTCATTCTTCAGAGAACAGAGATTAATGCAGGGCAGGTCCTTAACAGGTGAATGAAAGAAATCCACAAAATGAGAGCAATACCAAAAGGGTGTTAAACCAGTTTGGACACCCCCTCCAAAGCCTCTGCCATTACCTGCAGTGACTACCTGGCAAAGCTCCTTCAGATGCAGAGGGAACCTTGACCAGGCCCAAGACTCCTCTGGGAGTCAGAACCAGGGCAGGAGCTGGCAACCCTCCTTCACAGGAAATCTCTAGCAGACACCTGCCACCTACCACCTACCAGCCCTGCCTTTCACTGTGGGGTCTTGAACTAGAGTGTAGGTGCGGAGAATTAAGCACTCTTATTTTCTGGATAAAGAAGAAAAATTTAGAATATATGAAAAAGATTGTCAGGAGACCTTGGATCCCATTCTTGTCTCACTATTTTCTAGCTTTGCGACCCCAGGTGACCTCTCCAAACCTGGATACACTAACTTTAGGAGGGTGTCTGGACAAACTCCCTCCCAGCTCTAAGTAAAGTGATGGTCAGTGTTGATGACATGCTATCAGCTGTGCACTGAGCACCTACAGATGTTTGGGTTCTTCCATGGACAGTTCAGGCAAAACCCTACTTTGCTTGTGCTATATGAAGCACAGGGCAGTGCTGCCCAGCAGTAAAGGACACTGTTCTGGAGCCAAAGTGCCGTGTTTGACCCCAACTCTTCCCTCTCTTCATGCCTCAATCTCCTTATCTATAAAACACAGTTAATTCCTATCTTGTACACAGGGTTGTTGGAAAGATTCAATGAGATGAGTTAGACAAAGCTGTCTGTGACTGGCACTATGTAAGTGCCCTTATAAGGGTCTGCTGTTACTACCACTTGTGTTTTGGAGCCCATGAAGCTCAAGATCACCATATGCACTAATAAAAAGCTCCAAGGACTGAATCTCCACGAAAGCTGGGGCTTGTGCAGATCTGGGGCCAGGAAGAGGTGGCCTTGGATATTCCTGGCCTCACCCTAAGAGCTGGGAATTAGTCCCGTTGCCTCCCAGCTTCAGGGCACAGTTGGGGATTGCTGCTGATTCTAAACAGCTGCACCCACATTTGCCCAGTGCAGCCTGGCAAGCCAGATGTGGCCTCCTTTCTGGTCGGGCTCATGCCAAGCACAGCTCCATTACCACGGGTGCATTTCAGGCCTCTGGATATTATCAGCTTCTCACTTTCACTGTTGGATCAAGGGCAGGATCCTTCCTTTCCCAATCAGCTGCCTCACTCAGGGTTTGTTTTCAAGATAGCCTGGACTACAGAGGAGAACAGTCTCCCGACCTGGTAAAGACCCTGGTCAGACCCACCTGGTCATCATGGCTCATCTTCAAAGCTGGACTGTGACTCTTGCCTCCCAGACCCAGTTGCAGATGATCCAGTTTGAGTGCACACTGAAAGGTGAGGAGGGAGCTAAGGCATAACTGTCCAGCCCATGCCACCAGCAGTTCAGGGTCACTGATGAAAAAGGTGTGAGTGGTTTTTGGTTTTTTGTTTGTTTGTTTGTTTTTTTCCTAATTAACACATCAGGGGAAAAAGGGAAAGAAATTGATAGAGGAGGAAAAAGCAAAGATTTATGCTAAAGTTATAGACATTAGATTTTCAAAATTGGCCATCTCCCCCTCTGCTCCTTTCCTTGTGCAGTGTCCCCTTCTCCTGCCCTTTCCCTTGGCTCTCTCCTCCCTGCAACCACCTTCTCTCCATAGTCCTCTCCAAGTGGATGGTGGGCACCAGCAGAGAGTTCCCCTCGCCATTCCAAGGTCAGAAAACTTCCTAATTAAATGAATCCCTAAGAGGAGATGTGGCGGGGGTGGGGGGTATTTCCTCTTTGAATAAACAAGCAAATAGTTCTTTCACCAAAGAGCATTAGAGAGAAGACCTCCCGGGAAGAGGTGACAGTTTTGGCAGCTGGTCCCTTCTCCCCTCGAACTTTTGTCCCCACTGGCACTGCCCTGCTGTTCTAACTTGCACCAGGTCACCTTGTCTGCCTTGTTCTCTGGCCCAGATGTGGGCTATAATCCTGTTGTCCCCCTCTGCCAAGCTCAGACAGGTTGGAATTCTCCAAAAATAACCTCACAGAAAATCTATGAAATGAACAAAGAGAACACAAACACCCCAACAACAGATGTGCTTACCCAGAGCAGGTTGCTAATCCTAAAATAACCAAAGTCTCGCCACCAGTGGGCCAGCCAGGTCTGGGCTCCTCCTGTCCATTCCTTGCTCCTGCCAGAAAAGACCCTCCTAGGTGGAGACACTCCCCACCCCAGGCACGCAGAAGTCAGAAGACAAAGGACATGTGCTGTGCAGAGCTCAGCAAACTGCTGGCCTTGTGTCTCAGATAAGACCAAAGGGGCCCTGTCTGGAGGTTGGGCACAGGGGACTGGCTCCAGCTTTGCCTCTGTCATTCTGGGTGCCTCTTCTCTGGGCCTCAGTTTCCCCACTGATCAAAGGAGTAGGTTTGAGTAGGTGATCTCCAAAGCCACTTTCACCTCTAACACTTTCTTTTCCTAAATTCTTCATTTTTGACCACCAATTCTCGGAGTTGGAAACTTGGGTCCCCCAATAGGCCTCACTGTATGTGGTACCTAAACATGAACTCCCAACACAGTAACAGTTAACCTTCTGAAACGCTGATCAGGCACCAGAAATTACTGGAGCTGCTTCATACATATTGACTCATTTCCTCCTTGCAACAAACTGAAACTTCCATCTTGCAGGTGAGAAACTGAAACACTTACAGGTTAAGACATTCACCAATATCCAGAGTGGTAAGCAAAAGACAGGTCTCAGGCAGAGGAGTTCCCAGAGTCTGGGTTCTGACCCTCAGAACAAACAGACGAGCAAATATAACTCTGGTAGTTACAATAGACAAAAGCTGAAACCAAATGTGCATCAACAAATGGATGAACAAGATGCAGTCTTGCCAGGCATGGTGGCACATACCTATAATCTCAGAGGCACAGGAGGCTGAGGCAGGAGGATCACGAGTTCAAAGCCAGCCTCAGGAAGAGCAAGGTGTTAAGCAACTCAGTGAGACCCTATCTCTACTTAAAATACAAAATAGGACTGGGAATGTGGCTCAGTGGTCAAATGCCCCTGAGTTCAATCCCCAGTACCCCCAACAAAAGAAACCGTGGTCTATATGTTCAACAGGCTATTATTCTGATCTTTAAAAAATGAAAAGTCTGACACATGGGTGATCCTTGAAGACATGGTGCTAAGTGAAATAAGCCACACAGTATTCAAGAGCAAATACTGTATGTTTCCATGATGTGAAACAGCCTAATTCCTAGAGACAGAGAATAGGTTGGAGGTAAGCAGGTGCTGGGGAAGCAGTAGATGGGGAGGTATTGCTTCATCCGAAAAGAGTTTCTATTTGAGGTGATGAAGAATTACTAGAAATGGGTCGTGGCGATGGCTACACCACACTGTGAATGTACTCAATGCCTTTGAATTGTATACCCCCACGCAGTAAGCAACCGAGCTGATAAATAAATCCAGATAACACTGAGAGCAAACCCAGAGGAGAGGAGAGAAATCCAAGACAGCTCAGAGCAAGCTGAGGCGACCAGGGAGGGGGGCCACCTACACCTGTACCTGTGCCTACCAGCTTCACAAATTCCACCTTCGCCTTTTCTCACATTTCTCCCTGCATTGGTTATGTTTTCCCTCCTGTTCGACATCCAGTCAACACCTTCCTGCCCCAGTCCTCTGCTGACATCCCTACCCCTGCCTGACCCCTGGACACCTCCCATCCCACCCCACATCCTAAGACAGCCTGGTGGGACTTGGGGGTTGGGAGGAAGGTTCAGTGCCTGGGCTGGTGGAGAGAGGCTCAGGTCACTGCTCCTCCCTGCACCCCATTGGGGGTGACTCCATGGGGCACTGGGCCTTGATGGGTTCCTAGTTTACGCAGTGTCAGCAGAAGGCCCGTGTGAGGAGTCAAGGAAGGGAGTTCTTCTGCCTCTTAAATAAGGGAGGAGTCCCCAGGCCTATTGAGGACTGTAGTGTTTTGTATCGGAGTCACCCAGGGAAGCCAAACACATCTACCTCCAGACCATGCCACTGCTGTCCAGGTGGAGGCCTCTGAGATACCAACCTAGATTCAGAGGTTCCTTAGAACCCGTGAGGAAGAGCTCAGGCAAACTTCCAGAAGCTGAAGTTCATCATTGTTGGGACTGGAGGGGGGTTTTCATGTGCCCCATACCTTGCTCTCACTATACTTGCTATTTTCTCTCAATGTGAAAATAATTTCAATGCATTGGTCTGAATACTGACCAAAATAATTAAAATTTTTAAAGACCAGTCTTTGATTCAGAGAAAAGAACATTCTTTTTTTTTTTTTTTTTTTGTACTAGGGATTGAACTCAGGGGCATGCGACACCACTGAGCCACATCCCCATCCCTATTTTAAATTTTATTTAGAAACAGGGTCTCACTGAGCTGCTTAGTGCCTCACTTTTGCTGACTCTAGCTTTGAACTGGAGATCCTCCTGCCTCAGCCTCCCAAGCCACTGGGATTACAGGGATGTGCTACTGCCTGGCTCCAAAGAAGAAAACATTCTAAACATTCTCTCACTATCCTTTATTTCTCTGGCATCTGTTCCCCCAGCTCAGCTAGTAACTATGAATCCCTAGAAGATGTCCATGGATGAGTTGTGACTCCTCTCAAGGACCCTGAGCAGCTAACCCAAGACAGGAAGCCTCTGGGGACTCCACATGGCAGGCTTAGTGAAGGAAGTGAGTATTAAGGCCACACCCCTTTGGCTTGAGGATGATGGCCACCAGATGGTAGATTTAAGACATAGGACCCCATGCTCTGAGGGGTCACTGTTGCCTAACAAGGAGGACTCTACTGTCAGACTTCTAGGGTTTGATCCTGAGACTGCCACTAGCCAGCTGCGTGATTTTGAGGAAATGGCAGCTTACTTTCCCTCATTTATAGATTAGGACACCTATCTATATGTCAACCATCACCCTGTATTTTTCTTAACTTGGCATTTAGTGCCCTTCCCCTTTTTCTGAGATGGAGCCCTTGTTCTTTACCCTTATCTCTTATGATGCCAATACCAGGACCAGCCCCCCCCACATACATACATGCACTGTAGATCCAAAATTGGTGCCCAGCTTTCCTTGGCACAATTTCAAACAACCTTACGGAGATATAATTTGCCCACTATAAAATTTACACCCATTTTTAAGTCTGCATTTCAATGGCATCTATCACTATCATCAATATTAGAATAGTATTTTCACTACCCTTCTAAATCTCACACCCCTTGACTACCATCCCCCAACTTACCATCCCTCATCCCCCTTCCAGCTCCAGGTAATCACTAATCTATTTTCTGCTTCTCTTAATTCAAATAGATTCATATATTATGTGGTCCCTTGTGATTGGCTCCTTCCACTTAGCATAATATTTTCAAGGTCCACTTTGTCATAGGATATATCAGAACTTCATTTCCTTTTATTGCTGAATAATATTACATTGTACACATGAGGCACATTTTATTTATGAATTCATTTGTTGATGCATATTTGGATTGCTTCTGCTTTTTGATTGTTATAAAAAAATGCTGCTGTGAACATTTATGTTTTTGTATGGACATGTTTTCTTGTCTCTTAGGTAGATACCTAGGAGTGGAATTGTTGAGTCTTATGGTAACCCTATATTCAACTATTTCAGGAACTGATAGATTGCTTTCAGAAATAGTACCACCATTTTAAATTCTAGCAGCAGCAGAAGAGGGTTTGATTTCTCCATGTGCTTGCCAACAGTAGTTATCATCTATGTTTTTGATTATGCAGATATACGATGGTATTTTATTATAGTTTTATTTGCATTTCCCTGATGGCTAATGAGTTAAACATCTTTTCATGTGCTTATTGGTCATTGGTATAGTCGCATTGGAGACACACCTGTTTAGATCCTTTACTTGCTTTTGATTATTTGTATTTTTATTATTGAGTTATACGAGTTCTTTAATATTCTAGATGCAAATTCCCTTTAGATATATGCTTTTAAAAAATTTCCCCCATTCTGTGTATTGTCTTTTCACTTTCTTAGGGGTATCCTAAGATATGGCATAAAAGTCAGAGGCAAAATGATCATGATAACATGATTCTCTCTTGAAAATCCAAGATAATCTACTGAAAAACTGTTGGAAACAAGAGAATTTCATAGTGAAACCAGTTATACAATTAATATTGTAAACAATCATCTTTTTATATATATATAAGTAAGGACTGGTTAGAAGATATAGTAGAATGAAAGGCTCTATTTTCAATGGCAACTAACGTAAAATAGCTGTTAATAATCCTTATAAAGTATAAGAAGTGTATAAAAAAACTTTAAAAATATAAAAGGGGATTTGAAAATGAAAATGTGTACCATATTCTTAGATGGGAAGATACATCATCATGAAAATATCAATTCCCTATTCAGTTATTTTTAAATCAAATACTACTCAATAGAGATACCTACAGGACCTGTGTGTGTGTGTGTGTGTGTGTATGTATGTATGTAACTAAAAAAGCTGATTCTAAAGTTCATATAGAAAAAATTAAACAAACAAGTATGGCCATGAGAACTAGAGAAAGTGGAGTAAAAAAGCAAGCTTTGGAGTGAGAACCAAGAGATTGGAGCTTCAGACCCAGCTCTGCCCTAGCAAACTAAAGGACCATTCTTCATTTCTGTTGGGGCTGAAGCTTCCTCATCAGCAGAGAGAGGCACCACTCACTCCATCCAGGTTAGAGGATGTCTAACCTTCCTTTCAATTCTAGAATTTTCTGCTTGATTCTGTTATAATTTTCCAATTGATTCTGTTATAAGATTGTCAGTGCAAATATTCTAGATTCAGTTGGTGCCAAGTCCACTCCAAACAAGACCAGGGCAGCTCAGTTTGGCAAAGCATCTAAAAGAGTGAAGACCCGGTAGGTGCCATTGGGAGGCACTAGGAAAGCCCTGTGCCCCAAATGGCCTTGCTCTTACTGCCATTCAGTCTGTGGTTTGGCTTCATGGGCTTTGGTGAATCGATTTCACCTGGCTCCTCTCTGCATCACCTGCCCTCTGACAAGTAAACAATGTATTTGGGTCTTGGTACAACTCCTTTCTTAAGAGGCAGAATGAACAGGAGAGGAGAGAAGTCAGGGACAGAGACCCTACAGAAGGAGGATGAGCCACCCAGCGCAAAGAGTAGAGGAAGCGAAGACACAGAAAACAAACTGTCCTAAATACTGGGACATCTTAGCCTCAGAGCCCATTCTGAGACTTAGCTGATCTAGAAAAGCACATGTTCAGGGAAACTTGAGGAAGGTCCAAGACCTAGACCCAGGGCAAAATAGAATTAAAGAAGTAATATCCTTATTTATAGACTGAGCTTGGTGTTTTCTCAATCTAACCACAGCAGAAAAATTTGCACAAGAAAATAAAAACCATTTTCCCTTCCCTCAGCTCAGTCATGAAGGACTTTCCGGGGAAGAAAAGATTTGAAAGCATTTTTTGAAGGAAAGGAAAGATGATTGGCAAAGCTCGTGAGGATATACTTTCTCCAAAATCCAGAGGAGACATAGGAAGGAGAAATGGGGTACAGCCAGAGAGAAAATGAGAAATGATGAGCCCTCACTTAACAGGAGAGAAGGATTGAAGAACTGGGGAAGAAATTTCAGCCCCAGATGCCCAAGCACAAAGAAGTTTCTGCAAGTGCACAGAAACTTACAGTAGGTTGAACAATTTATCCTACGGTGGGTAGAATAGTTAATGCCCCAGTGCCAGGCCCCCACCTGGGAGTTTTGGAGTACCACTCTGGTATAATTCCCTGTGGTATGATCCTGTGGGGCATCTGGGGAGATGGAAATCTGCCCACTTCCCAGTGCCCTTCGCCTAACCTTGGAAATGTAAATCTTGCTATAGTATTTCAAAAGGTCAGGCAAGGCCTGAATTCGGGTCAAGTCATCTATCAACTCCTACCAGAGTCCAGTGTCATGCTAAAGGCCATGGTGAAAGGAAAGGAAGCTAGAGTCGATTCTTGCTGATAGGTTTAGTTCATAGCCGGAAAAAAGAGGAATTCCATATCACCAGAAGATTTATGTAATTTATTTAATCAATTCACCCAAATCTAGAATTAAATAAAACCGTGAAGGGGAGACTGAGTAAAGTAGAAGTTCAGGGGGGGCCAGGGAGGACCCCGCAAGGAAGATGGAACTTGGCCGGACCTCATGTGCAGGACCACAGTGTGAAGCCGAGAGCCTGGGACTGGAAAGAGCGGCTTATCTTCTGGAAGCTTAGAGATGAGGCTAAAAATGAGACCTCTCTCCTGTCCTATCTTTTTCAGAGCTGTTTGTTTGAAAAGAGAACATATTTTTCTATGACAACAGCCAAAAAAGCAAGAAAATAAATCAAGAAAGGAGTGGCAAGATTGAGTCTGGAAATGAAGTTAAAATATCCAGGCTTGGAGAAGACACCACAGCCTGGTTTTCTCCTCACAGCGGTTGCTCAGTTTAGGGGACGGCAGACTCATCTGTGCTAATGAATCTGGGGACATATTCTTCCTGAGGACCTCACCCACCCCTCTTCCCACCCGTTTCCTCCAAAAACCTTTTGCAGATGGTGCCTGTCAGTTCCCAGAACCAGTCTGGAGCAGTGATTAAAAGACCAAAATTCCAGAAACCATTTTTTTTTTCTTTTTGTGCACTTTGGCAAATGTTTAAGCTACACTAAGACCTAGTGAATCACTTAAGAGTGACAGTCAAGATGACAGGGGGAAATTAAGGATTCCAGTAGGCATGGGGCCAGTCCTCAAAGAAGCAGTTGTTTGGGAGGAAGGTAGGATTCTGTAGACACTTTTTTGGGGGAACCCACAGGTTCTCAGGCCTCCTTCTTATCCCACTGGGTCCCTCCTTCCTTTCCCCATTTCCATTAACAGGAATCATTTCCAATATCACCAGTTTTCTACATGTTCTGAGTCATAACATGACCTAGAGCAAAGAAAAGAAATTCTCAGGGACTTATAGGACCACATAATCTTGAGGAGATCTCCCACATGATATTCAATGTCCCGTTATTACTGTTCTACCCAGTAATCTTTTGCCCATTTCAGTCTTCAATGATTATTCCTGACATTTCAGAAACTCTCTCTGAATGTACAGGGAAAGGACAAAGAGATGAAAACAATGAGAGAGAGAGAGAGAGAGAGAGAGAGAGAGAGAGAGAGAGAGAGAGAGAGAGACAGACCACAGAGAAATGAAAGACAATACAGAAATTCTACTTGTGAATTATAGGTAATGAGAAGAAAAAACTTGAATAATAATCAAAATTCTAACCTAAAAGTAAAAAAAGATTATAAATTGAGTGAACTACTGCATTCTAGACTGTATTAGTTTCCTATGGCTGCGGTAACAAGTACCACAAACTGGATGGCTTAAAAAAACAGAAATTTGTTCTCTCAAGTTCTGGGGGCTTCAAGAACAAAGTCAACATGTCAGCAGGGCCATGCTCTCTGAAGGCTCTAATGAGGAAGGCTCCCTTGCTTCCAGTGGCCCCAGGTGATCCTTGGTTTGTGGCAGGTGACTCCAAAACCTGACTGTCTCCACTTGACCTTTTGCTCTGTGTTTCTCTGTCTGTAGTCTTTCCTTTCCTTATAAGGACACCCACCATTGGATTACTGTTCACACTAAATCAATGATTTCAATTGAAGATCTTTTAACAAATTACATTTGCAAAGAACTTATTTCCAAATAAGATTGCATTATGGGGTTCCACGTAGCCATGAATGGAGGGGCATTATTCAACCTACTTCCAGACCAAATAAATTAAGAGACCAACAAGTAGACACCTCTTGGCATTTGCTATTTTTCAAGAACTCTCAGCTCAAAGTAATCCATATAACAAAGTGGCAAATTGGGGGTTTATTTCCTGAATCCCTTCAATGTGTGGACAGGAGCAGAGTATACTTTTCCCCATAAGATCCAGGCTAGTGTCTGGCTCTCAACAAATATTTGGTGAATGACATCAGATATGCGAGGTGAGGGCCAATGTAACCTTCCTGCAGGGCCAGCCACAATGCTTCTTTGGGTTAGGTTAGTGGCCTTCAAACCAAGGCATGACGTATACTACGGGTAACTTGAGACTTTCCAGAAGATACGTGGACACATAGGTTTAATCGAATCCAATTCTAGATTTTCAACTTCTATGGTTATTTTTTCCAAAACATCTGCCTGAGAATGCCTCATGGTCAGAGCTCCCACTCCTCTTTCACAATTCCACTTCACAAAAGCAAGGGATTTCTCTAATCCATCCTGAGCCTTAATTACCATGGTACATTGTTCCCAGGAGACGGAAGCCTCCAGTACATCAAACTAAGTGACAATTTAAGACACATTCATTTAATTATCTCAACTCTTCCATCCCCTGTCTTGTAAGAGTGGTATATGTGGGAGAGTCCCCAAGAGCAGGGCAGAGAGAGCACTAGAGAAATGCTAACGGTGGCAGGGCCTTATTTCCCACAGTGACAAACGCAGGGCAAGCCTCTGTGCCTGATCTCTCACTCCACCAGAAATAGAACTCATAAAATGAGACCATCTCTGGGATGCATGTGGACACATTTACTTGGATTACAAAATGAAATCTGACTGGGAGTCAGTCTGATTGGACCACTTGGTTTGATGGCAAGGTTTACTAATTTAGTTAAAAGGTGGACAAAATCCAAATATCAAATGAGCTTAATCTGCAGCTCCAAGAGTGTGTTTATAGAAACTTTTTATTAAAAGAAAAACTTTGTATTTGTAAGGTACATTAACAAAAATATTTTTCTCTTTCAGAACATACCAGGTTAAATAAGGCACTGGTACGGGGAAACTGTGACCAGATATAATTCGTATCTGAACCTTTTTGATATACCTTCCAGAAATTTGAAATCTGAATGAGTATAAAGACTAATAAATTTTCCCAGTCAGGTAACTCTCCATCCCTTTCACACAACCAAATTGATGCAGGACCTAATTGGACTCTCAGCTGATAGATCATTAAAAATGATTTTTGATGTGATTTTGATATACAACTGGAAAGGGGTTCAAAGAATTGAGTGTCACACTATAACAAAACTCCTATTATGCCCATCATATTTTTGTGGGCACGTTTTTCTCAGCATATCTATTAGGAAAAAAATTAGGAATAGAATTGAAGCTTGGCACCATGTTATTCTAATAATAAGTAATATTCATTCAGGCCCAGAAGAGCACATGGGAGAAAAGAAAGTTTCTTCCATGTCATTAAGAGGTGAATTTCTAATAATATTGTATTTTTGTTATCTTTTTAAAATTGCATTGTACTTGCAGCATTTTGATCAACCACATAATAAAAATTATTTTAATGGATACTCTAGAAAAAATTTTTAACAATTAGAGCTCATGCTCACAGTAAATTTGTAAAATTAATTTCACAATATGCATACATTTGAATGACAGAGGAAAGAACATAAACAGAGGAGGATAAAATTTTATGGAAATGCAGTTTCAAGGAGAAATAGGAACAACATAAAATTTCTGAAGGCAAAAGAAGAGCTTGCTCTTATGTTTTTAAACAGGTCATGTGAGTGTCAAACTGCTATGGTATTTATATTCCATTGAATGCATTAAATAGTGATGGCATTATTTGAAAATGATTTATTTTATAACTGCTTAATTTTCAATATGACAGAAATTACACTCTCAAAAGGCTGGAGTTGTAGCTCAGTAGTAGTAGTAGTATACTGGCATGTATGAGGCACTAAGTTTGATCCTCAGCACCACATAAAAATAAATAAAATAAAGGTATGTATATAAAAAAGAAATTGTACCCTCTGCAATTACTATTTAATTTTGGGATAAGAAAATATGTAGTTGTCCGTGTGCTGCTGCCACCTCTGGGCCTTGGCTCAGCACTTACCCTTATCTGGAACAGCCTTCCTCTTCTGACTAGTATAGCACACAGCCCCAGAGGGACTATGTGGCCCAGTGCGAAGGGGTGTCAAGAGGAGACACCTCCTGGGGCAGGGGTGAAGTGGGGCAGGCTCCAGGGTTCCTTGTCTGCCTGCGTCCCCTGTGCTGGGCTGCCCCCACCCCACAAGAGCCAAGCAGTGGAGTCGCAAGCCTTCCCTCAGGAGGGTGCCCTCTGAGCTGAGGACAGCAACAGCAGTGTCCACACATGCCAAGGGACCCCAGGGCTTCCAGGCACAAACCCTTCCAGGGCCCACTGCCTTAATCAGTGATGCTTGGATTCCTGCTGGGAAGTGGGCTGTGGGGCTTGGGTTGCATGCATGTGTACACGGGCATACACACGTGTAGCCCTCTACCCACCCACTGCACAGCCTAGCCTTCACCCCGGCACCCCTGAACGAGCATTCTGGAGAAAAAGAATGGGAGGACCGAACAAAACACCCAGGGCTGATGGAGGAGACAGTTCCCATACAGACACTGAGAGAGTACTCCAGAATTCCCACCACCACCACCCCATTCCTGTGTAAAAGGGTGGCTGAAGAATGGATGTTTTAAAAGGTCCAGGTCCTGAATATTCTCTGTGGTCCTTTAGAATCAGCTACAAAAGGAGAGAACCACCCATGGCATGGCCATAATAAAGGAAGCAAAATCTTAGGGACAGACAATCCAGGAAGACTCCCTGGAGGAAGAGAGACACTTTTTAAAAGAGACGTGAGTCTCGTGGAAGTTATTCAGCAACAGTTCCAATGACTATTGCCTTTCCCCACAGAATGTAGCCTCTGTGATAAAGAGTTACAACCTGGAAAATGCCAGAGACCAGATGGAGACAGATGAAGTGAAATTTGGAGAAAGCAGGTGAGAAGAGGGAGTGGGAAGAGAAAAAACAAAATCTAATCTCAAATCCAAGAACACTGCCCGACTTCATTACAAGAGTCAAACCGGGCTTATAAATGACGACAGAAGCTGAAATGTGATCCCCTGGGAAAAGCCCGTCAGCTGCCTAGGTAATTATAGATCTGCTCTCTGCCCGCCTTCCGTACTGATGTGTGTGAGTGCCATGATCTGTCACCTTCTGCTGACACTGAGGCCATTTGGCTGGGAAAAGGCAGAACGCGGCACAGCACTGAGCCTCGTTGGGCAGCTCTGCTGTGGGGCCTCGGCCAAAGAACCCACAAAACCTGGGTCCAGCCACAGCTCTGTGGTGTGGCTGAGGCGGACAGCCCATCACCCCGCCCTCCTCTGCTGCACAAGATGGACACAGAGCTGTGGGTGGCTAAGGACTGAACAACACCACTATGCTGCTCTCTTCTAGGCTCTCCTGGCACCAACGCTCTGGCTCCGCCCCTCCGTCCCTAGGTGCACTCTGCTCTCACATTCCCATGGCTACCTTCAGCCTCTCTTCAAGTCCCACCTCTACAGCTTCTCCTCCACAGAGGCTTCTCTGGTTCCCCACCAATTCACCTGGCCCGTGAGCCAAAGATCCTTTGCCATCTTCTGAGCTACAGTCCCTGAGCCCCTGACTTGCAATTCATGCTTATTTAAATGGTATTCCTCTCCAGCCTGGGGCAAGAATTACTTACCCCTTTTACTTCAAGTCCACAAATGTGAACTGAGCACCTCTGTGGTATCAGGCACTGTGCAGGGTGCAATGAGGGAGGAAGCCAGGGCCCTGCAAGCAGAAGCTCCCATCCCAACTGCAGAGCAAGGCTTGAGCAGCCTGGCTAAGGTGGCTAGCCTGGCCCTCTGGGGCCTCATCCGTGCTCTTTCTGCGGTGTTTACCCAGATATGGCTTAGAACCAGTTGGCTGGAAAATGATTTATCTCTAGCTGAATGCAAGCCAGCCTGTTACCAGGGGGATGGTCCAGGGAGCAGGGGTTCGAAGGAAGTCGAGCAAATGCCACAGTCACTGGGCACAGCGTTCATGGAAAGGTGAATGCACCCTCTGTCGTGGTATTTTATCATCTGGAGACTCAGGAGGGACTCTGAGAGCCAAGATTCCCACTGGCCCCAGCGGAGTACAAGGAGAACATTCAGTTCACAAGCAGCAGGTGGTTCCTCACATTCTGAGAAGCTAATGAGAGTTCTGGATGTTCTCCCCAGAAATGCACAAAGGCCTATGCGATGCACGTCTGTTTTGCACATAGTTTCAGGGCATCAGCTTCTCCCAGCAGCTTATCCACAGAGTCCTGCCGCAGTAGGACTTAAACAATGGGTTCTTCATGGTGGTTACCATACAGAAATGGAGGGAAAAGTGCTCGGTAAATATTGGTTGAATCCGTGAATAACCTTGAATTTGATCAGGCCAAGATCCCTCATGAGCCATCTCTTATACCTTCTGGTAGAGCTGGCAGGAAATAGGTCACCCTCTGCATGGTGGCATTCTGGGGTTTAGGGAATGCCCTGCTTCTCCAAAGCATCTTGCCCTAACAATCCCCCTTCTGTCCCACTGTGCCTGGATCTCTACAATCAACACAACCATTACCGCACATCCCTTTAAGGCAAGAGCTCAGAGTGCCTGGGTTTATAGACCTCTTTCCTCCTTCCAGGAGGGACCCAGGAGTGAAAAACAGATGGGTAGAGAAGCAGGTTGGCAAATGAAGGTGAGAGCATCACCACCCAGAGACTTCCCAACCTGTTTGGTCTTCCCCATGGAAGATACTCAGACTGTGAAGGACTGTGGGGACCTTGAGAGCAATGTCAAATCAAAACACCATTTTTGTGATTTGACAACTTAGAAATGCAAAACTAGTTGAGAAAATCTTTTGTAAGTTAACAAAAGCTGTCAAGAGCCCTCAGATGCTAGAAAGTTTTGATCTATTCAAACAGGAAAGAACTCCCCCAAAAGAGGTGTGGAGGGATAAGGGTGAACATTAATTGGGTTTCTACTATGTGCCAGATGGTTTCCATATATTATCTTATTTAATCCTCACAATGTCAAGGAAAGAAAGTATCATTTTTGCCCATTCATAACTGAGAAACATGCAGTTGCAGAACCCAGATTCAATCTCAAAGTTGTCAGTCTTCAAAGACCGTGAGCTTTCGTATTATACAATAAACTGAGAGTGTTTTGTTCTGTTTTATTTTGGGACAGAACACCGATTGGACCTCAGCTCAGAATCAGGAACAATTTGATGAAAAAAAATTATCCTGAATGACATCAACTTCAAAAATGGAGCTGAACCAAAATCCGACTCTTTCTCCTATGAAATTAGTGCTGGTTTTGCATTGTGCTAATAGAATCCAAGCACTTTTTATTTTCACTACACATACTCTGCAGATACTAGGACCCTTATGAAAATCTAAAACTTGGAAGGCTTTCCCTGGTGGCCTGGGTCCAGAGCTCTCAGGGACTGGAATGATGCTAGGACACGAGCCTCTGCAAGGGAAGCCAGGTCTGGGGTCCCAGAGCAGCCCAAGAGCACCAACCCTTGTGACTCCACATGTGGCTAGCAGCTCTACGATCCTTAAGTTTTCTGGTACAAGAAAATCACTAACCTGGGAAAATATTCACTTGGAAAACGTTTATTGTTTCTTTTCTTTTTAGAAAGTATTTACTAAATTTACTTTGCCTCTTTGGCTCTTCCTGTTATTTCCATGAACAAGTGTACTCCCTCCCATAAGTGCAATGTGCATCATCGTTGTCATGACGGCTAACATCCAGGAATTCATTTGCAGAGCTAAAAAGCATTCTCTCACTCAGGGCAAATTAGGATTATGGGTCATCACCAAAGTCTGCGATACAGTCAGGGTTAAGATATTTGTTTTTCTTTTGCAATAAACAACTTTATTTATGTATATTAACTTTCATTCCTGGATTTTTCCTCTTCTTTCTTTCACAATTAATTCATTTTTACCTAGATGTTTTATAAATTAGTCCCCTATTAAACACATTGGACAGGGAAATATGGACTGAGAAGGGTATCTACAGATAAATAAATATTTTTGCACTCCAAAATATCCAAACTGATGACTTTTGAAGTCTAGTTGGAAAATTTTCCCAAACACCATTTAGATAAAATTTCTGTAAATTTTTTTTTAGACTTAATAGGAGGCTCTCCAGAAAACATTTTGGCATCTCAAGTTGTCTTATTTCTAATCAGCTATTATTATAGGGGTTCACACCAGAACCGTGTTCCAAAAGCTCTTTATCTCAGTTACATAAGCAGAATGGCATTTCAAAATCTCATTTTTAAAGGGCATTAGTCACCAGTATAACAAAATACATGCTCGGTACCAATAAAATTTAATGTTCAAATAAAAAATGCTTGTTTACATGCATTTTTATTTGCCTCTCTATATAAAAGAAACCATGTTTTCATGACATATTCTCCTTCAGTCAGTGGGCACTCCCTCCCATTTCTCTGCTAATGTTGAACCGGCCCAACCCATCATTATGGCCCCTGGAGAGAAGGCAGATATCCAAGAGGGTGGAGCCGATTTGGTAGTTGAGAATTGACTTGAAGCTAAACATGGGCTCTGCCTCCCCACTCCCCAGACTTATCTGGCATAAGAACTGTTTCCAAAGGCAGATAGTTGTTGGAATGAGCTTTATCGCATCTCTGACCCCCCAAATTGCCCCTGTGGGCCCTGCAAGAAGATCCCTTTTCCCTACACTAGCAGTAGGAGAGAACCAGATACATGTGTTAGGACCAGAGCATGACAGAGGAGAGGGCTTCTCTTTTTCTTTATTTTCTCCTTCTTTCTCTCTTTCCTTCCTTTCTCTTGGTAGTGGGGCTTGACCAGCACCTTTGCACGCTAGCCACACACTCTACCACTAGGCTATACTCCCAGCCCACTTTTTATTTCCTAACACTTTCTTTTATTCTCAAAGCCAGAGAATCTTCCATCAAAACAACTGCCTGTTAGACTTAACTTTTTACCTTGTCCACAAATTAAATCCTATGAAGCAAGGCAATAGTTCACTTTGGGTTACTATCGACACTTTAAACTAAAATTCCACTTCCATCTAATTTAAATTTCCTAATTGAAGTGATGGGCTGGCAGGATCCAATATTTGTCTGTTACTAACTTTAATGTATACCTTACTCACATTCAGAATGCACACAGCAGAGCATTGTAATCCTGTTAGGTCATTCACAGACTTGTCTTGTGTGCTAAGCAACCATGGGAAGGGTTAAGGTAGAGTTTCTTATAAGTCATATTTTTCTTTTTGGTACTAAAACAAAAGAAAGTACTGTATTAAGCAAGCAATATTTTATTCTACTAAGAGCTCAAAATTTTATTCAATAGCAGGATAAATGATTCATTAGACTTTTTAATTAGATACCAAAGCCTTAACAAATAAAAAATTAATTAAGCTTAGTAGTAACAAAGACACCACAAGGGCTGAAAAATATGTCCTGGAAACTATTTTTCGTGTGTGCAAACAAGTACAGCTAGCACTAATTCTTTTTCCTTGTGTGAAAGTCTTGCAAATTCTAGACAAACTACTCCTCTGTCAGAGTTCAGAAAGAGAATGAAAAAACAAAACTAAGCTGACACCATTTTTTGCCCATGATGTCATTTTCTGTCTTCCAAAGCCTGTGGGTCTGATTTTGATGTCAGGGTGCGGAGCTCCACAGTGACAGCCCCAAACGTATTTGAAGAGGGAAATAACCTTTCAGCTCCACGGCACTCATTTTCCCCACGAAGACAAATATAGCCCAGGCTGAAATCACTTAGTGTCAATCAAGGTAACCAGATCAGCTCAGTGTTAATAATGAATTTGGTCACGTGCCCCCATGGGGAAAAAAGTGTGATCGAGCTGAGCACTCGCTCCATGTGACACCCACCGGCTTCTATGTCAGGCCACAGTTCCCCCACCCAGCTGGGAAGCAACAGAGTAATTTAATCTGCCCCCCACTTTAATCGTTAAACTGAGAGAATTATCAGGGTTGCCAAAAAAAGGGAGGGGGGTGGGACTCTCAGCACTGGTCCAGGCTTGGTAGCTGGAATACGAGCCATACCTGGAGTCGTCATGAGGGGGACACTCCAAGCTCTGTGGGGTCTAAAGATTATTAAGATCTCTCTTTAAGGAAAACGATGCAAAATTACAGATATAAAAGGAAGAGCAGGCCTCAGAAGGGGCCTGTGCAAGTGAGAGGCCTGGTAGCATCAGCTTCATTAGCATTATGGAGAAGCCATCTCTAGTTGTCATGGAAACCAAAGGTTCATTAGCCTCTTGCCTGTGTCCTGGGTTCTGGATTCTCTAACTCCACGGCGCTGTGGTCTCTTCACTCTTACCCTTGTTTGCACTTTTCCACGTTTCCTCATGTGAGTATAAACTCCTCAGTATTCTCATGGGTCGTGGGTCAGACCATTACCAACCCCTCAGTCCATCTCCAATGTATGGTTGTGTTTCTGAGAGGCACCAATCACCAGCCTGAACTGTACTCTATGATGTCAGCTTTAAAAAGTTAAGACTGTATCCCAAATACCCTGAGTTTCTCTTATATCATCTCTAATAAAACCAGAAGCAAAATAACAGAACAAAAAGAGCCAGAGAGGCCCGCTAAGCAGTCTTCAAGCAAATCATACTGCCTATCCTAGATGTATAAGCAATTTAAAAGTATCATTACTATAAAGGCAAAAATCAAATAGAATTTATTCCCTAAGAATAAATAATGTTGGATCAACATTTCAAAACAGTGTTAAATCAATGAACTAAAAGGGAAAAATTCTATGATCATTTTGACAGAGCAGAAAAATTAATTCATGAAACTTAACACCCATTCTCAACAAACTCCTACAAAGTTGGAAATGGAAGAAAATTTTTCTTTCCTTGATAATGAATGCCAGCTGGAAACTGGAGCAAAATCATACTTAAATAAGAAATAAGAGAATTATTCCTAATGATATTAGGAATAAGGTAATGATGACCACCACGATTGCTCCACATTGGCCTGGAATTCCTAGACAATTAAATGACAAGGAAATAAGATATAAAGTTTTGAAAGGAAGAAACAAACCTTTAAGTATTTGCATATAATAGAATCATGTAGGTAGAAAAATCTAAGAGAATCATTTGAAGAAAACTACCAGAATCACAGAGTTGGTTCAACTAGGAGGTTAAGTGTGGGAAGCCGTTCTCGCACGTGATTGGGCACCTCCCTGACTGGGTGTGAGGCGTTCTGGCTAAACTGTGTCAGAACTAATCCCCACCCTTTCTAGATGCGAGAGCCCATCCGTGTGGGGGTGTGACTGACCATTGACCCTGAGACCAATCACTGACCCTGACCTTGGAATGCTGTCCCCCTCAACCTTCATTGGATGGAATTTTCCCCTGAATTTCTTGTTCCCCAATAAAAGGCCACTCTCTGGCGTGCCCTGCCTCTCTCTCTCTCCTGCTAGTCTTGTATAAACCTCGCTGCCCCACCCGGTGGCTCAAGGCAGGAGCCAGAGGGGGAGCCGTCTCAGACCTGGTCAAAGAAAAAGGTAAATTGAGTTTATGTGTGTTTATTTTGATCTCACTAGTTAACATCTATGCTTAGAACCTCTAGTATGAAGCTAGTGTGCTGGTCGTGCGGTTGAGTTAAGCACAATATTAACATGTGAAAAATATAGCTTGCCTCTATTCTATAATAACTACTAAAAAATTTCATGAAAAAGAGCTATTCACAAAAGCCCTAAACTATAAAATATTTTAAAATAAGCAAAAATTATGTGAGATATGACTGAAAAAAATGAATAAAATTTTACTCAAAGATATAAAGGAAAACTGAAATAAGTGAAGAAAATGTGCATGTATCTTATAGAAAAGATTTGTCTTTGCAAAGATATGCATTCCCCAAATCATTCCATACCTTCAGTGAAATCACAATCAAATTCCCAGTGGGGTTTTTCAAAGAACTTATTAAATCCTCTAGAAGAGATATGTGAAAGAATATTTAAAGAAGTTTTGGAAAAGAGGACCTAAAAAAGAGGACATACTGTTCTGAATTTCACAAATAATCCAGGAGAGGCCTCCTTGAGGATGAATGAGAAGGGTGCACAGATACCGAGTGCAAATGGCATGTCACTCCCTGACCTTGAAGGACGTGAGGTTGTGTTGAGCAGGAGAACACAGCTTCCTGGTTTCTGTTTATTCCACCTCGAGCACCAGGCTTGAGTGCTGGCCATGGTCAGCCTGCCAGGAGAAACTGCCAGGTGGTGGAAAGTCCTCAGCAGCCTTCTCTGGAGCACAATACCTTGGAACTCCAAAATGGTTACAAAACCGCTTTTGGCAAACCACATTATCCAGATTAGTTATCAAGTCCAACTTCTGCTATGTTGCTGTCATGCCCGATTGCTGCACTAAACACAAATGAAATGATAACAGCCACGTGCCACACATGCCTGGATGCACTAAGACAATCTGACAGGCCACGTGAGATGCCTGGTTATCCTCACCGCCGACCCTCAGACCCATCCTCTGCTGGACCACTTCAGAAATGTAGGACAGTATGTTCTCCCTTTTAGAACTCCATTTTCAAAATTTCAGGCAGGCATGACAGTTTTTTCTACTAGGAGGAGGTAAGCAGGACAAGCCGGTCCATAGTCTATAAAAACATAATGTAAAGTAACAGGAGACAAAACATTTTGATCAAGGACTAAAACATAGTTCAATAGATCAAAAAAGGGATTCTAGAAATAGAGTCATGAAGACATGAAAATATATGATAAATGTGGCTTTTCAAATCAATGGGAAAGAATAGACAGACTATTCAGAGAATGGCACTGACTTCAGCAATTTGTTCATTTGGAAAATATTAATTGACATGACTACTCTTAACTATTCGAAAATATATATATGAGTTCCAGAAGGATTAAAGACCTGAAAATAATGCAAAACCATAAAACAGAAGAAGAAAATATCAGAATATGACATAGGAAAAAAACCTTTGCAAAACCTATAGAGAAAAAAGCAGCTAAATTTCACTTTGCCAAATTATAAAACTATCAAAAGAAATCATCATAAATATATTAAAAGAAAATAAACAGATTAGGAAAAAAATATTTGCTTCATTTTAAATGAAGAATTGGTATTCAAAATATGTAAGAAACTCCTTCAATAAAAAGACAAGTGAACCAATAGAAAAATGGGTGGGATATATGAATTGGTAGTTCATGAAGACAAATTACATGTTGGTACTAAGCATAATAAAAAAGGTCAGCCTCGGTTCTCATTTACTGTATATTAAATAATAGTGAGTTTTTTTTTTTTGTGGGGGACAGGTACTAGGGATTGAACCCAGGAGCACTTACACTAAGCCATATCCCCAGCCACAATAAAATTAGTTGAACAAATGAATGAAATATTACCATCTAGAAAGAAAAATAAAACACATACATTAAATAGAAATAAAATTATAAGTCAGAATAAGCAAAGTATCAATAATTTCCATTAAAGCTCAGGGAAATGGATGGAGTAACTAGGAAATGATTTTCAGAGGAAGTGGTAGTGAGCTGGGCCTTGCAAGAGTCCTACCAGAGGGAGAAGGACATCTCTGCCAGGATGACAGTCAAATTCCAGAAATGGGCTAAAACATAGTTCAAAGATCACAAAAAGGAATCTAGAAACAGAGCCATGAAGACATGAAAGGGAGGGAATGAATGAGTAGGGCTGGATCTGAGGTTTCAAGTTTGGTAGGTTTGAGAAACAAAGTTGGACCAGATTATATAGAGTCGTGAACACCAGCTTGAAGGGTTTATTTATTCTGTACTCAACAGGAAGCCCTTAGTGACTTTGAGTTGGAGCAGTAGCATATGGACTATTTAATGAGACAGTCCAAGATGAATGAGAGCTGGTGGGTTGGAGCCCTGGCAATGAATGCAGCAGCCTCAGTGATGCTCCAGAGTGGGTGTGAGGAGACAGGAATGTGCACTCGAATATGATCCCTCTACCATTTTTAGCTTATGATAGTGGAACACAAGCTGTGATTAATCTAAAAAGCATTTACAAAAGGTAATTTTAAAAAAGACCAATAGAACAAATTAGGCAAAAATGATTCCTCACTGTAATTCTACAAACAGAAGACCAAGAAATAGTCTCAGGAAAAGAAGGAAGGCAGACTTTTACCAATAAGACTGAGCTCTTTGGAAGTCATTCATTTCTGAGCTGGCACTGAGGTACACACCTATAATTCCAGCAACTTGAGAGGCTGAGGCAGGAGGACTGCAAGTTCAAGGCCAGGCAACTTAGCAAGACCTTGTTTAAAAATAAAATAATAATAATAAAAAAAGAACTGGGGTAGTAGCTCAGTGGTACAGCACCCCTGAGTTCAATCCCAGTATCAAGTTTGAGAAAGGAAACTTGGTTTGTCTTCTCAAAGACCAGAGTCATTCTTGGTGTGTAGTTTTCAACTGCAAAACAACTTTTTTGTCGTCACTAAAAGCTGTAACTTTTTTTCAAACTACAAAGTGAAGGTCAAAACAATACCAAAGTGGGTGAGCATGCTTTTCTCCAGAAATGTCTTTTTAAATGGGGGCAGGAGCAGAGATATTCAAGTAAAGTGGTTCTTTTTTTCATCCCACAGTACTTTAATTATGGTAACAGTTTGAAAATTCCTAACACCTTTCATGTGAAGTGATCAAAAGCAATTTTATCGCAGTCATGGTTTTATTTATATGCAGAAAATCTCTTCGGATTTCAGTAAAGAGGTGAGATTTATTATATATTTGCATCAAAGCTACCAACTCATATACCTGACAGAAAGTCATATTTTACCCAAAAATGATGCCTTAAAATTTTACTGTCATAAGGTTTCCAGTCCCTCGCTGTGTTTTAGCGTTCCTGCCAAGCTTGCCGAGAGGGAAGGAGCCTTGAACTTTCCTGACCCTATTGTGTCAAACACATCTCTTGTGCTTCGAACCTTGTCTCAGTTCTTTTTGACAGTCAGGTCTGAGGTTTAAGAAATTCTCACAGGAAAACCCCCAAAACATGGAGCATACTTTCCACTTACATCTGGAGTCAGACTCTAGAGAGTGCCCTCTCAGACCAGCGGCCAGCTTCTCCTGACCAAGAGGCTGGCTCTCCTGGTCCCAGGCTCTCCTTTTTCCTTACTTGATTCCTCATTGCATGTTAGGAACCCCTCTCCCTTCTGGTTCTCAAAGTCCTTGGATGGGCTGCCCCTGAAATCCCTAGAACCCCATCCATAGTTCCTCAACCAAACTGGCCTCTCCAGCAGGGCTCAGCTGATTGTGACCCATACCTTCAAGACCCAGTTTGTGAATGTCTTCACTTCTAAGGAATATGTACGTGTTTAAATATTGAAGCCCAGCTGAATCTGAATCTCTGGAGGTAAGGCCCAGAGATCTGTCCAAGATAATTTATCATTCAGATAAATTCAATCCAGATAATTTTGATCTGCAGCCAGAGTTCAGAACCACTGGTGATAGTGACCTTTACAGTTCTATCATCTTGTACATTTCCATGATTTAGGGGGGTGCTGATAGATTACTAGGGTACATATACCACCTCCTATTCCTTCCACTGACAGGTACACTGGAAGCATGATGGCTGATCCTAGAACAGCAGAGACCTACATCAATGGTTTAGCGGTGGCTGGCTAAGCGCCATGGTGACGTTACAGCAATCCCTGGGCTGAATGGGAGAGAGAGCTGTGATCAATCAGTAGTGTCGCCATGAGCAATGGGGAGAGACAGGCACTGGAGATCTTCCCTGACCTGTCCTAATCCAAAAAGAAGATCATACGGGAGACATCTCAGACACTGAGACAGAACGGTTACTATCCTTTGTTTTGGGTGTGTATTGCTGGATAACTAATCGTTCTAAATCATAGTCGCTCAAAACAATAACCATTAACTCATGATAGTGTAATTTGGACAGGAATTTTTGAAAAACAGCTCATCTCTTTCCAAGTAGTGTTAAGGCAGGGACTGTGATCAACCCTGAAGGATCCAAGGTGACTTCACATCCATGTCTGTCGCCTGGGTTGGGGGGAGGCTGGAATGGCAGGTGAGAGGGTTGGGAATATGCAGCAAGTGAGCCAAACTTCCTTACTTGATGGCCCAAGACTCTGAGAGAAAGTGGAAGCTGTTAGATCACTTATGTGTCCCTTAGAATCAGAGTTCCCTTCTCCAAAGCAAGTCACAAGGAGGAGGAGAAATAGATTCCACTTCTGGATGGAAGGCCCAACACACCTGTGTGTATCAGCTTTCCATTGTTGTGAGAAAATACCTGAAAAAATCAACTTAAAGAAGAAGAGCTTTGCTTTGGCTCATAGTTTCAGAGGTTTTGGTCTATGGCCGCTCGGCTCCACTGTTTCTGGGCCTGTGGTGAGGCAGAATATCAGGGCAGAAGGACATGGTGGAAGAAAGCTCATCATCTCTTGCTGGCTGGGAAGCAGAGAGAAAGAGGAAGGGGCTGGGGACAAAGACAGAGCCCCCAGGGAATACCCGCAAAGACCCACTTCCTCCATCAGGTACATGGGGAATCCATTGATGAGGTTAGGGCCTTCGTGAGCCAATCGCCTTCCAAGGTCCTACCTCTGAGCACTGCCTGAGGACAAAGCCTCAACACATGAATTTTGGGGGGACATTTCAGATCCAAACCATAACAGTACACATCCAGGGACGGGGGAAATTATTTGTAGCCATCTTGGCAGACAATTCCCCATATCCCTTACTCAGCCCATCTGATGATCCTATTGTGCATCTTTTCACCTGAAAATCATATTATAAAAATGTTGAAGTGGAAAAGTTGATATTCCTGGTTATCCATCCCTAAATTAAATGATTTAAGTTACTAATATAATCACACATACACATACAATTCACAAATACCTATATTTATATCATTGCCTTAGTTGATATCTAAATGTTGTCAATTAGTATCATTTATTAGACTATGGCTTGTACCAGTAACCATCGGTACGAGATGATATTTTCAAGTTTTTTAGCCCTATAATCTCTTGGAGGGATTGTATTTTGTTGTACATCAGAATATGATTGGAAACAGGAAATTAAGAATACAATAGGAAAATAGTTTACCTCATGGTACTTTTTACCCTGAACCAAAATTGGCAGATATAGTCTCTTGGGTATAAGTTCAGGATGTAATGCACAGGAATGAGGTCAAGGGCCAGGAGTCCAACTAGTGCCCTAAAACTTAATTCTTCCAGAAAATCAACCTAACTTTGACCTTCCCCTCATGATGCCTATCCTTAGCTTGTCTGTTTCTTTCTTGGGGGCTCTACTTATTTTTCTAAATCATGTAGTTTGTCACACCATATAAACCCAAGGAGCATATGTCATATGTCCCCCCAAAAACTCATGGGAGATGAGGAAATTCTTTTTTAAAATTACTCTTCAGATAGAATCCAGACTGGACTCTGTTCTTGAAGCCATGTCTAGGACAGTGTGACCAGGACTCCAAGAGGAAATATTTATTATCAATTGAATAGCACTTGTTTTCATATAGAAGTTCTGCTGGTTAAAATCCCAGGACAACTTTGCTATTTAAACAAAAACAAGACCTTAGTGTTTTCAAAACCACAAGACAATTCACATGAAGACCAGAGAGGTAGTGTGAATAAGCTGCTTGTCCTGTGAAGATTACAGGTGGGGAGGGGGAATGGTATGAAGGATGTCACAGAAGTGACTGTGTAGATTATTCCAGTCATTTATTCAACAAGCATTTATGGAGCACTTAATATGCTTCTGACATGATGTTAAGCACTGAGAAAATGTGATTCCTCTACAGCTCTTGTAGTCTGAGTAAGGGAGACAGATATACAATCCATTATATTGCACACTATATATTGTTTCCCTGCATACTATATATTATAATACTATAGTAATATTATAGTATTGTTTTAGTACTATATATCAAGTACTAACATATATTAATATTTGTAATATTAACATCCAAATATTTAGGTAGCGCTTATGAATCAGACATTGCTCTAAATGCTTTAACTCATGCTAACTCACTTCTCAGAATAATCCTATGGTATCAATTCTTTTATTATCTCCCTTTTATCACTGTGGATCCTGAGGCATGGAGAGGCCCTATGCTCTGCCCAAGACAAATACCCAGTAAGTGGCAGAGCTGGGATTTACCTCAAAGGGGCCGGCTCTAGTGATCACTGTCATTACCACCAAGCCGAGGAGACTGTGACTGAGTTGTCTGGGGGAGCTGGGAAGGGTCTTAATGAGGCAATGATGCTGCCATATTAAAGGACAGGAAGAGATCCCCAAGTGAGAGGAGACCTTTGCAAACTGGAGGACAATCTCATGGGCAAGGAGTGCTTGGGGACTGATGAGAAGGTGGGGGAGGCTGTCCTCTGGGGTATGACAGTGGGATGTGGGGGCACTGATGGTAAGCCCCTGTACTCTGACCATGCCTGGGTTCCCCAGTGGCTTCATTTAGGGACAGCCAGCTTCCCCACATCCCATGTTCAGAGACCATGACACTAAATCAGAATTCGATCCTCGCAAATGACAAGCTGGCATCTGGGAAAGAGATAGAAAATAATGGTCATGAAATCTACATGTATGGTTTTAGTTTTCAGAGCCCAATAGCACACTTTCTCTTGGCTATACTTCATGTTTTACAGTTGAGAAAAGAGAAAGGGAAAAAAAGTGTCACCCAGTAAATAAGTACAGAGACAGTCCTCAGACCCAGGCTTTGGATTCTTTATCCAGTGTCCACTGAGACCAACACAGTCTGTCGCCATCACTGGACATGAAAATTCTCCAAGTGTCCACTCTGCCGGTTCTGGGTGCCGAGGGCCACTGTCTCATCAGAAGGAGAGTGAAGGACATATACAGCACTCAAACTCCAGAGGAGGCAAATGTGCCTGTGATGAAAATGACATTGGAGTGAGAGCCAGGGAACTTAAACTTAAGTCTCATCATTATCACCAAGTCACAATGTGACCTGCAGGCCTTGGTGTGCTCACCTGTAAAACAAAGGCAAATAATTTCCAAAGGGCTTGTCCAGCTTGATCTTTCTCCACCTCCGTCACTGTCTGCACATAGCTTAATTATTTTAGTCAACTGCTGGTTTTGGCCATCGGTAAGTGCCCAGTTCCATTCAAAACAGAGTTGAGTTGACAGACTGTGCCATTACAGCTGGAAGCACTGCGTCTGGGCCTCGGCTCAGGCTGACTGTATTCCAACTGAGTTCCCTTCAGCTGAAGCTAACCTTGAAGTGCCCAGCATTCCCATGGTCCCCTGTGGGATGTGCTTTGGAACCTGAAATGAGATACGTGTCTCCCTCTTAATATCCTCACACTGTCTGAATGCATTTTAAAAGCTCCCTGTGCTTGGCAACCTGTGGGCCTGTCTTTGTTATTGTTGGTTGGAGCCTTACATACTTGACTTAAAAATTAGCACCAAATGCAGGGTTATCTGATCAGGAAAGCATGGAATAGAAGGAATGGGTAAATTTCCTTTGCAAAACAGACATCCTTGGATGTGTTTTTTTCAGGCTGGCATGAAATGAATGGTAGCCACTGGTTCTCACTAGGCAAAGTGAGTGGCAATGAAGTCACAGGGAGAGCAGTGGGCATCACAAAGATGGCAACACAGACTGAGCCTACTGCCAGAGGAAAGGGGCGTAGGACAAAGGCCATGTTAACTGGATTCCCTAACCCTCTCCTGTGCCTCTACATTCCTTATTTCATTCAATCACTATAGCTCTGGGGAGGTGACCAGGCATAGGTAATTATCTCCAGTGACAGGAAGCTGAAGTTAGTGACTGGCAAAGGTAAAACGGAAAGACAGGACTGGACCTCAGCTTTCCTGACCTCTAGCCCAGTGATCTCTCCTCTGCACAAACTGCCACAAACACCTGGATTCACATGTGACCCTCATGAGGGCAGAGACTGCCCTCATTGTTGTGTCCTTGGGGAGCAGCATGCAAATTCAAGAAACACTCACTGAATTTCTTGAAGTCTAGCCTAATTAATGAAGGAGATTGGTCTTTATCAATTGACTCAAGTAGGGACAGAACAAAGTCCAAATCCCAATAGTGCCTAACGCCTTTGCAATCTGTCCCCTCTTTTGTCTCCAACTCCACTTCCCTCTACATTGCTCCTTTCACTTTGGCCATTCTGCCTTCTTGCTTTTCCTTAAACATGCCAGACATACCTCTAAGGGCCTTTGCACTGGATGTACCTTCTCTCTGGAACAGCCTTCCCCAAATACTCCAAGGGCCAACTTGCTCTTCTCTCTCAAGTCTGCATTCAGATATTACCTCTCCAAAAGGCCTGCCCCAAACATCCTATTTGAACATGGAACCCATCTTTCCACTCCGGTGTTTCCAAATACTCTTCTCCTGCTCTGTTCTTTCCTATGGCATGTTTTACCTTCTGCATATATTTATATTTTATTGTTATTTAATGTCTACACCTATTAGAATGTAAGCTCTATGAAAACAGGGATTTTTAATTAATTGATTTATCTCAAGGGTCTAGAACAGTGTCTGACACATAATAGACTCAATAAATAGGACTGAATGAACAAGTGAATGAATGGATGGAAAAATAGATTTGCAAAGTCACAATATACTTGGATTTCATGGAGAAGTTTCCTATCCAAGGTGTCGAAGTGAAACTATGATATAATCAGCTCTGTACTTGGTTCAACAGGTTTATTAGGGAGCAGGGATTCTGTTTCCTTTTTCCAGAGGAGAAGAAGAAAATGTTCTAGATTATTCTCCCACCAGACATGGCTCTTTGATGCTAGATGGGGTTCTTGCAAATAGGAATAGGGAGGAAGATGGAAAAAACAGGAAAACTCATCCCTCATGGTAAAGGTTGAGAGGGGCTCTCTCCTGCAGAACCAGGGATTGCTACATATGGAAGTTCTAGATGTTGAGAAGGGGTCAGGATGTGGCACCAGAGCCACTGAAAGAACAGCATGGGAGCCAGGATGGAGACTCGGGAGCCATCTGACAGGCAGAAGAACCCCTAGAGGTGGGTTCTAGACCCAGACCAAACAAAAATTGAGTAGGCAGCACAGGTGGAGGAGGGGCTTCCCAAATGTTGTGGAATCTCAGCAAGAATGCTGAGCCCAGCTACAGGCAAGCTAGAGAGCAGGCTTCCAGCACCCAGACATCTGTCTGGAGCAAGCTGTCTCTGCCATTGGGGACTGAGGTCCTAGGCTGGTCACCAGCAGGACTCAGCAGGAAGAGAAGCCAGAACTCAGAACCCAAGCAGCTGAGGAGGACTCAGCAACCAGCCCCAGGGCACCCTCAGCATCTCCCACCTCAGCCCAGGCCTGGGCTGGGAATTGGGTTCAGTTGAGCCAAAGGGGGAGGCAGCATGGAACAGCCCTGGCTGTGGAGAAAGGAAGGGATGCAGGGTAGGGTTGACCCAAAGGCTTCTTCCTAGAGAGGAATGTCTAGGTCCAGTTCTTCTTTATTTGGACAGATACTGCCCACAGGCAAAGCCCCATATCACTGATTTAGAGCTGGGCAAGCCCTCAACATGTCAAGGTTTCAATTCCCTGTCCGGTTTCCGAGGAGTGAAGGAGAAAGCAGGAAACCTGCAGGGCATGCTCGCCTCCTGTACACACTGAGGAGATGCAGGCTCAGCCCCGTGGCTCTAGGAGGTTCAGGTCTCTAGCTTCCTCCTCCCTGATCCACCCTCAGCCCAAACCCAGGCAGGCTGGAGACTGCAGCAGGCATGGGTCCTACAGCTGGGCTCCCTCCCTCCCCTGTGCCCAGCCAGAGCTGGTTTATTTGAAGGAAAATTTAAATATAAATATGCAACATCCCTTCCCCTCTCCTTCCACTCAGCAGGAGGGAGCGTGTGTCAGCTGCAGCAAGAGTGCCCTGTGTGCTGAGAGATCCTATCTACATGGAGGAGAGCAGAAATATTAGACACAGCTAAATAAGAAAACATAGATTATTGCTGGAGACCCCTAAGGCCTACTTTGTCTGTGCAATAGTTTGTTTTACTTTTCACAGAATTTATTTTGGCTGCAGCCAGATTGATGGTGATTATATCTGAAATCCCTCCCACATATCTGTCACATAAACACTTCATTTAATTCAGGTTTGTAAAAATCTATGGGCCAACGGGGAGCCGGCTTGTGGATTAATTAGTAGACGCTAATGCTGGGCATCTTGTCACGGGGGTCCGACCTGGCCCCTTTCTCAGGAGTTTGATCCTCTGGGCTGGACAAGGAAAACTAAGGACGACCTAGAGGGGGAGAACGCTGGTCACTGTCAAGCCCAGCTGGGGAAATGGATTCCAGGCTACGGAGTGGGCCAAAGTCACCCATCCGGGCCCGGCCAGAGTGGAGGATATTCAGAGGTGTTTTGAAGTTGATACAAAATAAACCTTCAGCTTCCTCAGAGTTTCTGTTGATAGCATCACTGGATCCGACACCTCCTGGGAAGGGGAAGGGCCTTGGGGGCCAGGGCTGGGGAGCAAGGCCCCTAATCAACCAGCTGAGTGGGGACACAGGGCCCCGGAGCCTTGGCAATGATGACTCTGATTCCTGAGACCCTCAGATCTCCTGCTTCCCAGAGGCTGCCCTGGCCTGCCAGCGCCAGGCAGGATTTCCTAGTGTCTGATGGGAGCGTGCCCCTAATAGGCCGCATATGCCCGCCAGCTGTTGCTCCCCTCCTGCCACTGCGGGCCAAGACAAGAAAAGCATTATTTCCTGCAGCTTTCTAATCTCTAGGCCTCCTGACTCCACAGGCTTGCCTTGGCCATTGCTAACCTGGGGCTTCTCTGGGGCTAGATCCTCTTTGCTCAGAAAGGGCTCTTTTCTTACCCCAACCCACTCCTCTTCCCCTTCAGCATGGCGTTCCTCAACCAAGGTGCTGTGGCTGAGAACATGTGGAACCGCAGTGGGGACTTTTGGTTCTTAGGGGCTTGCTTACATCCCTGCTGCTTTGGGAGAGACTGTTCCATCTGCACAAGTGCTCCTAAGCCTGGGAGAATTTGTTAGCCCGAGAATAAATGTTTTTGAGCACCAAGATCTCCAGAGTATACACGTACATGAACACAACATCCCAGCTGAGGAAGCATTTTTGAACCCATTTCATAGATGAGGATGAAATAAGATGCAGGAGGTGACCCAGCCAAGAAGGGACTGAGAGCACCAGGCCCCCTCTGCCGGAACCCACACTCCAATACCACCCTGTGCTTTCCAAGGAGGGGCACTGGCGCTGGAAGCCAGAATGCTCTACTCTTGTCTCTGCTCTGCCAGTAAGGAGGAGGACCCGCATCGAGCCCCAACCCTCCCCAGGCCTGTTTCCTTATGTATAAAAGAGGAGTGGGCAGCACCCCCCGGGCCCTGTCTCCCAGGGCCGCCTGCCTTGATTTCACCTCCACATAACCACAAGAACTGGGCCATCCCAGCCGCTCAACCTGCAGAGGGACCAGAGGCCAAAACCCAGCCCCAGCCATATCCAGTTACTAACCAAACACTCGTCTTTCTTTCCGACTGAAACTGAACGTGCCTGTCTGTCGCTTGGGGTTCTTGACCAAGAAAGCTCATTTTTAACCCTTTCACAGCAGCTATTTTTTTCCACAGCACATAAAACACAAGGCACGGATCTGTCAGACATGACTGCATGCAGAACTCAGCTGTGGATGCCCTTTAAAGGAGAGAGAGCTGGAGGAGCCCGTGGATACACCATTTGGGGCTTAGCCTGTCCTAATTTCTCACTCCTGTGCCTTTTTGTAAATGTCACTTTGAAAGTGCGATTATTTTGCCCTCCTTTTAAAAACAAGGGATGTGACTGTTTAGAGCACAGGAAAGGAGAGGCTGGTTTAGAGTGGAGAGGAAGGGTAAGATAGGAGCCCAGATCAGGGGTGGCACTTTGGTACAGAGATGTGGGTTCCTCAAGGTGGAGCTGGGGAGGGCTGTGGTTCCTGGAAGTCCCCACCTGATCAAGATGTCCCACATCTGTGGGGCGCTCCCATGGAAACACTTCTCAGGGCCTCTTGCCCACTAACTCCTTATGCCTAGGGACAGGACTGGATACAAGTTTTGTCTCTCTGCAGTGATTTCTAACGGCTTCTGGATTTGTAAAGCTCCAGTCCCAGCACCCAAACCAAACAAACAAAACAAAGCAACCTCAGGGAACATGACTGCGGAAAGAGTGAGAATCAAAATTCCAAAATTCTTGGGTTCACCCCGGGATTAAGGATGTGATAGTGGAAGCCAGGAAACCACGAGTCTGAGCACCGGCCTCCGCCGCCCAGAGGCCTAATTGTCAGGTTGGGTTTCCAGATGCGAGCTTTCTGCCTCTGGCATGGACTTTTTCTATAACAAACCCACGTTGGGGTCATCCATCAATACCTAAATGCACACCTGGGAGGTGGGGGACAAGCCCCTATTTTTCTGGCTTTATAAATACGGAACTCACATTTCTCCAATTGACATTTGCAGTGGAATGATCGATTGGAGCGCCTTCCATCCTGGAGCAATTTCAAATAAACCAGAGTTGGCTGGTGCAGGCTCCTGTTCTCCATGCCCTGCAGAGGGAATAAGCTTTCCCTTCCAGCCTCTTCTGGGCGAGCAAAAGCAAAGCCCCTCACACCGAGAGGTGCTCTAGCATCAAGCTCTCCACCCAGTGAGGTAAGAAAAGGTGAGTGCAGAATTCCAGGTCTACTTACTATGTGCTAAAGCAGGGAACCCACAGTCCAAACACAAAGCACTGGGATCAAAAAATGGAAGTGGGTGAGACGCATTGCTCGGGGAATCCCTGGTGTCACTAACAACAGCATCAGGGGCAAGCTCTGTATGCTGACCAGGGAGGTGGCTACACAAATGGAAAGATGTGAGAGAACAACTAGCATTGCTGCCTACCCAAAATATTGATGGCCCCTGATCATAATGAAATAATTATATGGAATAATGCCATGGGCGAGGAATTTCCTTGGATTAATTCTGCCTAACTTAAGTTTCTCTTGCTAAAGCAAATGTGGTTCCCTAACTCCTCAGTGAATAAGTCCATCAAGTCCCTTTGCAAACAGAACTAAAAATGAACCCTAGCTTTCCATTTTTCCTTCTTCCTTTGTCCATTGAACAAAGCTTGGGTTTCCATGCCATGCTGGGCACTGAGCTAGACACACCAGGGACACAACACGGAGCCAAAGCAGACTTGGCCTTGTCTCCATGAGCCTACTGTCGACTCAGGAAGACAGACACACAATCGCCCAAAGAACAGGAAGCCACGACTGTGGCAGGATCCAGAGGACCTCTGAGAGTCATAGGAAGGAGGAAGGCTGCCTGCCCAGCCCTGTCCCAGGAGGTGAGGCTCCTGCTCATCCTGTCCCAGAATGAGCAGGGAAGGTAAGGTTGTCCTGAAGGAAAGCAGCACAGGCAGAAGCCAGAGGGGCAAGGACCCCCAAATTAGAGATGTGGCGAGGGCAGGGTGTGGGGCAGTATTGATGAGCTGGTGGAAACCAATACCAAAAACAGAGAGAAAGAAGGCAAGGCTGGTCCAGGTCCAGACCCTCCGATGGATGCAAAATTCCCTCCTGGCTGCACTGTCTCCACAATTAAGGGGCAGCCGTGATGGCAACCCGTGCTCCTGCAGAGGGTCTGAACAATAACTCAGCAAAGTGAGAACTGGTGTCAGGGACAATGAAGCTGAGCTTTTGGAGCAGGTAAAGGTCAAGTGGGGCTGGAGCATCACAAGTTCCCACAGGTGAGTGGCTCTGTCCTGCTGAAGCCACTGGCCTGACTGTGTGCTGGCCAGGGGTTGGTATCCTCACCTGCCGAAGGCTGCTGGCTTGGAGCCTCAGTTCACCTCATTTATGACTCAGAGACTGACAGAGAGAAGCACATACCTGGAATTACTGTGCTGATGGCAGGCCTGACACCCCCACTTCTGCTCACTCCCTCACCCACCACCTCCGGGGAGCTAGAAGCAGCACACTTCCAATCTGACAGGCTGTCTCGCCCTCCCACTTAATTATATTGTCACACAAGCTTTCAGGGATTCCGAGAACACAGCCTTCTTCAGGGAAATTTAATTCTCCTCCCAGACCATTCACTGGCTCCACTTGCCCTCCCCTTCACACCCTGGTCTCTCCCTCTAAAAGCTCAAGAGAAAGTTCAGCAAGTGCCAGGTGCCTGCTTGGTGTTGAAAGAGGATAACAGGAGGAGAAGGAGGAGGAGACTCTCCCAGTCAGTCGTCCTCCCCCACCCCTTTCTCTGCCTGTCACCAGAGGCTCAAGTTTCCATTTCCTGGGGCTGTGTAAATGGTGTAGGTGAAGAAGCCACCATTGCTGAAGTTCTGGAGAGAAGCTGAGAGGCAGTGGAAGTTCAGCAGGAGAAGGGCACCCTGGCCAGGTGAGGCTCTGGTCTCTCCTACCGGTGGACTCCAGCACTCCTACAAGTTAATGGTCAAGACCCCAAACCCCTTCCTCTGTGTGGCTCCCTGTGTGAAGGTCCTCTCACATACACATATTAAAGGAGCTACCCAAAGAGTCTAGGGCCCTCTCCAAACTCTCCGCGCAGTTGGCTTATCAAGCAGTAGTTTTAGCTCTCCTGCCTTTTCTTCAACCCCAGACTGATGAAAATATGACGCCATGCACCTGACCTCTACTTCATGACCTGCTAGCCCTCCTCCACATCCAGAGGAGCTGCCTTCTTTAAAGTGATCGCTAAGGTCCAGCTTCTAATCCGGGCTCTCTGGAGGCCTCACTGCTTCTGCCTCATTTGTTCCTATCACCAGCATCCATTCGCCTTCTCCTCCCAGTCCACCTTCAGCTCTTCCCAGTTCTGATCCTCCTCTACCCTGACCATCTCCTCCTCTTCCCAGTTTCTGCCCACCTCTTCCTCTCCTCCTCCTCCCTTTCCCACTCCACCCCGACTCCTCCCAGCCCACCCTCCATTCTGCCCCATCTTCCTGAGCCACCTCTACTCCACAGCTGTTTCTAGCTCCAATCTGAGCCGA
This sequence comes from Ictidomys tridecemlineatus, assembly GCF_052094955.1. Lineage (NCBI taxonomy): Eukaryota > Metazoa > Chordata > Mammalia > Rodentia > Sciuridae > Ictidomys > Ictidomys tridecemlineatus. Next base: position 85,505,418 of record NC_135488.1, on the reverse strand, counting down.
GCTTTGATTTGGGAAACATTGCTGAATAGCAGCAATGGCCCCTTAAACAAATGTCATTCCCGCCGACAATAAACACTAACACACATATGTAGAGATAAACATATGTATGTTCGGTCTCTATATCATTTTAAATAAATATTTCTACAACACAGCTCAGCTATGTAGACTTTACAAAAAAAAATCAATATTGCCTTGGGCTGGCAAATAAGGAAGGAAATCACTGGGAAATGCATTATTCATGAGCTCTCAAGCACTGATGACTGGCAGTGATAAGCATCCCAGCATGAGCGAGGCAGGCTGATAGCTCCCTATCAAGTCAATCTAGCCAGCTGGCTTCCTGTTTTTGGGAGCAGGAGATCGGCTCTCATCACTCTTCTCCTCTTCTTCATTTAGTAGAGTGGGGCCCCTGCACCTGTGGGAACTGAACTTGTCTTTCGCTGGGGTCATGACATGTGGGGAACAGGATGGAGCAGGGGAAGGAGAGAACAGAACTCCCTCAGGGGACACCCTGATAAGAACTAATTGGAGTTCTGTCCTCTGCAAATCTTCGACTCACAGTGTTCTAACTCACGCCTTCTTATGAGAGAGGAAGAATAGTCTTTAGACTGGGAGAATTCTAACTGGCAAAGAAAAATAATTGTTGGATGTGTATCAATATGGAGCCTTTTCCTAATGGAAGTTTGGGAAAGGCTTTCAGATGTCTGAGGCCCCGGGTACCCAACTAGGTTAGCTTGGGAAAGAGGTTGAGGAGGGAGAAGGAAGGGCTTCTGTTCTTGGGGTTACTCAAGATGCTCCACTGCCCTCAGGTAGAGTGCCCTACTCCATCTGGGCTTCAGAGCACCCCTCCCTCCACTCTGTTTAAATAAAAGTCAGAAGCCCAAAATGCAAGAAAAGAGACCCATATTACTTCTGAAGAGCTACATGACCCAGATTGAGTGTGTGCGTGCATGTGAGTGTGTGTGTGTGTGTGTGTGTGTGAGAGAGAGAGAGAGAGAGAGAGAGAGAGAGAGAGAGAAACTGAGAAGAATGAAAAACTGTGGTGTTCAAATTAGAATTCCAGATTCTGAACAATATAGCCTCATGCATAACTTATTTGCACCTGAGAAATGCATTATGCAAATGAACACAAAGTTCCAAAGGTACGAGTTCACAGGCCATCATGCATGCAGAGCCTGTAAGTCCTATTACTGTGCCCACGTAAGAAGCAAAGATCATTGGCAGGCACCACGGAGCCCTTTTTAGCCCTGCTAAAAGAGCTACAGTCACATCTGTTGAGCCTCCAGAGGTAAGAGTCAGTTGTCTTATGTAGTTTGTTCCAGGCCTGAACTCCTAGCAGGCAGGGTCCGAAGTAGAGATCAATGGGTGCCATTTCAAAGGGCTGGGGGAGGGGTGGCAGAACAAGGTCCAAAGAGTCCTCCAGCCTTGTAGGTGGGATGCACAGGGGAACCAGGTGTTGGCACCTTTCAGCCAACACCTTCTCTGGCTGGACAGAGAAGAATCCTTGCTTATCATTCTCCTGGGTGACTGTTTTCAAGTACATGTTCCTAACATGTGACAATTGTTTTCTTAGTTGAGCTACCTTTCCTCCTTCTATGATGGCAGTTTCCTGAAGGAAAGAATTGCAAGAATCTCAAGCACAGAACTAGCATAATACCCAGTGCACAGTGACAATAATATCTGGGAACAAATAACTTTCTTAAAGCTCATGAATCCCGAGGCGCTTACCACTGAGCCATATCCCCAGCCCTTTTTATTTTTTGTATTGAGACAGGATCTCACTAAGTTGCTTAGGGCCTCACTAAGTTGCTGAAGCTGGCCTTGAACTTGCAATAGGCACTGAACTCTTGAGATGACACTGTCCTTCACTCTCTTGCCCACATGGTGTGTCTAAGAGGCAGAGCCTGGCAGTGAGCAGTGCCAATGGCACAGACACATAACCAGCTGATCGCCCAGGCTGTCCCTGCAAACAATTCTGCTGTCTGTGTTCTTTCTGGGACACAAATGGGATCCATTTCATGCAGAAATGGAAAACAGTAATGACAAAAGCCCTCTCCTTCCCTTAATAGTCCCAGGGCACAACCTGTGTTACAAAATAGCGTAGAATAATAGAACATGGCACTAAAAGTCATCCTAAAAATCATCTGGGTCCATTGTTTCCAAAACTGGGATTTCCTACCACATTTTTCCTAATAGATGTTAATGGCTGGGTTATATAAAAAGAATCCCATTGTCAAATTAGTTTGAGAAATCTGTAATACACCCTCCATGTATTTGATGCATGTCGAAGGCATTGAGAATAAGCCTAAATTTTGATTTACTCATCATATAACAATTGATTTAAGTATAGCCAACAATAAGGGGATGATATTATTTTGGTTAAATGCATGTCTGCCTTCCTCCTTCCTATCTACAGCACCCCTGCCAGACTTTTTGGTCCCAAATTTCACCCAGCCCTTTAAAAGGTGGGGTTAGGGCCTTAGAACAACTGCTTGAATAAAGCAGCTTGTTGCACATGGCTGATCCTTTTAATGTCCTCCGTTCTTCACTCCTCTCTATATCCACACCCTTTGCCACATAATTTGTGGCTTCTTTCCCCACTCCTTGACTTTGAGTTTAGCCATGTGACTTTGTGACATGATCATCTGTTAGGTCCCAGGCTGAGCCTCAGGGGACCAGTGTGATTCCTCCTGCTCTCTTTCACCTGCACCACTGCCATGAGAATATCCTGCTGAAGGATGAAAGGAAGGTGGAGCAAAACTGAGTCACTCCCATCACCCAGATGAGGCCAGCCTAGATCAGTCAATGTCCAGTCCACCACTGGCCATGTGGTTGAGCCCAGCCAAGAACAGCAGAAGTGACTGACAACACTTAACTGACCCTAGAGGCTGAAAAATAAACATCTATTATTACCTGGCCCTGAGGATCTGCATGAGCTTGTCCTACATCTCGCAGTGTCATGGAGGCAATAGATAACTGGGACTGAGTAGTGGAAGAAAGAGGGCTTTGGAGTCAGTGTTACTTGTATTCTAATCTAGCTTCTAATGTCTGCCAGCTGTGTGCACCCGAACGAGTTCTGCAACTTCTCCTAGATTTAGCTTCCTTGTTTAATGAGAAAGGTTAACCTCAGAGCATGATTATCAGGATTAGCAGAGTTATGGTGTGAAAGCTCCTAAACTGTGTCTGGCACATGGTAGGTGATCAGTGAAGTGACTTCCCTTGTCTGAGATCTTTTAACGAAATGCATAGATCTTTCAACTCAGGCCAAGTACTTTGGCACCTTTGTTCATAGAATTGAAGAGTCTTGAATCAGAGCATAAGGCCATCCTGATGTTCATCCTGTTCAGCAGCCTGTTTGCCTCACGCTGTGGAAGAGCACAAACTCTTTCCAATGTTTCAATTTCTACACTGATAATCATCTACAATGTTTCCAAGGGCCATAGAGCATCCCATTAATGAACACAACACCATTTATTTTACCATTTGAGATGTTTACATCATCTCCCCCCACCAAATAAAGAATAAATATATATATTAATTACTAGGATTAAACAAGGTAACTGGGTGTGGTGGCTCACGCCCATAATCCCAAACACTTGGGAGGCTGCCAGGGAGAATCACAAGTTTGAAGCCAGCTACATAGGGAGACCCTATCTCAAAATAAATAAAAGTAAAAAGGACTGGGGATGTCAGTGGTAAAACGCTCCTGGGTTCCATCTCCAGTGTGTCAAAAAATAAAGTGATGTAATTGTGAAATGCTAATGAACAGAAGAATAGCAAAGAGAAGGCAAAGCCTTTAATACTGATACTTGACAATAATGGTCCTCCATCATTAATGAAATCCCACATACCTGCAACAATTCTGTTGAAGAAGAGGTACAAATAATACCTTTATTAAAACTATCTATCCTGAATAATTAAATAAGAGCTCTGATGTCTAAAGGCAAAAACCCTGGTTGTCTGAGAAATTTTGCTTCTGAGATGCAGCAAAGCCAGATAACTCAAATTAGCCAGCACAGTCTTAAATGAGAAGACAAAACTGTAGCCCAATCTCTCCAGATTGCAAGGGTTCAGGCTGTGAGACTGGTTGTCACCATGACCCAACCCTCTAAACCTGTTTCTGCCCTTGGTCTTCTCAGAATGTAAGACAAACAAGAGCAGCTGCCTGGCTTGAGACAAAGATGCCTGCCTTTCCCCAGTCCCCTCTGTGAGCGCATGGTCCCCTCAGCATGCCATTTCCCCATTTCTGAGCCTTCCAGTAGAAACAGCGGGTAAGGCTAAAACAGATGCTGCCAACTGGTCAGCAGGGCAGCGGCCCGCCGTCAGCAGATCCCTCGCTCTGGGAGGAAGTCGTACAGGTCTGCAGCGGAAGTCCATTTCCACTTATTACAACTAGACAAATGGCTTTTAAATTACATCCTAAAAGGCGAACAGGCCATTTGTCTTTGTAAGTAATGGCACAGAAATACAGTATTACTGCCATCCTCACCCTGCAAAGGGGGAGTGAGGGAGGGGGGCTAAGAAAGAGGCCCAGGAGGCAGAAACACCCAGGGTGGGCAGGATTTGATTCAGAAAAGTTGGCGGCTTTTCTGGAACCAGGTGGGAGCACACACACTGGCTGGACGTCTGAGAAGGCAGAACTGAGGCTGCTGTTTCTGAAAGCTACATAGATCAGAAAGGAACCTGGTGCAGAACTACCAGGATGAGACAAGGAGGCTGGGGAGCACTGGAGTGTGGTGAGTGAAGAGAAACCTGGACAGGGGCCATGACCAGGCCTCAACCACCAGGCTACAGAATTCAGACTTATACCTCGAAGATGCCATCTTGCAAACTGTGGACTTTGCAAGGAAGTAGCCAGATGTCTGGACAGCTCAGAGAGCAACTCAGACTCCGAGCTCAGCCTCTGGGGTTCCAGGAGATCTTAAAAGCCAGGAACTGCTACCTCTGCCGGGCCAGGCGTGAGTGCTGTGACATGTTATGAATAGAGAGACATTAAAGAAAGAATGCCAGCATTCCTCCTCTGTGCTCTAAAGCCTTTGTTTGTCTTATTAGTCGAGGCCTGTCAGTTCCCCCCGTGAGCTGACAGGTCTGGAGGGTGAAGGAAGCTGTCACCGCAAGGTTTCCACGCTGACAGTCTGTCTCGACTTCGTTTCAGCACACAGCCAGCCTTGAGGCACCAAGTCACGCTCCATCTTTCAGATCTGTGGCTTCCCTGGGGGCATAGCAGGACCAGAGCCCCCAGTCTGGAGCCCAGAAAGTCACACGGAGGGGCCTCTGGGTCTGCTGAGAACAAAAACCTGCCAGCTCTCGGGGATGAAGTTATCATCGGCTCATTTCGCTGGCCTTCCTCCTTCCCAAGGAGGAAATGCTGTTATGTGTAACCTTCTCCCTGCCGACTCCTTTTGTGAGAATCTGAAGTCCTGTCCTTCGTGGGAGCAGTCAACAGTGCTCTCCATTACTAACTCTCCATTACTAACTTCATGTCCCTCAAACTGGACTTTCACCCTCACAGCTGTGTGCACTTTACAATTGGTACACATCATGCGTGTCCAGGAGAGTTGGTCTTATAAGTATAGAGGATTCCTATATTAGATTCATTAAAAAATAAGAGTGCAAAATTTTCATGCATTTTTTTTAAGGTAACACAGAAATCCAAAGGTATTCAATTATTATGGAAGGAGCTAAGTCCCCAGGTTCCTAGGATTGGCGTTTCTACTCCTCTCTACTGTTAGGGATGCTCTGGTGAAAGCTAAAGAACCACCTTACTAAAAGACAAAGTTACACGACTAGTATGTGTCTCAAGTTCTTCATTTAAAGGAATAAATAAAATTGCACTTATATGACCAGTTCTATCCTAAGCTCTTTGTATGGATTATCCTCTTTAAATATGGTCACTACACAATGAAACAAGGACTATTATAACGGCTCAGAAAATCTAAGTGCCCAAAGGTCATACAGCTTCAAAATGGTGGCACCAAGACCTAAACCCAGTAATATGACGACAGATCCTGCCTTCTTACATCTGTATTTATTTAATTGGTATTGGGAACGGAATCCGGGGCACTGAGCTACACCCCCAGTTATCTTTTGTTTGTTTTTGAGATAGAATCTCACAAAGTTGCTGAAGTTCTGGCTAAATTGCTGAGGCTGTCCTTGAACTTGCAATTCTCCTGCCTCAGCCTCCTGAGTTGCTGGGATTACAGGAATGTGCCTCCACACCCAGTTTATATACTGCTTTTTTAGTTGTTCATCTACACTGACCAAAATGAAGGAGCTGGATCAAGTGAATTCATAGTTTTTTTGTTTGTTTGTTTTTTAGTTATATGTCCCCAGAACCAAAACACAAGGAAAGGGATTAAATAAAGAGAAATTCTTTTTTTAAAAGATAATTCCATGATAGGTCATCCTTATGTAACTCTAGTGTTTTTGTAGGCACAGAATTTTGAGCTGGGTTTCATATTAGCGTCAAATTAGGTAAAATGGAACCTGAGAAGGATTCCTGGAGGAAGCCCTTGGAATGGGCTCAGAGAACATATATTTCGTGGGTTTTCCAAATCCTCCATGGTGCTGTGGTAGGACCAACTTCTGCAGAATGAGAGTGGCTTCCTAGTAGCCACATGCACTCAGGAAGCAAGTGGAGGAGATGACAATCAAGTGACAAACACGATTTGAAAAGAGGTAGCACAGCTGAAGAGTGAACCCCAGAGGAATGTCTGCCTTCCTGTGGGTTCTTGAGGGGGCTCCTGGCACAGTGGCTCTGAAGGACAGGGACATCTGGTACCTAAACCCTGCTCTCTTTTCACTTCCAAAGGCTACTTCTCTGTCCAGGATGCTGGCTCCAAGGCCTGCCCCCAGGGCCTGTCCTCATACCAGGCACAGTAAAGGCAGGTTTGATTCACGGAATCAGTGGAGGGAGCAGACATCTGCCCAAGAGATCCTAGGGAACAGAAGACAAGGCAAGGGGTCTTAAAACAAGATGGCATGGCCTTGGTGAGACCATGTACAAAGGAGGAGGGACTTCACCAATTTCCTGTGGTTGGCCGCAGGAAACACAGGCTGAATATCTGAGAATGCAGAACTTTTTATCAGCCTTGACTTGAAGCCTTTCCTCACTCACCTGTTCTGAATGTCCATCCCCACCAGCAATTACTGAGCTACATCTGCCTCTTCTCAGAAGCAACCCAGGCTTCCCCCCAAGAACCATGGCTCAAGGTCATGTCTCCGAAGGACACAGCACCGCTTGGCCATGGATATGATGCAAAGAAGACCTTCAAAATACGTAACTGTTGTTGTGACTTGAGTACCAACCAATCAGAGCAGCCACACCTCACCTGCCTCCAGTCACCATCCAGTTAATCCCATCAGAGATTAATTATCTGATTAGATTAAGGCTGTAACCCAATCATTTCTCCTCCAAACTTTCTTGCATTGTCTTACTCGTGAGCTTTTGGGGGACACCACATCTAAACCATAACACCCCGCTTGTAAGTGGCCTCTCTTTCCCCTTCACTGATTACATCTCCCAACCTCCTCAGCTCTGCCCTCAACTTCCTGACTCCAATAATGCTTCCCTCTACTCCATCCAGAGTTGTCTGCATCTCTTCCAGGATACCTTCTTTGGGATTTGGAATTTTATGTTATAAAGCTCAGCTCTCCACTGGATGTTGCCCCACAGTGTCTTTCTGACTGCTTCATCCATGGTTCTACTACCCATGTCCCCAAGGCTGTGCTCCTTGAAGGCAGAGAACAACCTTTAGGTTCTTGTAACCCATGGTGCCGAGGGTAGGACTGAATATTCTGTGGATGGTCAATCAAGTTGATGTGTACGTGGACATGAGTCCTGCCTTGATGCTGGCTGTCACCTTCATCTTGGGCCCCCAGTTTCCTCATCTGTAAAAGGAGAGGTTGGAGTCTGGTTCTCAACCCTGGCATCACACAGAATCACTATGAAACTTAGAAATAGTTTCAATTGGCAGGGCCTCCCCTGGGGATTCTGCTTTAACAGCATTGGGTAGGACCCAACATCAGATTTGCCCCCCTCCCCTTTTTTTTTAACATTCCTGGGGACTCCAATGTGCAAGCAAGACTTTAACCACTAGATTAGATCATTGAAACAGTCCCGTGCAACTCTGGGATTCCCTGAATAGAACTGAATTGGATGGTGTTCCAAGTGAGGTCATCCCTGAGAGAAGGTTTGGCTTAAAACTCTTCTGATACCCAGGCAGGAGAATAACTATAGCAATAGCCACTGTCAGAGCTCAGTCCTGGTCCTCACTGATGCCTGTGACAGGTCTTCCCCAGAGCCCTGTTCTTAAGTGATGTGTATGTCCAAAGGACTCCAATGCTAAATGAAAGGGTTAAGGCCTCCCCCAAATCCAACCCCCCTACACGTATTACGTGCTTTTTAAAGTGTCAAGAAAAGTTCAGGATTGCTGTTGGCAGGTTGTGCCAAAATTCTTGCCTGAACATATTGGATTATAAAATATGTGGATATGACAAGCCTATCTGACAGATCGAATGCCTCATGCTAAGATGATGTTTCAAAGAAAGACATGTTTCTTCACTGTTGTGGTTTAGGGTTTTGGGTTGTTTTGTGTGTTTCCTGAGTGTTTTCATTCTTCCCTCCTTCTCAAAATATGGTGCTGACTTTGAGCTGTGACATCAATTAAAAACTGAGCTAATAAAATTGCTAAATCCATGAGAGCACATAAAAGGCCACTTAGGAAAGTTGGTTCCGGCTCCTATTCAGAGCCAAATCTTGGACATCAAACCACGCTCCATTACAGACCTTCACGATTCCTTGGGTATAAAGGTCTTTTTGTAACTCTCCCTCATTGTGGGGCTGCATAAATGGGGCATATTCATATTCTCTCTCTCTCTTGTCTCCTCTCTTTCTCACCCCTGCCCCCACATGTTGAAACAAGCACAGTAATTGCATTACCAGATTTCCAGGATTAACTTTTGGTTCAAGGAAAAGAGCCGAGTTTGAGCGTGTATCTGTAATTAGAGGTGGGAGGGTAATTAGCTGTGTGCAGCTAGCTGGTGGCTACAAGGGGCCGAGAAGACAAGTCTATTTGTTCTGTTTCATCAAACAATTTAATCAAACAGTAAGTGCTCTGCTCACAGGCCCCACAAAACAAATATTTGCTGATTGATTGATTCATCAAGCCACTGGTCAATTCAGTTAAACCAGGTCTTTGCCAAAGAAAGAAAAATAATTGACCTAAGTCCTTTGCTTTCAAATGGCTGCTTTTCTGCCTCTCAGAAGCCACTGCAGAGGGCATGGAGGAAAGGCGCTGAAACCTACTCTTTTCTCACCTCTTAATGTCTTTCCAAAATAAATAGAATTTTAAAACAAATAGGTTACAAAATGAAGTTCAAGAGAAAAATACCCAAGAGACATTCATCACTCATCCAGGCAAAGGCCCAGATGGTGAGCAGCCCGTCTCCTCAGGGTGGAGGTGTCTCCCCCCACCAAGAGGCTGTGGAACCAGTGTCCCCCTGCAATGGGGCAGCCCTGAGCCCACAGGCATCTTCTCCACCACCACCAGCTCTCCAGGTGCAGAGCAGAGATGCCGTCCCACAGCCAGGTGTGGACATGATTCCAACATCTAGACACAAAGGGAACACAGGGACCAGATGCGGATGCCTGCCCACCTCCCAAAGACCTCTGCTGTGTCACTCAGTAGCAGACTGTAAATGACTGGCTGGAAGCCCCACTCTGCTCTTGTAGAAATTCCCAGTGGAGAGCCAAGTGTCACACTTTATTATTTATTCTGGAGCCACTGACCAAAGGATATTTGTCTCTGTTGGGCCCAGGAGAAAGAAGTTTACCCCACAGCAATGCAGGGCTCCAGCTGTGTACAGAAATGTCCGCCCCAAGGATCTGCCCAGGCTGGGGAATGGCAAGGAGGCGGCTTTCCATGAAAAGCAATTTAAAGTGACATGATGTTAAAGGCCAGGAGTCTAAAGAAGGCAAACAGTTCATCACCTGTGAGTGATCCCCTGAGCCCGGACACATTTTTTTTTTTTAAGTCTATCTCACAACTCACTCAATGTTTAGCTTGAAGTCCATTTGTTAATTAGGTAAACACGGACATGATATTGACAATATATCTCTAATCCCAGCAGGAAGGAAGTATCTGGTGTCAGGCAACTTTAGGCCCTCTCCAGGTCCCTCACCTGAGGGCTGGAGTGCACGTGGGGGCAGGTGGGAGGGGGGAATGACAGCTCAGACAACAGGTGGAGAGCAGTGGGGTCAGACCTCCTTAACCCTCCATGTGCCAGGACACTCACACTGGGGTCTCATCTCACAAATGAGATCAACGTTTACATCAGCAGACTTTGAGTAAAGCAAGTTATCCTTACGGTCATGGGTGGGCCTCATCCAATCAGCAGAAGGTCTAAATAAAACAAAGATTTGCCTCTCCAGGGCAAGAAGGAATTCTCCAGGCAGACAGACTACCTTTGGACTCAGCCCAACTGAGTCTTCTGCCTGCTGGCCTACTCTGCAGATTTTGCTTTAGTCAATTCATTATTTTCATTATTACACACACACACACACACACACACACACACACACACACACACACACACACAGCCTGTTGGTTGTGTTTCTCTGAAAAGCAGTGTAACCAACCCCATTTTATAGATGAGGAAATGGGTTCAAGTGAGAACAGGAGCCAAGACTGGGCCACTGTGGTACTGACTAATCACTCAGAGTGCGTTGGGACATGTTTACATATGAGGACATCATCATTTAGAAACATAAAAGGCAGGGCTGGGAGCTCAGGGAGTGTGTCTTGATCACAGCACCCCTGGTCTTGAGGATTTCTGGGGCCCACCCCACCCCCATTCCCCATTGCACACCCCCCCCCCCGCTGATCCGATCACCTTTCTCAATTTTCCTCAGTGCTGTCTTCCACACGAGGGAAAGTGCCTCATGGCAAACTTTCTGGCAGGAGAACTAAATGACAGTTTTAAACAGCGCATTCATTGCACAATGCTCAGACCTCAACAGATGAACAAATTAAATAATTAAGAAATTGTGTCTGTGGCACCCTACAAATGTGACCTGTGCTGCAAAGGCAAGGGGTCATCTTCACCATGGTTCCAGGTCGTGAGACTCTGGGATGCTGAGAGAACACAAAATTTCTTGGGTGTAAGAAGTAGATCACAAAAGCTCCAAGTCCAAAATCAGGAGCACTCTGGCTACGATGTAGCTTAAGTGAAATGATCTGAGACTTAAGACCCTAAATGAAGTAAATAAATCCTCCAGGTTCAAGCACTTTGTCCTCCAGCCCTCACATTAAATAGGTTCCTCTTCTTCATTAAGGAGAACCATTTTGGTTGCAGGAAAGAGAAACCAACTTAAGGCAACTTTAACTCACACAGGTGCAGGTCTCTCAGCACCTGAGGGCACCAGCAGCTGAGCCTAACAAAGGGATTAGAATCATCCCTTCAGAAAATGGAAGGCCATTGGGAAAGCACCGTGGTTCTTTCTTCCTCTCCCAATGACTTCATTCTTTTCTGTTTACTCAGTTCATGTAAGTTTGTCCTAAATTGATGTTGGTCCTTTTAAAAAACATCTAGCCAAGAATGAGATCTACGAGTCCTGATTCCAGACTTGAGAGTAAACAACTCTGATGGCGGAGCCTGATGCCCACCCCTCACCCAATCAGCTATGGCATGGGCTGGCATCGAAACCACCAACATGGCTGTCAGACTCCTACCCTTGTGGCCAAGGTTGTAGGATGGAAACAGGAATGTTACCCCCCAAGTTGTCAATGACGCTAATGTTTTTTCAAACCTGGCTTTGCAACAGAATTATCCAGAAATCTTGAAAAATATACTTACTCCATAAGCCTATGCTAACTCAGAGACCTTGGACTGGTGGCCTCCAACTCTGAGTAGCCTGTGTACCTTCTCTGAAATGTTCTAAGACTATGACAAGATAATTAGCACATTTGGCAACAGCCTTCTCTCCCTTTTCCCTACCTGCTTCTTCCCCTTCCCCAATCCCACCAAAGGATTCTGTGCAACTCTTTGAAGACCTCTTCCTGGAAAATGATATAAAAGATTATCAGGAGATGCAGATCAAGAGATGGCGATGATAATCCAAGGACCCTTGTGAGCCTCCCACTGTGTTTCAAGCTTTCCCACTTCAGTGCTTCCTGCTAGCTGGTCACTGGGTTTGATAGCCATGACCTCCTTCCATCCCGAGGACAAGCCCATAAGGCACATGCTTTTCATTCTCATGACAGATGGAGGAAGTGACACTAAGAGAGGTTAAATGATTTACCGGATGTCACATAACAACCACTCACATGTCTCTCTCCTTCAGTCCTGTAAGGTCAGGGACACTAGGTAACTACTTTGCTCATTGCACTATCCCCAGCCACGAGCCTGATGCCTGACACAGGAGACTTGCTCAACAATGTTTGTGGTGTGTGGTGTGATTGTCAAGGAGAGGAACAGTGGCCACCTGGTCTTTAGGCTGGGCTATTCTGTGCCTTCTGACTACAGCTTCTGGACCAGGTGTCCCTCAGCACCTTTGCAAGCCCTGATAGTCTACAGATGGATTATCCTCTCAGCCCCTGGAGTAGCCAGAGCCCTTGGGCCAGTAGGAGGAGGCTCCAGCTGTAAGCAGTCTTTGTCTGCTCCCCCTGGGATGCTAAACAATTACTATGTTTTACCCGGGTTATGATCTGGGAAAGTATGGGAAATACAGACAGTCTCAATTAAAGAATAAAGATCTGTCTTGTAATCAAACACTGTACCCCTCACCATCCCTTTTTGGTTATCCAAACACTATCCTGTTGTTGCAGGGCATGAAGCCTTCTGAAAAACTGAAGCAGCACAAAGACCCCCCTTCACCTCACTTCTTGCAGTCAGGCCAGAAAGATTGCAGACATGTCACTCAGACTAACAGGCATGAGTTTACTAGAAGGGACAGGAAAGGGAAAGGGGGACACTCTCAAGGGGGAGAGTGGATCCTCTCAGGAGAGGGATGGCCCACCTCTCCTCCTGCAGTTTTATTGTCGGGTCCAGGGGAGTTTCTAGAGAGTCCTGCCTAGGTCCTTCTCTTCACCTTTGACTAAGAGCAGGATGACATCAGACTTTCACAACCCCACTGCCATGACAACTCTAGTCACTTTGGTCCATGTTGTCCTGAACCTGTTCTTACAGATTTTATAGTTAGGGGGGATTATCCTTATCCCTCTGAGTTCTGGGATCTGGTCTGTATAAGGATCACAAAAATGCCCCCTGCAACGTAACTTATGTTCTTTTTTCTGTATTTTGGCCCTGAATTTCTCCTACAGATACAGATAGTATGCTAAGGAATATAACATATCCTGTTGACATAAATGAGGCAAGTAAATTGCTTTTTAAAAGAGAAAGCATGTGGGGGTCAGCACAGTGGGCCCATTTTATAGACTTATTCCCTTAAGCTCATGTTCCCACCACCCACTGTGCCCCTTATTACTGTGATATTTGGGAAGCTGTCCTAGATCCCCTCTTGGAGAATAACTAGATGACAGTCCTCACGAGACAGTGGTCCTCCCTTCCAGCCGAGCACCCCAAGGCTCCCTTCACCCTTGTCCAGATTTAAACTCAGTCCCTACTGGTGGGGGATGAGCAGGCAGTGCAGAGGTGCTGACCAAGGAGAAGGCCACGGCCAGCAGCATCTGGCATTCCGCACGTGAAACCCAAAGGCTCTAAGCCCGATGCCAGGACTGTGAAACGCCTTTCCTGCCAGGGATTATGTTCATTTGCACAGGATCTGAGACAGAAATTCCAAAGAGATGATACTGGAAGCCAAAGGCCTATATCATATTAATATTACAGACAGGAAGGCTCCCTCAGCAGCTGGGAGCAAACATATATTAAATAAAGAAAGGGACCTGGCCCCAGCCCAAGCCCCAGCAATTCAGCCAGGTCATTTCAGATTACAAATAGAAATAATTAAACCTTATTAGGTTTATTATAGACTTTGTCTCTGGTTAGCTATTAGGTTTCTGCACTTACATGCTAATTTCTGAGGCAAAGAATCAGAGATCTCCCAGATTAGCTATTTACCACAGCTCATGGGCTGTAAAAATCAAACTATTTACACCGCACCAAATCCTCCAGGCCCTTGTCCGGTGCAGCAGTGAGCAGAACCCAGTGTCACCTGAGGGCTAGGTTACCAGGCTCCACACAGAAACCGCAGTGCTCCATTCACAGGCCTTGGTCTGCAGGTGTGGCTCAGCTGGGCCACTCGGGAGAGGCATTTAACTTCTAATGTCAGTCTGCCCAAGCACCCTCAGTCCTCTCTTCCCCAAACCCCAAATTCAGTTCTCATATTCTCATACCTATAACTTCTCACTGTTAAGCAGTGCACACTGTTATGTAGTGCAGACGTAGACAGAAATGTCTCATCTCTAAACTAAGAATAAGAATGACCACTGCCTGGGGGGGAGGCCTTACTGGAAAAATGAAGTGAGAGGGAGCCCACTGGGGGCTGTTGGGCTACTATGGAACTGGGTTTAGGGACAAGAGGTACCTTTCTCCCTGCCAGCCCTAACCCAAAGCCTTCGGCCTTAGGAAAAGCCAGAGCTTGAAGATACAGTTCTGGACTCATCTGGGTTCATAGTCTTGCTGAAATCACTACTTGTATAACTAGTGGCTTAACTTCTCATCTCAATTTCTTTAACCATGAAGCAGGGATTGGATTCTGGAGAGATATAATGAGATGAATGTATTCCTTCTTTTGCAAACTTTATTCTTATTCTTGCCCACTTTTCTTTTGGGACACTTATTTTTTGTTGATTTGTAAGAGCTCTTTATATGTTATAAACCTTAATCCTGCTGGGCACAGTGGTGCACACCTGTATTCCCAGTGGCTCAGGAGGCTGAGGCAGGAAGATCATGAGTTCAAAGCCAGCCTCAGCAAAGTGAGGCACTAAGTAACTATGTGAGACCCTGTCTCTAAATAAGATACAAAATAGGGTGTGGGGATGTGGCTCAGTGGTCAAGTGCCCCTGAGTTCACTTGACTGCTGAGCCACATCCCCAAAATAAATAAAATAAACCTTAATTCTCACAAACACCATATTTTTCTTAGCTTGTCATTTGTTTATGATACACAAAGTGCCTAAAACTGTATCTAATACAATGGCCACAATTTTATTACTGAGAAATGGTTTCTAAGTGTGAAATTTCTGTAAAAAAAATAAGTTATCATTATTTTATCATTACCAACCAGGACAAGGCTGGACCCCCAGACAGGGAGCGCTACCT
This sequence comes from Ictidomys tridecemlineatus, assembly GCF_052094955.1. Taxonomy (NCBI): domain Eukaryota; kingdom Metazoa; phylum Chordata; class Mammalia; order Rodentia; family Sciuridae; genus Ictidomys; species Ictidomys tridecemlineatus. Next base: position 85,490,140 of record NC_135488.1, on the reverse strand, counting down.
TTCTAGAGAACTAAAACTGGTCAAAGCTGGCCAGGGCTGGCACTAGTGACCAGGAGTCTTCAGGTGAGAAAGACAAATGCTGATAGGAACTAAGATCTTGAAAATGAAGGGTTCTGCTTGAATGAGCCTGAGACCACATCCTGTTCCCACCAACCTCTCCCCCCACCCCCATTCTTTCTTTCAGACACACACACACAAGCTTGAGGCTTGTGGTCAAAACCACCCTACGTCACGTTGCTGGAGAAAACCAAGGGCAGTTTAATTGAAGAGTCGACACTGGCTGGAACAAAAACAGGTAGGGTGCATTTGTGTAAACGGGTCTTGGCTGATATTCTGGGGGGGCGCCGGGGTGACTATGAGAATAAAAGGAATGTGGTAACACGGCGCCTGCGTGGAGACGCTGCGGAATGGAGCACGTTTGCATCTACTCTCTCATGTGATCCTCAGAGCCGCCCTCAGAGGTGTCCAGGATGGGTATTTCCAGGCCGTTTCAATGAAGCAGAAACTGGAGCTCAGAAGTTCCGTGCTATCTTGAAAAACACTTAGTAACAGTCAGAACCAGGATCGGGGTCTCTTGATTCCCACCAAAGATCTGCATTCTACACATATGCACTGAGACGTCACCTTGCCAGGCTCCCAGCTGAGGGTTTGTTCTACCTTTGGTTCCAGATGCTCTCGGTGTTCCTCAGTCCTTCTGTGTCAGCCCAAAGCACTTGGATTCCCAGAGTCAGCCTCAGGTTGGAAGGACCCTCTGAAAGGTCAGAGTGGCACAGCTTGGGGCTTTGTACATGTCCCTGTATCATAAGCCTAAGAAAACAGAGCTGTGGTCAACTCTTCCAAACAGCGGGGCTATGGCAGCTCTAAGGAAGGGCCAGCTGTGGGCCATGCAGAATCCTCCAATTTATTTGACAGCTTAAGAGGATTGGAGTCTGAAATACCTTTGGTTTCACTGCCCCAGTTGAAACCCCTTTTGCTAATTCGGCAAAATCAATGTGGCTTTGGGTTAGGGCTGGCGGGGAGAAAGGTACCTCTTGTCCCTAAACCCAGTTCCATAGTAGCCCAACAGCCCCCAGTGGGCTCCCTCTCACTTCATTTTTCCAGTAAGGCCTCCTCCCCAGGCTGGCCACCAAAAAACTGTTCAGGGATCCCCACAGTGGTGAGAGCACAGAGGCCACAGCATGCCAGCTGCCACCTGGAGCTCACAGCTCTCGGTCCCTCCCACCTCCTCAGCATCCTCTCCCTCAAGAGCTGCTCCCCTTTCAGGAGAGTCTAATCAGCCAGCAGCCAGAGCTGTGGTAACTGAGCCCAGACACTGGATCAGATGTCCTGAGGGCCCCCGGCCGTAAACTGCAGGTCACATAATTCAACGTGATCTCTCACTCCATCCTACACTTTATGTGCTTCAGGGGACACACAGCTGATGGTGAGGAGATAAGTCTTGCTGTAGGCCTGCGGGATGCAGATTGCTCTAAAATGGAAAAGTTACTCAGGTCCAAAGAAGAGCGACTGGTTCAGGCCTCCCAGAGGAGAGGGAGGGACCCTATCACGAGACTCCACTAATTTCCCTCTCTGAACCCCGTGAGGAAGATACAGCTCTTCTCTTTGCTTGTGCAACAGGCAGGTCCTCGGAACTGTGTCCGGGGGCCCTGACTTCCCATGTTCTCATCTGTAACTCAGGAACCGCTCTCTGCTGAGAATGAGAGAAAATATCAGTGTGCATCAGTCCTGGGGAAGGACGACTCTTGAAATGAGTGAGAAGGCCATTTTGCATCCCTGCGACCCTGTAACTGCAGAGACAACATTTCTTTCTATTGCCTAGAAGTGACACTGCTGCATGAAAACAATAGTGGCACGTGAGACTTTTCTACTGAGGCACATGGGGTGGATATCTGAGATGACTGAGTCCTCCCGAGCTTTGCAGAGAGTTGAAGCCCTGGCTTCTGTTTTCACAGGGAGGAGTCAGAGGAACCTTCCCATCTGACCCAGGACCCCCAGAACAAAGGGGCGATCTCCAGGCCACATGTGCTTGAGAGTCAGCCAGGAGGCCCATCCTGCCAGCAGCAGCTGTGTGCCCCGCACCGTGCAGCATGATTGGCAGTCACACTCAGGTCTCCCTCCCAGCTGTCACCGGCAGACAGGCCCCATGGTGGGGCTGCTGTGCAATGACATCTAGACACATTGCTAAACATTTCCAGCTGCCAGGAGGGCCCGGGTACTATATGAGGTGAGATTCTGCAAGGTTTCACCGCAGAGGCGAGGACAGCCAGAGGGCATTCCCTCAACTCCCTTCCACTGTCCTCCGTTTGATGAAAGACTTGTGGTTGAACCTTTATCTTCCATAAACACTGAAAATGTAGTTACCTTGATTTCCATGTCTCATTTTCATTTTATTAAAAAAATGGGTTCCTTGCAGTAAAACATTTGATACTCTGGATGTTCTGCAGAAAACAGATGTTTCTCCATGTAATAGACGTCGGCAGGCCTCTGTGTGCCCACCAGGCCTCGCACTCACACTCAGACACACATATGCACACGTGCATCTCATGAGGGGCCAGGGCAGGGATGGCTCGCTCGATGGGGACAAAGAGTCTCAACAGACACACCACTGAAGTCCCTTCAGCTGTGAGACCTTTGAGCCAATGAATCAAAGGAAATGCAAAAGCACCAGCAAGAGAATGAGCAGGCCCAGAACTGGGACTGGGGGCACTTGGCTTCTGAGTCCCTGTGGTGCACATTGTGTTTGCTCCTAGGGCCTCATTACACCACAGGGGAGTGGGAGGAGTGGCTGAGCACTGGCTCTCTCTACCTCCAAGGGCGATAGGTCAGAGCTCAAAACCACACAAGCCTCATCTTTCTCAAAATCCCACGGAAGCACCTTAAAGATTCTGCAAGGTCCATTTTTGACAAAGCTGTAAGTGAGCCCTCTTCCCCTCTTTCTCCTCTTTCCACAACCCCAGGCTGAAGGGAGAAGCCCACATGGGGCCTTCGGCCTTAGGAAAAGCCAGAGCTTGGTTTCTTCACCCAGAGCACATAGACCAGTGTAATCTATTGGGCTCTGGGACAGCCTGGCTCACTCATTTTTCCATGAACATGGTTCTCCATCTCTTCTGAAGTTTCCCCTAGAACTAGCTAAGACACCTGAGGCCGGTTCCCTTCCCAGGGATATTTGAATTTTATTGTGACCCTGAAAGATGAAGAGCTTTCAAGACCCATGGTAATTAATCCCTGTCTGTGGAGGGCCTTGGGTGCCAGGAGAGTTGTTTCTGGGCAGGAGGGGACTCCACCTGCTGGAAGTTGTCACTTTCCCCCACTCTTTCTACCCACACTGCAGCCTTGAGGGCAGCATTGCAGGCCTTTCCCTGCACCGGGACACTTGGTCTCCTTTTGGCCAACCGTCTCTATTCTAGGCTGTCAGGTGGGCCATTTCCTTCTCTGTCCCTCAAGACCACTTGGGAGGCTGCACGTTGTTCCTATGAGCTCCTGTTGTTCCCATGAGCTAGAACTCTGCACCAATGATCCTGTGAAACCATTTCCCTATGACTATCTTTATTTATGACCATATCACCTCCTTCCAATTAGGATTTGTAAAAGTTTAAGAAGTACACATATTCTACCAGGTGTGGTGGCATATGCCTCTAATCCCAGTGATTTGGGAGGCTGAAGAAAAGAAGATCTCAAGTCCAAGGCCAGCCTCAGCAATTTAGTGAGACCCTTTCAAAATAAAAAGGAATGAGAATATAGCTTAGTTGTAGAACAACCTTGGGTTCAATCATCAGTACTAGAGGAAAAAAAATGTGGGGCAGGGGGGCATATAAAATGAAAATATTATAACAAATAACTGGAAACCAACATAGAAAAATAAGATGAATCATGAATCTTTGTTAAGGAGAACTATAAATTTGGCTGTGGGGTTCTCAGATGCTATAGCAAAGAGCTAATACTACTAATTATAAGACTTACAGTGTCACCAAGATGAAATATAAACTTTTTCTCAGAAGACTCAATTATTCCTGGGAGTGAGATTCAAAGCACTTACTCACACGAGTTTGCAAAGAACATTGTAGTATGCCAATGGCTTTCATCTTGAAAAAACAAAAATGAAAAACAACCCCCCCCAAAAATATCTTTTTTCAGAGTTATGGGAAAAAACATCATTCACATGGATCTCATAAATAAGCAGGGGTTCTTATCCTCATATCAGATAAAGTGGATTTCAAGCCAAAGTAAATCAAAAGAGACAAAAAAGGAAATTTCATACTGCTTAAAAGAATTATACATCAACAAAACATAACAATAGTAAATATTTATGCTGCAAACAATGGAGCATCTATGTGCATCAAACAAATCCTTCTCAATTTCAAGAAGCAAATATACCACAACACAATAATACTGGGTGACTTTAACATACCTCTCTCAAAACTTTATAGATCCTCCAAACAAAAACTTAATAAAGATGGTATAGAACTAAAAAATACAATTAATAATTTAGACTTTACAGACATAAATAAAATATTTCATTTATCAATGACAGAATACACTTTCTTCTCAGCAGCACATGGATCCTTCTTTAAAATAGACCATATCTTAGGCCACAAAGCAACAATTAGCAAATACAAAAAAATAGAGATAATACCTTGCATCGTTTCAGATCATAATGGAATGAAATCATAAATCTATGACAAAATAAAAAATAGAAGCTACTCTAACACCTGGAGACTAAATAATACTCTATTGAATGATAAATGGATAGCAGAAGAAATCAAGAATAAAATAAAAAATACTTAGAAGTAAATAAGAATAGTGATACAACAGTGCTAAGAGGAAAGTTCATTGCATTGAGCTCATTCATTAAAAGAATAGAAATTCAACAAATAAATAGCCTAACATTACATCCCAAAGCCATAGAAAAAGAAGAACAAATCAACATCAAAAGCAGTAGAAGACAGGAAATAATTAAAATCAGAGTTGAAATCAATGAGATTGAAACAAAAGAAACAATCCCAAAAATCAACAAAATGAAAAGTTGGCTCTTTGAAGAAATCAATAAAATTGATAAACCCTACCCAAGCTAACAAGGAGAAAGAGAGAGAAAACTCAGATTACTAACATTCATAATGAAAAGGAAAATATTACAACAGGCACTACTGAAATACAGAGGATAATCAGAACCTATTTTGAAAATTTGTACACTAATAAAAAATCTTAAAGACATCAACAAATTTCTAGAGACATATGACCTACTCAAATTGAATCAGGAGAACATAGGAAATTTAAATTGATCAATTTCAGAAGATGCCATCTAAAGCCTACCAACCATGAAAAGTCCAAGGCCAGACGGATTCTCAGCTGAGATCTACCAGACCTTCAAATAAGAATTAACACCAGGGGCTAGGGATGTGGCTCAAGCGGTAGCGCGCTCCCCTGGCATGCGCACGGCGCTGGGTTTAATCCTCAGCACCACATACAAACAAAGATGTTGTGTCCGCCGAAAATTAAAAAATAGATATTAAAAAAACTCTCTCTCTCTCTCTCTCTCTCTCTCTCTCTCTCTCTCTCTCTAAAAAAAATTAATACCAATCCTCCTCAAATTATTCTATGAAGTATAAAAGGAGGGAACCCTTCCAAACTCATTCTACGAAGCTAGTATCACCCTGAAACCAAAACCAGACAAAGACACATCAAGGAAAGAAAACTTCAGACCAGTATACCTAATGAACATAGTTGCAAAAAATCTTAATAAGATACTGGGAAATCACATACAAAAACATAGTTAAAAGATAGTGCACTACAATCAAGTAGGGTTGATCCCAGGAATGCAAGGTTGTTTCAACATATAGAACCAATAAAAGTAATTCATCACATCAATAGACTTAAAGAAAAGAATCACATGACTATCTCAATAAATGCAGAAAACCATTTGACAAAATATAGCATCCATTCATGTTCAAAACACTAGAAAAACTAGGGATAGTAGAAACATACCTCAACATTCTAAAATCTATATATGCTAAACCCAAGGCCAACATTATTCTAAGTAGAGAAAAATTGAAAGAATTCCATTGAAAAACGGGAACGAGAAAGTGATCCCCTCTTTCACCACTTCTATTCAACATAGTCCTGGAAACTCTAGCCAGAGCAATTAGATAAAAGAAAAAATTAAAGGGATACAAATAGGAAAAAAAGAAATCAAACTATCCCTATTTGCTAACGACATGATTCTATACTTAGAAGACCCAAAAACTCCACCAGAAAACTCCTTGAACTAATAAATGAATTCAGCAAAGTAGCAGGATATAAAATTAACACACATAAATCAGTTGCATTCCTATACATCAGTAATGAATCAACTGAAAGAGAAATTAGGAAAACTATTCCATTCACAATAGCCTCAAAGAAAATAAATTATTTGGGAATCAATCTAACAAAAGAGGTGAAAGACCTCTAAAATGAACACTAAAGAAAGAAATTGAAGAGGAACTTAGGAGATGGAAAGATCTCCCATGCTTCTGGATAGGCAAAATTAATACTGTCAAAATGGCCATACTACTAAAAGCACTATACAGATTCAATGCAATTCCTATTAAGGTTACGATGATGCTCTTCATAGAATAGAAAAAGCAGTCATTAAATTCATTTGGAAAAATAAGAGGCCCAGAATAGCCAAAGCAATCCTCAGCAAGAAAAGTGAAGCAGGTGGCATCACAATACCAGACCTTAAATTATACTACAGAGCTATAGTAACAAAAACAGCATGGTATTAGCACCAAAACAGACATGAAAATCAATGGTACAGAATAGAAGATACAGAGACAAATCCACATAAATACAGTTATCTCATACTAGACAAAGGCATCATAAACATACATTGGAGAAAATCTTCAACAAATGATGCTAGGAAAATTGGAAGTCCATATGTAGCAAAATGCACAAAACTTAGAGTGGATCAAGGACCTAAGCACCAGACCAGAGACCCTGCACCTACTAGAAGAAAAAGTAGGCCTAACTTTCCATCATGTTAGCTTAAGAACCTAATTCTTCAATAAGACTCCTAAAGCACAAGAAATAAAATCGAGAATCAATAAATGGGATGGTATCAGACTAAATGCCTCTTCACAGCAAAGGAAACAATCAAAACCATAAAGAGAGAGCATACAAAATGGGAGAAAATCTTGGCTACCTTCACTTCAGATAGAGCTTCAATTTCCAGGATACATAAAGAACTAAAAAAAAAAAAAAAAAAAAAAAAAAAAACCTCAAAAAACTTAACACACACAAAAAAACAAACAATCCAATCAGTAAATGGGCAAAGGAATTGAATACGCATTTGACAGAAGAAAAATGAATGTTCAACAAATATATGAAAAAAATGTTCATCTCTAGAAATTAGAGAAATGCAAATTAAAACTACACTGAGATTTTATCTCACTCTAGTCAGAATGGCTTATCAAAAATACAAGTAACATTAAATGTTGGCAAGAATGTGGGGGAAAAGGTACACTCAAAGGTATACATTGCTAGTGGGATTGAAAACTAGTGCAACCATTATGGAAAGCAGTATGAAGATAACTCAGAGAACTTGTAACAGAACCACCATTTGACCAGTTATTCCACTCCTCAGCATATACCCAAAGGACTTAAATCAGCATACTACAGTGATGTGGCCACATCAATGTTTATGCAGCTCAATTCACAATAGCTAAGATATGGAACCAACCTAGGTGCCCTTCAATAGATGAATGCTTAAAGAAAATGTGGTACATACACATAACAGAATATTACTCAGCCATAAAGAAGAATGAAATTATGGCATTTTCTAGTAAATAGATGGAACTGGAGATTATTATGCTAAGGGAAATAGACCAATCCCCCAAACACCAAAGGCTGAATGTTCTCTCTGATTTGTGCTCGCTGATTCACAATAGGTGAATGATTGGGAGTGGGATAGCTTCACCAGATTGGACAGGGAAGAATCAGTGGAAGAGAGTGGGGATGGGAATGGGAAAGACAGTAGAAAGAATTGAACATAACTTTCTTATGTTCTTATATGAATACACAACCATGTAACTCCACATCATGTACAACCACAAGAATGGGAAGTTATATTCCATGTATGTATGACATGTCAAAATACATTCTACTGTCACATATAACTAAAAAGAACAAATAAAATTTCTTTTAAAAAGGATAAATATTTTTCCAAAATTGAGTTTATCTTAAAAGAGAATGAAATAGAGATAAAATAAATGAAATATATTAAAAATTTGCTCTGACTGAGGGGGACAAGGGCTCTGTACTGTCCTCAACATGCCAAAGTCATCCATAACCTCACTCCCCAATTGGCTCAGCCACACTGACTTGGCACTGTGAGTCACTGTTTCCAAAGCTTGCCAGAGGTGAGAGTCCCCTGGAGGGCTTGTTAAACATAGGCCTCAACAGAATTGCAGGCCCTCAAGGCCCTCAACAGAATTGCAGCAAAAATTTGGATAGAGGAGGGGTTATAGGTGTGACCCCAGGTGATCTCTGTCCAGGTGAGTTGTGGAAACCGTGCCACAGACCAACTCCTCAATCACATGGCTGCTAGACAGTAACCCCCACCCTGGTTATATTGCCTCCATTATAAGGTGGGGTCCCTGCAGAGGTCTCAGCCAGGAGAAACAGGTAGGGTAAGATGGCACTGAGTAGGCTCTCAGGCCCATGGGCCACAGTGACTGGGAGAGAGAATTTTCCTGTCCCATTCCCTGTCCCACCTCCACACCAGCCACCCCTTCTCATCCTGCCCTTCCTACCCAAGACAAAGCAGCTCTTCTGTCCTCTCCTCAGAGACATGCAGATATCAATGGCAACAACACCAGGCAGGTGGGCAAGAAGGCTACCCCCTCATGTGGTGGCAGAAGGAGAAGCACAGGTGAATCAAGAAGCCATCTCTCTAGTCCAGCTCATGACCCATAATAAGCCAGCACAGCTCCCACAAATCCTGCTTTCATCAAATATCTTCACTTTGCAAAGTCCTTTATTAACTTCCCATTGACCACATTTTGTCAAATCTTATCATGATTAGGTGCTTCAGCCCTAGAGCTATATCCTGGGTTCAAATCTTGATGCTCTCATGATGTGTGTGCCCTTGATAAGTTCTTGACTGAAGAGCCCTAGTTTTTGCATCTGTAAAATGAAGATATTCATTAGGTAGAATATGCCACATTGTGCTGCATTAACAAAGAATCCCAAATGTCAGTTGATTAAAACAACAAAGGGTTTATTTCTTTTTCAAACCAATTCAATTTTGAACTAATTCAACTACAGGTCCAGGACCTCCCCAGGGCAATTGTCCTCCACAGGTAAGCTCCATGATCCAGGCTATTTTAGACATGTGTCACTCATTTCCACAATTGGGAGCAGATTCTGGAGAACTTCACTATTAACTTCTTAATAGAAGTGATTCGTGTCACTTCCATATGCCAATCATAGTCTGAACTAACCATATGGTCCTGCCTGTATCCAGGGTGTAAGAAATAGTAACCATCCTGATGCCCAGAAGAGACCCAAATATGAGCAAGCACTAAGCACATTGCAAATGTGTAATGGAGTGCTGGTGATATGAAAGGAAATAATCCATATAAACCTTCATAGTTTCTTTTAAATAGAAAAGATTGAATAGATGTTCATCTTTGACCATTTTTTTTCCATTCTGGTTCTCACCAGTTTTCTAGAATTTGCCCATTTCCTAACTTGCATCTTCATTACCTTTAGGCTCAGGTTTTTGTAACTTCTCACTTCCATGAAGCCCAGTGTTCCTCAAGAGACTTGTATCAGCCACTGTAAGAATTGGAAGCTACCATGCAAGAGGCCAAGGATGACTAAGCATCTAGAATACAACCACACAGATGGCACACATACTTAAGGGACACATAGTCCAGAGGTCAGCAATTAATGTTTCATGCACACCATCATTAGTGGTGAAAACAACTGATTCAGGATCAAGGTGCCAGAGAGGCCACCAAACGCAGAGGAAGGAACATTCTTGGGAAAGGGATGAGGATCTGGGTTTTTAAAACCTCAGTTTCTGCATGTAGCAAATGGGGCTGATGCTTCTTCCAAGCCCCCTGGGCTGTGATAGGCCCCAAGAAGAGCAGGACCTTGGTCCTCTATGATGTGATCCAAATGCAGAATGGCATCTCTGACAGGTGTCAGATCCTTTGGTATCTGTCTCTGGGGAAAGCTCACCAAAAAAGTCCTTTGAAGTCCTCCAATGCTGGCTCTCGGGGATTCTCTCCTCAGAGGTCTCTGTCCCCCAAGCCCTAATTCTTACTCCCTTGATGACCAATTTACCATCAGACTTGCACAAGCCAATCTCCTCCTCCTTCCAGTTTGCTGGGTGGGGATGTCCACTTGAATTTGGAGTGTGTGCAGCTTCCCAAGGCTTTCCCAGTGGAGCCCTGAGCTCGGAGAATAGCAAGCAGCTGCCCTAATCTTAACGAGGCTCCTTCCACCATTACACCACTTTAATGCCAGTTTTACACGGGCATCTGGGGATGTGTGTGCTTACGAGCAATTTGTAATGAAAAAAAGATCAACCTGCAGTGGGCTGGGAGGAGAGGAGCCCAGAGCAGCAGGAAAGACAGGCCCCTTCACAGGGGCCGCCCCAGGCTCTGGGGATGGGGCTGTTGCCCTGGGATGTTTAAGGTACTATTTGATCTCTCCTTTAGTCCCATATGGCTTTAATTTCCATGTGCTCTGGAGGAGAATGGAATTAGACTCAACAGAACCCTTGTGTCTTTCCTAAAGACGTGTTTTTAATCAAGAAGGAGAAGGACTAAAGGGAATTCCTGTTCATGGAAGACCCACTATGTACCAGGACCATGCCAAGAGACTCATTACCTCACATGAGCCTCACAATAACCTAGGTAGGTTTCGGTATTATCCTTTGTGCTTGATTCTCCCCACCTTCCCCCCCCCAAAATAGCCACACCCTCATCCCAGCCAGAAGCAAAGCCTGTTTCTCCATCCTTTGGGTCATCCTCCTGCTTTGGCCCATGGAGCCTTCACAAATACAATGCAAGAAGGGGCTTGAGTAGTGTTTTTGCATCAGGGCTTTGCCTTTGCCTGTTGTTCTAAGTCCGTTGTCACCAAGTACACGAGTGCAGACTAGCTTCCTGGAGAATGAGGGACCTATGGTGTTCCAGCCACCCCAGCTAAGGCCATAGACATAGGAGTGAGGCCATCCTAGACCATCAAGCCTAAGCTAAGGCAACTCAGGCCTGGAAGACTGCCCACTCAACATGCAGAATTGTGGGGAAATAACTGTGCTTGTTTTCTTAAGCCACCATGATTTTGGAAATTTGTTCTCCAACAAAAGCTATGTGATACATTACTTGTTACAGAGGAGGAATCTGTGGTTCAAAAAGCTTAAGTTGTTTCTCTAAGGCTCCTCAGGTAGCAAGTAGCAGAGCAGGGGTTTGAACCTAGGCTTATATTCAGTGCACTGAATACCTTACCTTCCTCTAACACTAGCAATGGAGTGGGACGCCTGGGAGAAACTTGCCCTAAGAAATGCTCACTCCCTTGTACCCACTGTGACCACTCCATATTGAAGAGATTTGAGAAATCTGTGACCTTTGAGAGCATCTCTGCTTGGGTGGACCTCACTTCTTACAAAAGGCATAGCATAGGCCTGTGAACTTTTCTCTAGATGGTATTTTTATAAATGGAACCAAGTTTTTCCATTGCCTCCTCCTGTCTCCGAAGAACTTTGAAAAGGCGGAGGCAGCACGACCTTCACTTCTGGTCAGGTTCTGAGTGGTTCAGAGTTAAACCTTCAATGCATCTGGGGATTTCCTCATTCAGCACATGCCTTAAGCAATGCTATTTTGGATGTTCAAACTTTCCCCCAAGGAAACTACTTCTGATTGTGAGATCATATCCAAGAAGGGCCTGCCTGCCCATGGACACACCAGGCACAGGGGACTCCAGTGACAAGTTTGTTGTGTCCCAACAGTCAGTTCACCAGCACAAGTTTCCCCAGCAAAGTCCGGTTATGCTTGCTGGTATAGGCTCAGGCTACCCTAAGTACCCTGGCACACAGGCACAATGCACATGTGTTCTGGGTCTTAGGCCAACATAGCCCTCTGTCCTGATGCAGGATTGGTTTTAAGCAAAATTGAGAAATAACTGTTCTATTTTAACATTTCTGGGGCTTTTTTTTTCCAAGTCCCTGGCTTCCCCACTTTGGAATGAGCTTTAGCCCACCTCCCACCTCCAGTATCATCAAAGAGTTCCATGCTCTGGAATGATGTCTCCTCTCCCTCCTGGCCTCCTACCGTCTTCTCCTTTCCTCACCACCTACATGGGCCTATCCTCCAAGGCAGGCTTCCTTCAGCCATCTCCATTTTGTCTCATTTTAACTACTTCCATCCTCTACCTAGAATCCCATGAATTATCTAGAAGCACCAGGTATTTCTTTCCTTGTCTCTCCCCCTGGAAATGGCAGTGGAGCATCTGCTGGTAGCTGCATTAACTAATCCATCAACAACATTAAAGTGGATTCAAATCATATCTGGAATTTCAGATATAAACTCTCATCTACAGTGAGAAGGGAGTTTGTATTTTGGTATCCTTCATTACTTAAAGGCTAAAGTTGGAATCTGTTTAAAGATAAAATGCATAAGAAGAAGGAAAGCTTTTTATATGATTTATGGGGTACTGTATTGAACCTGGAGTTTATTCTTGAAAGCAATTTTGTGTAAAGAAATTAGCAGATACTAATTGCTTTCGGGAGAAAATTACATCTCATTACCAACTATTGATTTTTTTTTTTTTTAATGAGCTCCTTCCTAGCAGTGTGAACATCCAGTTTCCAGGAGCCATAGGACATTGTAGAGTGCCCCCCCCACCTTCTAGCCCAAAACAGAAGACAGGTTTTGCAGGTTGCTGAGGAGCTTTGCTTGAGAAAAGCTGTAGGATAGGGGAAGGTCCAGTATTGCTTTTGCACCACAAAGTGACTTCATATGAGACCATCAATAACAAGCACTTCTTTAAAATCTCAGCTTCTCCAAACTTAGCATGGCATCCAAGGCTCTCTAAAACCTGGGCCTTGCAAGACTCTGTTCTCCAATTCCCACCCTAAGCCATCTTCAGGCCATAAATAACTTGTCTACCCTGAATCTCCTTTCTTCCCCTTCTTCACTGATTCAATCCATCAGCCTTTAGTGCCCACTACAAAGTGACTCCCCCCCCCACGGTCTCCTGTAAAACCTGGACCCCTCCCCAGCAACATCAGGGAAGAACTCTGTGGGTCAATTGGACCTCCTCCAGCCCACCGCCTGCTGCTTTCACTTCGAACAAGGGCCAAGATGAGGCTGAAAGAATCTAACTAAAAAGATCCTCTTCAGAACTCATCCTGCAAGTCCTGAGGGTCAGACACCTTCTTCATAGGCAGCACTATATTTGGGGTGGCCAACCAGGCAACCTAGGGCCTCCATCTGCCATGGCTATTAACCTGAGCACTAATGAGTCAAGACAGAGAACAGTGCATTTCCCACGACTCCCTTAGGGCTCTGGCTGGAAGGAGGTCCATAGCAGGAGGGCATGAGCAGGAGCCTCCAAGGGTCATTCTCAAGTAACAAGAATGGTCTCTGAACTACACTTAAGGGCCCAATTAGCTCCAGGGCTTTGGTTTTACAGAGAAGGGAATGTAAGTTGGAGCTTGAATAGAATTGCTCAAGACCAGGGGAGAAATTGTAGCCACCACCACGGGAAGTCTTTCTCTGCTTTTGCCCACAGGGCTCCACCTCTCCTCCAAACACAACGGGGTCCACTGGAAATGGTGCCAGCTTTACCAGGCTGCCCGAACTGTGGCCCTGCTGACATGGAAGAGGGGCCTTTGTTCCTGCATCTCCAAAGAAATAGTGTGGCATACCCTGCCAGGCCACTCTCTTCTGCTCATGGAAGCGCTGCACTGTCCACAGTTGGACTTGAGAGCTCTGCCTTAAAGTGCACGCTCAGTAGAAGAGTGATCACTCGAGCCCTTCAGAGTGTTCATCAGCCCAGCCACCAGCTATCAGCTTAAATGACCAGGTCACATCCAGGCCCTTGGAAGCCCAAACAGCCCCAGTTCTGGGCATTTCCAGAACTCCTCCCAACTGCAGAGGAGAAGAGGTCAGGATCTCCACAGAGGGACGCACCACTTACCACTGAGCACAGCCCAAGGCAGATCTGACTCCAGGACAGTTGACCCAGAAACACGGAACTAAGATTACACCCTTTTCCTCCCTGACTCTTCTGAGTAGGAAAAATGAGGTTCCCTAAGGAATCCAGGCCTCCAGGTTACTCTAAGAAGTGGTAGGACAACAGATGCTGCCCTAAAACAGTAGCTGAACCTCCTGGGTCCAGTTCCCTGTCTTCAGGCTTGGCTACAAGGAGAGTGAGCCACAACCTGGCCTCGGTCACCCCAGGACACCACCCTGCTCAGCCAGAAGCAGCCATCTTGCCACATGCTCTAAGCACCAATCCTCCCCTCAAATGCTAGTATTTCCATGTACCTAAAAAGCCCTGGTTGGGTGCCTCGATGTTGGGCTTCATGTTTCCTATCCCAGACACCAACTCTTGTCACTAAGGCTTGCCTCCTGCCAACACTCCTCACCAACTCATGGTCATGTAAAAAAGCACAATCTCTTAAATTACATCAAAATGTAAAAGTTCTGTGTCTCAAAGGACATTAAAGGAAACCCACAGGATGGGAGGATATATTTGCAAATCATACATCAGGTAAGTGAATAATATCCAGAATTTATAAATAATTCCTGTAATCCAACAATAAGAAAAAAACCTAACCTAACTGGAAAATGGACAAAAGACTTGAATAGACATTTCTCCAAGGCAGATACATAAATGGTCAGCAAATTTATGAAAAGATGCTCAATCTTGTTAATCATTAGGGAGATGCAATGCAAAATGACAATGAGATAACATTGTCATCCATTAGGAGGGAAGGTATAAATAAATAAATAGATAAATAAATAAATAAATAATAAGCAGCAAGGGTGTGAGGAAGTTGAAACCCTTATCCAATACCGGTGGGAATGTAAATTGGTATAGCTGCTACAAAATCATATGGTGGTTAATGTAGAATTTTTAAAAATAGAATTACCGTATGATCCAACAATTACACAATAGAATTGAATGAAGGGTCTTATCCATGTTCATAGGAGCATTATTCACAATAGCTAAAATGTGGAAGCAACTCAAGTGTCCATGAATGGATGAATACACAAGCAAAACATGGCTTTGCTATGGTCTAAATATTTATATTCTCCCAAAAATCCATATGCTGAAATCCTAAGCCTCAAAATAATGGCATTAGAAGGTAGAGGTTTAAGGAGGAGATTAAGTCATGAGGGTGGAGCCCTCATGCATGGGATTAGTATGTGTTCATGTGCATGCACGCCCAAGGTATCTCATTTACATCTTCCATCACGCGAGGAAACAGTGAAAAGTGCTGTGAACAGAAAGTTGGGCTTCACCAGACACAGAATCTGCTAGTATAACCTTCCCAACATCCAGAACTGTGAGAAATGCATTTTTGTTGTTTATGAGTCGTTCAGTTTACAGCATGTTGGTATAGCAGTCCAAATGGACTAAGACAGTTATATACCTATGAGGGAATGCTACTCAATTTTAAAAAGGAAAGGAAAAAAATCCAAACACCTGCTACAATATGAATGAATCTTAAGGACATTATGCTAAGTGAAATAAGCCAGTCACAAAAGACAAATACAGTGTGATTCCACTTATATGAGGTACCTAGAGTATTGTAACTAATGGAAACAAAGTAGAATGGTGGTTTCCAGGGGAATTGGAGATGGGGGAAAGGAAGGGAGAACTGTTTAATGTACAAAGATTTTCAGTTTTACAGGATGAAAAAAATTCTGGGGATTGGATGTACAGCAAGTGGATGTACCTAACACTATGAACTATACACACTTAAGATATTTAAGGTGGTAAAAAATTTATGATTGTTTTATTTTACCATAATAATAAAAAAAAAACCTCTTTGGATTTAGGTCTCCACAAGTGTAACTTCCTGACTGCACTGCTGCCGATAGAAGGACAGATGTCTATCCAAGGCTGCAGTGACCTATGTCTACTGCCAAGAATAAAAATTTAAGAACAGTCACTCATTCAGTCAGCACTAAGCATGACCCAAGCATCATGATGTGTCTACATATACCAGCAGCTAGTTATCAAGACACCATCTATGTAAACACTTCAGTTTGAGCACAGCACCAAAATGTTTTCCAACAACCAGTAAAATGGGCAAAGCTTGATCACATCCTATTGGAGGACTTAGTACCCTATGGTCCGTAGGTCTGCTCTACCTTGGGAATCCCCATTTTGTGGGTGAATTGACACACTTTTGGTTTTAGATGGCTGTTTCGCCAAAGGTGGGGATGTCTGAATTTCAGATAAACTATGCCTGTCCACACCTGCAACCAGGCTATCCAAGGCTGCAGATGATCACCAACGGTTGATCATGGGGCTCTGCCTTCACATCTCTATTACCTGCCTTCCAGGCTGGGCCTCCTCAATAATTTTCTAGAACCATCACCTGACGCCTCTGGTGAGCAGCCAGGGTTCTTCCAGGAGTCAGGTTCTCCTCGGAGCAGCACAGACCAAACTTCACATGCCACAGGAAGGCCTCAGCCTCCTGGAACAAGAATTATCATCAGGAAAGTCAATGAGGGTGTCCCTTCCTAAACACAAGGAGCCGAGATCACCACATGAGAGAGAAAATTGTTTAGTTTGGCCTAAGTAGATCTAATGGGGAGTGTGAGTGATAACCATCTCCAGGCTCAGTGAGGGGATACAGATCAAGGAGGAAAGAGGAGCTGGGCTTGGGACCCACAAAATCAGGAAATAACGGATGAGGGGAAATACAGTCTGAAACGCAGGAATGTTCCTGTCCCTGGTTCACCGAACATGTTGAAGCAGGCAAGCAGATAAAAAGATAAAAATGCTGACATTAATCCTGGAATCATCCTCCAACTTCATCTTTTCCTCAAACATGAAAAGGAAAGAAAAAGAAATAGAAACACAATAGTAACCACTTCTATTTCCCCTTAAAATGGAGATGGACAACGCCTTGCTTGTGCCAGCACCTGAACATCCACCTAGGTTAACTAATGAGCAAATCGCTGAATAAACAAACAAATAAGTGATACCCTGTCAGAATTCCCGCTAAGCTTGAAACCAGAATATCTGGGTTCGAATCCAGCTCTGTTCCTGTGTTGTGGCCTCGAATAAACTTTGATCTCCCCAAAGCCTCGGTATCTATAAAATTGTATTCCTAAATGTCCCTGACAACAGTGAGCACTGAATGACATGAAATAGCAGAAAGAGCTGTCAACTCTAAAGCTATTTCAAAATATTTCCAAATATTATGTTCTTCAAAATGTGATCCTATCTTTAGGCAGTTTACAACCCAGACTGGTGCTGTCCATTACCGTTGGCACTAGCCACATGTGGCTATTAAGCACTAGAAATATGGCTGATGCAAGGTGACACATACTATGAGTATCAAATACGTACTGGGGGTATGTATGTTTTAATATAAAACATGTTTTTAAAAATCTTGCTAATATGTTTGCTATTGAATACATGTTGAAACAACAGTATTTTGATTTACTGAGATAAAGAAAACATTTTATTAAGATTTCTCCTGTTTCTTTCTATTTCTTTTAATGTGACTACTAGAAAATTTACAATTGCACATGGGACTCATATATTTCCAGGGGATGGTGTTGATCTATACAGACCACAAGACATGGACACATGGCAAGTTGATGATAATACAAGAACCAAACAATAAAATATCAAGATGCACAAGGTCAAGAGGGGTTCTCAACACTTTATCACTGTTCATTGACTGATGAAGGCAATAATTTACTGGTGCTGGCCAATCACTTTGCCTTGAAATGTAAACTAACTGTATGTGTATCTCTTCGGGTCTCTTCTGATCAGAGGAACAAACACTTAGAACTCTAAGCAACCTTTGGGATTGTCCAATCCAATACTTAATTTTCTTCAAACTAAGAATTTAAGGTTCAGAGACTTGGGACTTAAACAAGATCACTATAGTATATTGTGGTATTTAGAGCTTATCAAAGTTTTTATAGGAAGATTGTCCAAATCAAGATTCACAATAATTCTGGGAGATCACCGTACCCACATTTGGAGGATAAGAAAACTGAGGACTCAAATGACTAAACACAGTTAGTTGCATCTTTGAGATGACCAGAGCCCTGACCTTTCCCCCCCTGCTCTCCCCGCACAACCACAGGCTTCCTCTCCAGATCCAGAGGTCGAATAAAATGGAGCATCTCCCCTCCCCCTCCCCTCCCCCACATCTTATTCAGGAAGAATGCCTGTGAGCATTCTTCCACCTAATTAAATAATGGCACCACACTGATCCTTTCTTCCAAAGTCCAGGGGCACTGTTTCCTCTCTACCCTAGTTCTGCCTGGGAATGTTGATTTTGGAAAACAGCACCAGAAACACTCCAGCTGCAATTTCCAAATCAGAAACAGTCTCTAAATCCTTATTCAGCAGATAGCAAGGGAACTTGGAAGGGCCGTGAGAGCCTAGAACCTCTTGTTTTGCTGTAGAACTTCCAGAGACAAAAGCCGTGATTGGTGAGATAAAATTTACAAATGGGTACCAGCTGGGTATCCCAAGAGATGAATGAAATAAAGTCTTATCTGCTCCTGAATTTTCTAGTCCAATGGAGAGGACTGGCACATATGGTTAGCTGGACTGTGGGGCAGAAGGACACCGGTACCAGCTGTGTGGACTCAGAATAAGGAGCCTCCAGGGTAGGCTTCCTGGAGGAGTGGGGTTGACCAAGGTCTCAGAGAAGGAGAAGGACATGTGGGCAAAGAAAGGAGGGATGGACTTTTTGGGGCAGTGGCACAGAGATCTGAGGAACTGTCAGTCTTTGAGGGCATATGACCAGAGCTTTTATCATCTTTTTCTGGTGCTCTTCAGAGTCTCACTGAGCCAAGTTGGCTCAGCAGCATTAGCAATAAACTCCTCGCCTCTCTATGATGCTTTATTCTGTGCCTCATCCACAGGATCCTCACTAGCAGCCCAGGAGATATGAAGACCAAAAGTCACCATGTGAGTTCTCCAGGTCAAGAAAGCACTGGGCGTGGGAGGCTAGCCTCCTCACCCACAGCACACAGCAATATCAAAGGGTTGAGCCCAGGCACACGGAGGTGTTCTGTCTTCTCCAGTCTGCTCGGACCCTCCCTCACAGTTCAGCTGCTGGGATCCATAGAGCCCCAGTCTTCCCCCATCCTCCTTTATCTTAATGGAAACTCAGTTACTGCCAAATATCAGTCATGGGCCACTTTGTGCCGATGGCCTTGCCTTGCAGCTCTTTTCTCAGGTCTTTATCTTACCTCCCAAGAGCTTCTCTTCTCTCTCACACAATACCTAGAATGAACGGTATTGGGCACACAAGAGGTGTTCAGTTGACTTGTCGATTCATGAATCAGTAGAACCAGCACAGACACAGGTGGAGTCACTCAGGGAAGGATATGCTAGAAAGAGATTCCAAGTCCTACTGTCACTATCTCAAGTCATAGACATTGTCTTTGGAGGTCTTCAAACACCAGGGCTAGCTGGTCATTGTCTCTAAGTGTCAACCCCGCCCCCCGCCCCACATGCCTACAAACATTTTCCTACTTGCCTATATGTATCTCTTTAATCCCATTCAACACACTTACTTTCCTGAGATTTTGACTTTTAGGTTGATGTGTAAACACCAATCCATTGAACAACTCTATCTTGGGCACCAAGGCACAGAGAGGTGTGTGGGAGGCAGAGAGGTAGGGGAGAGGTGTGTTGCAAAGGAGACCCAGACTTGCACTGTCCACTGAGCCACAAGTGGCTATTGAGCTCTTGGAATGTGCTCAGTGGCGTCTCTGAATTGAGATGTACAAGTGAGAAATTTCAAAGGATTTCAAAGATAGCACAGAAAAAAATAATGTAAAAATATTCCATTCAAATTGAATGCATGTTGAATAATATTTAGACATGCTGGATTAAATAAAATATATTACTAAAATTAATGTTATACTGTTTCTTTGAACTCTTGTTAATATGGCTACTAAGAAATTTTAAGATACATGAGTGGCTCACATGATATTTCTGTTGCGCAGTATTGACCTGTAGAGGGGTCAAATCTGGAAAGGGGACAGACATGTGAACAACCCACTCGACTGGGACCCGGAGTGTGGGGAGGGAGCGACATTTCCCTCTAAATGTTGATCTTAGTTTCTTTCTCTATATTTTCCACATTTGGACCCTTAGTCTGTCCAGTCCAACAACAAATTATTTCTACCTCCCAATCAACCCGAATCCAAGTGTTTCAGAATCTAACTCAAGGGCACCCTTCACCACACCTGCCAGGCCCTGTGTGTCCTCTGATTCCCTTTGCTGCATGTTGCTTATTTTGCCCACATCTGCCTTATTAGCCGTGGCAAGAAGTGGCTGCCACAGGGTGATCTCCTGACACTAGCGTGAAAGTATGGCTGAAAAAATGGTGAATGGGTGTGCAAAGCTGATACACACAGCCTTGTTTGCCTGTTTCCTTGTGTGTTTTTTTGTTTCAAATATACATGTCTCATGTGTTTTACTAGCTGTCAGTCCCCTGCCTTATGACTTTAGTTAAGTTTCAGCATATGGTTTTTATGTCAGATTCCCAATACTTTCTCGTTGGCTAATTAATTCTATTTTTCAAGGCCAAGCCAGAGTCTCACTTGCTTCATAAAGTCTCTGTGACCTCACCTCATCCATGTGGCTCTTCCTCCCAGTCCCCAGCCAGTCTACACAATGTGACAAGTATGCCTTGGGTTTCTTTTTAACTGTTTTGGGGTATGAATCCCACATGCCCTTTAGCCCTCTGTATAGTTTGGATTTGGAATGCCACCAGAAGGCCCATGTGTTAAAGGCTTGGTCCCCAGCTGGGTATTATTGGGAGGTAATGGGAACCTTAAGACGTAGGGCCTTGCAGGAGGCTGTCAGTTCACTGGGGGATGACCCTGAAGGGGGTAGTGGGTCTCCAGCCCCTTCCTCTTTCTCTTTTGATTCCAAATCATGAGAAGAGTAGCTTTGTTCTCCCACATGCATCTGCCATGATGTGCTGCCTCACAACAAACCAACCAAGTACGGACTGGAAACTCCCGAACTCTTGAGTCAAACGTTTTCTCTTCTTAAGTTGATTGATTTTCTCAAGTATGTGTTATAGTGATACAAAACTGACTGATATACTCTCCCTCTACCCACAGCCCCAGTGGACTACAAATTTTTTTGAAACCTGAAACTATCTTTTCTAAAGCCCTAGAAGACTTGATAGGTTGTTTGGAGGATGGAGTGATAGTTCCTTAGAGGTCTTCAAAAGAGACATTTTGGGGAAGATTGGTGTCAAAACTTCTAACCCCTTTCTCTACTCTTAGTATTCAACTATGTTCCATGAAAAGTAAAAAATCAGCCAAATAACAATAATTTTGAAGGATGGCCCTCTGGGCTTTATACATTGCCTGTCAATGGATTTCTCCTTGTTACAGCATGATTACATCATTATCATCATTGATAATATCATTACCCCCCAAATGAATGAACTGATCTGCACAATAACCAACTCAGTCTGAGGCTTTGCCAGGAATTTCAGCAAAAGCAGGGCTGGTGTTGACTTTCCTAAACTGCATCTACACCAGTAATAAGGACTGAGAGCCCAAGAAGGGCCAGGAGGCCAGATGAAGCTCTGAGGAGTGGGGAGTTCCCAAACTGAAGGGAAAAAACGCAGCAAGTACAGACTTCAGAACAACCCCCCAGCACTCTCTACCCACCCAAAGCTCCACTCGGAAGAGCTCATACATCACAGGTCCATCTCCGGCTGAGGTGCTTGCCTCAGGCTACTGCAGGGGCAGCGGGGTCTTTTGCAGCTATGTCTGCCTTCTTTGTCACAGGCCATGCTGTAATCCTGACTCTCTTGAATTTCCAAGGGCCCTGGGTGGCTTTCCACAGTGTGGCAGCCCCAGACTGACAAAAGACTGTGTCTGAAGAGAGACTTAGGATTTGGCCCACACGTGTTCCCTGGACACTTTCAATGGCTCAAGCTGGAAACTGCTCAGGAAAGCCAGGCATGGCTCCAAAATGACCTTCCTCCAGGGAGCGTTAGGTCCCTTGCCCAGTGTCACAGACCCTATAGGGTTCAAGGGAACAGATCTTGTTATACAAGAGACACCCCTTATCTCTGGGACCCTTCTCTCTTGGCCTCAATAATATCTTTTAACCAGAACTTATATGACCAGTTTCACCCAATGCCAGGGGGGCTGAGCCTTAGCAACTGTCCAAGAATCCCCTGTAGTAGAGCTTCTGGAGTGGTTTTGAGACCTCATCCCAGACTCCTAATTCTAATCAGGCCCTTAGGAGATTCATAACTTAGGTACCATCCTCATTTGGAAGCATCTAGACTGCCAGAGTGTGGGGGTGGTACTCCAGCTGTTCTAGAAGAGGGTGTAGCAGCAGGTACCTGCAGCCGAGGCAGGCCACCTGCCAGATCGCTCATCATCATCACTCCCCTTCCCTCTACACTGTGAGGGAGCTATGTTTTCGAGGTTTTCCAGAAAAACCAAGATCCTAAAGCTACTGGAACACTGTGCTCTTCCAATCCTGTCCTTGGCCCTTCCTGGGGATGTCATTCACCCTTGCCAAGGGAGAAGGGAACCTGGTGGTTCTCACCTTGACCTGACTGACACCCTTTCCCCAAGCTAGGTGAAGGACAGGGGAGGAATGACTGCACATCTCTTGTTAGCCTCTTGGCAGCACGTAGGAAGGTGCCTGTCTCCTCTGCCGAGGCCCTGCTCCCAGATGCTCCATCTGGCTTTGTGGGAATGAATCTGAGTGTGTTGTGTATCTGGGGTGTTGGCTGTAGTGGCAAAGGAAGGTTTGAGCTCATAGCCTCTATTCAAAAAGATTGCCCATGTTCCAAATTTGGCAAGTCTCAATGGACTTTTGAATGAATCCTGGGGCAGCTGTGGTTAAGTAATTAATCGTACATCCTAAAAACTTGACGTGGAAACTTTGATTTCATTTCATTTCATTAAAAAGCCTCTGCTTGGTGCACAGGTATATATTCTCAAGTCCCTCATTTCATGAAGGCCAAGACCACTTCAGTAGCATGAGTATGCTTGTGTGCGTGCGAATAACTACCTCAAGCATTAAAAGGGTGTGCGTGTTTATGTTCTTTACTATCCTCACAGGCATTTCTACTGAAGTTACATTTTTCTACAATTTTATTGCAGGTGAAATAAATGCATAAATGTGCAGAGTGGAATTACTGACACATTCAGGATATATGAGGGACATTAAAGGCACTGTTAGGATTTGATGACAGCTGCCAAGAATCTTTTCTATAATCATAAATGAGATAAGCACAAAGCAATGAAGACAACATAAAAAACCTGGCATGGGCCTGAGGCAGGTGTTTCCCCTGCTGTAGTTAATGACCCTGCGGGAGCCTGCCGCCAACAGAAAACACATGCAGGCGCTGCGACACCCTGAGCTGGGGGGCCAGGGAGCCGTGGCTCCATTATTCTTGATATCCATTCTTACCTATGCACCATTTTGCAGAGCGATGTCCTGAAAAACCTCCACTCCTGTGCTTCCAGCTATTGGAACCCCTGCTAGCTCTCGAGCCTCAGGGGGAGCCCTTTTCCTCCCATGAGACTGGCCTTCTTCTGCACTTGGCCGCTCACCCTGGCTCCCTACCATGTGCTCTCAGAGTGCTTGCACAGCTGGAGCCTCCCTGGCTCTACAGCGGGGCATGATCTGCTCATTCAGAGAAATATCTTATGGGCTTTGACCAGCTACGTGCTGGAGATAATCCAGTGCTATGGTTTGAATGTCTCCACCAAAACTCCTGTTAAAGTTTCACCCACGTTGTGACACATTGAGAGGTGGGACCAGGTAGAACCTTTCTGAGTTGATTAGCTTATGAGGGCTCTGCCCTCATTCATGAATCATTTCATTCATGAATTAATGAATTAGTAGCTTATCTTAAAAGTGGGTCTGTTAGAACAGCCAGTTTGGCTCTTTTATGTGTCTATCTTGCCATGTGATGCCCTGCACAACCTCTGGACTCTGCACAGTCCTCACAAGCAAGAAGGCTCTCACTAGATGTAGCCCTTCAACCTTGGACCTCTAAGCTTCCAGAATTATGAGCTGAGTAAGTCTTTATTCTCTATAAATTACCCAGCCTCAGGTAGTCAGTTATAGCAATAAAAAATGGACTAAGACACTCAATGAAGAAGACAGGCCAGGCCTGTGAGTACCACTGCCTCTACTGTGATTCACTTTCCAACCACCCTGCTTTCCTTCCCAAAGTGCTCTATTCTGAAACTTTCAAAAATTTCTTATTAATGATGCACACACTCTATTATGATCCCAATAGAGACACCCAAAGAAGCAGTCAGTCTCCAAAAAAAGCTGTGAGGTCCACAGAGCTTAATTTATAGGATACCTTCCTTCTCCCTCCACTTGCTCAAGTCTTGCCCAAGCTCTCACACCTCTCGGTGGCCTCATACTATTGGAGAACTCTCTCTGGGGACTTGGGAGGGATTGGGAAGCCAGGTAAGAGGGCTGTCTTCTCTGAAGCAGGATTCGATAAGGCAGAACTCAGCTATCCCAGAGACCGTGAGGGGCTGAGGCAGTACAGGAAACAAACTGAGGGCTCTTAGGGGATCCAGCCTCCCTCCCCCACCCCAGCATTAAAGGAGCAGCTACTGGTCTCAGAGCACCAAGTGCTGACCCAAGGTGGCCTGGGGTAATACACCCTCACGTTCCACCTCAGACAGAAGCCTACCCCACGGATAAAGATCAAACCAAGTTAAGGAAAAATGACACACTAAGTTTTAAGGACTCTCAATATAGATTCATGAGTGGAAGCTCCCAAATAAACATGGGTAGAGAACCTACAGATTCTATATGGAAGGAAGGGATTCATGCTGGAAGCCTTGGGCGTTTTACCTGAGCCATTATGGAAAACCGAGAGAGGGAGGGGGATGTAGGAAAGCCCCCTCAGGCTCTGAGGGATCTAGGTGCTCACTCCAGGACTGCCCCTCTGCCAATGCCCAGCTCAACCCTTCCCATCCAGCCGGCTGACTCCTGCTTCACCCCACCCCACCCTGTCTACACCACATGTTTACCATCTACACTCTGAAAGCTGCAGGCTTTCCAAGCCTCATATCCCCATCACTGAGGTCACATGGAAATGGCAGGCTGACTTCCAAAATTTCCTGTGAATTCAGAGCACTGAGCTGGCCCACGTGAAGCACCAGCCACGGTGGCATCAGAAGCTGCCTTGATACTATTATAGTCATCCTATGCTCCCACCTGGGAGGGTTCTGGGTCTTCCATGATCGCTCCCTTGGAGGTGCTACCTGGGGTCCTGATGGGTCTGGACTAGTGGGCAAGTGGGGAAAGCTGTGAGCACGGTGCAGTGAGGTGCTCCCAGCTTCATAGGCAGCTCCACACACTGAGCTTACGGTCTGAGGCGGCATCTAAGAATCCCCTGAGATCTAAGGACCTTTGCCGGGTTCCCAGGTGCTACTGATGCTGCTGTCCCAGGACCACACTGTGAACCACTGCTGTAGGATGAGGCAGGAGGGCCTCTTCCACTCTGTCACTGTGTATGTCACAGGGTGGGAAGGTGGGGCAGTCTGGTCCAGTCGCCTGTCTGGGCCTTTCGGTAAGCCACCAAGCCCTTTCAGGTGTTTCTTGTTCTTTTCTTCTTCCTCCTCCTCCATCCCTCACCCTTCTTCTATCCTATTCTTTTCCTTTCAGGTTTTTGTTTTTCATTTTTAGCTTCTAACACAAAGCCAAGACACCCTGCCGAAACCAGTAATGATGAGTTTAGGAGCTCCTCTGTTTGAGTAAAGGACTGCAGACCCTTGGAGGGTCCCACAACACTCAGCCGCCACACACCTGTCCAGACATGGAAAGCAGCCCCCAAGACTCCCTGCAAAACTTGGCTCCAGCCGGCACCCCAAACAATAGGTTCCTGTGGATATCCACCCACAGCACCCCCACAGGCTCATCTCATTTTTATGAGGAGTGCAAACTCAATTTCTCCAGAAGCATCGACACCACTTTCCCTGTTGGAGCAAGCCCTTAGGAGAAAGTGCCAGGACATTAGAAAAGAATAATGCCACCTATTTTTTTTCTTAAAAAAGAAATCAGTGTGGGTTGATAAGAAAAACTAGACCTAGGCAGAGCAGGCAGCCCATACTGAGGAAATTCTACCATTTAAAGCATTTTATTTTAGAATAATTCTAGATTCATATAAGTTGCAAAGATAGTAAAGAAATTTCTCGTATACCCTCCACTCAGCTTTCCTCAATGTTAACACCTTACATAGCCAAGGTGCATATGTCAAAACTCAAAATTCACATTGGTACACTGTGATTAATTAAGCTTCCTATTTTATTTGGATTGCACCAGTTTTTCCACTAAGGTCATTTTTTTTTTATGTTCCAGGATCTGATTTGGCAAATAAATGGTTTTAGTTACTCAAAAAATGTGTAGGGAATGCTTTAGGTGCTAAAAACCACTATTAGGTGCTAAAAACCACTATGCCTTTGGAAAGTAAAGACTTTTTGATCTTGCGTCTCTAATACACCACTTTTCTGGGATCAGCAACTCCATGAATATGCTGTTAAATAAGATGATTCCATTACCTGTCACTTACAGAAATTCAAAGATCTAAAGAAGGAATATTTGTGATGCAGCATGACTAAAGTATGAGACTTCCCGGGAGGCTGGCAGAATGGGTGGAAGGACATTCCCACCAGACTCCTGCATTGCCGGCCACACACAGTATTTCTTAGATTAACCATGGATCAGAGGACCTAAGGACCTGCGTTCCTGTTCTGGTGGTGTCCCTCTCCAGATAAGGTATCTTAGCGACTTCAGCACCCCTCTGATCCTTAGTGCCCCTCACTAAGGGTGATGCTCAGGCTTTCACCTGCAGACTGCCTACTGTTTGCCATGCAGACTTGCCTGGAATGTGACCAGGAGCAAGAACAGACATTGCCTGAGATTGGAAGGTCATTACTTCCAATCTCATCCCCTGTTCCAGAGGTCTCACCTCAGAGGATAAGTTCAGAGACAGGAAACATGAGAACAATTCCACAGATAGCTGTTTCCAGGATACCCAGCCATCTATAGCCAATATGGCATTACTATCTCTCATCCCCAAGCCTTTCACCATGTTATAGCCAAGGCCACTGCTATGGCTTGAATGTTTATGTTCCTCCAGAATCCATATACTGAAACTTAACCCCCAATGCAGTCCTATTAAGAGGTAGGACATTTAGGGGGTGAGTACCCTGGCCAATGGGATTAGCTCTTGTAAAAGAGGCCCAAGGCAGTTTCTTTGCCCCTTCCAACACACCAAAACACATAAACAGGGCCTGGGGTTGTGGCTCAGTGGTAGAGCACTTGCCTAGCATGTGTGAGGCACTGGATTCAATTCTTAGTACCACGTGTTAATAAATAAACAAAAGGTCCATCAACAACTAAATACACACACACACACACACAACAACAACAACAACAACAACAACAGGGCACCCTCCATGACCAAGAGACTGAACCCTCCCCAGACACGGATTCTGCTGGCACATTGACCTTGGACTTTCTAGCCTCCAGAACTATAAGTAGTAAATTTTTTGTTGTTGTTTATAAATTATCCAGTACAAAGTAGTAATAACAGTCCAAATGAACTAAGCCACCAACAGCCATGGGCTGAATTTTTGTGGGAAAAGTGGTTTGGGTGGAGGAATGTCTAAGCACACAGGGATGCCTGCCATCTGACTGGTTAAACAAATGTAACCCATGTTCCAACCTCCCCCTACTCCCAGGATCAGACAGGATAAAGACAGCTTCCCCAGAGGGCCAGAGAGATGGGAGCAGAGCCCAAGGAAGGGCCAATATGAAGCAGTGCAGAGGGCACTTCAGTGAGCTTCTGCAGGGTCCCCTGCGTAGGCGTGTGAGTGCTCAAGGAGCTGGAACTACGTAAAGAACGCATGTCCCAAAATTCCACCCTGAGGATGAACCAAGAGAATAGGACCACATTGTGCCATGAGCCCATGCGCAGTGGATGCCTTGGGGCAGACCAGCTCCTCTTCCCAGAGCTCTGCAGGGGAAGTGCTCTTGAGAGCAGTCAATGGCAGAATCCCATCGGGGTCTGCTTTGAAGGATAACACTTTCAACATGACATGAGTTCTAATGTAGGAAAATCATAACGTTTTCTCAACACTTTTAACAGTACTGACTACAAATATATGGGGGCAAGGATGTTTCCACTCCAACAATTCTCCGATTCTCTGTAGACACCAAGTGGGTGCCCTACCATTCATTTCTAACACTACCAGATCTCACAAGTTAAGGGCCCAGTTTTATAAGATTTCCCCCACTTCAGTTGTCAATCACAAGTCTGACGTTGCCAACTGTACTTCTAACCAATTAGCTATAAATCAGGGTTCCCGTGACCTCCTCCACAAGTTCAGTAATTTTCTAGAACAGCTCACAAATCTCAGGGAAACGCTCTCATTTACCAGTTTACTACATCATAAAGGTCACAGGTGAGGAGGTCCAAAGGGTGAGGTCTGGAAAGGTCCCAAGCACAGGAGCTTTTGCCCCAGGGGCTGGAGGGTGCCACCTTCCTGGCACATGGATGTGTCCATCAAGCTGGAAACTCTCCAAATTCCATACCTCAGGGATTTTTATGGAGGCTTCATGACACAGCCATAATTGATTATTAATTCCATCTTCAACTCCCCTACCCACCAGAAGACAGTGTCTAGGAATGAAATTCCAAGCTTTTGATCATGGTTTGTTCTTTCTGGGAACCAGCTCCCACCCAGGAGCCCATCTGGAGTCACTTTACTACAACAAATGACATTCCTATCACCCAGAAAATTCCAAGGGATTTAGGACCTCTGTATCAGGAACCAGGATCTGTTAGAACAAAAGATGTTCCTAGCACCCAGTCACTTAGGAAATCACGAAGGTTTTAGAATCAAGTGTATACATTTTGTGTCACACTGGGCCACACTGGCTCCTGTGGTTGAGAACCAGAGGTATTTGTCTCCCTCCGCTGTTTTATTCTTCTGTACCTCCCCACAGTGCTTGGTAGGATTTCTGCCCACAGTGCATCTGCATGAACGGCGCTCACTAATTTACTGTCTGGGATTCGGATGACAGTGGTGGGAAGGGGGTTAGCCATGGGGAAGCCACAGATGGGCACCACCGCAAGGCCATAGGCATCTATGAGGGGGGTAACACTGGGCTGAGTATGCTGAACCAAAGGCAGGGTGACAAGCAGAGGGACTTCACCTTTCTCTGAGGTCAAGAAATGGTGTGTGTGTGTGTGTGTGTGTGTGTGTGTGTGGTGTGTTTTCTGATCCTCCTTCAAGGGAAAAGGAAAAGAGAAAGAAAACAAAAATAAAAACCCATTCTCTGAAGGTTGGGGATGGCCAACACCTTCGATTTCTTCACTTCAAGTTTAACTATGTGGGTAGTCTTCTCAAGGAGAGAATAGAAAGTGGTTTTTCTCCATCTATTTATGGTGTTAGCGACAACTAATAGCATTTCTGTGATAAAGAAACGGACCCTTGACATTAATTAGCTCCAGCAGGAAGAAACTCAAGTTGAAACAACTTGCCAACAAGGCTGGCAAGATGGCCCCTTTCAGGAGCCATGGGACAGCCACTGTCATTTCTACCCAGGTGAGGATTTCATGGAGGTCTTCCCATAACAGAAATAGCTTTTCTGTGCAATTATTCAACAAATATTTATTTACTATGTGCCAGCCACTGTTCTAGATCCTTAAGATTCATCAGTGAGCAAAAAAACAAAAACAAATCCCTGCTTTCCTGGAACTAAAGTGCCAGTAAGGGAAACCTATAAATAATATTTAAAAATAAGTACATGTAGAGAATGTAAGGAAAGGATAACTAGTATGGAAAGAACAAAAAAGTAGAATAAGGTTAGGAGGTTTGGAACTTGGGGGAAGGCAAGTTGTAGCACACAAGCGAGTCAGAGCCGATCTCATCTAGATGGTAACACCAAGCAAATATTTGAAGTAAGTGCAGGATATGAAGATGAGCATATCCGGGAAGGCGCATTCTAGGAGAGTGAACAGACAGAGCCAAGTGTGTAAGGTGGAGTGTGCCTGGTACATTGAGGAACTGTAGTGGGGCCACTGGCTAGAGAGCAGAAATAAGAGGGAGAGTCAAGGAGATGAGCTCAGAGAGGTAGAGTTGGGAGGGCCTGGCAGATGCATTTCTTTAGGAAAATGAGCCATGGAAGAGTTTTAAGAAGAGGAATGACATGACCTGATTTAGATTTTGAAAGGCTCCCTCTAGCTCCATTTTGAGAATAGACCTCAGAGAGAAAATTAGTAGAAAGCTATTATAATAATCCAGGTGATAAATGATGAAGATTCCAACCAGCCATGGAGATAATGAGCCTGAGCAACTAGAACGATGGAGTTTCCATCCAGTGAGGTGGAGACAGTTGTGGATGAAGCAAAAGGTCACCAGGTGGAGAAGGGCACAGGGGACATCAGGAGGGGATGTTGAGCTTAAGGTATCATCAAGTCGACTTCCAAGTAGTCTGAAGATAACAATTTAAATTTGGGCATCAGTAATATATGACATGAAAAGCCATGAGACCTCCAAAAGAATTAGTACAAAGAAAAGAGGACTGAGGAATGAGCCAGCAAAGGGAACCAAAAGGAGCAAAGAGTGTGCTGTCTGGAGTCAAGTGAAGAACGCACAGCGTGGGAGAAAAGGCAATCACCTGTTCAAATGCAGCTGTCAGGACAGCTAAGTTGAGGACTGAGACACCACCACGGACCAGCAATAGGAAGATTGACTAGAGCAGTGTGTTGATATTGGGGCAAAAGCTTGACTATACCGGGCTTAAGAAGAAATAAATGGGAGAAAGGGGAGCACAGACAACTTTCTGGAGGAGCGCAGCTGCAAATGGAGAGCAAACAAAGAGTTACAGGCAAAGTAGGCTCAAGACAGGTGTTTTTAAAAGCGGGAGCAATAATGCCATGTGTATGCTGGTGGGAATGATTCTGGAGGGAATGAGCAAGTGAGGATGTAGGAGGGAAGCTGCATTGACATCCTTAAGCAAGTAAGAGGGGACGGTACACCATGTGTGGGTGGAGAGGTTGGCTCTACAGAGGTGCATGACTGGTTCATCTCCGTTATAGCCTAGGAAACAGAGGACAAGAGGGCAGATGCTAGTGGTGGTTGGAATGGGGTTGTCAGAGAAAAGAAAAACAGGTCATCAGTCAGGAGTGATGTGGAAGGAAGGATTCAGGGGCCTGCAGAGAGAAGCGATGGTGGAAGTCGTCCTCTAGGAGAGTGGGGAGGGGTAAACAGACTCAGAACACAGAGTGTGAGAACTAAGGGCCTCCTTGAAAAAACATGGGCATGAACTGAAAATGAGATCGGTCAGAATGGTTCTATTTTTTTTCCCCCAAAATAAGCACGGAATAAGTGGAGAGCTGGACGTAACCATGGTTGTGGCTTTGCCAAGACGGTACAACGAAATGAAGGGGACAAAGGCGTCAAAGGGATACGCAAGGGAGTGATTATAATGATTGACCATGGAATTTAACTTACGTTCTAGAAAGAAGGGTTTCCATTTTAGTAAGTAGGAACATGTGAGGTCTCTTACTTTGCCAAGAGTGAGCTGTGGATGGAAAAAGTCTGAGACTCACCGCCTGGAGCCATCATTAACTCAGTGACTCCCCGATGATTTAATGGTGGTGACCTGCCTCCTGAACTTGCTCTCGAGATCAGCTTGCCAAGAGAAGGGATGCAGGGCAGGGGCTGGCCGTGGAACAGGGAGGTAAGGGGCTGTCACATTTCACCAAACTTGCCATGAGGCCACCACGGAGTGCCCCACTCACCCCAAAGACACAGTGCTTCCTGCCCCATGGCAAGCCTGGCCTCCCCAGCAGCAGCTCTAGCAGTTAACTCTGACCTCAGCCAGGCCTCTCAGCTCCTCCAATTTGTGCTGAAGGAGCTCTTCCAGGCAGTGGCCTGTCCTGCCTCTCTTCTTAAGGTTGACCCTCCTACCACCCAGTTTGTGAGCCCCACCTCAGTACGTGTCTTTAATTCTCAGGGATGTCTGAATCTCTGCCCCTGGCTTATGTGACCAAGTCCTTGTCTGTTCTGCTCTACTCTTCCCGCCCCAACCAGTCCTGCCACACACCCAGGCTGGACCTCACCAGCCCACATCATTCCTGTACACGTGGTCCCAGGATTCATTGGCCTGGCCTCACCCACTCCACCAGCAGTCAATCTCTAGGCCTGTTTTCAGGATCATGATAATAAAATTAGCAGCAACTATACAGTATAATCACTGATCTATTTAGCTTAGTTCCCCCCAAACCAGCACAGTATGTATAGGAGGTACTCAGTGAATACCTGAGAAATAAAGCAATAAATGAGTAGCATCTATCAAGTGGTTAAGTCCCAGGAACGATCTAAGTCTTTTTCCATATATTACCTAATTTAACTCTCCCAAAAACCCTCTGTAAGAAAAGAAATGATACTGTCCTAATTTTACAGATAAAATTTTACAGATAAGGAAATTCAGATGCAAGGAATCACAAGGCTAATAAATGGCAGAAACAGATGTAGAACCCATTCTTTCTGCCTTTTAAACCCAATATTCTATATTCATTTAGCCAAGAGAGTTCCCAAGGTCACTCTGGATCCACTGAGTAGAGAACAAGGGTTAGAAATCAGAGTCCCTCACCAGTCAACTATATTTCACAACATATGGCATAGCAACAACAAGCCCCTGGCTTGGGCCCCCTACCCCAGCTTTGGGAAGCCAAGCTCCAGTGCCTGATGGCCCAATCTCCTCAGACAGCTCTGCCCAAGAAGTGCCAGATGACCATCAGATTCCTGGACAAGGACTCTAGAAATTCCTCCACTAGTGACCACACTCAGTCTGTTCCCTACACAGCTAGTCCCACTGTGTGTTCCAGGCAGATGTCTCAGATATGAGATGGGGACTTCAGTAAACTGGCAGTCCAAAAGCCTGAGACTGATGCAGAGACTATCAGTTGTCCCCAAACATTAATTCCATTGTTCTTTAATAATAAAACTCACAAGCTTTAGATGGTAGAAGGTTGAACAGCTAAGTTATGAGCAATAAGATGACTCCAGAAGTAATGTGCTTTTTCTAGATCCATAGTTCTTAACTGAGGATGATTCTGTCTCCCAAGAATGTTTAACATCTGCAGATGTTCTTCATTGTCACAACTAAGGAGCATTACTGTGGGTGGAAGCCAGAGATACTAAACACCCTACAATGCATAAAACAGCCCCTCACAACTAAGAATTATCTGGCCCAAAATGTCAACAGTGTCAAAGGTTGAGAAATTCTGTTCTACATTATGCCCTTAAATGGAATGCACACAACTCCCCCTTATCTTTTCTTCCTCTCCTCCAGGCCACAAGTTGAGGAAAAGTGGGGACAGTCACCTTAGTTTAAGAAACTACATGCTTGGGGATGGGGGAGCCACCATAACAGCCCTGGACTGCCTACCCCTATTATTACCATAAGAGAGAAATCATCTCTCTTGCTTCAGGCACTGTACTTGGGGTCCTTTTCTTATAGCAGTTTTTCCCATATACTAAGGTTTGTACACCTTGCCAAGGTCAGTCTGCAATAAATTCCTAGAGTTGCAAATAGCTCTTTTTTTTTCTCTCTCTCTGCATATCCTGATAAAACAGACTTTAAGAGGGCAGCAACATGGAACCCTTGATATGGTTTCCAAAGTTATAAAAATACACCAGTCTCTGCCCTTAGACCGACCTTCCCAGACCATATCTGGTGCTTATCTGAGATGATCTCTAATCCTGGTTTAAACAGGATTTTAACTTGGCATAACTTGGTATAATTCTTTCTCTCCTATTCCCTTTTCCCCCTCTTGTTCTTTTTTTCCATAATATCCTGTGGCAGATCAAGTAACATCCTCCACCAAGATACCTACATCCAAATCTCTAAAACTTGTGAGTATGTTGTATACATATTACAAAGGGAAATTAAGATTTCAGATTAAATTAGGATTCCAATCAGCTGTCAGACTATAGAGGTTTTTCCTGGATTAGCCAGGTGTCCCGAATGTAATCACAAAGGTCCTTATAAATGGAAGAAGAAAGCAAGAAAGGCAGAGGCAAAGTGATGCAGTGTAAGAAAAATGTGATTGGCCATTGATGGTTTTGAAGATGGAAAGGGCCACAAGCCAAGGAATGCAGGCATCCTCCAGGAGTTGGAAAAGAACAGGAAACTTATTCTCTTCTAGAACTTCCAGGAGGAACTAGAGCCCTTCGGACACCTTGATATCAGACCAGAGACCCCTTTAGAACTTCTGACCTCAAGAACTCCAAGAAAATGTCTGTTGTATTAAACTCGAAGTGTGAGGAATTTGTTAGAGCAACCACAGAGAAAGAATATTTACCTCCTTCTCCTTTCCTCTTCCTTCCTTCTACTATATCTCTTTTCAATTTCGCTTCCAGGGATCTATTCATTCTCTAGGAAAGTCGGACTCAGGAAAGAGAACCATGCCCCAGTTGTCCTAGGTCTGGGCTCTCCTTGCGTCCACCAGCAGGACAGATTGAACACCAAGAGAAGGAACAGTGGTTATGCTAGGTTAAGGGATTCATAGATTCAAGACTAATTCCTCTTAAGATATGAAACACATTTCATTGCACCCAAGGTCCTGCAGCAAGTCACCTAGTCTGCTCCATATGAAATCCAGGTCATTGCTAAGATGGTCTGCTTCCAAAGGTGCTGTGTCCAATGCCAAAGGGACCAGTAGGCCACAGCCACACTCTATGGCAGCGGAATTAGCCAACCCTCTAATTCCAAAGTGTTTAGCTTTGGAGCACAAAAAGTTAAACACCTTCTTGCAACACATTGTAAACATGTCAGTGTGTTTAACATGTTAACCGTGCTCTGTTCTCCTGCCCATGTGTTTAGAAAAGAAACAGGTTATGATGTTTAACTAGTAAATGGATGTATGTGCTCATAGCAGCTAACACTTTTTAAACACTTGTGGATGCTTAAAATTATGATGTGTTTAAGATTCGTACACGTTTGCTTTTCTACACTCTTAATCCAGTGAGTGCTTGCCGCACTTTTTTCTAATCGCAAAGGTTTGTCCACCTTGCAGGCCAGTCTGCAATGATGAGTTCCTAGAGCTGCCAATTGTTCTTTTTAATTTTTTTCTTAGCATTTCTTTCAGATGCAGACCCCCTTTGCAGGGGAAAATACTACCTAGGCATGTATAAACAATGAGCATTCTCTAGAGGATTTCTGGAGCCTTGCTCAAAGGGGTTTCACTGGCATCAGCTGCAAGACTTTACCAATTCCACTATGTGGTTCAGAAAATGAAAACTGAAGAGGCTCTGAGTCCTGTGCAGGCTGCACAGAAGCACATGGAGGAACTGGAGGGTGAGGCCAGGTCTCCTTGCTGCCCAGGCCTCTGTCTACTTGTCTTCCCCACCCAGTCTTTCCAAACAGTAGCTGGGAAGGCCTCGGCTCCTGCCTTACTCTTCCTGGCATGGGCTCAGGTGCAATCATGGAGAGGGTGATTAGGGGACGGTGTCCATCTTCCAGCTATCCAGTGCCCTCTCTGCACTCTCACCCAGGGCTCTAGCCTCTCTTGTCCAATGACTCTCATCATCTCCACTATCTCCCTCATCCTCCCTTGTGCTCGCCACATCTCCATGCCTTACTTTCAACCACAGCTCCTGCTGAGACCTCTAAATGACCAACAGACTCCTGTCCTAACCACCCGTTTTGTTGCCAATATTGCTCTCTGTCTCTATGCTCCAGCCCCTGGCCTCCTTTTAGTCCCTGTTACTTCCTGTCCCAGGGAATTTAAGTATGCTGCTCCCTCTGCCTGAAAGCCATTCCTTTCTTGGTTCTCTTCACCTGGCTGTTCTGCACGGCAGTGGCTCAGGAAGGCTTTCAATCCAGGTCATATCCTCCTTCTCAATGCCATCAGAGCACTCTTGGCTTCTCCTCTTGTAGCACCTAATTACCATTTATTTAGGTCTGCCTCTACCACTAGGCTAAATTTCCAATGAGGACAGGGTCTATGACCCGTCTTGTTCACCATTGTATCCCAGCACCCAATACCTGACACATAGTTAGCACCTAATGAATGCTTGTTGAATGGCCAATGGGACTTCCAGCTATCCAGTCAGTCTTGAAGAAATGGAAAGAAAGGTTGCATTATGAGTTGGGGCTGTGAACATAGTTTCCCACCTGGTGCAAAATGTTTAATTTCTCTGACTCTACGTCTGGCTGCATGCCAGTTCGGCAAATGTTTATTGTTCTGGCCCTGTGTATAAGGGCTCTGCTAGGCTCTCTTGGTGTTTGCAGAAAGAAAAAAAAAACACACAGTCCTTACCCTCAAAAGGTTTGTAGTTTAGCATGAAAAAAATAGAACTTCAACATTAAAAAACCACAATTTCAAGGTAAGCTTAATAATGCTCCAGGATAATTGGAAAGGACTAGAGAATAAATAGAAGTAAGAACTCACTTGCAAGTGACAGACTGAGAAAGTTGTACGGAGGAAGGGACATCTGGACAAACCTCAAAACAGGTAGGACTTCAGCAGGCCAAAGGTGGGGGAAATGAGAAAGAATCTTTTCACTAATGCAGTGACATGAAAGGCACAGAGAGACAGAGGTGCCTGAGGAGCATCCAGGATCTAGCTCAGCTGCCATGTGTGAGACTCAGGAGGAGAGGAAACAGGAAAGGAGATTGGTGTCACATCAAGAGGATAAACTCCTGATGTAGCAGGGAGCAACTGGACAGCAGTGAGCAGGGAAGTGACCGACGAGAGTTCCGCTGTAGGGTGGTTAATCCAGTGGCTGGCATAGGGAGGGATGATCAGTCGAAGGCAGTAAAGTCATTCAGGAGAGAAGGAGAAGACAGGTGATAGTGAGAGGAGGCAGAGGCTGAGAGCAGGGACCTTTCGAAGACAGAAGCAGCTGGACTAAGAAGACAATTAGATTAAAGGCCAAGCGAAAGAGTGAAGCCCAGCAAAGATGTCAAGGTTGCAAGCTTGGATCATTAGGAGCAGGATGTAACAGACAGAAGAGACCAGAGGGTAAGAGAAATGGGAGAAATGGGAGGATCAGAGAGCATATTTAAAGCCACTGTGAAAACATCTGCAGGCAAAGGAAATGCAGGTCTTGAAACTGGAACGTGGATTAACCGGTCCCCACCTGGACAAGTCAAAGGAGATGTGAACAGAAGGTACTCTGGGACATAGGACTCACTGTGTATAGTAAGGCATGACAATTTATATGTTTATTACTGTAACAAAATATATTTTTAAATGTTTCAGAAGTGAAGATGGAGAAAGTACATCGACTCTGTCTCTCTCCTTAGAGACTAGAAACCCAAAATCTAGCGGCTGCTTATATTCCCAAGTGTTAAAACCAACCCACAGAGAAGCTGGCTGAAGGTCCTTGAAAGAGACAGAATGACTTCAGGTTCAGCAGATAGTAGTGGCAAAGGAGCTGAATAATCCCTGTGGACACAGGAAAGAGAGAAGTAGGATCTTTACTCTCTCTGGCACGACTGGCCTCATCCAGCCAAGTCCTGACCAGATGCAGAGGCAGGTGCATTCCCATCTTGTTCGTGGTGATCCCTCTCATCACACAAATTCTCATACCAAGTGCACACACATTTGTATGCACACACGCATGCACTTACTACCGATGTCTGGGTTCTATCTGCAGTAATTCAGACTGGTCTTCTAGTTTCGTAGCACCCTTTGAGTTTGGTTAATGCGAATTATGCACACAGAGGATCCTCTCCCAGCAAGCAAGGCTGAGTGCCAGATTCACCATTAATGAATTTGCCAAGTGAATTCTACCTGGTAGAGACCCAGGTCAAAGAGAAATGAACAGGTTCCTGAAGGAAATCTTAGAAGGACAAAAGATCCCAGGCCCTCAAAACCAGTATTTTAAAAACATTTCTCTTTACTTAGAGAAAAAAAGAAGCTTATTTTATATATGATAACAAATAGTCAACCTATTTTTATTAATAGAAACTATTCCAAGCCAGATTGTGGTACATGCCTATAATCCCAGTGACACAGGATGCCAAGGCAGGAGGAGTCCAAGTTCAAGGCCAACCTGGGTAATTCAGTGAGAGCCTGTCTTAAAATTAAAAAAAAAAATTATTATTTTTTTTGTACTGGAAATTAAACCCAGGGGCACTTTACTACTGAGCTAAATCCTTAATCCTTTTATTTTAAATGCTGAGACTGACCTATAACTTGCAATCCTCCTGTCTCAGCCTCCCTAGTCACTGGGATTACAGGTGTGTACCACCATGCCCAGCTTCAAAATAAAAATTTTTATAAAAAAGATGGAGGATGTAGCTCAGGTAGAGCACTTGTGCATGTATGAGGCCCTGGGTTCAATCTCCAGTTGGACCAAAAAAGAAGGAAGGAGAAAAGGAAAGAACAAAGGAAAACCTTTTCTAAATTAAAATAGGATTTCAGACACTGAACGTGCCCTTAACACTTCAGTGCATTTGGAACAGGCTTGCGTTTTCCAGTTTCCTCAGCTCTCAGAAATGGACAGCATTAGTCTCTCATGCTCACTGAGGTCTGAGGTAACTTCTGTGGAGACAGTTACAAAGTCATATTCAAATATGATTTAAATGTCTGTTTCTCAAGCATTCCATTTTCTGTAATCCCGCTGGCATCACTGGTGGAAGGCTGGTTCCCTGCAGGCGGCCTCCCAGACAGGGAGTTGGTATTCTATAAAGCTCTGTAGTTTTCTGAACCACTTAGCTTCTTGGGAGGTATATTAAAATATTTAAATTTTAGATAGCAAAATAAATCACTCATTTCCTGAGAATAGCATCACACTCCATGTATGATTCAGTTTCAGAATTTCATCTGATGATGCCTGCCAGTCTGGGGCCCTTGTCAGCTGGATAGTCTCGTGATGGGTGGGGACTCCCACACTGCACAGCACAAAACAGGCAAATGTGAGTTAGCAAAGCACTTGATGGACGTGGGCCAGTGCAGTGGAGACTGTTTTCTATGCCTCTTGAATGTGCTATGTCCATGAGAACATGGTGGACTCTCCCAGTGTGCACGAACTGTTGGTTCTCATCCTTTTGCTAGCACGGGAAATCGCTACTCCTCATGGCCCATAGAGCAGCAGAGGACACATGCTGGCTCTGGCTGTGGGCTGAGAGAGGAAGTGACTCCTAGAATGACGTAGTACAAGCCCATGCATGGTTTTCCCTCTCCCTTCCTCTGCCTCATTGATTAAGAAAGCCATGTGTTTCAGAAATACAACCCTCATGGGTCTCTGAGTTGGTTATATGAAAGACATTTGCTTTGCAGAGGATCAGGGCTGGTGTAAGTGTTAAGGAAACCTTGTGTGTTAAAACTTGGATGTGTGATGATCATGTGTGGAAATGAGACCACACCAACTTTTTTTTTTTTTTAGACATTTTAGTTCCTATAATGAATTGGTGACTGTATACATTTTCTACTGCTGCTGTAACAAAACTCAATGGCTTAGAACAACACAAATTTTGATTTATAGTCATGGTGATCAGAAGTCCAAAGTCAGCCTCACTGTGCTAGTATCAGTGTGTTGGCTGGGCTAGTTCTTTTTGAGGCCCTGCAGAAGAATCCATTTCCTTGCCTTTTCCCACTTTTGGAGGTTGCCCACTTTGGCTTGTGAGCCCTGCCTCTGTCTTCACAGTCAGTAGTGTGACATCTTCAAATCTCTCTCTGCTTTTGCTTCCGTGGTCACACCGACGCTCTTGCCTTTCCCTTATAAAAGACATTTGTAACTCTATTGGGCCCAAAATCCTTAACCAAATTACATCTACAAGATCCTTTTTATCCTGTGAGGTAACATATTCACAGGCTCAGAGGATTAGGTCATAGATAGCTTTGGGGGGCATTAGATAGTCTTTCACAGTGACCCACACATTGGCTTGTCCAGTATCAATCTGATAGTCTTACTATCAATTTGATGGGATACGGTCAGCAGCCAGACAGTTTTCTCCAAGGAATATGCCTCTGGGTTGTGGTTTGGGTCTAGGATCTCCTTCCAAGGCTCATGTGTTGAAGATTTGGTGCCCTGTACGGCAGTGTTCATGGGGCCTTCAGGAAGTCATTGGTCATGAGGACTCTGATCTCATCAATGGATTAATCCATTTACAGATTAATAATTTTATGGCATATGTTGGGAGGTAGTGGAAACTAGGAGTTGGGGCCCTAGTGGGAGGAAGTTGGTCACTGGGGGGGTTGCCCTAGAAAGGGATATTTTTGTCCCCTTCTTTCTCTCTCTGCTTCATGACTGCCATGAGGTGAGGGGCTGTCCTCTGCATACCCCTCTGTCATGATGTTTTGCCTTGGAGCCAGACAACTATGGACTGAAATCTCCGAATCTATGAGCCAAAATAAATATGTCCTCCTAGGTTGTTTTTCTCAGGTATTTTTCCTGGTGGTAGAAAGCTGACTAACACACTCCAGGATGCCCACGGCTATGCATCTTTCCTTTGAAACACATATAGTTCCACACATAAGAACTGATTGTGGGGAAATAATCCAAGATGTTTATGAAGGATTACAGATTTTAAGAAAAATTGGAAACAACCAAATGTGTAACAACAGAAAAATGTGCAAAGAAATTCTAGAATACCCCACGTATGAATATTATGCAGCCATCCGAATGTTTATGAGAAATTTTTACAACTAAACCTTATCTAGTTTTTAAAGCAAATTGTATATTTATATGATCTCAACTCTGAGGGGGGAAAAATGTGTACAGGAAAAAAAATTGTGGACTTGTTTATTCTAAAATATCTACCGTGGGTTTCATTTTCTTTTTCATTCTTTCACTTTTTAAAATGTCTGCAAAGATCAAGGACTACTTCTGTAACAGCAGGGATCTCCTGGTGTTAATATAGTTCACCAGAGTGGACAAGAGTAATCTGCAGGTCCCGGAGAACTGCAATTCATTAGGAAAGGTGCTCTACCGTCTGTCTGCAGGCACCTGAGGATTAGTGGCTGTGTGTGTTCTGCTTCCCTGTGTCCAGATCCGTCTGTCCTTCTACCTCCTTCCTTTCTGTGTATTTACCTTGAGGGAGCAGCTAGGATTTCTGCAAAATGCAGGGACCCACTGATCACTCTGGATGATGAGGTATAAGGTGAATAAGGTCAGAGATGTCACTTCAACAGTTACCACATGTTCCTATTCAGTTTAGCAAGGAGATGATCAATGGAAGGTATTGGGTGTGGGTATGAACAAGTACACATCTTCAAGGGTGGCCAGAGACCAGGTAAAAACCCCAAATCTCAAGCAACAGCTCCACTGCCCTAAAGCAATGCAGGCCTGAAAACAAGATGGAAATAAGTGATATCCAGTTTTGTAGAATGAGTGGGAAAATGAGCACATTCAAAGGTAGCTAAAGGAAGTATAAACTGATGAAAACCATACTGTATAGCTGTAGGTAGTCTGCATCAAACTACAGGAATGTTTGTATCCTGTATTTCCACTTCAAGAAATTTATCCTAAGATAGGAAAAATAAAAATCTAAATGTGTGGCTTTATGAGTCCCCCACAGTGGAATACTATGCAGCCATTAAAACCATGTTTGAGAAGAACAATTAAGAGATGATATCTATTGTATATGGCCAAGTTTTAAAAGCAGGATATAAAACCGTATATGCAACATAATCTAATTTTGCAGGAAATAAATATATATAAACAGATAAATATATAAATAGATGTTCTGTCACATACAATAATATGTTTTCAACTCAGCAATAACAGTTTTTCCTGATTGGCACCTCTAATTCTTTTTTAGAACAAGGCAGAATATGTAGCAAACATGCATGTCCGGGGAATTCTGGCCTTGCTGCATGACTACTAGAGGAGAACAAGCTTCATTTGGCTGGGTACATTTTATAAACTTAGTTTTTAAGATCAGATTAGTCATACTTCATAAATTCCTGCTGTGTATTTCTATAGGGAAACTTCATCCACATTTAATTGTCTTTCTTAAAGAATTAGCAAAAAGTAGACTTAGCTTGATTGACTCCATCTTGTATTAAGGGTGTCCGCATGCAGCAGGTTTGTCCATAATTCCTCTTTAGATTCCAGGGATGTGTCTAAGGCTGGTTTAATGATGGTTACAGAGGCTCAGCAGAACTCAGGATCAAGCAGAACAATGCCTCCCAGCCCTCGTTTCCCCACTGTCTGACTAGACAGGGGTGGTAGGTTGTCCTACCACCTTGATGTGTGAGGTGCCAGCTACGTCTGATCTGGTACAGTGTCTTCTTTGCCCTATTTTTATTGCTATAGCTGTAGAGAAGAGTCTACCTTTTCCATGACAAATGGTCACCATGGTGACTGCAGCTTTGCAAGGCTTGGGGAGCCAACTCCAGTGAGCACTATCATTTTCCTAGTCAGGCCAAGCTTCATAAAACACCAAGCTGCCTGTGCAGTGTGGCCTGAGTACAGAGACACCTCAAAAGCTCCCTGCTCTGGAGCCTCTCATGCCCTCTGCAGACATCACCATCTCCCATGAAGGCTCCTGTTCCTTAAGAAGAGATAGTCATCAGTTGCCCCCTTTAAGTGTCAATGGGCAAGTGGGACAGGATAGCTGCTGTGGTCTGGGGTACACTGCACTGAAGCCCCAGACCCAGACCCATCCTCGGCAACTCCTCCTTCCTCCCCTAGTCTCCTTCCCTACTCATCCTCTGCCTGATCCCTGTGTAGATGTGCTGCCCTCCGTGTCAGCTCCTTGTCCTGCTGTGACTTCCAGATCATGGGTCTCCCTGCTGAGCCAAAGCCTGGGCTCCTTCTGCCTGCCACCCTTGAGAAGAGTGAACCCCTTCACTGCCAAACACTTTAAAAGGTCTGAATTAATAGCTAATTACCAAGAAGAAGGGGGCAGGGGGAAGGGGCCCAGAGGAGACTCTGGGCAGCGGCAGGAATGATGCCAAACCTCCACTCTGCACCCCACAAACTCGTGGCTACAGTGTAGTAATGGGGTTTGGCTGGGTTCCCTTATCATTGGCCTTCTTCCCTCTGGTTCTCACCCCAAAAGTCCATTTGCGAGGACACTGCTTATCTTAGACTATGAGCTCCTTAGAAGGTGGAATGGGTCTACCCCCAGCACAGGGCTAGATGCAGCCATTTAAAGTCTATAAGGAGAGGAAGGAGAGAATAAGGGAAGAGAGAAAGAGGGGGAAAGAGGCAGAAGGAGATATGCTTTTTCACCCAGCCTCCATGCCTCTGTTCATACTGAAACCTACAGAGGTTGCCACATACAAACTTCTACCTGTTTCTGCCCTGGCCCTTGCTGCTGTCAGCTCCCCTGGTCTCGCCATCTGGCAGTGCCCTGGAAACCCAGCCCGCTCACAGCTGCTTGCGCTGTGGCCGTCCGCTGCATGTGCATCCGTCTTGGGTCCACACCTCAATTGTGCGCTGTTCTTCTCATAGGTGGTGACTAATGGACGCTGGCTGCAGCCTTGATTGATTGAGTGACAGAGTAGCCAGGGTCTGAGGCACCCTAGTGACTCTTTGGAGAGGAAAGGAGAGTCCAAGGCAC
The DNA here is from genome assembly GCF_052094955.1 of Ictidomys tridecemlineatus. Taxonomy (NCBI): domain Eukaryota; kingdom Metazoa; phylum Chordata; class Mammalia; order Rodentia; family Sciuridae; genus Ictidomys; species Ictidomys tridecemlineatus. Next base: position 85,446,364 of record NC_135488.1, on the reverse strand, counting down.
ATTCCAAGCCTTGTCAGCGCTGGCTTAGCCCCTTGTGGTGTAAAATCTCACGCCTGGAGCCCTGTACTCTCCTGGTGCCAGCTGCAATTTTATTGGTGGTCTGTGACTTCAAAGGCCTCCCCTTCTGCATGGCTGGGCTAGGCAGGCTGAGCAGGCCTGTGCCCAGGGCACTGAGGAACTCCCCTGGGGACCTGGACCCAGCCTTCTCTCTAGCCTGCCCTGCCTCTTTCTTTCATATCCATAAAAAATCACTTTCCCAGTTCACTTTGTGGCCATGCAGATGGGGTGTAACCACCTATTTGGGAGACTTCATCAACCTACATGTCCCAGGTGTGCAGGCAAGACACTGCCGACCAAACATCTGTTCACTGTCCCAACAAGTTCCATTAAAATTTTTTTTTTTTTTTTTTGGTATTGGGAATGGAATCTGAAAGCTAAAGAAGAGAAGCTAAAGAAGGAAAAGCCACCCTCCAACCTACCCAGGATCTTGCTGGAGATGGAAACTAATGTGGATGGAAACATGACAGCAGAAAAATACACACTGTTTTGAAGTCTGCCCACCTGGGAGTCAAGCCACATTGAAAATCAATAAGGTCCAATTTACTATTGAGCTACATCCCTAGTCCTTTTTTCTTTTCAGGCAGGGTATAACTAAGTTGCTCAGGCTGGTATTGAACTTGTGATCCTCCTGCTTTAGCCTCTTGAGTCACTGGTCTATAGAAAGCTGCTGGTGTCTCTCTCTGGCAGTTCTGAAACTCAAAGAAATGTTCAAGACGCACTCAGCATTAGAATCTCAACTCTGACATTTCCCAGCTGTGTTCCTTTGGGAGATCCCCAACCCCTCTATGCCTCAGTTTCCTCATGGGGATTAGTTAATAAATCTGAATAGTTCCTGGCACCTGGTAGGTGTTTTGGAAATGTCTGTTATTATTATTATGGTCATGCATATGCCTCATCTTGTTGACTGATTCCACGTGAGTACATATGCCCTGCCAACAAATGAGATGACAGTGTTCACTGTTTCTTTCCCCCATAACACCAACAGGCACACTGGCACACCAGTCCAGAAGGATGTGGTGGCAAGAGTGGCCCAGCTCCTACTTTGTCTTTCTATTTGATTAAGTGAACATGGACAAGTTTGTAAGCCCATGAAATCCAGGTTAATCATGGACAGAGGGGAGCTAAGAATAACCTGTTTTACCCAGTGGCATAGAATTTACATGAAGTTTAAGGAAAGTTACTAGTAAATAGGAACAAAGTAGAGTGCCCAGGCCCACAGGAGGCACCTGGTGCATGCTTGTTCTCCTGGGGCTGTGCACTCGGTAGCTAAATAAACACTTGGTGGGATGAGGTCCTTCTGAAGAGTATAAACTGGGCAGTGGCATTAGTCACCGGCTTCACCTGCCACCACTGGCCACACCTTCTATAGTGGCCACACTTAGAATACACTTAGATGAGCTGACAGACACGAACCCCTTGAGAACAAGGACTGTATCTTCTCCTTCACACTTGCTAGCATTTGGTACCACTCCATGCAAACCTCATCAGACATGACCCCAGCAGAAGTGGCCCCGGCTGTCTAAAATACTCTCCAGAGGAAAAGTAAGAGAAGCTAAAGAAGGAAAAGCCACCCTCCAACCTACCCAGGATCTTGCTGGAGATGGAAACTAATGTGGATGGAAACATGACAGCAGAAAAATACACACTGTTTTGAAGTCTGCCCACCTGGGAGTCAAGCCACATTGAAAATCAATAAGGCATCAAGGCCGGGAGCTCAGAGAGCCAACTGGATACCTGCTTGGGCCTCCTTTAAAGCAGGGAAACCTTTGAAGTTGCAGATGACCAATAAAAATACAGCTGGCATTTACAGCTTCAATCCCTCCTGCCTTTGCTTTTCCCTACACTGCTAAAGCTGCAGACAAAGCTGCCCCAGGCAGAAATCTAGGCCTAGGAGCATAGGACCACTTCCCTAAGGACAGTGGCTCCTGGTGTCCACTAACCAGGGATTGTGATCAATTGTAAGCATGCTGGCACATTCCCAGGACAACCTCATCTTACTTCTGGCCATCAGAGGCAGTGGTTGAGGGGATCTCGAAGCATATAAGATAAGCTCCGTTAGAAGAGGTCTAAGTTGTGGCCTGCTAAGCCCCAGGGAAGCTCTTGCCCTTCTGTGAGACCCTTTTTGTATTTGGTATGCTTTCACATCCACTGCTTCATTCTGTTTGTTTTTCATGCCTCTGACATCAGGAGAAGAACAGGCCCACTGAAACGACCCCCTCTGCCAAAAGAGGGAGCAATCAAGACACAACAGAGTTAAGAGACTAATCTAAAAAGGCCGCAGAAATAACAGTAAATGGGCACTAGACCCTGATTCTGCCAAATGCCTAAGTGAAAGGTGCCACACTGAAGGCTCTTTTCATTGTTTTTTCTATTCACCATCCATAGGAAGTTCCATGACCTTACTTTTCATTCAATACGTACATAACAGGTTCTCAGGACCAGGGCCTCATGGTCTAGTCAGGAATATAAGATTTAGAGACATAAAACTTCCAGGAAAAAAGCTATCTCAGAGTGCATGGAGGATGTTATACTATACAATATATATGGGCAATGTCAGGCCTAATGACCAAGCTGAGCTAATGTCAATAAACAGAGAACTATTAGGAAATTCATTAATCAAGGTCTTGTTTATACTCCTATTTGTCAACCAAATTATTTGTTTGACTTGTGGCCTCCTTGGTTTATTATGGTCATTTCTGTCATCAGCAGAGCTGAGCTGATGGAATTTCACACATAGGAAGAAAGGTCTGCACATGGCCTTGCTATGCTGTCTTGGTCAGCCTTCCCAGGATAAGAGCTCTTGGCAGATCTGAAGTCTGTGTTCAGTTAACAGCCACTCTTTATAATCCAGTGATTTGGTGGATCTTAATTGATTTGCTAATCACTGCTTCCTGTTTCCAGAAATAAACTGGGGAAGCTGACCTCTGAAGCATGCTCCTGCTCTTGGGGGAATGTCCTCAAAAAGCCACTCCGGGATGAAAACACAGCAGCAGGGCTAACAGGAGGACTAGCAGCTTTCCAAGGCCACCTAACATCCTACCCCATCTGGTACTGGTCTCCACCTTTTCTCGCTGTCCTTGCACCCCCACCTCCATGCACACACTGTCTTCTTCTTCACTTGTTTCACACCTGAATCTCCCACTGCCTTTCCTCAATCCCAGCCCCAAAGACAAGCTCCTCCAGAAATCTTCCTCCTATCCACATAAGCCAGAACTGCTCAGTCCCAACAACGGTCTCTGCTCCATAAGCACCTTTCATACACAGCTTTGTGAAATGTGCCCTTCAACTGGTAAAGGTGTGTAAATTCTTTGCCAACCTTACACGTCTCACAGCTCTGTATTCTAGTTCTTTGACCCCATTCCTCCACCAACTCACATACATGTGTTTGTTCACATGCACTGCTGGCCCAATAGAGTGTAAGCTACTCAGTACAAATGGAACCATGTCATGAAGGGGTTTGCCTCCCCCCAGGACAGTTAGATATCCCTACTTAAAGCCCTGCCCTTAAGCAAATAGAGAATGAAAATTACCTTGGTAAGGAGCAGCGCCATTCCCCACTTTTATCTCTTATGTTGTGCTAATTTCTGCGGTTTATGCCTTCTCTGAGGTGGTGCTTCCTGTTTGGGAAATAAATGTGAAATGATTTCTCCATTACAAGTGACAGATCACAGTAGGTTTCTGGGTAGCAGGCAGGGAAACCACCTCATAAAAGTAGACATCCTTTATTACTTTGAAGGGAAAAAGAGCGAAGGTCCTTGTGGAGAGTGGGATCAAGGATTGGATTTCTTCAGAATCATTGAGTAATATCTATCCTCAGCAGCTGCCCTATGGATTCTGACACATCTCAAAAAAACAAGCGTCTGGAAAATGTAGCAGAATCTCTTACCTTCTGCAAAAAGCTACTGTGCAGTCTGCTCCTTTGTAGTTGTATTTTTTTTTTTTTTAAGTCAAGCCATCTTGGAAAAATCAGAAAGCAGATGCGCTCATAATTGAACTTGGCAAGAGCAATAGAAACCTCGTTATGGGTGTTACAGGCACTCGCACCTCAATTAACCTGCAGGGTGAGGGGCTGTTGGTTTCTCTGCACAGATGTCTGGGGATAAGAGAGTCTCAGAGGGCGAGAGATTTGGGTACCCTGAGACCCCTCCAGAAGCTGAGGGCCTGAGACCTCCACCCAGCCTGGACTCCCTCTCTGGGCTTTGGAGTCTCACGTCCAGGGAAATCCCTGGACCCAGGGCCCCGCTCTGACGAAGCCCTCTATGCCTGGTGGTCCACCTCAAAGCAGACCAAGCGAGAACCGAGGCTGGCTCTGCTCTGACAAGTACGACCTGGTGCCGAATTTTACTGTCCGCCATTTACCATTCTGACGGGGAAAACAAATTTAAAACACCTGGACATTTATGTCTCTGATGGGTCGAGTTGCACTGTTCCATTATATTAAATAAGCCAGGCTGTGGGCTTCAAAGGCCGCCGGCCTCCTGGAGGCAGCCAGGGTGCAGGGCCTTTGTTCGCAGCTCTTGGAGCGGGTGCCTGGGCCCACCTGCGCCTGCGCCTGCGCCCTGCCCCTGCCGGGAGCGCCAGCTGCGCCGCGTGCCCAGGACTCTGTGTTGCGCCTGCGCCATGGTCTCCCTGACAGGGCGGACCTCACAGCCGGCTAAGGAGTGATTCTGGTTGCTTTTCCTCTCCTCTCCCTCCATACACGTGGAACTTGAGCAGCTATCAACATTTGCCCGGGCTTGAGTTCCAAAGGTTGATTGAGGTTTCCTCTGTCACCAAGCCGCTCACTGGCAAAGTGACTTGGAGACATGGTTTCTTCATCTTTGTTAAGAGGACATCAGTGGCGGACAGCTGTTTGCGTGGCTTGCTCCCCTCCCCAGCCACACGGTGTTCTCAGTGCACCCCTGGCCTCCAGATTTACTCAGAGGCCAGAACTTGGAAACTCAAGAGGCAGTTCCTGCGAGTTTAATTTCCTCTCCTGGAATAAAAAATTTAAGAACTCCAAAAAGCCCTAAAGGTGATTTGCCTCTTCAAATTATAGCACTAAAGTCACGCCACCAGCAGTCATATATAGGTCAGAAGTAGACTCAGTCCTGGCCTGGATGTTGTTGAGTTCATTGGCCCCAGAGATACTCAACTAAACTATCCCAGGGGGCCACTGGGCTAGAGGAATCAGCAGCCAGAGAGGCCACTCCACTACCTTACCCAGACCCCCAAGTTGGAAGGGCCTTTGGTCCCCCATACTACCAAGGACAGGACATATCCACCTGTATGTACAGTTTGCCATCCCTCCAAGCCTCAGGGGAGCCTTTGAGATTTAGACTGGTTTGCTTTGCACCTATGAAAGTTACTCTACTGTACACCAGAGTGGGAAGGACCTTCAGGAGCCCAGAAAATTAGAGTATTTAGAAGAAATCCTCTGTTAACCCATAATAGGACACCAATGGCAGATGTTGGAGGTTGAAGCAGTCTCCAGAGAGCTCCTGACCAAAGCCTACCTTCAGGCAGGAATGGTACTCATCCCCATATTAAGTCTGCAATAAAAACCCAAAGGAAGGTATGAATATGAGTGCCTCACCTGGTCTGCTCTAATGAACTCCACTTATTTCTGATCCTACTTACTTATAATTAACCGGATTCTAAACTGACCTGCTTGGGAAGTTTTCCTTTCTTAAGCAATAATGATAATACTTTCCTTTTATTATGTGCCTATTTCCACAATGTGGTGCTGCATAACCCCTTGAAATAGGTGAGGTAGGTATTAATGTCACTATTTCACAGATTAAGCACTCAGCATAAGGTAATGCCAAGGTGAAACTCTTCTAAAAGCCAGGTCTCCGGAGTATCTGTCATGGTCTTATCCTCACCCCATAATGCTATAAAATAGTTCTTTCCCCAGCTGCAATTGAGCCTACACCATTTGCTTGTTCAGCAATTTTATTTTTTAATTAAAAGCATGTGTTGCATTCCCAATTATACAGATAAAAAGCATGAGATAAGATTATGTTTAAAATGTGATTTCAACTTTGAAAAAGTATGTGTATGTTATACTTACATAAATAACCCAAATAAAATACATCAAAATATTAACCTTGGTTATATATGGATGGTGAGAATGTGGTTGACTTCTACTGTCTTCCTTTCACCTCTGTGTATATTTTTAAGACTTTTAAGTATGTGTTAATTTTGAATTTTAAAACAAGTTAATTTAAAATTTGAGTTCTGGCTCAGGAGACTGTGCAAGAGTAAGCTTCAGCTCAGCACCATCTGCGTCATCATGAGTTTTAAAATGGCACCAATCCAGTTGGGATGGCAATTACCAAGAGAAAGCATGCAGTTTAGCACCCCAAGCAAAGCTCCAAATTAATGGCTGTTAGCCATCACAATGGTCGATTTCTCAGGGATCATTCCAATTAGGATCTTCTCTGTGGCTTACAACACCAGCCCTCTGACTTCAGACAAGGAGCATCTGCAGCACAGCTGGAGCAGCTGGTTTGGAAAATCAATCACTGCCCAACAACTGTGCAACTGATGGCCCATCAATCAGAAACATAAGGCGCTTGCTCCATTTATAAAACACATACATTTGCTTGCAAATCTGCAAATGCAATAAGCAGCCTGAGTACCTCCAATGCTGGAAAAATGGCAGCACCAGTCACTTTTGCCTGTAAAGAATCATGGACTGGCATCTCTAAATGGAGGGGTTCTACTGCAAGAGCCTGGGGAAGACCCCCACTGACCCCTAAAGCCTCTGCTATCCACAGGGACCCTGAGTCCTCTTAATACACCCAAGGCCAGCTTTGAGATTTCTATTGACCCTGACAACTATCATGCTATAACTCTGTGAGAACCCATTCATACCTGAGGAATTTGAGATTTTCTAAAATGGCTTTTTTTTTTTTTTTTTTTTTTTTTTTTTTGCCATTTTAGACAGCCCATCACACACATCCCTGGCCCCTGCCAAGACTGTTTAACTTGTTCCTCTCTGTGTAATATCGATGATGATGAACATCACATGCTGCTTTGTGATTTATAAATTATCTCATTTGATTCTGAAAATTCTATGTAGTAAACATTAGCACTAACAGAAAAGATGAGGAAACTAAAAGGGAACTAGGAAGAAAGAATGTTGTATAAGTATTTGTCAGTGATATGCTCAACTATGCTAAGCACTTTTCCAATAAGAGATGCTTTATTCTTAGGACAATCCTGAAAAATGTCTATATTCTAGGCCCATTTTACATATAAGGAATTAAGACTCAGAAAGGAAAAAGAATCAGAGAAGTTGTGAGACATAAGCGATGCGATGGATATAGACTGGGATTTAAACCTGGGACATGTGATTGCACATCCTTAAATTTTTTCCAGCTATAGTTTTGTTAATTGACATGTAATAATATTTATGGGGCATAATGGGCTATTTCAACACATGTACAGTGTGTACTGATCAAATTAGCATAATTATGACTGAGGTTCTATGAGTATGTTAAGGGCATAGTTCTTAAAGTCATATAAGCTTTTCTGGTTGATCGATAATTTGGAGGTCTTGATTTCTTTTCTGGAGGGAAGACTAGACCAGAAATATCTCTGAATGGCCCAGCCTGAAGTCCAAACTCATTCCTAAGAATAGTTCCCCATGACCTAGCCTTGCCCGTCAGCCCCAAAGCTAGAACTCGGGGTTCTGAGAGAAGGCCACCTTCTCTCAGATTCTGCTTTCTCAGCCCAGAACTGCAGGCTGTTTGCTCCAGAAAGGATAATTTCTGAAATCCCAGGACCCACCTGCTCTGATTCGGTGGAGGAAAGAGTAAGCTGCCTCTACCGAGGCTTTTACATCCTTTCTCTCCATGAGCAAGGAACACATACCATTGGGTGGGCAGAAGGGAATGCTGCTGTGGCTCCATTCCTGCTCTGAGCAATGCAACCGTGGAATTACAACATCATCAGAAAACTTCAGGCAGCAGAAGCAGACTGCCAAACCACATCACGCCTGGGGGTGAGCCGTGAAACACCGGGGCAAGCGGTGCCCAGAGAGTTTGGCTGGGTTAATGGTGTTCAGAAATAATAATTGTAGAGAGCAGTTATTGAGCATTTACATGTGCCAGGTGGAAAAGCGATTGAACTTTCCTGTATGGCTCCAAGGGAGGGCCACAGGGAAGAAGCAAAAAAGGACACAGACTTCAGGACGTAAAGGGAAGAACAGAGCTACGCAGAGAAACAGAAGGCTGCATTGGTGGGTAATGGGATCTCCTCACTGGAGCTGTTCTTTCACAGTGTGGAGGAGTCCTTTCTATGATGCTTTAGATATAACTATGGGATAGAGGAGCAGAGAGTAATATTTGAAGATCTTTAACATCCCTGTCAACAATGAGGTGCCTATGATTCTACTTCTGTGTTTTAGCCACCTGTCTTCTCTCTTCCATTCTTCAAACCAAGCCATGCTGACATTTTCCAACTGGTAGTTGCTATATCCCAAAAGCTCCTACAGGGACAGGAGCACGAGGACTTCTTTTCCCTGTATCTTCCCACAAAGATGGGAACATGGTGGTGTTAGTTCACGTTCAGAGGCCTTCCTACAGTCCAGAACACAGCAACATTAGATAAAACCTAAGATGAGAGTGTTAAAGACAGACCTCCAGTAGCTCAAAATCACATAAATATCTCCAAGGACCTGAAACAAACAAACAAACAAAAAAATAAGACCAGCTAGCAAACAGCTGCAGCATAGCTCTTGCAGGATAGCAAGCCCTAAAAGTGCCCAACAGAGGTAAAAAGCCGGATTCAGACCCATGGTCCAAAATCAGGGTTGGGCTGGAGTTTGCCTGTTTGTGAAATGAGGTAGAAAATAGCTCTGACTGCTGCTGAGGCTCTGATTGACCTGGAGGGTCAGGGAAACAGTGCAGTCTCTAAGCCAGGACCCAGGGCCAGCTCCAGCTGGCTTGAGATGGGAGACCCAAGGCACAACACCAGGCCTGGACTATAGGACTTTAATGTATCTACATACATGAAATCCAGGACTCAGGACCTCTGCAAAACTGCTAAATGGGAGACGTGGGGGAGGGAAAGAGAGAGAAAACGCCAAAGTCCATTCAAAATGAGCTTGTGAACAAAAATTCCAAAACACCTAAGGAAAACTAACCTTTAGGGGGAAAAAAACTCTATTGGGAAGTGTATTCATTCCAAAAGAAATAAAAATAAAAGAGAATTCCCAAAGCAAAATTAAAATAAATATATTTATGTAGAGGAGGCAAAACAAAAGAAGAAATTATATTTTTTAAAAATTATGTCACAGAACATAAACAAGTCAAGAAGACAAAGATATAAAAATAAATAAAACCCAAAACAATGAAAGTAAAAAATATAGTTAATAAATTAAAAATTTAGTAGAATAGCTTTTATATGACATACAGTTAAAGAGAGAAAAAAATGAATTAGAAAATAGTACCAAGGTATTTACTCAAAATGTAGCATAGAGTGAAAAATAAATTGTATATGCAACTTAAGAGACCTGGAGGATAGATTGAGAGACTCAAACACATGTTTGATAGAAGTCCCACTTTAAAACAAAGAAAGCAGGAATAACAGAAGTAACAGAGACAGTGCAGGGAATTTTCTGAAACTAAGGAGCTATAACTCACCAAATTTAAAGTAGTCACTGAATACAGATGAGGATAAACATCCGAGTGAAACTGCAGACCATCCAGGAGAAGAGGAAAACTATAAAGTTCCTGGAACTGGCCCTATCAGAACTCAGAAAAGGAAAACTCAGGGAAGCCCAGGGCTGGAAGCTGTAAATTCTTGAACTTGTTTCTACAACAGGGAGATCGGCCCCATCAGCAGGAAGGAGCAGGAGTGAGGAGCTGCGGCCACTGTCCTGAGCCTGAATTTGCAGTCTGATGTGCAGAGAAGGCCTGTCATGCTGGGTTCTGGGGAAGCTGTGTCTGTTACGCCCCACTTATATGCCACAATGCCCCAGGTTTTTTACACAAACTCTCGGAGCCATTGTAGCTGTCTCTGGCATTTGGGATGAACACAGAATCCAGAATTTCTTCTTCTTTTTTTTTTTTTTTTTTGCCACTGAAATAATCCCTGATTCCCAAAGAAGCAGGTCTTTTGAAAGGCAATGGATTCCTTTCTTGGCAATTACCAATTGCTGGTTTTCTTTATTTCGTAACTTTCAGTTTTTCCCACAGTTTGTCACTCTGGAAAAAATGTGGAAATGGGGCTTTCACATGTTTGAGATGGAGAACACTCTCCTGTTGGAAAAAATGAAATCTCTGACCTGGAGCCCCAAGTGTGAGTCAAACTTTCCACAGAATCAAGATCTCTACTTGCAACTTGAGAGGCAAAATTAAGTTGTAATATTCCAGCAAATAGCTACAGCCATTCAGAATGCTACTCCCGGCTCCTTGGCTGGATCACAAACCAATGCAGAGGCAAATTTAATTACCTGTCAGGAACTAAATAAAAGGTTTGCTTCATCTAATACTCCCAGCGTGCGGGACAGCTATGAAAACAAGTCTGACGCTCAATCGATTTGCTGTTTACAGAGGCCCAAAGAGGCACTGAAAACATACAAATGGGCTACTTGAAGCTTTGGGAAGTTTAAATATTCTTTAGTGCATGTGCTCCATCTTCCTGAGCTAGACTCAAAGCCACTGCCTACCACCAATAGGTCTTGCATCTATGCCTTAAAAAAATCCAATAATCTTTCCTTTCTGGTGCCAAAAGTGGCTGGTGAGTCCCAGTGCACTAGGTTATCCACAACAGGATGCTCACCTCTCCTAGAGAGAATCCTGCCTCCTCATCAAAACCTGCAGGCTGCCTTTATCCCCAGCGGCCCCAGCCATCAATGAGTCATGGTAGAAAGACTGTTTTGGTACCAGGAGACTTTGGTGAGCAAGGCTAAGTTCAGATCCATTGCTCTTAACCTCAGTTTCCCTGACTGACACCTGGGGAAACCTTCCCTGCCTATTTGCAGGGGTGTCACAAGCCTGAGCATACTAATTGTTTCAAAGGAGCTGGGCCATGTAAGGAAGTCTTCTTAATGCAGATTAAAACCTGCAGGGTTATTTCATTGCCTGGATTTGAAGGCCCAGAGACAGGGAAAGAGCAATTTCTGTGTTCACAAACGTGGAAATGGCAGCTGTGAGTAGCACGCTGAGGTCAGAGGGAAGGGGAGGACAGAGCCATGGTGTGGACTGTGCAGGGAGATGGGCAGAGGCAGCTGGCTCCCAGCACAGCCCAGGGGGGACCTGGCCATCCAGTCCTCTCCTCCAAGGCTTTGCAGAAAGAAGTGTGGGCCCACAGATGAGCTCAAGAGGACCCCACTCAGCTTTAGGAAACCCCAAGAAGCTACAAAAGCCGTAGTTGATTAGAAACAAAGGGACTGAGGAAAAGAAATTCAATTAAAACTATTTTTTTTTCCTGGGCCTAAAGTCAGCAGTATTGATTTTCAGAGTCAGGACCCTGCATGGCTGTATGCATTACTTAACTTCTCAGAGTCTCCGTTTCTTTACTTATAAAATGGACTTTGAAAAAGTAATTAACTTTTTAAAGTGATAATCACTTAGGTGAACAACTCTTGTACCTTAAGGTTTCTGCCACTTTTCACCAGGAGCCTAGAGGATTTCAGTGGATGTACAAATTCATTTGTGCCCCCTGAATGCTTGGGAAGGGTGTTACAGAAAGGGCAGCCTGGGGCCCCCTAAAGCCAGTTCAGACCTGCAGCAGTCTCCTCAGCCCCGTCTCATCAAGCCAAGTGGGCACAGTTTTTCAACTTAAAGACACCAGGTCCTGGCATGAATATCCTGAACTTGTATGGGATTGATTAAAACAGGGTGTCTCCATCTCCCCTAAACTTGGACCCCCGGGTACTGCCACCACTCCCAGCAGCACTCCCAGGACCAGAGAGGCCTCAGGTCTCTTTCTCGCCACACCCCTACCAGATAGGGCCTGGTGTATGCTTGACACAACTGGGCCAGCACCAAAGCCTGTGACTCTGTCACTCTTCTGGCCCTTAATAGGTAGGGCCACAGGAGCTCTGCCCACATCCCCACCTCCCTGTTCTTCACAGATCTGCTCCAAGTGTACTTCTTCATCTGGCCACAAAGAACCTCACCCTCCACCTGGCCAAGTTCAGGGAGGCTCCGGATACCCCACACTGCTGGCCCTGAGCTAAAGATGGAAGATGGCAGCGTCTAGAGAGCCCTAGACTCCCTTTTCCAAGATCAGGGAGAAGAAAGGTGCTCCCTGCGCATCTTTAAGGAACTGGTGATCAGGAAGACACAGCATTCTCTAGTTCTCTCCTTGGTGTTGTTTTTTCCTAAGCGGTGCTAATAAAAATCCCTAACCCACGTGGCAGCCCCACTGCTCATCAGCTATTAGCTGCCCTCAGGCTGTGCCAGTCTGTTTATATTATAAATAAAGGCTGAAATATGCAGCTTGCTCCATGCAGGCTCCTTAGGGGCTGATGGGAGCAGAGCCAGCCCCCTCTCTCCTGCTTGCCCTCCCCCTACTGGGCAGAACAGAACCCTTGCCTGAAGCCAGCTCCTTTGGACATTAACAAACCACTACAAGGACCTGCAATCCATCCCTGGAATCCAGGTTTAATTATTTAGGAGGAAGAGTGCTTTTTGCTCCCCCCAAGCTCTGTAGGCCCCCAGAGCCCGTGGAATCATTGTTCAATGCTTATTACCGCCGCAGGCCCCCGGGCGCGGTGTTGCAGAGACCTCATTTCAATATTTACCACTTAGATCACTTAAGGGCTGTCAGCTTTAATAACATTTTATCAATTGGATACTTATATTATTCACGGCTTCATAAAAATAACAAGACCTGCCTTGGCATTTCAATCATACCCAGGCTAATTTTGGTGACTGCTCAGGGATTTCGTTTTTATTAACATTTAGATCCACTGTGACTGATCCTCTTCCTGGATGCCTAGTATGGAGGTGGCCACACCGGCAGGCGGGGAGGAACAAGCTGCAGAGCTCTTTGCTGTGGGCCTATGGCCTGGGGAGGCACAGAGTTGACACACGAACTGGCCAGGCTGAGACCCCTGCCCAACTGTGTAACTCATTCTCAGTAGGTGGAGTGGCTCAGGGCTCTGTCGGTGGAAAACTGTCCTCCAGCCCTTGACAATCTGTCCCAGCCTTTTCCTCCCTACTCCTGGGCTGTAGCCTCTATTCAAATGTAGCTCCATGGGGACAGCCTCCACTCTGCCCTCCACCTGCAGCATTCCGAGGTCACCTCCATCACCAAGTCCTCCCCTGCTCCCAAGAGCCTGTGTCAGGGTGGGTGCTCAGTGTGTGTCTTGGGAGACAGAGGTACCTCTGGCCCTTCTGGTTGTTCCCTGTGCTGATTCTGATGTCCTCTTCTCTCTCGGGCTACAGAGTTCAGCCTTCCTTGAAGCCACCACTCCTTTCCCTTCTGCCCTCCCTCAGGAACATGGTCCATGCTTCCTCGCTCTTCCAACATTTTGCTTTCTGGGCCAAAAGCTGGCAAACCTCTTCCTGTCTCTAAGGGGTTTGCTGTTGCTAGTAGCTACATGGCAATTCCATGACTTTTATATAGTCATGATCTTGGCTACACCCCCCAGAAACGTTGCCCGTTTAGAGGAAACACCATTTTGTGCAGTGGCTGCCCCGTGTCCAGTGGCTCCTGCCTCCTGTCACTACCTCTCTTCTTTACTGCTCCCCAGGCCGGGCCTCCTTCACTGCCCCAGGGGCCCTCAGCTATGCCCCCTCAGCAGCCTCCTCCCTCGTCTCTCCTCCCTCTCCCTCCAACCTGTTCTCCTCCCAAATGCCATGGGTCTTTTATTCATGGCTTAGAATGCTTCTGTGGATTTTTATTGCCTTCAGAACCAAACCCAAAGTCTCCACCCCTCTGCCTCTGCGCTCCGTGCCTCCACTCTTGGCCTCATCCACAGCCCTTCTCAACTTACAGAGCCTTTGCAGTACCTCCCTAGAATGCCCTTCCCATTGCCCTGCACATGGCCAACACCAGTCTCTGCTTTAATGTCATCTAAAAGACACCTCCCCAACGCCTTCTGTAATGTTTATTTCTCCTTCCATCCTGGTCATCATCTGTCTTGGTCTTTGTAGTCTCCTTGGGACTGATCACAACTTACAATTTTTAAATCATCTTTGTTAATTTAGTTTCCTTCATGAACTCAGAGACTAAAATGGGTACATAGTAGTTGTTTAATAAAAATGAATGGATGAACTTATCCCATTCCCTTATTCCTTTTCTCTTATGAAAATCCCACCTCCCTCAGCCACCTTCCCTCTCACATTATCTTGAATATACTGATAAAGGTAATCAGACTCTTATGGACCAGTCAATTGTTGGAAAATGTCAGACTAGTGTTCACAGCCCATCATCCATAGTGCTTAGGGACACAGGCACAGAAGGCAGACTGGGCTCACTTGTCATTTTGTGCTCTTGGGTAGGTCCCTGAACTTTTTCTGTGCTTCTGTCTGTTCATCTGCACCTGGGGACAAATGGTTATTGTGAGGATTAAATGAGTTGATATGTGTACAGTGCTTAGAGCAGTGCCTGTCCCAGAACAAGTGCTCCATAAATGCCAGCCAGTACTTTACATTGAGAATGGCCCTCTCCATTCACAGAGAGAGTTGATCCCTCTTCACTTGCCCTGCTCATCCCACCCTGCCCAGAGACTTGGGAGGCTGGTCACCATTGACCACTCCCAGGGAAGGGCATCCAATGAAGCTCAGACTCCCTTGCTTCCCTGCAGTGGAGGCTGCAGGTGGGGATGGGTAGAGGCTGGGGTGGATCCTTGCTGCAGGCTCACCAGGCAGACCTATCTCTACAGGGGAGAAACACACTTTCTTGCAAGAAGCATCTTCTCATTCTTACCTGCTCTGTAAAGCAGGCTCCTGGATCACCTTGCAAAGCCAATTCCTTGCAATAGGGGCCTAAGGAACTCAGTTTCTCCCAACGCTCCCAGGAAAGGGTTGCCACATCCGCACGCCCCGTGGATCCACCAATGCCCCTGAAGAGAAGGGCTGGCCTTTCTTGTTACGCATGAGGCAGGTGAGAGCCTGGCCTGCTGCCCCTCTTCTAGCTGGAATCCTTCAAACAGCAATGTTGTGGGGTTGCCAGGCCCCCTTTTGTGCCCATAAGCAGTGTCGGTTCTGTCAGTATATTTGTCTATTGCTTGAAGCTTCTATGACTATTAGGGAGGTTGCAGGGCTGCAAGGTTCCCAGCCTCCTGGGGCTGCATGCGTTCTCATGCACATGTGTGTGGAGCCATGTGAAGTCAGACTTATCCTTTTGACACCCTGGGTCATCTGGGTTCTGTCCTCCCAAACGTTCTAAATTGCAGGAGAAATTGCCCTGACAGAACCTCTCGCTGACAGACAGTGTCTTTTGTTACACAGGGGGTGTTGATCCTTCTCTAATCAACAGCTTAATTAAGTCTGCTGAGATGAAAGCGTCATTTTTACTTTGGGAGCTAATATTTATAGACAACCCTCTCCCCGGCCCCTGCGCTGGAGGTGTTAACAACTTGAGAGCTAAATCAAATAAAAATTATAAAACTCATTTCTTCACTCTACAAAAATCACTGGCAAACTCAGAACTCTCCAGACTGTGAGCAGCTCCATAAAGCAGATTTGTTCATGCCACAGAGCCCAGCCCAGGCTTGGCACACACTGGGCACTTGGGAAGCATTTGTTGAAGTTTGAAAAAGCACAGAGTCTTTTGGATGGTTCCCTTCTCTGGCAGGAATCAGTATGGCACGGTGGTGAAGAGCTTGGCTTGGGAATTAAATCCTAGCAGTCTCACCCCTCAGCTCTACGACCTTGAGCGAGCTGGGGAACATCTCTAAGCCCCAGTTTCTGTGGCTATAAAATGGGACAGTAATAGCACCTATCTTAAAGCCCACAGCACTGCCTTTGGCCCATAGAAGCACATTTAGCACTGGCTACTAGGAGCAGAAGTGGTGTCAGTAGAGGTGGAGGTGCCAACCTCAGAGCCTCTACTTCTATGGAAAGGTCTGCCAGGCAGCTTTTAAGATGTCTTGTTTCCCAGACTGCTCAGTTCTGTTAGCAGTGTCTTAGGGAAATGCAAATCAAAACCATAATGAGACACTACTCCGTGCCTGCTTGGCCAGCTATAATAAAGAAATCTGGAAAATAACAATGTTGGCAAGGATGTTGAGAAATTGGAATTCTCATACATTGTTGGTGAGTTCAATGGTGCAGCCACTGTGGAAAACTGTTTGGGGGTTCCTCGAAAAGTTAAACATAGTTCTATCATACATCCAATAATTCCTAGGTATACGACTTAGTCTGTTCAGGCTAGTATAAAAAGTACTGTCATTTGTAAATAATAGAAATTTATTGCTTCTAGTTCAAGATCAAGTAGCCAGCAGACAGGGCCTGGTCAGGGTTCCTTCTGTGTGTCCTAACAAGATGGGGGAAGGAAGTCCCTTCAAACCTCTTTTATAAAAGTACCAAGCCCATTCTTAAGCGCAGAGCCCTCATGACCTAATCTCCTAGAGAGGCCACCTTTTAATATCATCACAAAGGGGATCAGGTTTCAACAGGAAATTTGGAGGGACACTAACATTCAGGCAATAGCAGTATACATCCAAAAGAATTGAAAGGCGGCTCAGACAGACACTTGTATATCAGTGTTCATAGCAGGATCATTCATATTAAAAATATAGGATGAACATAAATGCCTGCCAACTGGTATATTGAATAACAAATGAAGTGTACAGTGGAATATTAATTAGCCAATAAAAGGAATATAATTCTAACACATGCCACAACATGGATAAACCTTAAAGATATGCTAACAGAGTATGCCACATATTGTTGATTCCATTTATATGAAATGTGTAGAACAGACAAATCCATAGAAAAATAAAGTAGATTAGTGGTTTCCATGATTATCTACCCCTTTATAGTTGGGGATCTAGGAAGAGACTGTTACAGGGTTTCTTTTGGGAGTAATGGAAATGTTCTGAAATTAGTGGTGATAATACTAAGAGCCACAGAATTGTGGGCCTCCAAAGCTCACGTTCCACAGGTCAGAGGGACAGAAATGGGTCACCCAATGCCCATTTCTCCCAAGCAAGGAGCTCCCTGCAGCACTAACCATTGTCTAGCTAACACATGTTCTCCTGAATGTCCCACTGATCTTCACATTGACTAAACGCCTCACACACAGGGCAGTGAGGAAGTCCCTGTTTTCACTCATTTGTCTCCTCCTGCCCCATGTAAGAAGGCTTCTTGTGACGTTCAGAGGCTTTAATGCACAAAGATGAATGAGGTATTGGGGGCAGCTGTAAAGAAACAGGAGAGGAGGAAGGTTTTCCATTTCGGATATTGGGATGAGAGGTGAGACAAAGGGAGGCACCAAGGAAGGGAGTGGAGAATGGACAATATATAGAAGGAACCACGAGGAGTCCTGCCTGCCTGGAGTAAAAAGGGCAGAGATGAAGGGACAGGAGCAGAGTGGTGGGGGGGGGTGCAGAATTACAAAGCCATGGGCAGGAGGCTAAGGAGGGAGGCCCACTCTGGCACTTGTTGACTAGGGGACTGATGGGAGAGTCTCCAAGGTGTAAGCTGACCACGTGGAAAAGTCACTAAAACAAAAACCACTTGCTCATGGGCCTGTAGCTTCTGTGGGTAGCCAGACAGGCATTAATAACCAGCCAAACGGGGGCCGTGTCTCGAGGAATGGAACCAGTGGAGAGTAAAACAAGCTTACACAAAAACTTTAACTCTGAGATATTCAGGAAAGGTCTGAAAATCCCAACGTTCTTTTTCATTTGATTCCTCTGGTACTTCACTGGAATAGAAGGGGACAGGAATAGAAGGAGACCACCTTCAGAATGAAGTTTCAACAGGCAGAAAAATAATGGCCTTGTTGTTTATTTCTGTAGCCATACCAAATCATTTCTTGTTAAGGCTGGAAGTGACCTTTGAGTCATTGATACTTTCATGTGAAACCCAAGTTCTGAAGTAATTAATGTCCTTGCCAAATCATTGTCCGACCTCTGCCTAAACCCCACCCACCACCCCAGTGACAGTGTTGTCCCAATCTATTGGAGCAGCCCTCTCATGTCTTTAGGAATATCTGGCTTTTAGAAACTATTTCCTTAGATAACAAACTTGACCTCCTGCACCTTCCATTCAATGGCCTGTTTTTCTTCCTAGGGCTTGTTCCGAGGCACTTTTGCTCTTTCTTCTATGATAGCTCTTCAGTATTTTAAACCTATTGCATCCTAATCACCTACTCAGTGAGTCCTCTTTGTATTTATTTTGGGGGGAGGTACTGGGAATCAACGGCAGGGGTGCTCAACCATTTTTATTTTTTATTTTGAGACAGGATCTTCTGGCTTTGAACTTGCATTCTGCCTCCCTCAACCTCCCAAGCCGCTGGAATCACATTTGTGCATCACCATGCTCAGCCCCTGCTTTGTATTTCTTAAGTGACATTGATTTAAAATTTTAAACTATCCAAGTCATTTTGCTCTTTTTTTCTTGTGCCACAACTTACTTCTTGGGGAAGGAAAAAATTCATTCTGTATTTCCTCTGAGATACTTTCGAACTTGCCCCCTCTGAACCACAGAGGGAAACCTCATGAAGACATGGTCTCATCTCCTTCTCGCCTCCTAAATAATACACCTCTTTGCATGATTGTGCATAGACATGGTGTGGGACCTGGGACTATAGTATAGAAAGTTCTGAAAGGAATTCAACTGTAACAGCAGAAAGTGGCATCTAAAGGGTAAGGAGACCAACAGCAGCAGTCATCAGGAGTTAATCCAATGAAGGTCTCAAGGAGGATCTCCCATAGATACAAAGATCAGACATCCAGGAATATGCAATGCCCCAAGAACGAGACAGACAGCGACACCAGGAAGTTTTGCAGCAAGTGGCCAAGCCTCAAGCCTAGAGCCTTCATCTTCAGGAGAGTCGTGTTCTGTGAAGACCATCAGTAGTTACAAGCTCATAGTCACAGAGAGTGGTACCCCAGATCTGTATCTGGGTGAGGGACATGATCTTGGCCAGGTTGCCTGCCAGCTCTGGCTGGTTGCAGCCTCATTTCTGCCCTTTTGATTTTGAGCAGTCTGGACTCCTTGAGGTTCCTTCACATACTCGGCATATTTTTCACTTAATTCCCTGTTCTCCTCTTCCTTCCTCTCACTTGCCGTCCCAACATCTGGAATGAAAAGCCCTTCTCACTCTTCTCGGCTTCTTTACATCTGGCCTTCTCTTCTTGATCCAGCCAATTGGATGGCCCCACCACCTCATTCATCTTGATTCTTGGATTCTAAGACAAGATGCTAAGACTTTTTTTCAGAAAAGAGTTTTGTGATTGATTACCAATGGTCACTCCAGGCATAGGAGGAAAGAGTAGTGGCATGAATGTTGACTATTTCCAAACTAGCAACAAGGACCTGGGACCAGGATCAAATGGGAAGAGCTTTAAATGGTACTTGATGCTATTGAGTCCTGAGGTTGGAACGGAGCTACCTCGATATCCTTCCAAAGGACAGGACTGAGGGGCAGGCTGACACCTAGCTGAGCCTGTTGGGAGTGTGGGGATATAGTGGACCAAGGCTGAAGACAAGGTGGGACTCAGCCACAATCTCCAGGCCAACATGAGGCTCTGGCCATTTTATAACCTCTCCAAATTATGCTGACTCTTGACTTTCCTCAGTTTGGGTGGTGAAGTTCTACAAACAAGAAGCATTTTGCAGAAATGATTTTTAACAGTGAACAAAAGGAGAATTCCACCTGTTTCAGGTTCCCCAAACCCAACAAAAACCAGGGGTGGGGATGTGAGGAAAGGAGATGAAATCAGTATAGAAATAGTTAACAGAGAGTTTCCTATAACCAGTAAATGGCATCATATGTGAAATTTCTTTATGTATATTTAAGAGGTTCATCACTATTTGGAAGGTTATACTGCTTGTGAAACCTGTAATGGAAACTGGCTGGGTTTTCTTTAAGTTATTTAATTGTAGAAACCCACATTCTTACTGAGGCATAGGAAAACTGGAGGCCATTGGGCTGGACTATGGAAAGAAGAAGGGCAGGGTATCTTGAGATGTTTGGAGTCTATCAAGACATTTGAGTAGGATTTTATGCAAATCTAATCAGCTCCAAAATCAAATCACAATTATTTAACCTATTATCTCTGGTCCACAGTAGTGTCAGGCACATTATCCTCACCAACCCCTAACCCTGTCAAGACAGGAAAAAATAGGAGTATTTACTTTTATTATTATGCATTCTGTTACATATCCAACTGTCACTAAGTACGTACAGCACCTTTAACTAAAGAAACTAATTGCAAGCCACTTTCAATATCCCTTGTTTTTTAATTTAATGCCCTTGGAGATATATAATTGGGCTGGAGGGAAGAATTTTCACTGAAGTCATGAATTTGCTATATAAATACAAACAAGAAAGAAAGCTAATACAGTAAGGGAATATGGGATTAATTTTGAAATTGTCTGATTAGTGGATTGCTGCCCATCAATAATTGCCTTATATTTTCCCAAGGCCCTCTCTTTATTGGAGTTTGGCACCGCATCTGCCCACAGTCTGTCAATCAGCCCGCGCAGCTGGGAGGGTCTGGAGACACCACAATTGGAAGCCTGCTGGGGCGCCTTGTTAGACAAAGCAATATATCCCAGACGTGAAAATGCTCCCATCTCAACTCAGCTGCTAACGTCTTTACACTCAATCCTCCTGCACTGGAGCAAGGCCTCAGTGGGACTAGGTCTGATTTTTAAAAAGGAAAAGAAGAAGTTGAAGCTGCCTGTTTACATATATTTTACAGGCCTGGGCTCTGCTGGAGTCTGAGGTCAGAAACACCTTCCCTCTCACAGTGGCCAAGTTGCCCAGTAATGTCGTTAACATGAGCTCGGCAACAGCTGGAATTTCTAAAGCAACATCAGTGTCATGGGGAATGCCTGTTTAGGCATCATACACTTCACACATTTAAAAATTAAGAAAGATGATCAGAAGGGTTATGAGCAAGTGTGCAGATGGTGGGTTTCTAACTTAATTAATGCTTAAAATCTGAATGTTCAAGCTCCGAGAATGTTTCCCACCTCTCCTCTCTAGGCCCAATGCTTTTAAGTGCTTAAATATGCTTGAACAGAGAGAGGAGAGGAGGGTCTGTTGACCGAACTCACCATAAACATCTTTTCAAACCCACACGCCCATGCACATGCACACAGACTTGCAGGCTGGCTAATGATATGTTTATGCCATGTCCATTGCCAGAAATATTTATGTCTATTTTGCCAGCAATCAGTCAAGATATACAAAAATGGATTTGCATGTAAAGATGCTCCACTTGGAAGACAAAATATAATAGGACAAAGATGGCTCAGAGCTCATTCTTTTTTTGTTTTGTTTTCTTATCATCTACTGTTTGCCTTTCCTGTTTGGTAAACTGAGCATGTTTTCCACAGGGTTGGGAATTTTGTTCTTGGGAGGTAGGAAATTCAATGATCTGGAGCAATGTCCCTGTGGCAGCAGAATGGGCTTATTAGCTACTGAAGCCTAACTTCCTCTCAAAGTCCAGGTCCCTGCTCTGATTTATGGCTAGGATGAGCTTTGTTGCCCTGTTCCATTCTGCACTTTTGACACCTGTGTTTTTCTGTCTGTCTGTAGTGGCGGCAGCCCACTGGGCACAAGGGTCAAGGTCTAAAGGACAAAGCTGGAAGAGATCCAGGACTGAATTTGATAGCAATTCCAGTCTCTGGTTCTCTCTCTCGTGTCCATGCCCAGAACGGAAACCCCAGAAAACTACCCAAGCCACTTCCCTCTATTTTCCATTTGGATCCACGCCTTGGAGCTTACTGCACCACCCTAAATTGTCTCCCACTCTGTTTAACTAACAAGAGCAAGGTCATCAGGGATTGCTGCTTGCACTGCCAGAACACGCCAGGTGGATGCTTCAGTGCCCTGGACACACACTGCTATGGCCTTGCCAATGAGCAGGCCAGGGTCAGTCTGAAAATGTATGTCCATTGGGTGGAAATGCAAATACTTATGCTATAGAAATGTCATGAAAATTAAGAGCTAGAAGGTAAGTGGAAAAAGTTTTTAAGCTTGCTCATGCATTCTATCAAAGAAATGGGATAGTTTATTATTACTAGCAAAACTTTTCATGACTGCATTAGTTGTGTGAGGGAAGTGGCCTGCGTTGCTTGCTTGGCTTTGAAGGAGCTGGGAGCCACCAGCTTAGCCACATGCACCTGGCACTTACAGCAGCCACTTTCCCAGGTAATGAACTTGGCCTTAGGATGGTAGAGTTTCTTCCCTACTTCTATTTTTCTTTTCCAATCTGCTTCCCCTCCAAGGAGCATCGGACACTGGACAACTTCTCCAACTTGAAGGGACTCACACTCTTTCCTTTATGAGTTAAACCCCCCATAGGTCAATGCAGTGGTAGGCACGTCTTTCTCTCCAGGTTATAAACTAGCTTTCGGACCTCCACACCATGTACCTACTACTCCCCAAATGTGCTCACCTTTTTCTCCACTCTGATCTCATTATCACCTGAGCAGGGCTGACTCTCCCATTTATTATCTTCTTCCCTTGCCTGTAAAGCTTCCTTTATTTCACCATTGGCCCAACCCTGACCTCAAGGCTTCCAGCTGCATTTCTGCCACTTTCCACACCAGCCGTTGTTCATCTGCTCTTTGGCATCGCATCTGTGTCTTGTGGCAGTTGTTGGTAGATGTCACTGGACAATGGTCAACCCGGTGGGCTGTTCCTCTCACATTTGTTGAGACTCTCCTAGTGTTGTGCACGGTGCCAAGGCAGATTCACACAAGGATACACACACTTTTGTCAATTACTGTTATTCTCCCAGTGCCTGAACTATGCTTGGTACATAGAGCATAGAGATCCTTAAGGAATATTTGTTGAATGAGTAAATTAGTGAATAGATAAATAAATAAGATCTAAGTGAATGCAACATCCTCATTATCATGTACACAATAAATCTCATGGAGTAATTAAAAAAAAAACCCTAGGTTTCTTTGTAGGAAAATCAATAGATCCCCCAAACAAAGAAAAACAGTAAAATTGACACTACAGATTATAAATAGCACTCCTAAAGCAAAATGCAGGTCTCTCAAGGTTGGAAGATGTGTCATGGGGCAGGGGTGGCTGGACCTGCCCTTCTGGTAATAAGAGTTCTGAAGGCTCCCTCCCCTCTTAAGAGCTCTGAACCATTATTGCTTTCATGCCAGCTCCAATTTCTCACAACAGAACTGAGACTAGAATAGAACATTTAAACAGGCCCAGGGAAACTGAAAAAAAGTGTGGTCTATAATGAGTAAGTAAGTAAGGTCCTAGGTGTTGCAAGGAGGAAAGACCTTCACTGAGAGCCTTCTAGCCACTTTGGAAAAGACAATGTAAGGTTTGGGAGGCAGAAAAAGGACATAGAAATGGCAATGGAAACGTGCTTGTACTGTCATTAATTCGCAGCAATCTTCCTCACCATGCATGCAAGATATAACTCCAGTCTTTAAGATATAACTCCTTGTGCTTGGAGGCAGGGGTTGCAATCAGGTCTGCATGACAGGTTGCTGGTGTTTTTTGAAACACCTTGGATCTGCATCCCACCAGGTCCCATCCTAACCAAAGTTCCCTTCTCCAGCTGGGACCTAAATAAGACTGTGTGAGTCCCCTTACATTACAAACACGTGCACCGGCTTGTTTTAAAACAAATGGTATCACCCTTGATTCCACATGATTCTCACACCAGAATGAGAGTGAGGGGCAAAGAATGTTCTGAAGCAAAGGTACTCCCAAACCATAAGGCTAAAACCTTGCTAGAAATGTGACTGATGATGTGATAAGAGGGTGCCCGTGCCATACAGAATGCAAAACAGGAATTCCAAGGTAACTGACTGCATATAAAGAACTAGGTAACTGATTGCATATTAGGAACAGTTTCCATTTAGCCACTTGGAACAGAACAAGCTGTAGTATAAAAGGAGAATAAAATTTGGCAGGGCTCACTGTGAGCCCTTGAGGATGCATGAGTGCAGAGAATTCCTAAAAGAGATCCTAACTTAATCAATCACTTGAAGCAGGAGGCAAAAAAGCTGTGTTTAGAAACAGATCAAAAGGGTTGTATTGGCTCAGGCGTGCACACACCGTATCAATCTCTGGCCAACCCTGTGAGCCTCCGGGCGTCACCTCACAAGCGTGCCCAGAGCAGCCTGGTTTTATTTGTAAATGCACAGGAGTGGCCTGAAACACAATCCCAGGCAAGGCCAAGGGGCACGGGCCATGTGGAGTAGGAGGGAGAACCAAATGAAAATTCCCTCATATTTATTTTCCTCCTGATTCCATTTCTGTGGAACATACGCTAAGTCTATCCTCAAAATGACAAATCAGTGGGATCGCATCTCAGAGATGGGAGAGGTTCTGAGGCAAGAAACAAAGGCCAAAGGTGGCTTGTGCCAACAACAGAGGACCTGCATTGTTGGCCTATATCTGCCTGAGTTCAGCTCCCACTAAAGGAGGCCCTTCGGGTCTCCCAGCCCTAAGGGTCTGGGCCCTGCAGCAGCCTTGGCTCAGCTTTCCCTGCACACACAAGCAACCATAGTGATAATTTTTTTTTTTATTTACATGGAACTAATTATAAACCTTGCTTATTGTCCATCTTACTTTTCTCACTTTACAATATATATATATATATATATATATATATATATATATATATATATATATATATATTTTCACTTTATAGTTTATCCTGCAAAAATTTCCACATTAACTTTGGATGCTCTGAGACAACAGTGTCTTGAATTCTCCCCATTGCATCGAGAATGACATTAGTAGTGTACAGTCCTTGCAAGAACAGAGAAAATAGCCATCAAATCATTTTCTGTTTTCTAGGTTTGGATGAGCATCCTGCACTGTGATAGAGAGCTTGATACCCCCACAATTCCTAAGCGGCAGAACTGAGCTTTAATCTGCTTTTTCTTCTATTCTCTTCCCTTTGCTCCCAGGAGGGGATTTACCTTGATATTAAAGCTTCAGATCCACATTGAAACCATGAATTCTATGACCCAGGGAGGGGCTCTAGTGGTGTTTATAGTCAGGTATTTTTGTAAAATTTGGAGATGTAAGATATTGAATGGTAGTTAAAACTATGTCTTTTTCATTCCAGTCTTCCTCTCTGACTCATTCTTCTGCTCTTGGGTGACTTTGAAGTGGTTGAGGGCATTTTTAGGATCTGCCTAAAAGTTGAGTTGTGGGTACATTTAGTTTGGGTTTGATGAGATGTTTATATGATTCACAATCACCTCCATGTAGAACTAAGATACTGCTTGCTAACTTTCTGCAAAAAAAAAAATAAAACAAAAAAATCCTTGATTTTACCAAAATAATATATGTACATGTTAACAAATCGAATAGTGTAAGGGCCTTAGAGAAAAGTTGAATAGTATCACAGACCTTTAACCAAAAGCAGTTCTCCCCAACTCCCTGAAATAATTACTTTCAATTTTCCTGGTGATTACTTTCAGTCTATTTTGACATTTATCTCCATGTTTTTAAACAAAATTCTAATACTTCACTTTTTTAAGTTAAAAAAAATAACAAAAAGAAACTCTTGGGGATATATAAAACTTTTCTTACATAAGTTCTTTACAGTAATTTGGCTTCTATATAGGAAAATATCTAATTTTGAATTTGAATATTATAATAAAATTTAAATATTAAAATATTTATAATA
Organism: Ictidomys tridecemlineatus; assembly: GCF_052094955.1. Taxonomy (NCBI): domain Eukaryota; kingdom Metazoa; phylum Chordata; class Mammalia; order Rodentia; family Sciuridae; genus Ictidomys; species Ictidomys tridecemlineatus. The sequence goes on along the minus strand of NC_135488.1, from coordinate 85,420,545 downwards.
ATTACTTTATAATACCTTTTGATTTATAAACATTAGATATTATCTATTGATTTCTTATTTCAGATGATAAAGCTATAGCTAGCTCTCTTAAACCTACTATGTCCTCTCCCTGCCATTTTTTTTATAGTTATATTATCACTTTTGTTAAATAATATGGTTTACATTTTACATGATGGTGATAATATTTTTGCACACATTAAATTTAGCACATTTTCTTTTACCTCAAATAATTATTCCCGATAGAAAAGGAGGCATATGTTCTCCAAAACGACAAGTAGAAGAATATTCATAGACTTATTCATTGTGCCTCTTACTGAAGTGGACCCAAATGCCCATCAACAATAGAGTGGATAAATTCTGACATATTCTATAATTGAGTACCCTACATATATGTTAATAAATAAACTATTATTGTTACATGCAATAACATAAATCTTGACAACATAATATTGAGTAAAAGAAGCCAGACACATCATAGAATATAAATCTTATTATATAACATACAAAAACAGACACAACTAATATATTCAGTTGGAAAGTAGTACAGTGGATGCCCCTGGGGAGGCACAGTAACTATATGGAGATAAAAGGGAAGTTCCTAAGTTCTGGTAATGTTCTAGTTCTTGGTCTGGGTTTTTTTGTATGGGTATAGTCACATGATCACTTTGTGAAAATTCAACACTACATATACTTAGAATTTTTCTAGATTATTTTATATTCATACAAAGTTTATCCTAAAAGGATATTTACACTTTTATTATTAAATTGTATTTTTGACTCCACTAGCTTTTAAAGATTTTGTTATATTTGAAACATTATTATCTTTATTTCTTTTCCTCCAACTTGTTACTTAATTCCATTTTCACATCTTAGTTTATAATATTTACATTCTTTTCTGTAATCAATTCTATACTTGTTAGTTTATTTTAGCAGTTAAGTAGATTCAATGCTCACCACCAGATTATTTTGCTGAAGTTTCCCTTCAGATAATTAAAATGCATGCTTTTTACTGGGCATGGTGTTACAGGTCTGTAATCTGAGCTACTTGGGAGGCTGAGGTAGGATTATAAATTCAAGGTGAGCCTGAACAACTTAGTAAGACCCTGTCTCAAAATGAAATAAAAAGGGATGGGGATGTAGCTAAGTGATACAGCACTTGCGGAGCATGTGTGAGGGCCTGGGTTTAATCCCCAGCACTGAAAGAAAAAAAAAGTATGCTATATTCATCAAAAAGGTTCAATGAAACAATATCCCCTCTACAATGTTCTAGCATATTCAAAACATTCTGTTGTTACAGTACAGTATTGGGATGACAGTTTGGGAATAAAATTCTTGAAGTCATACTTTCTAAAGAAAGCATATCCTATTGTCTTTTAGTTACTTTGAAGCTTAGCTGATAAGCCCCATAATTTTCCTGTCCATAAGTAATTCATTTTACATTTGCCTGCTTTCCAAAGAATTCTTTGAAGTTTAGTAATTTAATGAAGGTATATCTCTAAGCTGACCTTTCTGCCTCAGTATTTCTTAGTTAGGTCCCTTCTTATAGAGTCATAATATATATATATTTTTTATTTCAGGAAGCTTTTCTTGAATTTAGTCTTTAAATATTTGTTCTACTCATTATTTCTCTTGCCTTCTTCGGAGACCCTACCACTGAAATCCTTGGCTTGTCTTCTGTAACTATCATTTCCTTTTTAAGGCTTTCTATTCATTTACTTGCTTTGTTTTATTTTGCTGTCTTCTCTCATTTCTATTCTCAATGCTAGCAGTCTTATGCATACTTCTAGGCAAAGACTTTCTAAGGGATATGCAAGCAGTTTTAAAATAATCGACTTCCATATTCTCAATTTACATATATATTCTTTTCAATTGATCTGCCATCAAGGCCAGTGTTTGTGTTCATTAAGTTTCACTTTTGGTTATATTTCAAATTATTTATCACAAGCTTTATTATTATTAGTGTTGCCACAATAATGTGGCAAAAGAAGCCAATCTAAAATTCAGTACCTTACAACAAAACTAAGCATGTCTATTTTCTCTCTAAGGTCTGCAGGTTGGTCACAGTTCTACAGGAGTTGGCTAAAATTGGTTGGACTTGGCTTGAGGTTACAAGTTTGATGCATGTCTGCCCTATAGATCTCTTCATTCTCCTTGAAACACTAGTTATCTAAAGAATATTCTTTTCTGACATATAGCAGAAGTGCAAGAGAATGAAACAAAATCATGCAAGTAGGTTTAAAGTTCCTGTTTTAGTCAGTGCACAAACAAGTCATTAGCTAAAGGAAGGCACACTTTCAAGGTCAGCCACAATTTGGAAGAAAGTATACTCTGCCTATTGTGGGGATGGAGGATAGGAGTACAAAGCTATGTGATAAAAGAGTGTGGATTAACAATCCTGTTATATAATCTCTATTGATATAAATATATTCTATTGAATTTTTAAAGTTTTTTTTTATAATCTTGACTGAACTCTTGTATCTCTATTAATAGTTGTTGAAACTTTGGGATTTTCAAGACTGATAATCACAAGTGTATATACAAAGACAATTGTTATAAGTACTATTTCTTTTTTCTTTTCTTATAGCATTGGTCAGGACTCACTTGGTTGAATCATAGGAGAGATAGTGGGCAACTTTGTCTTGTTGGAACATGACATTTCATCATTAAAAAAAATTGATCTGCCAGAAAATATACCTATGGGTTTAATGTTTTGTGGGATCTTTTCCCCCATCCATTCTGCTTTCACAGTCACTCAATATCATGGGCGTTGGTGAAGCCTCCTTTAATGAAGGCACCATAACCCTTGGTAGGATGCTATGTCTTTCCTTCTCTTGTACATATTTATATATTACTTATTTATTTATTTATTTAAATTTATTTTTTATTATTAGTTGTTCAAAACATTACAAAGCTCTTGACATATCATATTTCATACATTTGATTCAAGCTGATTATGAGTACATATTTATATTAAGATCGACTTTCCTTAGCTGGGGCCAGGATGCTTGTTCTTCCTGGGAAGCAGAAACCTCTTTGGGGTGAGGTCCTCATTTCACTGGGCAACTAGCATGGCACCTGGCAGTGGCAGCCCTACACTTGCCTATAACATGGCTTTGGTCTCCCAGCTTGCCTGTGTCTGCTCTGACTCACTCTGCACAACCAATAGATAAGCACCATAAAGGATAAGGTCAATGTCCTCATTGAAGCAGTTGGTACAAATGTTGAACCTCTTTGGCCTTGCTTGTTTACAAAGGCCCTGGTTACCATAAACATCGGAAGTTTCATCTGCAATGTAAGAGCTGGTCGACCTGCTCTAGCAGCTGATGCCACATCAGTAGGAGGGCTTGCCCACTCCACTGCTGCTTCCTGGTTAAGCAGAAGAAAGTGGAAACAAAGAAAAGGAGTGTCTGAGGAGTCTGATGATGACATGGCTTTGGTCTTTAGGACTAGCTCTCTTTTATAACATTAATGAAAAGCTTAACTCTTGATGGGGGAGATGGAATGAAGGCATTAGAAACTTAGAATTTTGCCTATTGTATGTTCTGAATTCACTGAACAGTGGAGCAGCAGAAAAGTTGAGTTTTGTTTACTGATCTCACTTCTTCTAATATATAAATATTGTCAAAGAATACACTGCCTCTAAAAGAATCTTATGAGCATGTAGGAGACAAAATTATGACATACCCCAGCTCTTATTTATCTTATCTTTATGCCCATTAATCTAAGATACTGAGTACTGAAGTGATATATATCAATCTGTCATAAATCATTCTTTCTAAATTTCAGCCACTTACAGTGATAGAGCTTGAAGAATATTCTCATTCATTGGCCTATTGCATATCAACATGATTTTAAGGAGGAACTGAATGATTCCACACTAATTTCCAAGCACAGCAGATTAGTGTTGCATCTGGAGGTGGGATTTAAAACAATTTTCTTTTTTTTCAGCACTGATGCTTGAACCCAGAGTTAAACATGTTAGGCAAGCACTCTACCATGGACATCATAGCCTCTTCTAATTTTTATTTTGAAGCAGAGTCTTGCTGAGTTGCCCAGTCTGGTCTTGAATTTGTGATCCTCTGTCTCAGCTTCCCAAGTACCAGTGATTATAGGTGTGTGCCACCATGCCCAATTTTATATTTTTAAATATAAGGCCCTAAGCAACTCAGTGAGACCCTGTTTCTAAATAAAATACAAAGGAGGGCTGGGAATGTGTCTCAGTAGTTATGAGCTCCTGAGTTCAATCCCCAGTAGAAAAAAAAATTATTAACTTTTACTAACAGGTTATGGCATGCTGTAATCTCATGTTTATTTTTTATTTGGGCTTATATTTCCTTCTCATTGCCATCAGAAAACCATGTGTTGTTCAATTATTCTTTTTCACCACGCAGCTATTAGATTTATGTTATTATAACAGAAATGTTATAGATTCTCCTATGAATAATATAATTAGCAACAATTATTAATAAAGTTTTTATAAGTCTTCTACTTATTGATGGTCCAATGCTTTCCTTTTGCCCTTACTTTCCACAAAGCAGTTTAAATTGCATTCTGAAAAACAGAACATCATCCATGTCTATACAGGTGTAGGATAAAATGTTCCCAAAACATATAATAGAACATAATATCCTGAACTTTACATAACCAATTTTATTTAATTAGGGATAATTCCTCCCTCTCAGATCTTGATGTGCTTTTATAACAATATTAAACACATAATTATAAACATGATCTTTTCCAACCATTAAGTGAATTACTAATTTATCTCTGTCAAGTATCAAACTCTGCTCACCTGTTGCCTTTTAAAGACATTTCAAAATGCCTTAGAAAACTGAAATTCAGCATTATACTACGTTCATAATAAACATACAATTTCTAATATTATTCTTTAAAAAAATCCTTCATTTAATTAACTTAAACTGTAAAAACAAAGTTCCTCTAAAAATGATAAGAACAATTAATAGGAATTTGATAAGTCTTAAAAAACACTTTTTTTTTTTTCCTGGGTAAAATTTCCAGAAATTGAGACACTGAATGACTCTAAAGAATAGGAAACAATCCTTTTTGCAAGTTGGGTCAGTTCTAATTCCAGATTTTCAACTGAAAGAGGATCTAATCAAATTATCATCATCTACGGATAATTAAAAATATTTTTTATTATCATTGTATGATTTTGACATGTAACTTGAAGGGACATGTAAAATAATAAAATTATTTTTATTTCTATCTGCTTATAAGAAGAGGGTTTTCAGCTCTTATATCTATAAAAACTAAAAAGAGAAATAGAATTGATGTTATATTGTGGTCTCAATCTGAAAATAACTCATATTTACATATTATGAATGTGAACTAATTGAAAATTCTTTATCCAATGTCACTGAGTGATAATTTTCTAATAACCTTTTACTTTTAAAATTTAATCATTATTTATCAAGTTTATAACATTTATTTAGCTTAATTGTATGCTGCTAATAATTGCAATATTCAATTAGAAGGGGGAAAATGAATACTTTAGAGACATGCAGGCAGGAAATTAAAAACTATTAAATTTTAATTTATGTATGACTTTTGTTGCAGAGAAATACAATAAGGTAATCAATAGCAGCTTTTAAAAATAAAGATTTTGTGTTGGAATAAAATTATCTGGAAGAAGTGGAAAGGTGGTAAGATTGAGGAAAACAGAAATGTATCTATAATATTTGGCTATTAAAATGATTTCATGTACTATGGAGCATATTAAAGCACTGTAACATTTAGATCTGAATGGATAAATTAAAAGTTATGCAGTCAGTTTAATGTGGCTCTTGGGTTGTTGTTAGCTGATCCTTGGTCTAGGATCACTAAGAAAGTGATGGGGAAAATGTTAATAATGCAGATGAATGAAACTTGAAAGTATGTAACATCTGTAGCCACTGTGTTGTGAATAGGAAGAAAAAGAAAGGGGGAAAAAAGAGAAAAATCAAAGTAGTATTCTTCCAGTATTTATAAACTTTTCCAATTCAACAAAGAAGTCACATATGCCATTGATAGCAGATGAATGAGTGACGTTGTGATATATGTGCTCATTGTTGTACTGCTTTTTTTTGGTGGGGGGTGGTACTGGGGATTGAACTTGGGGACACTCGACCACTGAGCCACATCCCCAGCCCTATTTTGTATTTTATTTGGGACAGGGTCTCACCGAGTTGCTGAGGCTGGCTTTGAACTCGCAATCCTCCTGCTTCAGCCTCCCAAGCTGCTGGAATTACAGGCATGTGCCACCACACCCGGCTCATTGTTGTACGTTCATGTTTCTCATTAATGGAAAACAAATTATTAGTCAACATTCATATGGGAACTACACTTGGCCAGCCAGTTACTCAACATTTCTCAGCAGCATACATGATCAGACTTGTAATTGCTTGTTTGGTCCTTTTCCTTGAGTTTCTCAAAATCAAATTGAGTCTTGGGAATCTTCTGCCACCAGCCCATGAGTTTTCTTCATGCTGGTGTGCACAAAGACATTAGATCTTACCCTTAAGAACATGCTCCTCAATTCTGAGAAACACACTTGCTGGGCTCCTCTAAAATCTGCATCAATGAATTCTCAGAGCATCCCTCACTTGAGCTTCACAGCTTTTGTTGTTTTTATCCAGTCTGAATAATCTCTGCCTTGCATATTTAAAGTAATTACTGATGTATTAAGGTTTAAAACTCCCATCTTACTGTTTGTTTTCTACTTGTCCCATATGTTCTGTGCTTTTTTCTCCATTCTTCTAACAATTTAATAAAAGAAAATCAATCAAATACATTTTACCATTGCATTTCCCTTTTGATTACTTTGTTACTTGTACATAATTTTACTGCTCTTTTTGCGATTACCCTAGAGTTACAACATGTATCTTGATTTGCTAAAATCTGATGTAAATTTGTATTTTTCACCAATGTGAGGTCTATATTGAATATTTTAATTCCCTTTATTCTCTTTTCTCATTTTTGTGCTATTATTGTCATGAATTTTATTTCTACATATTTTAAACACCTCAAGATACTATTATAAGCATTGTTACACAGGCAGTATCATTATATTTACCTACATACTTTTCTGACTTTGGTGTCAGAGTAACACTGGCTTCAGAGAATGAATTGGGAAATCTTCTCTTTAATAATCTGGAAGTATCCCTTTAGAAAGACTTCTAGAAGAATTACTTTTTTCCCTTAAATATTTGGTACAATTCCCCAGAGGGGCTTACGTTTTAAACTATAAATTTAATCTCTTTAATAGCTACAGCAAAATTCTATCTATTTCTTCTAGAGTGAGGTTTGATAGTTGTATTTTCAAGGAATTTTATTTGAAGTGTTGATATGTTTTTTTTAAGTTGTAGTTGGACATAAATACCTTTATTTTATTTTATTTATTTTTATGTGGTTGCCATAATGTTGTTCTTTTATTCTTTCAAAAAATCTTTTAAATACAAATAGACTATGTGTAGTTATGTTATCCCCAGCAGAGATTTACCTCTGCTTTTTTTCCCTTCAAATAATCAGTTTCACTGATTTTTGTCTATTATTTTCTCTTTTCTATATGAGTGTGATAAAAAAGAAATCCCAGTATAACAATTAATGAATAGGGTACGAAAGTGGCCAATTCCAATTGGACCACAGAAAGTCTACCTTTCAAAAGAAAGTGGATTTTACCAAAAGGTTATACAGTGAAAAGAGATGGATACTTATTATTACAGTGAATGTATATATTGTAAATATTAATAATATAAACACTGAAGAGAGAAAAAAGATAATTAAAAACCTGGGTTATAGCTCAGTGGTAGAGTATGTGTCTAGCATGGGTGAAGCCCTGAGTTCAATTCCTAAGACTGCAAAAAACCAAAAAGCAAACAAATAAAAAACATGAATCTAAAATGTAGTATAATTTTCTCAGAGTACAAGAAAGATAGAATTATGTATGGAACATCCTGGAACATTCTATTTCAAGAATTAGTGACACTGGATTATGTTTCCTTCTCTAAGTTTCCAATAACGATACTGAAGTCAGTTTACTATATTTGCACAGTCTAAAATAATTTAAGCAAATGTTATTTTTTCCAGTTTTTACAATCAATGTGTAAAAGCACAAAGAAGGCAGAAGGAACTGTAGATCTATTTATTTTTTTAATTTACAAAGTGTTTATATGTGTGTGTGTGTGTGTGTGTGTACACACACATATATATACACATACACACATATATATATACACACATAAATATATTATGTATTTTTAAGTTGATGGGCAAGAAAGAGGTTTAAATGTATAGTTAAAATCTGAAAATACCAGAAGAATTAAACTGATAATAAATTATCAGTCTTTCATTTTTAAGATGGAGGAATAAAGAAATCTATGACCTTATCTGCTTTCTAACACCAATCAGAAATAATAAGAATAAAAATTCCATATAGAAGGAATAAAGAAAACACCTATGATCTGAACCTTAGTATTCATAAAGAAAAGCTGCCAAGCATTAAGGAGAAAGGATGCCAAGAAATGATGCCCATGACTGCGGATATGAAGTACACTTACAAATTAGTGATTTACCTTGAGAAGCAAAAGCAACAGCTCCTTAAGAAAATCTGAGCTTTACAATTTGGCTGCAGAATTCTCTATAGTTCCCTTTTGAAATTACATAGATATGACATTCCTACAAGAAAAAATTTTGAGCAAGTTACAGAAACTAAGGTTAATTGGTGGACCTAAAGTTTTCTTACAAATTAAAATTCTGTATTTTGATACACTCCACTCCTCCTTATACTCTCTCAGCACTTCCTTGTGAGTTAGGAGAAACTCTTTTTGATTCAGAGGTTGTTCAAAATTTCTGACACCTCTATCTCACATTTTATTTGCCCAAGAAAAATCCTTCAAATTTCTTGTAGGAGGACATTATGTTATAAAATGTGGATAATGGAAAAAGAACTAGGAATGTTTTGCAACCCTGAATATATTTTAAAAATATTGTATTGTGCATTTCTGGTAGATGAATTATATTGTATGTGAATTGTATTTCAATAAAGTTTTTTAAAAAATGAATCAGGCGATAAAAATTATAAATTCAGCATATGTCAGAAAAATTTTGTGGAATAGTTGAATATTGTGATCAAACAGCTTCATACAGATTCAAGGAACTTAATAAAAAATTATGGATTGAGAGTGTGAAGTACAGACAAAAGGACTGAAGGAAGAAATGATAAAACATCATAAGACAAAAATTACACTGCACAAGCTCCAAGAAGATGTGGAAGAGAAGTGATGACATCATAGAAATGGAAACCAAAACAGATAGTATCAAAAACAAGCTAAGGAATGGAGGACAGACTTATGAAAATTGAGTGAAATAACAGAAAAAAGTAAAAAAAATCTTAAAGAATTATTGAACAAATCATACGTACATATATGGGAGACAGGTAAGGAGGAGGAGTTAATGTTCAATTATGCATTTTTTGAAGATGACAAAAAAAAGCACCAAAAAATTTCAAAGAATAGTTCAAGAAAATTCTCTGAAATAAAAGACTTGACTCTAAAACTTAAACAAGCACATCATCTTCCAGGAAAACTAACAAAAATCAATCAGTGCTAGAACATACCCTAATAAAGTTACTGGTTTTCAAAGATATGATCATTCAGACAGAAAATCAAATTGCCTCAAGGGGAAGGGCAAGAAATCAGGTTGGCTTTAAACTTCTTTAAAGCAACATTGAACACTGTAGAAATTCACTGTTTTCAAAAACCTCAGAAAAACTATGACTATGACTAAAGATTTTATTTCCAGCCAACACATAATTCATGCATAAAGGCAACATGCAGATGATTTCCAACATATAAATATTCCAAGATCACACAGTTCCTAGGAATCTTTCTTGAAAAAACTTCTAAAAAACAGTTTCGTCCACTGAAATACAAATGGAAAATGAAATGTGTTCAATTCAGTAAGTTAGAATGGTACAATAGCTTTAATGGAAACACTAGTAAACACTAGCTTAAGGCAAAATACTAGTAAAGGTAAAAACACTAGTAAAGTAGTAAAGGTAAAACACTAGTAAAGGTAAAAACAATAGTTAAAGAATTAGGAAAGGAGAGAACTGAAAGACATATATGTTTCTCCAAGGGAATGTTCTTAAGGAAAAATAAAAGGGCAAACATTTAGCTAAACTAATTAAATAATATAAATAAAAGGGTAAAAATATTAAAAACAAGTATGCAGAGGGTTGGGGATGTGGCTCAAGCAGTAGTGCGCTCGCCTGGCATGCGTGCAGCCTGGGTTCAATCCTCAGCACCACATACAAACAAAGATGTTGTGTCCGCTGAAAACTAAAAAAAAAATTAATATTAAAATTCTCTCTCTCACTCTCTCTTAAAGAAAAATAAGTATGCAGAAACGATCATGAATGCTGAGAAAATTAAAATTATGAGAGAATACATTGCTTAGCTTTATGCAAATATAGTTGTGTTCCAGGACACCTGTGGATACCAACATGTGTGGGTGCTGAAGTTCATCATATGAATGACGACAGAAAAAAGTAAAAAAAATGAAATAGCATAGTATTTGCATATAACCTACATACATCTCCCATATACTTTAAATCATCTCTAGATTACTTATAATCCCAAATATAATGTAAATGCTATGTCAACAGCTGGTATACTGTATTGGTCAGGAACAATGACAGTTACAATTTTTAAAAAATATTTAGGATCTGTGATCCATTTAATTCACAAATGCAGAAGTCATGGATACAGAGGGTTTACTATATATGTAATAGATAATTAGCTAAAGAAATACAAATTATCAAAATTTACTGCAGAAAAGAAAGAAAATACAAATAGACCATTTAAAAAATTACAAGTTAATTCCATTAAATCTTTAAGGAACATATAACTCAATATTATTTAAATGGCTCAGAGTATGGAAAGTTTCGAAAATCTTATCAACACTGGAATAGTTCAATTCCTGGACTTACTAAATAAAATATTAGCCTGCTTACTCTAAGTAACACATTATTCAGATATATGTCATGATCAAGCAAAATTCATAACAAGAATGCAAAAATGGTTCAATATGAAGAAATCTATTATTATAAACTCAGATGCTCATCAATAGATGAATGGATTAAGAAATTGTGGTATATATACCCAATGGAGTTTTACTCAGCCATAAAGAAGCATAAATTTATGGTATTTGCTGGTAAATGGATAGAAATGGAGAACATCATGTTACGTGAAATAAGCCAGTCTCAGAAAATTAAGGGTCAAATATTTTTTCTCATATTTAGAACCTAGAGCAAAATAAAAAAAAAGGAGGGGAGGACTAGATATCATAAAGATATAGGGAAGAGCAGTAAAGTAGGAGATCAAGAGGAAGAGAGAGAAGAAATAGGAAAGGGCAGGAAATTCAGAACAAATTTTTAAAAATCATGTTAAGTGCGTATATAAATATATCACAGGGAATTTAACCTTTATATATAAGTAGAAGATATTATTCAAAAATAAATAGATGAGTGAAAAGAAGATTAATAGACTAGAAGGAAGGAGAATAAAAGGGATGAGGAGGAGAGGGAAAAGGTGGGTGATCATGAACTGAAATTGAATTCTATGCATGTACAGTTTTATCAAGATGAATCCAACTACTATGTTTAATAACAATACTCTATTTTTTAAAAAAAACTATTATAATAAAACTTATGGGGCTGGGTTGTGGCTCAGGGGTAGAACACTTGCCTCTCATGTGACACACTAGGTTAGATTGTTAATATCACATATAAATAAATGAATAAAACAGAGGTTCATCAACAACTAAAAAATACTTAAAAAACAATAATAAAACTTGCACATAGATCTAAGGGGAAATACAGTATGAACACTGCTGTAGATGCCAAAAAGGCATCTAATACCATTTGTTATCCTTGTTGAATTAAAAAAAGCTATCAAAAATATTCTAATAGTTTCTTAACATGAAAAACGTACATATCTCATTTCAAAAGCCAGAAACCATGCCATGAAACACTGAATCTCATTAAAATCAGAGGCAAAATAGGGCGCACATTATTACCACTATTATTTAATTTTGCAACACTAGCCAATGTTATTAGAGAAATGAAAGGAAAAATATGTAAGATGAGAAAGGACAAGGAAAAGAAATATTTGTAGATAAGATGGTAGGAACTCTTAAGAAAATCAACTAAAATTTTTCTTATTACCAAGAGTAAGATAATTTAGTGATGTATCTAAGAAAAAATTGAAACAAAAAGATATCAGTATTTCTCCATATAAGCAATAATCATCCCAGAAAATATAACAGAAGAAAATGTCCAATTTACAGTAATAAGAAATATGATAAGATCCTAAGAAACGTGCATGGTGAACATGAATAAAACTTGGAAACATTTTAAAAAATAAGAAATGCTTATATAAAAAGTAAGATGTTATATTCTTAGATATGGAGATGGTGCTAAATAATGGCAATCCTCTCTAAATAAGCCTATGAATAGAACTTTCTCAATAAAAATACCAACACCATTATTTTGGGAATAAAGCAAGAAAAGAGTAATAGGAGAGGACCTGTCCTACAGATACTGAAAAGTACTATAAACATTTTAGTGATTACAACAGTTTGGTATCAACACATGAAGAGAAAGATGTATGAATAGAACTGATATCCCAGAAATAGATGTAATGTATTGGGTTTAATTTCTCATACAGTTGACATTCAGATTAGTAAAATTATGTTTGTTAAATAGTAGAGGAGATTATCTATGTGGAAAATATGAAACTAAATTCTCTTTCATGCCTTACATAAAAAAAAGTTCTAGATAGATTACTCAAATGACAAATGTTAAACACAAAAGTAATAGAAATTACATATTTAACTTTATGAAAATTTTGATTTTATTTGGGGAAAGCCTCTCCAAATTTTGAATTTCCAACTATAATTTAACCTCTTTTATCAGATCACTATTGGTCACTTTTTAAAAGAAAAATTGGGGGCTGGGATTATGGCTCGGCCATAGAGCGCTTGTCTAGCATGGGCAGGACCTAGGTTCGATCCTCAGCACCACATAAAAATAAAGGCATTGTGTTGTGTCCATCTACACCTAAAAAAAAATTATTTTTTAGTTATACACAACAGGAGAATGTATTTTGACATATCATACATACATGGAGTATAACTTCCCATTTTTGTGGTTGTACATGATGTGGAGTTACACTGGTCATATATTCATATATGAATATAGGAAAGTTATGTCTGATTCATTCTATTGTCTTTCCCATTATCATCCCCACTCCCTTCCCCCCACTGCCCCCCACCCCACCCCACCCCCATCCAATCTGGTGAACCTCCATTCCTCCCTCCACCTCCACCCCCATCTAGTGTGAGTCAGCATCTGCATATCACAGGGAACATTTGGCCTTTGGTTTTTTGGATGGGCTTATTTCACTTAGCATGATAGTCTCCAGTTCCATAAATTTACTGGCAAATGCCATACACAATTCCATTCTTCTTTATGACTGAATAATAATATTCCATCATATTTATGTACCACATTTTCTTTATCCAAGGTCACATAGGTTGGTTCCTTAGCTTAGCTATTGTGAACTGAGCTGCTATAAACATTGATGTGGCCACATCAATATAGTATGCTAATTTTAAGTCCTTTGGGTACATGCCCAGGAGTGGGATAACTGGGTCAAATAAATGGTGGTCCATTCCAAGTTTTCTGAGGAATCTCCATATTGCTTTCCAGAGTGTTTGCACCAATTTGCAGTCCCACCAGTAATGTATGAGTGTGTCTTTTTGCCCACATCCTTGCCAACATTTATTATTACTTGTATTCTTGATAATTGCCATTCTGACTGGAGATGAAATCTCAGTGTAGTTTTAGTTTGCATTTCTTTAATTGCTAGTGATGTTGAACATTTTTTATATATTTGTTGACCATTTGTATTTCTTTTGTGACATGTCTGTTCAGTTCCTTTGCCTATTTATTAATTAGGTTATTTGGATTGTTTTTGGAGTTACATTCTTGAGTCCTTCATATATCCTGGAGATTAGTGCTCTCTATCTGAGGTGCAGGTGGCAAAGATTTTCTTCCATTCTGTAGGCTCTCTCTTCATATTCCTTTGCTGTGAAGAAGTTTTTTAGTTTGCTACCATCCCACTTATTGATTTTTTAATTTTATTTCTTGTACTTTAAGAGTCTTGTTGAGGAATTAGTTTCCTAAGCCAACATGATGGGGAGTTGGGCCTACTTCTAGTAGGCACAGGGTCTCTGGTCTGGTGCTAAGGTCCATGATCCACTGGAGTTTTGTGCAGGGTGAGAGATAGGGGTTTAATTTCATTTTGTTGCATATGGATTTCCAGTTTTCACAGCACCTATTTTTTCTCCAATGTACATTTATGGCACCCTTGTCTGGTATGAGATAACTGTATTTAGGTGGGTTTTCTCTGTGTCTTCTATTCTGTACCATTGGTCTTCATGTCTGTTTTTGTGCTACTACCAAACTGCTTTTGTTACTATAGCTCTGTAGTATAACTTAAGGTCTAGCATTGTGAGGCCTCCTTCTTCACTTTTCTTGATGAGGATTGCTTTGGCTATTTGGGGATCTCTTATTTTTCCAATCCATTGGTCACTTTAAAATAATCTTTATAGCCATATAAGATGATTTGTGTCTAATCCCTTCTTTTATTTAAACATATAAAATATACTAATTTTCTAATCTATGTCTAATTATTCCAGTATGCAAAGCTTTATGGGTCTCATTCAGGTTTGTTTTCTTCTGCTACTCTTATTTATGGTGGCTTATTTCTTGGTTTGTTTTTTGTTTTGTTTGTATTTAAATTTTTGACTGTAATATATTCTTTGGAAGTTGTCTGAGAATGCTCCTTCAGTAACTTATGTTCATTTTATCAGATACCAAGAAGCACAATCATTGTAAACAATATTCTTGGCTTAAAGATTTGGGGATCACTCAGGTAACATGAACCAGCAGTTCTAAATAGCATTTTAAATAGATTTTGTTTTTCTTTTTTTAAAATTTATAAATATTTTCTAATTTTCTCTGATTTCTTCTTTGATTGGTGGATTTTTAAACCTTTTGATATCAACTGTTGAGTTTCACTATCCTCGATAACCTCTATGAGCATTCTGCGAGTAAGCATTTACAACTACTCCTGCATTCAGGCCTCAGTTACCTCTTGCTTGTACTAGAATAACCACTGCATACTGTCTATAACACCAAAGCTGTTCTATATTTAGGGGAGAATACTCTTTGTCTTTTTTTGTTTTTTGTTTTTTTAAGAGAGAGAGAGAGAGAGAGAATTTTATTTATTTTTTTAGTTTTTCGGCAGACACACAACATCTTTGTATGTGATGCTGAGGATTAAACCCGGGCTGCACGCATGCCAGGCGAGCGTGCTACCGCTTGAGCCACATCTCCAGCCCTGTTTTGTGTTTTTGTTCTAATTGAATTTAGTAACAGGTCTAATCCAGATCTTACAAAATTATTCTAGAGAAAAATTCACAGACAAAAACTTCTTATCAGTGAGGCATTGAATCACCTGGATTCACCTGAAACAATAGAGACATTGAATCAGGGCACACATGCTTCCTCTGAGGACACAGAATTGATTTGTTTAATTTCTGAAAGGTCATCTGCTCTGGAAAAGGGAAAGGGAATTCTGCATTCTCTTCCTTGGTCTGTAACCTCATCCTTGACAGCTGCAGGGACACGTGCATGAAGAGCCACATCCCTGCCCCCAACTCTGCTATTCATACTTAACTGCTTGGCAATTTACTTTCAATAGCATGTCCTGGGATGGTCATTGCTTGCTAGACATCGTCCTCTCCTCTGAGGCTTGCCATGGGAAAGTTTCTCCTGAGCCTCTGGAATCACTGGATCAGGTATTATTTCCCTCTTGGGTCTATCCTTGGATTGACCTCAGTTCATCACCATCCTCATGAGTGAAGCTATCCATGCCTGGACTCTGAGTCAGTGCCTAATCACACCCAGTTCCAGAAGGCACAACACAAGGTACAGAGCCAAAAGGAAGCCAAATCCAGCTCCTGTTAACTTGCATCTTCACTGCAGCAACTGCTTCCAGCTTATCTCCTTGATTTGTATTCCTCCTGCCTCCCATAAGGCATTTACATGTCTGTCACAGCAACTGTCCTCAAATATCAATTATATATTCAAATGTTCCCATTTCCTTTTTTGTACGAAAACTTCAGGGAACCTCTTTGCTTAGAAAATAAGGTACAAATGAAGAAAACCAGAAATGATATATAAAGAGGTTAATATATAACAAAATCTAAAGTAACATGCTGACCCATTATTTTCTTAGTTCCTTTAATGGACACAAATTTATACAAAAAATATTAATGTTGTGTTTTAACATAGAGTTGTAATAATATATAATATGATATATCAATAACAGTACAAAAAGGGTTGAGAAGGAGTAGAATCATATAGGAGCAAAGTTTCTGTATCTCAGGGGGAATAAGTTAGTATGTATCAGAAGTCAGTTCCACTAAATTAAGATGTACATGGCATACTAGAGAAATGCTAAGAGTATAAATCTAAAAACATCACAAGTAAGGAAAAATACAGACCAAACTCTATTATGAATATAGATACAAAAAAATCCAACAAAATATAACAAAATAAATCCAATCACATGTAAAAATGACTACATAAGTTTTCTAGGGCTGCTGTAAGAAAGTACCAAAAATATGAGTGGCTAAACAAAAATATTGTCTCACAGTTCTGGAGGTTAAAAGTCCAAGACCAATGTGTTGACAGGGTTGGTTCATCTTAAGGGTAGGAAGGAAGAATCTGTTCCAGGCTTCTCTTCTAAATTCTGGTAGTTTTCTGGTCTGTGCCACCATAACTCTAATCTTCACATTATATTCTCCCTCTATGTGTCTGTGTTCAAATTTCCCCTCTTATAAGAATAGCAGTTATATTGGATTACATCCCCAATGACCCTATTTGCAACTGAGGTCATATTCTGAGGTAATTGGGGTTAGAATTTCAACATGAGTTTTTTTAAAGGCATGATTCAACCCATAACGTATATATGACCAAATGGGATTGAGATTGGTTTAACACTTGAAAATTAATTAATTTAATAAAAAATTATTGAGTAGAACAAAAATGTCTCAAAAAATTAATTATACTACATGAATAGAATAAAGGACAAAACCTATGTTATCACCTCAATCGATGAAGAGAAATAATTGGACAAAATTCAATACTTCTTGATGATTAAAATACTAAACAAATTAGAAAATTAGAAAGGAAACTTCAATTTGATAATGTATATGCATGCACACACTCCCACAAACCCATAGCTAACATCATACCCAATGACAAACAAACAAACAAACAAACAAAAACATGAATGCTTTCTTCTCAAGATCAGGAGTAAGATAAGAATGCTCACTCTCACTACTTCTATTTAATTTTGTGGTGAAGGTTCTAGTCAGAGCAATTAGACAAAAATAACTAAATAGTAAATAAATAAAATTTAAAATAATTCCAATTGGAAATTTAAACTACCTTCATTCAGAAAAAGACATGACCTTATGTATATAAATACCCCAAGAAATATTGGAATAAATAAGTTCAGCAAGATTGTATGATGCGAAAATCAATATTAAAATGTCAATCATCTTTCTAACACTTGCAATGTACATAAAGAAAATGAATATAAGAAACCAATCCCACTTATAATTACATCAAAAGATTAAGTACTTAGGAATAAATGTAACAAAAAGCAAAACTTGTATTATGTAAACAACAACAAATTCTTAAAAGAAATTAAAGAACTCATAAATGGAAATATATTCCATGTTCATGGACTAAAAGGCTTAGTATTGTTAAGATGGTAATATTCCTCAAACTGATCTACATTTTCAACACAATCCCAACTAAAATCTCAGTAGACTGACAAATTCTTCCTCAAATCCATAAGAAAATGCAAGGGGGACCCAGAATAGCCAAAATAATCTTGAGAATGAGGAACAAATTCAGAGAACTCACTGTTCCCAATTTTAAAATGTGCTACAAAGCTAGGGTACTCAAGACTGTACAGTACTGGCATAAGGGCAGAAATGTAGATCAATGGGTTAGAATTGATCTATACATCTATGGAATAGAATTCTTACATCTACGGTCAATTGATTATTGACAAAGTGGCAGGATAATAAAATGTGGAAGGAACCATCTTTTCAACAAATAGTGCTAGGCTTGTTAGGCAATAGTGTTTCACCAAGACACCAAAAATCCAAGTAACAAAAGGGAAAAAAATAGAGAAATTAAATATCATAGCAATTCACAATGTTGTGCTTCAAATGACACCATCAAGAAAATGCACAAAATGTGATAAAGTTTAAAAATACCTATGCCTGATGAGAAATTTCTATTTAGAGTCCACAAAAAATCCAAAATGTAGAAAAACAACTTAATTAAAGAATTGTCAGAGTGTGAATAGACATTTCTTCAAAGCTGATATACAAATGGTCAATAAGCATATCAAACATGCTCAATAATATCACCCATAAAGGACATGCAAATTAAAACTACAATGTGAAACCACTTCATACTCACTAGGATGGCTATTTTAAAAAATACAGATAACAACAAATGATGAGCATGTAGAAAAACTGTTACCATCATACATTGCTGGTGAAAATGTAAAATGGTGCAACAACTTTCAAAAACAATCTGGCAGTTCCTCAAAAGGTTAAACATAGTCACCATTAATTCCACTCCTCAGTATATACCCAAGAGAAATGAAAATGTCTATATAAAAACTTACATGTGGATGTAATGCAGAATGATTCATAATAGCTCAAAAGAGAAACAACCTAATGTCCATCAATTGATGAATGGATAAATAAGCTATATATCTATTTTGTTTATTTATTCTTATGTGGTGCTGAGGATCGAACTCAGGTCTCATATGTTTGAGGTGAGCATTCTACCGCTGAGCCACAAGCCTAGTCCCTAAGCTATATATTTATATAGTAGGCTATGACTTGGCTGTAAAAATAATTAAATAAATATAAATGATCATAGCTGGCTACAATCCAGCTACTACAATGAATGAACCTTGAAAACATGCTAAGTGAAAGAATCAGCCACAAAAGACCATACATTGTGTGAATCTATTTATATGAAACCTTCAGAATAGGCAAATGCATAGAGACAGAAAATAGATTTGTGGTTGCCTAGGGCAAGGGTGCAGTGGAGTAACTGCTAATGGGTACAGGTTTTCTTGCTGGTGGGATGAAAATGCTTTGAAATTTATTGTGGTAATAGTTGCAGAACTTTGTGAATATACTAAGATGCTGATTTGTACCATTTACACGGGTGACTGCTATGTGAGTAAATTACATCTCAATGAAATTATCCCCCTCCTTCCACACACCCCCCAAAAGGCGGGACAAGGTAAAGTTTCTGGAGGTAAAACTTTTGACTGCAGACTATTTTCTTTGGTCCTGGCCCTATTCACTGGGGCCAGCAGACTGTAGTAATGAAGAGTTGGCCAAAGCCCAAAGGAACTCTTGCTCTGTGCTTTGCCTTGAGCAATTTATTTTTAAATAACCCTTTGTCAAATTAGACATACACAGCCTAGTTTTGCATATCCTCTCCTAGGGTTTTTGATGTTTTTATCTTGGGGATGAGGTGGGGCATGGAGAGTATGTTTTCCTCTTTGAAAGATGTGATGGGTTAAGGGCCAATTGTCAGCTTTAGTTTTCTTGGCCCCTGATTCTCGTCCATTTTCAACTCTAACAGCTTCCAGTATCAATCAAGCAGGAGCCAAACTCTCCATGAGCCAAAAAGATCTCCCCACTGCTCTGAATTTCTAATTTTCTGTTTTTAACGGATGTGTAGCCTTTGCTCTGTGTTCCTGGAGGGCTGGGGCAAGGTGGGGTGGGGGGAGTGATCCAAGGGAACCTTGTAAACAGTGAAAAAAATAAAGGCTTTTTGGCACTTCAGTCACCCAGTGCTCCTAATTGTGAGGCCAGGGAGTTGGTTGGAGACTCTGGGTTTGAGTTGAGTTCCACAAGTACAAAATGGGAGCCAAAGATGACTGGGGTGGGGTGTGGACTGGAGTGGTGGTGGTGGGCAGCTTCATTTAGGTAAGCTAGATGTGTTAGAACATCAATTCTAATGCACCAGTAGCTGTACTGGTCCAGTTCATGGGGCTCCCCAGATTCACTTGGCCTCACCTGCATCACCCCCAGCCCCATCTGCAGCCAGATGCTCTCTGGGAGGCCTGGCTGCTACTGCAGTTGTGCTGTTTGCTGTTTTATCTCTGCTGGTAGAGGGGAGGGAGTATTGAGAGCCAGACTTCAGCATGGACTCCATCAAGTCTGCTGTTTGGAGATCCAAAGTAACTTCATTCAGTACAATTGGGCCCACCTGTCACAAGCCATCCATAGGCAGTGTGTGTAAGCTAAGTGCATTTGAGCAGTATGAGGGAACTGGTCTGATGTTCTTGCCTAATTGGGCTGTGTGACATATGTGTGTCTTTTCTCTTGCTCTACCTGTGATCCCACACAGCACCTGAGATGGATGTGACTTTCCAAAATGTCACCTACTGACCACAAGACTTTCTCTTACCTGCCTTCTACCCTTCCACTGTTCTAAGCCACCATCATTCCACACAGCTTTTTCCAAGACCATCTGGCAACTTGGAAACCAGCAAGGTTTTCTTCTGAGGCTTTGTCCAGCTCAGTGACACCCCCCTTTGTATATGCTTTCTCTGCTTCCTGGGCTCATTTCCCTTTTTCCTTTCCTTTTCCTGCCCTGGCATTGTAATCCTCAATAAAGAATAAGTTCCTAAGCTTTTTTTCATGCTCTATTTTCTAGAAAAAGTGAGCTCAGACAAAGACGAAGGCAAACATCACATCTACTTAGAATCAAAGGAAGAGGAAGATGGAAAACCCACAAGGTCTGGAAAGGATGGGTAAAAACCAGAGAAGGAAAGGAATAAATAAACGGGGCAACTAGTGATAGTTGCCATCCTCATGGAATGCAGAGGAAGACAGTCTTTAAATCCTGTTATCATGTTCACCAACATAGATGTGCAGAAAGTGAAGGACAGTTACATGGTGCAAGGAGAGCCTATATAACTGTGAACTTGATTTAGTCTGAAAGGTCAATAAGACTTTTGTAAGAAAATGTCATCGGGAGTGAGATCTATTCCTGGGATACAATAAAGGGGTGGGAATGAAAATGAGGGGAATCTTGTTTCAGACAAATGGAATGACAGGTATCATTACTTCCACTGTTGGAGGAACAGGAAGAACCTCACCCCACAGATAAAGGGGCCTACAGAGGTTGACTCTTAAAAATTTCAACCCACAATACACATACTGCATTTTACATCTTAACCTAGTATCCACACATGTTCACAAACACGCACAACTGAAACAAAAGTTCGTGGAACAATATTTATCCTTATATATAGGGGATTTTCATAGTAGGTATTGACACTTAAATGTGCATATACTTCTGTGGTGTTCACTGCAGCCCTGTGGGCAGTTTATACATATAAAATGAAATGTGTTACGGTAGATATATATGTGCTAATATGGAAAGTTGTGCATACTATTGTAAACAGTGTATATAAAATGACCACAACATGTTAAATATCTTAATATAGGAAGGAGTATTTGTATAAAATAGGGCTATGAAAGTGGCTACTTCTCAAATGACAGGGGATTTTTTTATTTCACTATTTGTA
Organism: Ictidomys tridecemlineatus; assembly: GCF_052094955.1. NCBI lineage: Eukaryota > Metazoa > Chordata > Mammalia > Rodentia > Sciuridae > Ictidomys > Ictidomys tridecemlineatus. The sequence continues at coordinate 85,398,766 of NC_135488.1, read as the reverse complement.
CTTTTTACACCAGAGAATATGCATTCCTTTAGCTTTGGATTTTTCTGTTAGGTTTGGGCCACATTAACATTTCAGGCCTGTAAGGCCATGATGTTGTGAACAGCTCTCTGACATTGGAGAGGTTTCTCTGTAGAACCATTTATTTCCTTTCTTCACTATGAAACTTTCCTCCTTCAGAATACTTCAGGGGTGTGTATTACAATACTTATTTAGATTCCTGGTACGAGGCAAGAAAATAGCAAACTTTTTTCTGGGAGTATTTTTAATTTCTAAAAATGTAATGTTTAGTGCTAATGGCACTAGTCTACTAACCCCTCTACTAAATAAGAAACGCAGCCTATGTACACAAAATCATCCTCACTACATAGATGAGTGAGCGAGAAGAAATCTAATCTTTCTTCCTGTGGAACAGACTGCTTTGGCAATGAGCCCAGTCATTCAGGAGTTCTCCATGATCTGTTATTTAAATCCAGTTCATAATTATGACTGATTTTAGGCAGGAGGCCAAAATAAAAAGACTGACTAAATATATCTTTGTTTTTTCCATCCTGTCCCTTCTTGCCATCTCCAATTTTAACTCAAGTGCTAACTCCGAGGTCAGGGTTAGAAATACAGACACCCCAACATGAGTACTCTATTAATACAAAGGCAAAGTTACCAAAAAGTCCACATAGCCTCAAATGAGATGGGATGCCATCATATTCTGAAGAGGACAACAGTCAGATTGAACTCCAGAGTGCACATGATATTGAACTTCAAAACTGCTTGCTGCCACTTAAATTCCAGCTCCTCTAGGTTGAACCCATCCTCCAAAGATGTCTTATTCATCTTTTGACTCTAGCACCTGGCATAGGACCTCATATAGGTGTCCAGGAAAAGACTGCTGAGTGAAATTTTTAGGTCTATCGGAGGTGAATATTTTCTTTTTCTCCCAGCACTCCACTACCATGGCTATTCAACCACTTCTCAAAACCCCCCTATGTTTGCTTGTAATTAAAACAAAACAAAACAAAACAAAAAACAACTTCATGTATAATCCATCTGGAGTTTATTTTGATGTGTAGTAAGGCAGCATAACTTTGTTTCAATCTGAAATGCCACTCACTTTTTAACATCATTGATTTTGAAATCTTTATTTTATTCTATTCTTCTCTTTGTTCCTATGCTAGTAACACACTGTTCAAATAATGGCAGTTTTCCAGTCTACTTGAATATCGAATAGGATGATCACCCTCACACCTTCCAACTCAATTATCCTTTATTTAAAAAAAATTTTTAGTTGTAGATTATTTCTAGATACTTCATAGTGTATTATACACAATAAATAGGAATCTTCCATCATTTTTTAATATGATCGTTTGGACATTTGTTTTATATTCAACCATTTTATTGAGTTCTTACTAGATATTTGATCATTTAGTCATTCAATCAACCAACCTTTACTAAGCACTAAATACATGTGGGATACAGTAAGGAAAATGCAAATGTATGTTCAGGAATGTACTTTGGTGTAAACCCTCTCCACTTGCACCTGGCTTAAATGAATAAGGAGTTTCATTTATTCTTCACATAATGTGAAGTCCAAGGAGGCAGTCCAGGCTGTTTTGGTTCCACAATGTCAAGATGACTCAGGCTCTCAATGTCTGTCTGTGTGTCCATTCTTATTGCATACTTGGCATTGTGGGACCCCCAGCACATCCAGCATTCTATCTGCATTCCAAGTAGGAAACAGGGCAGGGGCAAAGGACAAGAAAAGCTTGATATTAAGCCCAATCTCCCCACTCTAACTTTCCCAGAATCCCACTCCATGCATTTTGCCTATACTCAACTGGTCAAAAAACTGTATTGCACGACCAGGTTCGTCTCCATTGGCCCTTTATTGCTCCCCTCCCATCAGAATTGTGTTAGGAAGAAGGGGAGGAAGAAATTCCTGCCTTCACAAAGAGATTCAAAGAATTCATGGCAGAAAGTCTTGGATTTCCAATAACTCAGTCTTTGGACCTCTTTTTTTTACTTTATCTCCACTCATTCCATCGGTGATCTCATTCTGTCTCATTGTAACTAGCTGCACACTAGGGACAAGCATATTTACATTTTTAGTCCAGCACTCTAGCCTGAACTTCAGACTAAAACAGCTAACTTTGCAGATCCACTTGGATGTCTACTGAGTATCTCCAATTTAACCTGTTCAAAAAAAATGTCTTCACCAAACTGTTCCTCCCACAGCATTACCTATCTCACACATAACAATGTATACTTGTAGTTGCTTGGGCTACTCTGCCTGTTTTGCATCTTACACTAGGAAATTCTGTTTGGCTTTACTTTTTCCTTCTAAATATACTCAGAATCCCAGAACTTCTTATCATTTCTACCACTAATATTCTGATCCAAGACACCATATTTTATGCCTGTACTACTGCAACAGCCTCCTAAAGTCCTCATCCACATAAACAACCCTTTCTAAATTGTTCTTGATCTCCTCTTTTCTATAATTTCATCCTTTGCTTGTGCACTTAACCCACCATTATTCCTACAATGTCAGTACCCAAAGCTGCAACCTCTCTAGGATCTCAGAGTTATGCACCCCATGGTTGACAACCACTCTTATCCACCCATTATTTCCTCTTTCATTCTCACTCCAATATTCCTCCAATTCTAATAGGACCCATAAGCCTTTAATCTGACAATTTTCCACCGCCCTTCACTTTTCCCTTACATTCTCACGTTTCTTCTGAGCTTAAATTTCAGTCAATAATTTTTTTGTCTTCCTGTCTTCAACTTTCTTGCCCTTTTCTCATTTGGCAATATAGCAAACTCCCAATTCTGATCAGATCACCTCTTTACCTAATCTGAGTCTGCACCCATACAGCTGATATAGCTGTAAAAAAAATGATAATTAAGTGGACTAGACATTCAATTCACGATCACTGATCTCAAGTGGAACACTGATCACTGCCTGGAAATCATACTCTATTCTCCCTAGGCTTTCTGCCCTCTCATTCAGATCCTTGTCTCTTCCCTTCTTCTCATTCCTCCACCTTCCCTCCCCTGTCATTTAGACTCATATGATGATGTTCCTTCATATTTTAATGAGAAAAATAGAAGAAGTGCAGAGACTCTTCACAAGCTCCCACATTATCTGTCACCTCTATACCCACACACTCAATCTTTTCTCCTGTTAACATGGATGAACTTTTTGAGGTTTTTAATTAAACCAATCCCTTGTATGCTCAATTCCATCTGATCTCATCCAGGCAAGGATATCATTCCAGTAATTCATCCCTGTCTGCCGAATCAAAATTTCTTGTTTTCTGAATTATTTTCCTTTACATACATTATTTCATCTTAAAAACAAACACCTTCTCTTGACTCCATTTCCCTCTTCCAACCATTATGTTATTTTTTAAACAAACTCTCTGAAATAAATGTTTATATTAATCATCTCTAAACTAACTCCTCCTCCTCTATTAAACTCAATCCATTAAGGTTCAGCCTCATCACTTATTGAAACCAACTCTGATTAAAGTCAACAAATAATTTTCCTACTTACTTCTGTTTATTTTTCATATCTCCGTCAAATCCCACTGTAACATTTGGACATTACTAAATCAATTTCTCTAATATATTAAAGTCACTGTTATATCACTTATCATGATTTTAATTTTTATTTGTGTATAATTCTTTGATTTACCTTTCTCTTCCTTAGTAAACTAAGTTCCATAAGGGGAGCAGTAATATCTATTTTTCTATCACAATAATATGGCTTGTGTATAGCACAATGTCTGGTCCACAGAAGACTGACAATAAATATTTAGGGAGATAAGTGCTTTATTATCACCAACCCCATCTTATATTTGGGATTAGGAGACTCCTAGAAGCAAATATAAGCTGAAAGGCACAATGTGGATTATTGGTACAGTAAGGACTAGGAGTAGTATAAAACACTGATTTCCATTCTACATGAGAGTTGCAATGATAAAGAGATGAGGTACCTCTTTTCCCAGCTTTGGCCTTATAGACCTACCACTATGTTAGGGATGGAAAGAACAAACTATACTATCTAATGCAATGTCAAGTTCCCCCTGTGTCCAAAAAAGCTTAGCTGCCAATTCAACAGAGCTGCCCAGCATTGTCAATTACTCTGGTTCCTGTGTACAAAGTGTCCAGGGAAAAGGACATCTGTTTGAAGTTACATCCCACAGGGGTGCATCACTCATCAATGATTTGCAAATTATGGACCATGAAGACTATTGGGAAGAGTGAGTAGGAGGATCAATTTAAGGTTTGAACATTAAAATTCACTGTCAGCTGAAGACCAATAATAAACAGAGCAAAAGTACTCCAAGAATAAAACTACGTGGCAAATAAGATTTGCGTTAACACAAGTTTTAAGGAACATTCTATATTAAAAAGGTCTATGGGCACTAGCTGGAAAGCTCTACATTTTGAGAATAGTGAGCCATCAGGCATCATTGTTATGAGATACACAGTCATACTCACCACACTGTGAGTGACTACTACTACTAGGTGATGATATGATCCAAATGGTGCACTCTGAAGATAAAAAGAGGCATTATTAAAAATTATGCCTAGGATTGTTTCAGGCAAATAAATAGGATTGGTCACACTTTAGAAACCATCCTCTACTCATTATACATAGAGAAAACCAGGTATTGATTCATGCAAATAACTTCATTAGGCAAATCAACAACAGCAGCAACAGTCTGACACTGCTACCAGTCTAGTCTGAGTTCTATTCATATCATTTTGACCCTGAATAGTCATGCTAATACTTACCATGTCCACTAGTTAAAAGACAGTAACAGTCACTTCTTCCTTTGTCTAGTTGTTTTTCTTGCCCCTTCTCACCTGATCTACAATCTTTAGGGAGGGCCATTTTTATTTCCAATTGAAGTTTAATCTGATTGTTAAGAAAGAATCTACCCTTCTATGATAAGCTAACTCAAATAAAATCATTCTTCAAATTTCCAGAGGCACCTCTTCCCAAAGGTACATTTCCATGAACCATATCTTCTTTATCTGAGACTGAATTCTATTCATTCACTGAATCAACATAGCAAAAGCAAGACACTAGCCACAAAACTTTATTGTAGGGATCAATACATATATCCTCTAAGAAATATTTTGAGCCATTCAATTGATGTTCACATCAGAATCTGGTTTTAGTTTGCGTGGCAAGAGAAAATAAAGATTATTGTAAAATCATGAATCATGTCCAAAAGGCCTGATTAAAAAAAAAATCTATAAAATGGAAGAATTACATACTGCCAGCTGTACTGTGTCAAAAAGTATTGTACAATTCAAATAAAAAAGATGATCCCATATAAATCCAATGAGGAGGATGCTGGCAAGTGGGAGTGAACAATCTATTATAAAAAATGTTGAGTCAAAAAAATGAAATACAAAAAATAAAAAATAAAATTTTGGTCAGAAAACTGTGACTACATAATACCATGTAAGGATATCTACTAGCTGCTTTCTTTAACTAGTTGATAGTTTTCTATTTATTCATAAGGAAAGTGGAAAATACTCTTGTGGATTCTTTCTTCTCTGCTATCTAGAACTCAATAACACGTGATCTATCCTTAGAAATGAAGAAATAAAAATCAGTGTCTGGCTTTCAGTGGGACACTCACAACACCCGAATGAGATCCAGAGTAATCCTAGATCGGGGGATGTCAATGTTCAGTACTCGGACTTCCACTCTTTCTCCAGGGCCCAGTCCAAGACTCCTTCTCTTTTTTGTTTTAGAAAGTTTTGCTTCTGTTACATTTCGTATGGGGATCAACCCTGATTTTCCCACTCCTATATCCACAAAAATCCCAAACAGAGTGGCATTCTCAACTTTGCCTGTAAGAACTGTTCCAACCTGCAGATCTTCCAAGCACACTATACTTCTCTTGAAATCAGGTTTATCAAACTCTGTAAGGGAAGAGGAAAAATTTATGTAACTAATAATGCATTGTACTTCTTAGATACAATATAACTTAGTGGATCAGTACTGACTATATATTGATTATATGCTCAGACCAATATTAGACTTTGAAGGAGGACATAAACACAGCAGAAGACATATCCCGGCTTGAATTGTAATGCAAATAATAATAATAATAGAGCTTATGTAAAAATAAATAAATGAATAAATAAGAAAAAGAAAATGCACTCTATAAGAAATAGCAGTCACAGAGTAGAAATAATTTGAGAAGATTTACTTACTTTCTTCTCCCTGAACTCTGTATCACTAATGTAAACATCTGCACTACTCATAGTCTTCGACTATATTTTTCTTTGTAAGAAATGATGACCACATTATTTTTGGTTAATGAATATACATGCTTAAATCATAAACACTGAGAAAGTAAGATCCTTGGACTGGGAATTTTGTTTTCAGTGCCTGAAACCTTAAGCTATATAAAAGTGGCAGAAAAGACATTAACTTTTGGTTAAAGGTGGATGAAATTCAAATGTTCTGTCTTCTAATTTTTTTCTGCAAAACTGGAACTCAGGAATCAATTCTTGTCCATTTCAAATATATTTATGGATTCTTGATTATACAAAATTTATGAATTATGATTCTGGATGTCTTGGTCAGGTACCCAAACCATCTAGAACCCAACCTTCTTTTTCTTCTTTCAAATTCAATTCATCAAACATATATTAACTCCTATTATTACCTCCTGGCCGGGCACTCTGCTGGACACTAGAGATACAAAGGTGAAGACATTAGATCTCTGTTATCAAGTGCCTACAGCCCCCTCATTCCTTGCTTATCCAAGCATACATTTATTTCTCTGTTCACTAGTACTCACTGTCCCCAAAAGGTGGACATAAAGCATGCCAAGGAATCATTATGGCTCTAGTTAAAATAAAAAAACAACAACTCAGGTTTTATGAGGGAGATAGTGAGAACTAACAGTTTAAATGGACCTGTGAATTATCTGTGGCCTCCATTTATCCATGCTCTTCTTGGCCCCCTTTCCTAGGATTACTGAGTGTTGACTCTAATAACAAAGAACACATTCTATGCTTGGATCTCCTTTTACTAAGACCTCATTTTCCCCTCCACCCAGTCCATTTCCTTTTCCTCCACAGCTGTTGGCTTTATCCTGATTACTTGTTAGAGCTATCCTTTACATTTGTATTAACAACTGGTCACCTCTTTGTTCCCCTCCCCCAGTCCAACCACACTAAAACCAGGATCTTTTAAAAATTAAGCTTTTTCCTGTAAAACAAAACAAAAGCCTCCTTTAAAACCTAAATCTCTTTTTTCCTCATTTAAAAAAAAAGAGAGAGAAAGAGAATATGCTAAAATTGGAATTGATTCTGTAGAATTTCACCTGATGCTAAAGCAATGAATTCCTAAAGCAAGAAGCCTACTGTAATGTAATGTTACAAGGGGCAGGGACTATGTCAAAGCAAAGTAAAGCTAAGTCGTTGATCAAGGCCAGAGGTAGGATGGTCTCTGAGGCCCTATAAGGCATTGTTTTTATGCTTGGAAACTCTTCCCCCGCCCCTCTTTTTCTTACAGCGGTCCAGCTGCTGCAGATTCCCCAAGGGGTTCTGATCAGCTGCTTAGTTTAACTCTGCATGGAAAATCAGAGTCAGAAACTACTTAACATGTTCCTGAAGACAGTCTGGGCCACTGAGAAATCAGAAAATCCTCCATATACCCTGTAAACTTTAACACTTTGATGGCCAAGGCTGTGTATTCAGGCCACTCTCACCAGACTGCTTCTGATGAATCCCACTATGGAAACTAACTTGCAACCATTGTTGTTAATAAAAATGGAATCGATTATGTCACTGAGAAAACAGAAGACAGGATGAATATAAGGAAAAAAATGAATCAGCATTAAGAAAGGAAATACTTTTGAAAGAATGGAGAAAAGAAATGTAACATAAATACTAATATGTGGAAACAGCCAAAATATTATCTACCTTCTCAAAAAGCGTGACTATTCTCCCTTCACCTTGGGGATGTAGCAAAATGACAGTTCTCAGATACAATTGTGACTTTTGTTGCTTAAAGACACATATTTGAAATGTCACTTAACATACTGATAAACACTCTAGTAACTGGAAAGCTCAGTCCAAAGCCCAGGTTCATCTATGTTTCTGCTGAACAAAGGGCATCTCAGGTAAGAATCTTACTTAATTTGGTTGGCTAAGTGGACGACATAATTTGAGTGCTGATCTTTTCTCTAAGTTCACCACATAAGTGGGATGATGGTGTGATCAACACCATAACAGAAAAACAAAATGGACAGGGATATCCTGGTATAGGATACCTGTAGCTAAAGCACATTTAACAACCATCCACAGCCATGGCATAGGCCTGCCACTCCAAACACCCACCCTGTTTGAGAACCACTGCTCTATGTAGTATTTCTGCTAGACATATCCATGACACTCACACACAAAGAATCAGGCTTCCAAATGGAGATGGATATGTTTGTTGAAACAGTTATTTTGTGAGAAGGACAATCTGGAGGGGTCCATGCCCACATTTTTGCCATGGTCTAACTGGGTGTTTTATTTATTCTTTTTTTTTTAAATTTAGGACCTACAGAACACTAGGGAATAGCACAATGAATGAACTTGCTGGGTGTGTTTTGAAATTTCCTTAAATCTTTTCAAGGAAGCATGTCCAACTATCTTACACTGCCTAATCCAGACTGAAAAGAGCCAAGCACTAAATATGGCATCATCAAAACTAATTAAGAGACAAGTGTGCAGATTCATTTAAATCTCAGGGGTTCCTAGTCAAACTTCCTTAGGAAGTAGGTCATTTAATACCTTAATTCTTTTTCACCGGTCATTGCTCTCAACAACTATGGCTATTATACTTCCCTCACCCCCTACCTGTGCTGAAAGCTGAGAGCACTTTTAATTAGAAGTAAAATCAACAGAGAGATATCATCTTATTTGTTCAATGTGCTCATTGACACTGAATCCAGAAACTTGGAAGGCTGTAATTTAGGATGAAGATTCACTTTTTAGTTTGTGAGTAGAATGACTTAACTTGCACTTCTGTCTTCTAGGATATAAAAACAGTGTACAAGAAGAATGACAAAAAATGTGTGCCTTCATGCATAAGCAGGACATATACAAGGCATCTAGTCCAGTGATGTGACAAATGAACAGTGGGCAAGGAGTCTGGAGACCTGGTTTTTAGCTTTGGCTCGAAATTAAGTATAAGAACTTTGAAGGACAATTACTAAGTTCAATTTTCTCATATATAGAATGAAAGAATCTGTTTTATTCATGGCAAAGAGCTGTTATGGGGGTCAAAAGAGACAACATAAGCTAAACAAGACCCAGGTGTTATAATTCAAGTTCAACTTACCTGTTCGAAAGTCAAAGCTTTCAGGCTGGCTGAGACCATCTATGATGACCTGTAAAGTGTGTGCTGTTGTCTGCAATCTTTCAGCAGTTTTCTCTATTCCTTCCTTTCCAAGGGATGAATTTATTTTTTGTTGCATTTCAGGCTTTCCAATTTCATACAGTGTCCCTCCAATGAATGATAAAAACCTTCAGTAGAAAGAAAAGCCCCAAATTTATCAATAATATTACTTCTTTCTCACTATCCTTACACAGATTTTCTTAAAATTAATTCATTTCAGATTTATAAATTGCCATCTCAGATCTACACATCACCATACATCAATCAATCATTCTTTATTGAGAATCTACTATGAGTACCATGCTATAAGAGGTGATCTATTTTGAGTGGAGGAAGACAGGGGCAGGGAATGGAGTTGACTGAGTTCTTATACTGTTTTTAAATGAAGCACTTGCTCAGAGTCAGCACCAGAACATTTTACAGTAATGCTCATTGTAGACTAGTGTCATATATATTTTCTAAATAAGGTTGTTTCCTGAAATTTCTGTTAGGATAACATTTGAATTTACATGAGCTAATAAGCAAACCATTAATTGGTAATACTTTGGTATTATCCAACAAAATATGCATCAAGCATTGCCAGCTTCTGACAAATGATTTGTTCTATTCATGGGTAGTATCATTGCTTTTTACTTTTATGTGGCTGTGATGGGAGCATCACCTTGCAGCCCACTTTTAGGCCTAAAGATTCCCCAATTCCATCAAGTCTCATATTAACTAAATTATATCAAGAACATGCAATACTAAAATTCAACAGATGAAATATGGAAGGGGAGCTGGGGAAAGGGTTTAAAGGTAGAGCATGCGCTTAGCACATATGAGGCCCTAGGTTCAATCAATCTTTCTTTCTTTCTCTCTCTCTCTCTCTCTCACACACACACACACACACACACACACACACATACATACAGCAAAAGTGGGGGCATATCTGAAACAAAAAGTAATTTACTTCCAAAATGGAATCAAGTTTAAGACCTCAATTGTATAATCTAAAGATGAATATTATCTTTATATATTTTATGCATGAAATAGCTACAACATTTGCCAAATAAACAGAGCTGACTTAAAAATTTCCTTTTGCTATGCTTACAATTTCCCTTGCTTGTACAGCTCCCTCTCAACTACTTAGCTTTGAAGTTCAGAAATGAGTAAGAGAAAAAGACAAGTCAAGTAAAGGGTTAAGATGTATTTTCCTTCAATTTCATGTGAATATTGGGCTGTAGCTTACTTTCTGACATTCCTTGGCTGGGTATTTTTCTACTTCATTAAGTTCCATTTCCTATGATTAATGGCACTTTAAAAACGTCAACACAGTAATCAGACAGACAGTGATACTAATGCCCTCAAATCCTTTCCTCTAAGGACATCTCTTGAATACAAGAAGGGAAAGGAAAACTGTTGGAAGTTTGTCTACAGTCAGGACTGGGATGTATCCCATTTGGCAGGCTGCTATGTCATCACAAAAGGAATGGATATATAATTCCACGTTTTTATTTTGCATTGTTGTGTTCAACCAGAAAGTGCCTCTTCAGCAGTACTCTGGTAATGATAATCTGGTATCTGGTGGAGAAAGCTCCTCCATCTCTGATTTAACAAGGGTGTCCCTTTGAGTTCAAATGAGCAGCTCTCCTACATTTCTAATGGCCTTTTTGTGTGTGGGTAAAAATAAAATAAATATCTCCATATTCTTCAGTATCCAGCTAATCTTTTGAGAATATATTTTAGTAAATGGTTTAATAAAAGATAAGGAGACTTAATGTCCTTCTTTGGAAATGAGCTTCTATCCAAACTACAAGCCAGTTTGTAAGTCTACAGCTTCCCCCCAGCAGGCAGAGGCAGCCGGTATCAGTGCTGACGGATGGGCAGTAGCACATAGGGTCTGGTGACAGGGCACAGCTGTTGGAGGTCTGACTGACAGGGCAGATGACACATGACAACCTCTGCCCACAGCCAACTTCCTTACACAAGTTTCTAAATAATTCATACCCTGCTGAGCAGGCTTCCCTGGTATTCACTGTCTTGGCTTTATTGGTCTGCAACTGGCTACTTAAGCAGGACATCTTTCAAATCCTCAAGATTCTGGCTTATAACCATCTGTTAAAATGCCCAAAAAATGTATTCATGGGCTGTAAATCTATAAGCTTGAATGGCATTTTACAATTAATAGAAGTAACTAAACAGTAAAAAGTTCCCAAAGCACTGTACATCTTGGCCTCAATAACAAAAATACACACTCAGCAGGCCACTTGGAGTCTTTAGATTGTGCATCTGTGTGTAAGAGAGGAACTAATTGCTACCAAAGTTATTTCCATATAAAGAATTCTACTTATAGTGATCGCAGATCTCAGAAGAAAATTGGTCTGTTTAACCTGGGTGCCTATTTCACATATCATTTTCATTCTCACACACACAAGCCTGAGGGCACCAGTAACTGAAATCAATAAAAGAAAGTACCAGGTTGTGCTCCTAGCTAATGCTTCACATTGATCAACTCTATTTTTAAATGACTACAGAGTTAAGTTGAGTGCTTTTTTACTTTGAAAACTTTCTTAAAGAAGAAGGTTACACAAAGAAAAAAACAGCAAACCAAAGGGGAGAGGGACTATAAAATGAACTGGGAGTAGCACTAGGATTGACCTCTCCTTACTGGCTTTCAAATATATTCAGATGCATATGGTAGGAAGCAGTGCTTTCTCCTTAGTAGCCATTAAATAGACATATGATTCTTATAGAGCCTAAAAAAATTATTCTACATATTCCAAATTTTCAATTTAGAATTGAGAAATAATACACAATACAAGTATTTCCTAGCTCAAAAGTACTAAATTAAAATGACTTTAAGAAGCTTGGAACACAGAACGTAAGAGAACATGTGCTGATCAGTAGGTGCATAGCATTATGCTAGCTGGGTATTCTCATTTAATCAGGGCAATAATCCTAAAAGGACAATAATCCTGTATACTATCATACAGAAAAGAAAAATTAAGGTTCAGGGAGGTTAAATAACTTGCCCAGGGCCATGTAGCTATTCCTACTAATGGAGTTTCATTCCACATACAGGTTATCTGTCTATATAACTGAAAGTACATAAAAATTAATGTGTTGTATTTGGTTAAGATAGAAAACACAATATTATGGATAATATTTTACCAACATGATTTAATGGAAGATTACTTTTAAACACCAGACAGTTAACACTGAGTAAATCCCACAAAGAATTATCATATACAAGCTTTTAAATAGACAAATTCTCTCCAAAGTTAATGAGTTATTGAAGTCATAGTTTCATTTTCTCCACTGTCTCTGGAAGGCTTTTTCAGCTTACTAAGGACTGCTGCTAGAGCTGCTGTTTTTATTTAATATGTAATTTCATCCATCTTACTTAAAGTAAGAAAGTAGCATAAATGCAACAAATAAGCACATCATGTTCTTTTAGCACACATCTGCACAAAGTTAAAATACAGACCTTGGAACAGAGATAATGCTTATTTTTCAAACAGAAAGCTACATAACTAAATCACTCAAAGCTATACACTATAAAATCAGTGGTATGTCCAACAGAGACTTGTTACAAATGCAAGGCTTTTCTTCTCAAAGAATAAGAACAGTCTTTATATATATATATTTTTCCCCCAAAGAAGAAGAAATTCTCAGAATTCACGAGACTTCAGACATAGCTGTTCAGTTTTATGTAATCACTTCCAGCATGGAGATTTAGGCGCTGGGGACTCAGGTTCATTACACGAAAGCAACATGATACCTACAGAGCACAGAAAAGCCTGGTGATGCAACACAAGCAGTAAAAACAACTTCGTATTAGCATGTGCTTAGTGTGCAATGCACACATGACTCATACTTCCACCAGGAACCATGCTATCCGGCAGAGAACTTCTAGCTGTCTACCCATACCTTACATTCTCAGACACCTTTGTACTTGTTTGTTTTTATCCATTAATTTTACTCAATTTTAACATAATTTCATCAATAAGCAAAAAAAATTAATGGCAAGAACACCATCATTTTGGAAATGAATAGGAACAAGTTCCAATTTGTAAAACAGTGAGAAATGTAGTGTTTATTTTTGGTTGGTTGTTTGTTTTTTGTTTTAAAGAGAGCTTACACTTTAAGAAAAAAGTCTGGACTTTAAAAACTCTGATTATAGATTGAATAGGGAGACATGAATGAGAAGTCCAGCATTACTTTGTTATTCTAAAAATACATATATTTTCAAATCTATTGTTGTTAACATGAAAGACTGAATATAAGTTCAAATGAGGCAAAGGAGAAAAATCAATCCTCCTCTGACCTTATCTACAGGAGAACTAAATTCCCACTGGTGAGTGCAGGGCAGCATGGATGGAGTTGAGCTTAGAGAGAGAGGGCCAACTTTACCACATCTGCTGCTCTAGTGGTCAAATCAAAGCGACAACAATGTGAATTGTACTTTAATCATCAAAGAATCTTTTCAAACTTCTAACCTCCTTGTTAAACCAAGACACTGAACTGGGCCAGAATCCTTAAAAATCTATGTTGGTGTAAAACCCACAAGGAGTTGTAAATTCAAGGAGAGTACAGTTAAGAAGAGGCCCCCAGAATACCTCCTTAGTACAGAAGCTAGTAAAGAGCTAATGAAAATAATATCTAAATGGCTTTTCTCAGCATTTGATCAACAGAAAGTAAGCACAAATAACTCTTCATGAGAATGTACCGCTGACTGGACTTAAACAAAATTAACATATTATCAACAGATAAATAGTTTTAAAATGTAACCGGTTCAGAGAGGGTGGCAGGCTTGTTCTGAAAGCTTTCACAGACTGATCTGAGAGTACAGTTTTAAATAATGTGCAGCTACCTGGGCTGGGTAGGGTACCTTTAATGTTATTGCTTGGTACCATTTGGAATGTCTTTGGAGCACCTCTTGCACTGAGGAGTAGCCAAAAAAAAAAAAACCAACCCAGATAAAACCAAACAAAAACACACTGCCATGGATTAAAGAACACAGGTTTTCCTGCCAAAAGACTGCTTTATAAGATCATATTGTTACCTGCTTTTAACTTCTGAAGAACTAAACATTTCCTTCTTTTTTTTAAGAATCTGTTACACTTGTGCAGAAACTGGATACTCACTGCATGTTGCATTAATTGTATGTGTGATAACATATACTTAGAAAGCTGTTTCATTTTAAACTTCTTATTCCCTAGTAACATACTATAGGGAATTAACTGTTAGAAAAAAAAGTGCCAGTTAAAATGTCTTTACACAGAAATCTTCTAAAAGTTTAAGATTTAGGATGGTATTATGGTTTGGATGTGAGGTGTCCCCAAAAAGCTCATGTGTGGGACAATGCAAGAAGGTTTAGAGAAACGATTTGGTCATGAGATACTTAATCCAACCAGTGAATCAATCCTGTGATGGGATTTACTGAGTGGCAGCTGAAGGTGGGTAGGGTATGGCTGGAGGAGGTAGATCTTTGGGGGCATGCATTTTGGGGTATATATTTTGTATCTGGCCAGTGGAGTGTATCTATCAGTCTGTCTCTCTCTCTCCTTCCTGATCATCATGTGACCTGCTTTCCTCTGCCATACTCTTCTGCCATATTGTTCTGCCTCACCTTGAGCCTTAAAGAATGGAGCCGGTTTTCTCTAGGTTTCTCAAAAACCCCAACAACTCAGTATTACGTAGTTTGATCACACTTCTTTCCAGAGAGTATTGGTTGTTTTTAAACACGGACCTCTGAAACTGTTGCCCTCAAATAAACTTTTCCACCTCTACAGTTGTTCTGGTCAGTCTTTGAGTTACAGTAGTGAAAAGCTGACTAATACAGATGGTCTTCCTTTTAGAAATAGGGAAAGACAGTACTCATGCAGTTACACTATAATATCTAAGATCAGTTGGATAATAACCAATGTTGTATTATCTATTATCTATTATTATTATTATCTATTTCAGAATATCTTGCTATATATGATAGATTGTGGAATTATAATTTAAACACCAAATGTATATTCATATCAGCCAAATGAATATGAGTACATAAAAAAGGAAGGTGTCATGCACTGAAAACTACTGTTGCTTTAAAGATGTCTAAACTAGCGGAGCCCAGTGGCATAAACCCGTAATCCCAGTGGCTCTGGGAGGCTGAGGCAGGAGGATTGTGGGTTCAAAGCCAATCGCAGCAAAAATGAGGTGCTAAGCAACTCAGTGAGCCCCTGTGTCTAAATAAAATACAAAATAGTGCTGGGGATGTGCTCAGTGGTCAAGTGCCCATGAGTTCAATACCTAGTACCAAAAAAAAAAAAAAAAAAAAAAGTCTAAACTGTTTCAGGAATTGCCTTAGAAACAAATTTACAAGTGACATAAAAAAATCAGTCTTTTCATATTAAGAAAACTTCATAGATTATATATATAAATAACCAGAAAAACATAAAACAAAAAACCCTAACAACTCAGTATTACTTAGTTTGATCACCTCTTTCCAGAGAATATTGGTTGTTTTTAAACATACACACCCCTACCTCAAATGATAAAGATTTGCTTAAATCAAAGCTTTTCAAAGGAATGCAACACAATGCTCAGGTCAACTAAAAGCAGTTTGGAAAGGCACACCTAGGGCTGGGCATGATGGCACACACTGTAATCCCAGAGACTCCGGAGGCTGAGGCAGGAGGATCACAAGTGCCAGGCAGTTGTTCTGGAACCTCAGCAACTCAGTGAGATCCTGTCTCAAATAAATAAATAAATAAATAAATAAATAAAAAGGGGTGGGGATGTAGGTCAGTGGTAGAGAACCCTGGTTTCAATCCCCACTGTGGCAAAAAAGAAAAGCCTACTCAGCTTATTCAATAAATATTTATTTCGTGAAGAGGAGACCATCAAAGATCATAACAGAATCTTTGCCATGAGTGAGATTATAGTCTAATAATGACAGTATAATTGAATTAAAGAATCTTCTACTCATATCTATTTTTTCAGAGGCAAATTTTTCTATTTGGATAAATAGATACTTTGAAAGTGCTCAACAAAGATGATTTCACTTAATTCTCTCAAAAATTTACTGTAGCTGTAGATTTGCAGAAAAAGGAAGCAAACCTCAGAAAAACTAAGGGACCAGCGCAAAGTCACACACTGAGACCACAAGTTGTAGCTAAGGTAAAAGTTATACATCACATCGTCATTAGCACTTCCACCTCCTTACTTTGGAGAATTTTCAATGCAGACAGAAGATTTAGATCTTAGATAAAATTTGGCACCCAGGGCCCCTGCCTGGGAACAATTTATTATTATTTTTAAACCGAATTTGAAAGAAAAAAAAAAAAAAAACTTTGGCCCTTTTTGAGTTACTGAATAAGAGTTGGACAAAATTAAGTTAGTGGTTTCAAAGGCTGCAGACTCTCTACAGCTCAAAAACACTGTGTTTAGAATTAATATAATTTAATTTACTGCCTGTAAAGCCATGATGTGGATTAGTGCCTGTGTATTTGAAGAGACAAATAAAAAAGTAGCATTCGAAAAAAGATAGGAGTAGTGGAAAGGCTGAAATTAAACAGCTCTAGCACAAACAGGGATAAAACCCACCTCTTAAGGGTAAGGACTTTCTTCATTGGGACACAGTATTCTATTATGAACATGAACCTGTTAAAAAAATAATCTTATTTATTATTATGTAACATCTTCATTTTATTAACTTCTTGGCTGTTCCCTGAATGGGCAGAGACACTGCTATCCATTTAAAGAGTGGGCAACTGAGCTCAAAGTCACTTACTTATGGTGACAAAGTAGATTACTGAGGTAGCAAAAGACATGCTGAGATTCAAATCCACATCTAGCCTGGGAACAAAGAAAGAGGAGATAATGGGAGACCAAATCAATATCCTCTTGAATTTTGGGCTCCAGACTTAGTGGCCTAAAGTTGAAGAGAAGACAAGGAGAAGGGCAGACACATGCTTTGAAAATATAATCCTGAAGCAAGCTCAAGGTTTATTGTAGGTGGCTGGCAGTTCCCTCTCCTCCCTCAGTGGGTACTAACAAGTTGCTCCAGATATGCAGGAGAAAAACTAGCATGTTCTCCAGTCCCAAGAGCCAGTATGAATATAAATCAACAATGTTAAATGCTCCAAATTACATCTAGATCACATGACAAAACAATAAACTTCCTCCGAGTCAAACTGTTGTGATATATCCCATGTTTTCTTTTATGGTTCAGCTTGACCCCACCTTCTTAATTACAACCAAGGGATCAGCCTTAACTGCAGCAACTATACTAACCTACTTATCCCAAGAGCTAAGGATTCCAAATACATTAACTCATGTAATTCTATGAGAAAGGTGTATTATTATCACCATTTAACAGATAAGAATACTGAGGCACAGGGAGGTTAAATAACAGTGCCAGGTCAAATAGCTATATCAGACCTTCTGACACTGCAATGCCTCCAGACTGACTAGGGCAAAGCCATGTTCACAGTCTCAGGTCCTTGAACTTCATATCCATACTCCCTACTACTAGCTTTGTCAGAAACTTTGTGTGGGTAGTATGTTGAATATTGTGTAAGACATCAGAAAGGATAATCAATTCCCAAGAACCTGAGAGCCTAATCATCTAACTCTAAAGTGGATGGATTCTCTTTTATCACTTTTCTCTTTTGTGAGGGTACTTTTGAAAATATAAATTTACTTCCTGAGAGCTAAAGTATGCTATTTAAGTCTTAACTATTAATAAAAAAATCACTAAACAAAAAATTAGGACTCTGTCCATTTAACATCTTTGACTTTTAGATTTAGCCTCTCCTTTATAATTCTTTTTTAAAAATTTTAATCACATATTCTATTTAACCAGATATATTCAACATATTGTTCCTACATGTAATCAATGTGAAATTACTGAGATCTCCTTTATGATTCTTATTTTTCTGAAAAGGCAATCTAATATTTTTATTATATTTATTTTTTTAGTTTTAGGTGGACACAATATCTTAATTTTTTATTTTTATGTGGTGCTGAGGATTGAACCCAGTACCTCATGTATGCTAGGCAAGCGCTCTACCACTGAGCCACAAACCCAGCCCCAATCTAATATTTTCTAATGATAGTTCTATTAGAAATGAATGCAGGATAATGAATTGATAGAAATGCCAAGTAAATTGCTTGTCAAAATCCAGCAATGATTCTCCCTAAATTTTCATGTCTAAAATACTGTCAATTATTCTGAGACAAATCTAGAAAAATTCAACATCTTTCAAATATGCAAATAAATTCTTAGGTCTATTTATCTAGTTGTCATTTATGTCACAGAACTTGCAGTTGGATTTCTTTTCAGGCTAGTCTTCCATAAAGAAACATGTTTTCAGACTATAGGAGTTAGGTGGCATGCTACTGCGGAACAAAGCTGTGGTGAATTTTAGATATGTGAGGAGTGGGAGGTGAACTCAGGGACATATCCCTCAGAAGAATCACAATTGACAAGGTCTGGGGCTTCTGACTGCTCACAGTTGAAACTATGAAATCACATGTGTGATTGGCATAGGTCTACTCTTGTTTTTTTTTTTTAATTGTGTGTGTGTTTTTTTGTTTGTTTGTTTGTTTTTTTAAACCCAAAAGCAATTTAAACTCTCTGTTTTATAGTTGTTTACTAGCTAGAAAACTTCTTTCCTTACTTGGAAAGAAGATTGAAGGCCATAAAACCTCTGAAGGCAATTTCAAAAGTGAGGCTAAATCCTTGAACAGAAATGAGAAAGAGCCAGAGACTGGAAAGCACCTACTCAGGGTCTTCAGTATTGGCCATTGGTCATTATCTGGCTTGACTTATTTTAGCTCCATAGCAGGCACCAACAAGGCAGGACCTCCCAACCTCCCTCCTGCTAGTCCTAACTACTTCTAATCCAGGGCACCAGTTAGGGTCCATCTAGCCACTGATCTGATCATGGAATTCTTGTGTATCAATTGTGTTGATTCTTCTTTTGCTCTTAAAAATCTTACACAAGTTTTTAGTAAATTAAAGATAAATATTGCTTAGATTTTTTTTAAAACAGAAGCTTATTCCCTCTGTAAATAAAGATTTTGTCAAGTTGATAAGATCATTCCTGTTCTAGACCTAAATTTTAAATTCATGGTTCTTTATTCTCTCAAAATATACTTTTCAGGCCACATGCTGGTAATCCCAGTGAGTCTGAGGCAGGAGGATCAAAAGTGAGGTCAGTTTCAGCAATTTAGTTAATCCTGTCTCAAAACAAAATGTAGCTTATTGGTAAAGTACTCCTAAGTTCAATCTCTAGCACATACAGATGCACACCACACACACACACACACACACACACACACACACAAACACTTTTCAGCATTGATTGCTAAGGGTGAGAAACAGGCACATCATCAACAATAAGGAAAATATCCAGTACTAACATTATAATATAGCATTAATGCAAATCATTCCTTGATGTACATTTATCTAGTATGTGATAATGGTACTACAATGTCATATTCCTGTTACACAGGCTGTTAACTACTTCTAGAAACTAGTCCTATAATTTCTCCCTAATGGCCAACATGGAAATAACAAAAAATAGCTAATGTTTTATCAAAATGAGTGCTGAGTGACAGTCTTGACATTAAATTTCCTGGTATTTTTCAAGAGTACAACTTTCAAGCTTAACTATCTGGAGTGCATGAAATTCTTAATGCAATAGATTCTTTGGGAGAGTGCCAGGTCTTACTGGGACACATACAAATCAGTATCATCTAGAGCATAAAGCACGACTTCCTGGCACCTTACATTAAAAAAAAAAAATGGGGGAGTTGGGGCAGATTGGATACATGCCTTGGTTCTCAAGATCAACCCAAATGGCAGGATAAAAGGAAAGGAGGCATGGTGGAGGTGGGGTGTGGGAACCCCTACATAGGCCATTCTGGGCCTCATTCTAACTCATAACATAGCAGTAATTTTATTCATGCCTTACAGTAACCAACATAATGAAATCACTCACATGTGGATACACTATGACTGCTTGATGATGACAGAAAACAGGAAGAAATCCTCCTTCACAGACTGTCTCTGGTTTTCCAGTGTATAAAATCTAGGATGGCTTGGGCACTGGACGCAATGCTTTGTGAAGGTGAGTGGGATTCACTTTGGAGAGGTTCTGAAATCCTTTCTATCCACAGGGAAATCTGAAAATAATTCCTCAATATAGGAAAAGGCAATGCCATGAAAGAATGATCTAGATGTTCTAGCAGCAGGTTTGCTTGTACAACTGCATTGACCTCAGCCAGTGTAGATGATAGATAAAAATATTCAGATTGAAGTAAAGCTAAATATTTCATTTTTTTTTCTATTAAAGTGTCAATTCTTGAGTTCCTTTTCCTCAATGTTCTTCTATTTAGACATCTTCTATTCTCTATTTCTATCATTTATTCTTTCAAATACTGCCCTATCGGTCTTTGTTAGGTGTTGGGGATACAGTGGTAAACTAGATTCTTATGGTCCCTATTTAGAGCTTACAGTCTACCATTATAAACTAAACTTAAATTTAACTGTCACTAGCCTAAGCATATCTGGAACTAAATTTTCAGATGCATCATTTACTTTATGGGGGCAAGGACAAATGGAGAAGTTTACAGCTTTAAATATGATATTCTACTGTCATAATTTTTTGACCACCTAAGTTGATTATGAATAAGTGGAACAGAAGGGAGTAATGAGGGTCACATTAAAGAAACTGTTCAATTAAATTTTTTACCTATTATTCTTTTCTTGATTTTAAGCAAGATGGGTCTTCTTTTAAGATCCCTCACTTCTAAGATCAGTTTAGTGTTCCCCAACTCCTGAATTCTTTATGGTACCAATATTTACTGTATGAATTTTGTTGTTATGATTTTATTAATTATTTGGACCATGTAGATCACTGTAGTAGTGCCTAAATAACATAAAAATGAACACAGGCCATTTATGACCTCCAAGAGTCTACCAAAATAGGAAGAATAAAACTTAAACTCGCAGAGATAGGCACAGTGGCACATGCTGTAATAGCAACTTGGAAGGCTGAAGCAGGAGGATTGCAAGTTTAAGACCAGCCTGGGCTTCTTGAGACCATGTCGCCAAGAAAAAAAAAAATTTAAAGGGCTGAGAATGCAGCTCAATGGTATAGCAGTTCTGGGTTCAATCCTTAATATAACAAAACAAAAACAAATAAAAAAAAACTTATACTACCAGGTACTATAATAGACATCAATAATAGACATAAATAATTAGTTATGAGCTTGGTGGAGGTTCTAGCTGCTATCCGTACACCCCTTGACAGAAGCATGGTCCTCCTCTATCAGGGAAGGTTGTCCTCTTTGACCAAGTGCGCAACTTTGGGAGGGACACCCACTTAGCCAGCCAGATCAGTTAAATCAACTCTGGCAATCAATGAGATGATAGAAATCGCAGTCAGACTGTCCTCACTTCTAGGGCCCTTCATGAAATACAAACATCACTCAAGAAAGAACTCAGAAAGACCTCACAAGGTTAAGGATGACTTCAGAATTGTTGGTATAATAAGCTGAAGGGATGAATGAAATTATCTGAGATGAAGAAGACTGTAGTTGGAGTAAGATTCAGAGGAAAGACCTAAGGTCAAGTTTTAGACATGTTAGATTTGAGGTGCTAAGTAGATAGCTATATATACAGTATGAAGTTTGAAAGAATGATTTGGTTTAAATATAGAAATTTAGAAGTCATTTTCTTATGATACTTCTGCAACCACGAAACTGAAAGAGAGTACCAAGGGAGTGATCACTATTTAGTTCTTTAACTTCTTCCTTTCCCTCTCTCCTTCCAATATAGTAAACTTCTACTTCATTTTCTACATCTTATTTTTGTCATTCATAACCAGCTACTGTCTTTCATAATCTTCACCCAATCTGTCAGCAAATATTGAATTTACTTTCAAAATGTACAGAGAACATATCCACTTCTCACCACTTCTGCTATCATCTGAATGTCAATCATCATCATCATTCACTTGGATTGCTGCAATTAGTATAACCGATCTCCCTCCTTCTCCCACTGCCTCCTATCTTCTATTGCTTACACAGCAAACAATAGGGTCCTTTTAACATGTACATCAGGCTCTTTAGCTCAAAACCCAGCTATGATTTCTGAGTTCACTCAGAATGAAAATCAACTACCTGTAATAGCCTCCCAGTGAGTTGATGGTGTCAAATATGGCAGCAAGGTTAAGTTGTTTAAGGATGAAAGAGTTCACTGGTTTTGACAATTGAGGTCACTGATTGAGAGAGTAATTTCAAAACCTGGGCAAGGATGAAAACCAATCTGTAAAGGACTGGGAGAAAGCAGGCAGTAAGAATTAGAGGCAAGTAGTTCTTCTGAGAAATTTGGCAATGAAAAGGAGGTGAGGTGGACTAGAAGTTCTAGAGAAAAGTAAGACAAAAAGTGGTTGCTATGCTTAGCTCTCAGGGAGTAAGGAAGGGAGTAAGGAATGGGGAGGTTGCAGCAGTAAGTCTGTAGCCCTCATTTAATTCCATCTTAAATGAGGGCTACAGGTATAAGTGGAGACATTAAAATACTAGACATTCACATAATTTTATAAAGCTAAAAGACCTTATTCATTTACCTGCCACTTTCTGCCTCATTTTTAGAAGTGGAGTGATTATGACACACAATTACAATAATAGCCGGGGCCAAGAGTTCTCAGCAGCAGCCTGGGAGATGGAAACAGAATGAAGAAATGAAGGGTAGCTTAGGTAAGGATGGGACACAATGAATAAAGATAAGGAGACAATCAGACAAGTGGACTATAAGGTAGTTTTGAATTTTTTCAGTGAGATAGGAAGTAAAGTCATCAGGTACAAGAATGTTCATAACATTTTTCTCATAAAAGCCAAACTGAAAATAGACAAGTTCCATGTGATATTGGGAAAATATATATATTTCATCTTTATCCTATTTCTCAGCAGAATGTTCCTAAAACCCTTGTAATGTCGGGATAAAAGTGTCTTTTGCATGCTAATGAAATGACTGGTGGCTAGAGGTCCCTAGATAGCTTCAAGATGAGGGTTGCTCACCAAAAAAGCCAACTATGTGATTAGAGGATTGGAATTTCAAGCCTCATGCCGATCACCAATAGACAATGATGTAACTGATCATGCCTCTTCAAAAAACAAAAAGTACTGGATTCAGATCACTTTCCAGGCAGCTGAGCATGTGCAGGTACTGGGAAGGCAGTGCCCCCGGAACAGCAAAAGTTTCCATGCCCCTTATCCCCTACCTTGTCCTATGCGTCCATTACATTTGGCTGTTCATTTGTATCCTGGAAATATCCTCCATAATAAATGGATAAACATAAGTATTTTCCCTGAGTTCTATGAACTGGCAAATTAACTAAACCCAAGGAGGGTGTCATGGGAACCCCAATTAATATTTTCTTTCTTTTGTTTGTTTGTTTATTTATTTTTGTGGGGGATGTACTGGAGATGGAACTCAGGGCCTTATGCACATTAGGGAGTCCTAATTTGGAACAGGATGGTCAAAAGCCCAAGTCACAATCTGTGCTTGTGATTTGCACTTGAAGTGGGGGCAGTTTTGTGGGACAGAACCCTAAACCCTAAACTTGTAGAATCTGACACTACCACTAGGTAGATGGTGTTATAATTGAATTAGAGGGTGTCCAGCTAGTATCTGGTAAAGAATCAGTTACAGAATTGGGTTTTGATGACACACATTTTGGTGACCAGAGATCTCAGAAATATTCTATATCATACTGAGAGTAAAGAATAAAAGAAATAGTTTGGTTTTCCAGTATCTCGTAAAATCTATAAATAGAAGAATAGATAAGCTACAGTATGCCTTCACAATGAAATACTATTCAGCAATGAAAAGGAACAAGCTGCTGGTATGTGTTACAAGGTAGATAAAATTCTAAACATAAACACCATGCTCTAAGAAGCCTTACGCAAATGAGTCAGATATAAATTTAGAGATACTGAGAGAAAATTGAGTGTCTAAAGGAGAAATGTTCCTGTTAGAGTATGAATGGGTAGCTTGTGAACAACTTGTAAGCTAGACAAAAAAGCCTAAAGGATAGAAAGGGACCAAAATGTAAGAGAACCTAAACATCCCATAAATTACTTCATAACTTTTCAGCTCTTAAGTTTTCTAGAATGTAGCAAAGCAGGAACAAAAATCAAATAGAAAAAGACCATTAACCACATGAAGCTTCAGGCTAACACACTGATCAGAATACAACCCTCAAGTGTGTGATCAACCTATCAACCATGTGATCATCCAACAGAGCACACAACCACCAGATGTTGATATCAGCAGAAAGCAACAAACCAGACCAGACTGCAGTCTCGGGGAAGGCCAGGCCCTTTGCATCATATTCAACTGTTATGTACCCTAAAAAAACCCAACCTTATTCCCTGGTGGTGGGTATGTCTCAAGATTCCCTGCATTCTGTTCTGAGAATGCCTATCTTCACCTTTCATTTTCTAATAAAGTTGTTTCTTTCTTCGCTAAAACCTGACTCTTTTCTAAACATGATCAAGAGATTAGAAGGTCCAAGTACAGGTCTCCTCTGTCTCTGGAGTGACCTCTTCATACCCACTTCTGGTGACATGAAGATAACTGTGGTATTGCTTACATGAAGTTCTAAAAGTAAAAAACTAATTAGAACAAGTAGTTACTTCTGGGAGGCTGGAGCAGGATTGGCAGGGAAGAGAAAACGTTTGGGGATACCAGTAATATTCTCTTTCTTTATAGGGGTTTGGGTTACACAGATGTAGTAGGTATATGTCAAAATTCAGCTAAAGTATAGTTAAAATTTAATTGTCTATGAATTTTGCCTAAAAAAATACTGTAAAGAATCATCAAAATATAGTTAATTGGGCTGGGGATGTGGCTCAAGTGGTAGCGCGCTCGCCTGGCATGCGTGCGACCCGGGTTCGATCCTCAGCACCACATACAAAGATGTTGTGTCCACCAAAAACTAAAAAATAAATATTAAAATTCTCTCTCGATTGCTCTCTCTCTCTCTCTCTCTTAAAAAAATATATAGTTAATTGTATTCATGATGAAGAATTTAGAGGAAAGTGTATTGATGTCTGCAATTTTTTATTTGTTCTTATTAGTTATACATGACAACAGAATGTATTTTGACATATTATACATATATGGAGTATAACTTCCCATTCTTCTGGTTGTACATGATGTAGAATTACACTGGTTGTGTAATCATATATGCACACAGAAATGCATCCAAAAAATAAGAAACCAATTGAAGAACAGATGGATATATATGGGGAAAAACTGGTAGAATAAAATGTAAACGATAAAATCTACATGTGGGTATAGAGGACTTCACTTTAGATTTTTTTTCAACATTTTTGTGTGTTTACATTTTTTCATAATAAAATGTTGGGGGGGGGAGAAAGCACTGTTTTGAGGTTAACAGAATATTATTTTTTACTTTTCCCCCTATTTTCTAAATTCACTATAATGTGCTCTATCTTTTAAACAGTTTTAAAAGAAAACAAACCAATGGAATTTACTTAAATAATTTCAAGACAAGTTTCATATCCATTTTAAAGTCAATAAATTATTCACTATTTTTTAACTCACTATAATATAATTCAGCAAGTCACTGGTTTTGAACTGATTAAAAAATTTTAAAGCTAATTAAATGTGCTATTAAAAAGTTATTTTTTTCTTTTAATGCCTTATATTAAACTTCTCTTGTATTCAAAAACCTTCTTGTATCACTCTGTGTTAAATTGTAAAGACACATTGTTTCTTAGATTCTGTAATAACTTACCAGGACAGTATTTCTTAGGAACTCTGAATTGGCTGTTTACTTTCAAAAGTGCTTTAACTTTAGAGAAGCATAAGATTACACCAGGTGCTAGTCAATTGTGTCCTTTTAATTTCCAAAACAAACAGAAGAGAGTGCCATGCAAATTCCATTACACACACTTAACCATTAGAACCAGGGTTTATTAGCTTGACACTGATCCAGGAATAATGGTTTCATTCCTCAATGAAATAAAATAATGTGCCACATAACTGAGCAATGCGGAACTTCTAAAAAATGTTGTCATGTTATTAAACATAGTCATATTTTTCAATTTCCATTATGCCCAAACAAAGGTCATTTGCTGTAGAGAATTCACTATGGGCATGGAGAATTCTTACATGGGCTTCAAACTTACCTCATTGCTATATCATATGATTCTGGATGAATACAAGTCTGATCCAGAGGATTTGGCTTCAGTACAATATCCACTGTAGTTTTGCTCTTCTTTTTGCCTTGCTTCTCACTTGTGACCTCTCCTGCTGAAGATTTTACAGCAACCGCTTGAATTTGGCTTGAAGATTCAGTTTGCTGACTATGGCAGTCATTTAAAACCCAGAATAAAACAAATTTTAAAAAGAGGAAAGGTTGGGCAGAAAAGAAAAGACACTTTAATTAAAGGCATGTTTATTTATCTGCCATAGAAATATACACAAACAGCAACCATTCACTTCACAGAAACTATCACTTATGTGTTTAAACCATTGTTAATAGATCTTTCTGTTAGTTAAAGCCAAAAACATTCTTAACTGATTCAGTCTGTGCAATTGGCATTCTACGAGAGAACAGAAAAATGCAAATAATAAGATGATGATTTCTCAGTTGAAGAAAATCCCAAGTTTTCAAAAGAATCTAGTGAATACAGAATAAGATGAATGGAAAAAAGACTCACATCTGACATAAATAATTTTTTAAAAACCTAAAAATCTTTCAAGAGAGTAAATGACAAATTGCAGGCACCTTTCACTTTTTATTTCTTTTAAAAAACTATTGGACTTTTTGAATAGAGTGTTCAAAAAACATAAAACAAATAGAGAATTATTTTATCATCAATTTTATTTCTGCCTTCAGGATTTTGTGATCTATTTGGAACTTCCACCACTCCATTGTTCTGCAAGACTTACCCATGTTCTGGTACTTAAAACAGTTTCTCTTTTTACATTTAATCCATTTGAAATTTGAGTATAACAAGTAAAGTGGAACTACAGCATCCTTCACACATATCAAACTTTTGATAGTTGTCATAAATGCCATTTATGGATAATTTATCAACTTTTCCCCAGTTTTTGAATTGTTACTTTTATTATAAACTAAGTTCCAACTACATTTTGGTGGATTTCAGACTCTATTCTGTTTTATTTATTCTATATCAAAACCACGTTTAAATCATTAATATGTTTGTTATTAAGCTTTACAATATATCCTACTATCTTGTGGGGCTGCTTTCCCTTTAGTCTTTTCTAGAATAAAGATTATTTTTTCATATAACCTTTATTATAATTCTGTCAAGAGAAAAAATACATGTCAATAAGTTAAGTAATCCCACAGGAGCAGATACATAAAAGCTATTTTTTTCATAATTATAAAATGCTAAGAAGTTTATCTAATTTCTTTGCTTTTGTGCTACCAGGATTAGAAAGTAAGAATTTAGGAGGAGGGGCTGGGGTTGTGGCTCAGTGGTAGAGCACATGCCCAATACATGTGAGGACCTGGGTGTGATCCTCATCACCACATAATTAATAAATAATTAAGTTAAAAAAAAAGAATTTAGGGGGAATGCCAGGGAGTGATACTGGCCAAATTATATTGTTATATTGTGTACACGTATGAATATGTAACACAAATTCCATCATTATGTATAATTATAATGCACCAATAAAAATGTAGAAAAAAGAAAGTAAGAATTTAATTTAATCTACAAAATTGATAACTAATGCTAAGGGAGGAGTTATCAACATGAAGTAGTCAGTGCTAAATCATATTTGACACCTCATCTCAGACCATTTCTTCCTACTACACTACACTCTAATCATGCTAGCCTTCATGTTGTTTCTCAAATATACCAAAGTTGATCCTACCTTAAAATTTTGCACACTCACTGTTTGCTTTCTCTCTGATCCTTGTGCAGTTGGCCCCTTTGTTTCATGTAAAACTCTACTGAAGTAACTTTTAAATAAATAACTCATCTAAAGCATTTGCCCTGCTCTCCAACACAATGTCACATCTTTCTGTTTTAATTTTTATAGCACTTATGTACTATCTGAAGCTATTTATTTTACTAGTTGATTATATTTTTCAAACTTCATGACTCCATGACAACAGGGAATTTGCTGACTTCATAATTGCTGCATTCCCAGTGCCTAGCAAAAAACAGACACTCGACACATACTGAATGAAGGCATAAACAGGGGCATCTAGAATTTATGTCAGTCATAGGCTGAGTAACCATCAAAAGAGAGAAGGAAGAAAATAGTATGAGAAATACACTTTTATAATCACCTGCAAAATGTTCGAATATAATCCTGGTTAATTCTGATGAAACCAGCACACTGTTGGAAGGATTTTGGACCCAGCCCTTTCACTTTCTTCAGCTGTTCTCGGTTGATAAAGGGTCCATTTTTCTCTCGCCATTCAATAATATTTTTGGCTCTGTTGGCATTGAGTCCTGCAATGTGCCTAAAAAATAAATAAGTAGACAAAATGAATAAACTGGGAAAAAGTTCTCGTCTAAAAAGATAATGATATAAAACATCTAGTCATAAAATCAATTGCAATTACATATTATATGACAAAAGTTAATACAAAAGGGTATTAAATCAAAAGGGCAAACAGGAAATAAGGACAACAGAATGCAAAAATAATGACAAAACCAGATGCTGTCAAAGAGGCTGGTAAGTGGTCAACACTGATTCAAGGGAAAAAAAATTCTTTATAATAATTCTCAAATTCATCGTATTTCTGAATCAAGAGAAAACTCTATTTCTATTTAGCTTAAAATGACAGTTAGCAGTAGAAGTTTCAATAGCTATGATTATGTTGTACCATCCTTTTGTGGTGGTGGTGGGGATCTGTCTGTTTTCATTAAAGAAAACCACAGAAGGATACTTATCCATGAATGTTGACATTAGAATGAGAACAATTTCATTAGGTAGTTTGCTTGGTGTCAACTAAAACATTATTTCAGAGAATCTCAATTCTATTATGGAATTCCATATTTGGAATTATGTAATGTTTGTAGCCATGGCGGACAAGCAATACCTTAAAACATGAAGGATATTTTCCACTGTACCAGTTTCAGTAAAAAAGGTCCAGATCAGGGAATTTCATACTGCAATACCATAGTGTGCAATAAATACAAGACTACAAACAGAAAAAGCAGCTCTTCTGCAACCACAGGTAAAAAAAAGGACAGTATGTAAGATAAATCAGTATGATGGAAATTTTGTTAGGTGACATGTGGAATCAGGGTAAAAATATGGTGACCAGACGTTGGAATTTCAGAATTTTATCTTTTGGTTGATGCTAACTATGATCAATGCATGCAAGAGAATGAACTAGTGAAAAATACCTGCTCTCATGTGGGAAACAGCTCTTTTCCATGTTAACTTTATTTAAATTCTATTAGAGACACTAATGCACTCAATGGTTGCCATATGCTTTTCACTTTATATTTGCAATATTAAAAATGATAATGTGAATTGTTATAATTCTTTCCTTAAATGACATCTTTCTCTCTGATTATCTAAAGCAATGTATAATCCATATGTTTTCTACACTTGACAACTTTACACATGTCTCTTGTTCTGCTGGAGTTTGGACTAGATAGCCAATTATATTCAAGATTCTATGATCTTCAGTTACAGATTTCTGTCTCACCTTAGCAAAACTTCTGAACAGATGTTAATATCCACTCCCACAAAGCTGACACATTCTTCTACAACACTGTCCAGTGTGGCCTTGAGTAATGTCTGAGATACATCATGCTGAGAAGACAAAATCAAATATCAATCAAAAGCAAAGGAGATGCAGCTCTTGGACTATTCTGTTATTCTGCCTATACTCCTGGTAGATATCTAACACACGTCACAGAGAATTTCTTCATTCCTCTTAAATACACCTATCAGATTTAACAGACCTGAACTTAATGAATCTGTATGTTCTGATACAGTAAGATACTCATACACCTGATTTGAACATAAGAATACCAATATGTTTTCTTTGTCTGAAATTCTGCCTAGAGTAGTCAATCTCAAACCATAGCCTGCATCAAAATCACTTGTAGGGATTGTTAAAATACAAATTTTTTATACTCAGTGTTCCATTCTTCTGGATCATTCCTTTACTCAAAGACATAGGTGTCAAAGTTTTCTACGCAGTATAGTTATGCTCTCAAGACTCTTGGTAATGCAGCATTTCCAAACAGAGCCGTCCTCTATTATCTCTGAGATTTTCTTTTAAGCTTTAGATGGTCATTCTTGGAAGCTATCTTAATCTTAACAGAAGATATCAACAGAAGAAATTTTAGAATACTTCAAAACTCCTATTTCTTCCTCAAATGGTTACTGTTCAATGGCTTGTTAACTAAAACAGTGAAGGGCCTGCAGTTCAGTCATGTCTCTAGAATTAACAACCAAGTTCATGAAGACACAATACCATAATTAACCACAGGGCCAACAGTAATCATAGGGCAGCATTTATTTTAATATGCTTCCTGATTTCAGAGTGTTAAAAGGTGAGAAAATATGCATCTTACAATTGAAGAAATACACTATCTAAAAGTAAGTATTGCTTGGCTAAGCAATCTTGTTACTACAATTAATACACTTGATGTTATCAAAAATTCTAATTTTCTGATTGTTCTCCTGGTTATGAACTGTAGGTCAACGTATTTCTCCAAATGTTTTAAGTAAGTATGAAAAACAATATAGTATAGTTCCCATACATCACAATTACATTTACCATTTAATAACAGAAGTTTATGCTCCAGAAGACTGAGAATGCAGAAGTGCTTCTGTATTTAAGAGGTAACCCTGTAACTATCCAGGCCAGAGCTAAAATTTTTAGATATAATTTTAAAATGTAATAAGCAAACATCATGATGAAAAAGAATAGAATGAACCTCATTCTGAGACCTCATTACTACTGAGCCATACCTTTTAAGAAGCTAAACAGTGAACTGGAGATATAGCTCAGTGATAAGAGAGTTTGCCTAGCAAGCATGCATGAGCCCTGGGCTCTATCCCTAGTACAAAAAAAAAAAACCCAAAAAACAAAACAAAACAAAACAAAACTACATAGTCTTTTCCTTGTCTAAAAAGAGAGATAAAAAGGCAGATTGACTATTTAAGTCAGTTTTTGCAGTTATTGTGACCAAAAGACCTGACAAGAACAATATAGAAGAGGAAAAGCTTATTTGGGCTAAAAATTTCAGAGGTCTCAGTTCAAAGATGGCCAACTCCATTGCTCTGGGCCAGAAATGAGGCAGAACATGCAGAAGGGTGTGGCAGAGGGAACCAACTCAGGAAACAGACAAAGCCAGCAATCTGAATACTTTAACTGACTTAGTACAAGTCACCTTAAAATCATTTATACTTAGAAGAAACAAATAGTGAAGTAGGATTTACAGAGGTAAACTCAACTACTAGATAGAGAAGTGTTAATAGTATCAAATTTGAAGAAAATGTTGACTCAACTTAATCTTTGACTTGACTCTTGCCATTCTAAATAGAAAAGAACAAATTCTAAGACTTTAAAATAAATTTAATTTTTTTAAAAAAGTTTTACAAATATGCAAAACTTAATGATAGATCTCAGATGTTTGTTAGTAATAATATTCTTGTAGATGACATCTTAAAACCTTCAAAATTTTTAAAAAATTGAAACACTCATAACTAGAATGGCTAACATGAAAAAAATGGAAAATATCAAGTGCTAGTAAGGATGCAGAACAACTGAAATGCTCAAAATATTATCATGGTAAGTAAAGAACATGTTAGATCAGATGTTAAGTTTATGGAGGATTTATTGTATATGGCTCAAATATAACTTCACATAAAAATTAAATCAGATATATTTATGCAATGTAAAAATGTATTATTATTCAATACATGTTAAACTAGACAAGCTTTAAAGGAATAAAACTTAACAAATTCTGGGGAACACAGAAATTGCCAAAATTGACAAGAAGAAAAGAAAATCTGAAAAAACTTAACAAGTAAAAAGATTCAATCAGTAACCACAAATCTCCCAACAAAATAAAAAGTTCAGATTTGGATAACTTCATTGATAAAAAAACTATTATCAATCTTTCTCAAATTCTTCCAAAAAGAAAAACAGTAATAAAAAGGAGAACTCTTTCAAAGTCATCTATGAGGCTGGCATTACCATGACACCAAAGTCACACAAAGATAACATAGGAAAACTTAGACCAATATCCTTTTCTCAACACAATACTAGCAAACAAATCTAACAACATGTTAAGTGAATTATAAGTCATGATATACATAATAGTGTATTCAGAATATATGAAATTTAAAAACCCATGTTTACGTCCCCCACACCCATCAGAAAATAATCCTAGACAATTTTACAACTTTTCATTTTGAAATCATTTCAAATTTAAAAAAAAAATATGTAAGAGCAATTCAAAGAACATCCCTATAGTCTTCCCTCAAATAAATATTTCAGTGTTTTTTCCAAATAACAAGAACATTGTCACACATATCCACAACACAACTGTTAAAATGAAGAAACACATCAATGTAATATTATTATCTAATGTACAGCCCATACTGAAATTTTATCAACTGTCCCAATTATACTTTACAGTGTTTTTTTTTTTCTAATCCAGGATCACATATGGCATTTAGTTATCTTCTCTTTTTATATTCTTGCTAGGTAACTTCAAATATGGTTCCAAGATCCCCAAATCCTGGTATTCACAGACTTATATAATATATTCCCACTGAGTGTGGAATTAATGACTCTTGTCTGAATCAATTCTAAGATTATCTTATGAATCAAAGATGTGAAAAAAATATTTTCAATCTCAATCCAATTCAAATTTAAAAGAGCAACCTCAATCGAGTACCACTGTGTACTCACAGCACTGTTCTTATGTTTCTGGACTACAAAAAAATTAATGAACAGCCTACACCCACACATTAAATTAAATCTTTTCCAATTTTTGTATTTGGGTATTAAACACATTAAAATATAAATAAAATAGCATTTATTCTTACTATCATGTAGTAGAAAGGTTATATATTTTTTTTTGGAAAAAACTTTATTCTGAATTATATTCACTTGTAAAGAGTAACATACATATATTCAAATATATGTGTGATGGGTACCCCAGTCATGATGTAAAATGTGTTTCCTAGCATATGCCATGATCAAAAGGAATAAAAAAAATTGTCTAAATAAATCATGGTGGTGCCATTCCATTTATTTAATGAAATGTGAGGGAAAATCTGCTATTTACAAATGCCAGGCATTGTGTCACATGAAGGAACTAGCTGGGGAGAAGCTGACTCACCAAAGACAGCAGAAGGCATACACTGAAAGGTTGGTGGGTTATTCTGGAGCTCCTGAATCAACTAGCTTAGGACTCATTCCTCCTCTGGGCTTCTCATAATAACATTTCCTTATTGTTTAACAAAGAATAATAATTTCCTTATTGTTCAAGCCATTGACTTAAGATCTCCTGTGTTTTTCTAACTAATTCGTTCACTTTATCTAGAGGCTCAAAGTGTAGTGGGAAGACAGAAGTAATGAAATCTACAATAACCATGCTAGAAAAACCTTTGAACTTTTTCAGACATTACGGTAAGTCTTTATGATATCATCTAACTGAATCTTATACCATATATATAATTTTATATAGTACCTTCATAAATAAAAATTTATTCTAAGGAAATAGCAAGATATATGCAAAGACAGGCGTGTATGTGTGTGTGTGTGTGTGTGTGTGTGTGTGTGTGTATGTACACACAATCTAAAAATGCACCTAGAGGGGATTCATACAAATAAATTATAGACTAGCCACATAGTAAACTAGGATGAGGCAAGTAAAAAACACAGTAGACTATCTATTTCACCAAAATACCTTAGAAAGAAAGAGGTCCAAGATGACACATTGAGTTAAAATTTAACTCCTCTAGAAGTTACTAATGTAAGAGAAATTTCCAGAAGCTCTGCTATCAACTATAATCATGGATTTTGTCTACATTCTCCCCCAACTTTTTGCTTAAGAAAGTACTGAGAGTTGACACTATTTTCTCAAAGTAAAAATCTTACATATTTGGGAGAAGGAAAATGGGACAACATTGCACACTGTGGGGACTGGGGTTGTGGCTCAGTCGTAGAGCGCTTGCCTAGCATGTGTAAGGCACTGAGTTTGATTCTCAGCACCACATAAAAATAAATAAAGGTCTACCAACAACTAAAAAAATATATTTTTTAAAAAAGTTGCACACTGTGCTCATAATAGTGTCCTTGATAAAGCAGAAGTATTTATTTTACCATTTAAAAAATATTTTCTAAGCAACTATTATGTACCAGACACTGTGCTAGTTGTGCTAGGTGCTGAAAGCATAGGAAAAATCAAAAGTGTTCCATGTCTAGAATCTCCATTTAGACTTGCCGAAAGCTGAGATGTGACACATTGCCCTACTGGCAATCACAAGAGGCGAGAGGCCCCCAAGACCGACTGTGTTACTGATCACCAAGGACTTGATGCCAGGAAAAAAAAGGACTGTTCCATTTTTAAAAGAAGTTACCCAATTCTACATTTTGGGGCAAGTTATTTGAATTATATAAACAGTATCTTTTGAATTTAAGGAAATGCTGTTTGAGCAATTAAGATTTTATGTAAAATTTATGAGATTTTTAAAAAGGAACATAAGTGGTCATTTATGCTGGTCAGCTTTTTTGACGTAAGAACCCACATTTTTATTATTACTCTACCACAAACTTCAGAAGGATTGTTCATCAAACTGCCATGTTTTATTTTGTTCTGAAGCACTAAAATTATCTCACAATTATTAAGGAAAAAAAATCATTCCAGATGCAACATTGTCGTCTCTCCAACTGTTTCAAGAACAACATTCCACTTTATATATTCCATGTTAAACTTTAAGTTTAGGCCTCAGTGGTTTTATGGTGCAATATTCTTACTTGTTTTACTTAGCATTATCACTCAGGTCCCTTACTATTGCCAAAATACAAAACACCAGAAGCTAAAGAAGCAAAAAAATTTAACAGGGAAAATCTACCCAATTTTAAATAAAAGCAAGTGTTTTTTTTTTTTTTTCCCTCACCTTGAATCTACTTTCCTTTGATTGACAGGTGACAATTTAAAAGAATCATCGAGGGGAGTGTGTTAATGACCTATGAAAGAGCTGACAGGAAATATTTGAGCAACCAGAAAAATGTGTGCTTAAAAGCAGCAGCTCCTCCAATTCTTCACATCCAGTATACAAGAAGGCTTTTATGTTCTCCCTATAAAGATGAGGACCATGTTCAGAAATACTTGAGCCATTTAAAAACTAGTGTTCTAGCTTTACTGATCACAGATAATTGCAAAAAGACAAAGATTTCTTCCTAAGCACATACTTTTTTTTTTTTTTTAATGAATAAATTGTACAATGAATGACACATTTGCTATCTGGGACCAAGATAGCAAAAAGGGTATCAGTCTTTCAGCACTTGAGGGATTTTTCCAGATCCGAAAATTCAGATCAAAATATGGCCAGTGGTTGTAAGAAAAAAGAAAAAAAAAAAAAAACTCAACATAGGAAGATGTTCTCTTTACAAATTTTCCTCCTCTGAAAAAGTATGTGGAAGGTATGCTGAAGACTCTTCAACTGCAAACTCAGCATTTACATACTACTTTGCATGAACTTAAACTATTTAATAGAAATCAATCATTCAAGTCAACTTCATGGAAAGGTCTCTGGGACAATGATTTGTCTTATATGTTCTACAAAGAAAAAATGGAAGTTAATTTTAAAAATCTAACCTTTAGGACTTGAATAGTCCCACTTCTAAGGCATGAACTTTTGGGGGTACCAAATGAGTATCCACAGATGTTCAGTGAGGTTCCCTCACTTTGCATGGCCCGAACTCCTATGTTTCCGAGGACACTCTGGAATCTCCATTCAGCTCACAAATCTTTAGCAGCTTTTCTGTGCCTTAATATCTGGCAACTGATTTTTAGATAGGAGACAACAATGTAGGACACTATGACCTCAGAAAGGGGGAAACTACATGGGACAAACCACAAAATGTCCCAGTTTTCTATCTGAGGACACTTTCTAGATCTTGGTACAAGCAGAGCATGACAGTCTTAATGAGCTAGGGAAAGATAAAGTAGAGGTCAGGAGTGTTGAGACAACTGGAATTTTAAAAGCGTATCAAAGAGAACAAAGATTTGAAAAGCAGAACTCCAGAAATTTTTATAAGAGACACCTTAAGTATTTAGTATAAATTTGCACATACCCAGGGCACAAGGACAAGACTATACAAGGCCAGAGGAGACATAGCTGCCTGGAAGTTGTGGGCTACACAGAGAATTCTGAGATTGCAAAGAACTTGGACACACATAAGATGTCCTCCCAGACATAACGAGGAGACTGCCTTGAATATCTTCAATACTTTGTTGATACCCCAGAAAGGGTATAAGTAAGATATTCTAGTCCTAGAGTAAGGGCTACCTGACTTTCCTCCTAAAAAACTTTAAAATAAACAATCCTTACCAAGCTGAGTTCACTGGTAAATTCTACCAAACATTTAAGGAAAAAAATATCAATTCTCCTTATTGTCTTGCAGAACAAATAGAAGTTAATTTTAAAAACAGAAGTAGCAGGAATACTTTCTAATTCATTCTATGAAGAAAGTATTACTCTAATCCAAAACCAGATAAGGACATTTTAAGAAAACCACAAACCAGTACCACTTACGAAGAGAGGTGCAAAAATTCTCAATTAAATACCAGCAAATTTAATTTATCAATGTGTAAACATAATTACATATCATGATCAACTATGATTTATTCCAAGTATGCAAATTTGGCTTGACATTCAAAAAAAATAATTAATGGATTCTATCAAATCAACATGCTAATTTTAAAAATAACATAATCCAAACTCTCAGCAATCTAAGCATAGAGGGGAACACTCTCTACTTGATTAAAAACATTTACAAAAACAAAACCAAAAAACCTACAGCTAATATTATATTCAATGTAAGAAACTAGAAGATTTATCACTAAGGTCAGGCACAAGGCAAGGGTGACCTTTCTTGTTGCTCTTTTTTAACATTATATTGTAAGTCCTAGCAATGAAATAAGAAAAGGAAATAAAGGTGAAGGATCAGGAAGGAAGAAACTATTCACTGATGACATGATAATATAGAAAATTCAAAAGAATCAACAAAAAATTCCTAGAATAAGTGATTATAGTGATGATGCAGGATACAAAATGAATATAGAAAAGTCAATCACTTTCCTATATACCAGCAATAAATCAAGTGCCACTGGAAATTTAAAAACACATTTCCTTTTATTAATGTATCCCCCAAAATAAAGCGAGCATACATTAAGAAATAAGTCAATGGGATAGATCATTCACTCAATACGAAAGCAGAAGCAACCTAGAATGATGACCCAGATGTTGGAAATAGCATACAAGAATTTTAAAGTAGCTCCAGGCCTACTTACAGGAAAATATAGTTACAAATGAATGAATATGGAAAACAACAAGAGAGAAATAGAAACTATAATAAGTAACCAAAGAACTGAAAAATAGTGTCTGAAATTTAAAAAAAATAATGGAAGGGTTTCATAATTGATTGGAGAAGAAACCAATCAGGGAACATGAAGAGAGATCAGCAGAGATTACTCCATCAAAAGAACAGGATTACAAAACAAATAGGTAATGATGGAGGGAGAAATAGAGCCTCAATGTCCCACAAGACAAGATAAAAATATGTAAATATGTGTAATGGAAATCCTAAGAGAGAATAGAACAGATAGATATTTGAAGAAGTAACAATGAAAACTTTCCCAAGGTTTCTGAAAAACACAATATACAGATCCAAGAAGCTCAGTGACCCCCAAGAAGGATAAAAAGAAGGGAAAACCTCATCTAGTCAAACTGCTAGAAAACAAAGATAAAATCATGAAAGCCATGAGAATGAAAGGATACACTATATATAGAAGGATAACGACTTATCAATGGCTAAATTCTTATTAGAAACAACAGGGACTAGGAAACAATGAAATGACATTTTTAAAGTGCCGAATAATAATAATAAAAACATACACAAAATCCTGTCACCCTCAAGTTCTATATATTTCAAAAATGAAGGAAAAATAAAGGCCTTTATAGATAAATGAGAACTCAATACCAGCAGATCTACACATAAAGTTAAAGGGAAATTTCAAACTACAGAAAATTGACACCAGATGGAAAATGCATGGATAAATATAAATTTCTATGTGCGTGTATACATTTTTATTTTACTTAGAAGACATGAACATTTAAAGCAAAAATTATAACACGATTTTTCTGGATGTATATACTATATTTGTATATATGCACATATATACAAATATTATATATATTTCACACATGCACACACACTACAGTAGCACAAAGGAGAATGGTAAGGACTGTGAAAAGTTTAAGAATATATTATAATCCCTAGAATAACCACTAAGAAAAAAATGCCAAGCGGTACAGCTGAAAATCTAGTAAAATAAAAATTGAAAACTAAAAATTATTTGATTTTCTGCCCAATATAAGACAGAAAAAGACCAAAAGGCAGATTGGACAAACAGCAAATAACAGTTATAGACCTTAATTCAACCATATCAACTGATATTAAGTGTTAGTGAAATAAATTCTCTAATTAAAAGGAAAGATAAGATAGGTATGATGTCACAAGCCTATAATCCCAGCAGCTCGGGAGGCTGAGTCAGTAGGATTGAGAGTTCGAACGAAGCCAAACTCAGCAATGGCAAGGCACTAAGAAACTAAGTGAAACCCTTTATGTAAATAAAATACAAAATAGGGCTGGGGATTGGCTCAGTGGTTGAGTGCCCCTGAATTCAATTCCTGGTACCAAAACCAAAACAAACAAACAAAAAAGGCAAATGTAATCAATAAAGATTGTATTGCTTAAAATTTTTGCATTCTTTGTGAAAACTATAAACAAATAAAAAAATCAACATAAGTTTCTAAAGTGTTATGTCAGATAATCAGGTTCAAAGGAAACAGTGATGCCCTTAACTCCATCTCCCTTTCAGGTTTCCAAGCTACAGAGTAGGTAGCTGTGTATAAAATAAAGAACACTTCTGATTTTGTCCATTGGAACCTGATAGCTGGTGTCCTCTTGACTCCAAAGCATAATGTCTTTTGTACAAAGTCAATTTCAAAGCCAGAATCATTCTCAGCATATCTTCATGAGAGTCAATTAAAGAGGAGGAGGAGGAGGAGGAGGAGAGGAGGAGGAACAGTTAGGTAGCGCAAGCTTGCTAGTCAGCTGTTTGGTTCTCATTCACTAACTACCAACAAAGACACTGATCCTGCCTATGAGGATAAAAATTTAAACAAAATGTATAACCACTTTACGAATCATGGGAATAAAAAGTCTCTTCGTATGTTACTCTAACAGTCCGGTGTTTATTACATCTTAATCTACTTAGACTTTCCTCAGATCTCCCAATAGGTGCTCTTATATCCCCCTAGTGGTTACAGGTCGATATGGCGGTGGAAAGACAGGGGCCATACTGGCTAAGTAAAGATCATAAATCCTAAATGTCTGCTTTGCCCACGTACTTTTCCAAGCCAATGCCTTGCACTGTCTAATTTGCTATAAACAAGGAAAACATTAACACATCTGAACTGGACCATACTATCTGCCCCATGTGTGGTCCCTATGCTAAAACATAATCCCGGCTCATGACATAGGCATGAACAAATGCACACCAATTAGCAACACATTTTGACCTGACATAATACAAAGGAGTCGACATTTCCACTGTAAATCTCTATTTTTAGAGATTTACAGCTTAGTCATAAAAGTGGACTTCAGAAAAATTTAGGGTGCAAAGATTTAGCCACAAGAGAGAATTTTTCCTTCTAATAAACTAAAAGTAAAACAGTGTGCAGAAAATCTGATCTGAAACTATGAGTGGTAGAAAGGGTGGGAGGGGTGGGGGAAAGGAACACCTTCCTATGAACAGAAAACTTAACAGCTAAGTGTTCAAACTGTTTGTCTATTTTTTTTTTTGAAGGGGCAGAGGTTAGAGATAAAAGGAGGTATTAATGTAAATTTTAAAAGATTTTTTCCCCAAAATATAGAAATAAGCCTCCCTGTTGATATTTTCAGTTTTAAGTTCTAAAAATATAATTTTGTTCCCAAATATACTGATACATACATGTGTGTGGCCAGACATGCAGTTGGATATGAATTATCTTCCAGTCCATTATTATTATATATAGTTCACTTTTCCCAATTAAACCTGAAGCTGACACTGCCAGCACTGGATCCATGTCAATGGGTTTCCACAGCGTCACTACATGGAAAGGCAAAGTTCCCTTTATTGGTGTATCCTCTTCTCCATAATATCATGGCAATAGAAAGACCAAATGCTCCATGTGGTCTGCAATGATACTCTGTTCTCAGCATCCTGCTCTGGTAGGAGTAAAGACTGGACTCCACAACTCTGCCCCTTATATCTCACTTCCTGTTTTGTTTTGTTTGCATTTGTATATTATCATTAGGTATACACAGAAATATGTAAGAAATACACTTTGTTCACTGCTGTATCTTAGCACAGAGTAGTTGCTTATTTCTACTGCCATTTTAATTTGCATTGCTCTGGTTCAGTTGAGGATCTCTTTGTGTGTTTACTAGCCACTTAGATTTTGTTTTGTATTCCCACTTCCTAATGCTATCCTTCTTAGTACATGGTAGGTACTCAATAAATGTAATGAACAACCACAGGCAAAAATCTAGCAGTTTGGCTTTGTATTTTTCTGCTGAACTTGGGAAAGGAGTTTAAAAAAGAGTTGTCATAAATAATGAGATACTGGTGACATGGAATTGCTTAAGGTTATTACAGTAGCACACCTACATTCATATTATAGAAACATGTTTTTAGTTGGCATAATCAACAGCAAACTCATAGGTGAAATTTTAAAATCTAAAATCTTACCATAACATGTTAATACCAACCACGGTCGCAGGCCCTCCCATTTCAAGCTGTCAAATCCTCACGCAAATTATGTCTAGATTTCTATTTCAGTAAAGAGTTCCTGTTAACTCACAACCTAGTCAGAATAATTCCTCATACTTTAAATTAGAAATGCTTAGGTCTTTGTCCTGAGAACTCAGTAAAACTCAAACTTCTCTCATTTTGAACTTGGCTAAAGTGCAGAAGCTTGTTACACAATAAAGTGACAAAAGAAGCTGGGAGATTTGGAACCAAAATGCAAAGAAACACTAGAAAGGAAGTTCTCACTTGTTAGCACCCAGGTAAAGCCTTGTAAAACTCACTCATGGGATGCCATTTATCATAGATAGACTATCTCATAATGGACATGATTAAAAACTGATTAGTGGAGCTGGGGCTGTAGCTCAGTGGTT
Source organism: Ictidomys tridecemlineatus (assembly GCF_052094955.1). Lineage (NCBI taxonomy): Eukaryota > Metazoa > Chordata > Mammalia > Rodentia > Sciuridae > Ictidomys > Ictidomys tridecemlineatus. Next base: position 85,356,844 of record NC_135488.1, on the reverse strand, counting down.
GAGCTCTTGCCTCGCATGTGTGAGGCACTGGGTTCGATCCTCAGCACCACATAAAAATAAATAAATAAAAACCAAAGATATTAAAAAAAAATAAACTGATTTAGGTACTTGAAAAGTCAAACAGCATACCTTGATACAGGTATATGCCTTGAGATACAACTAATAGGTTGGGTAAAAATATTTTTTATATGAAAATATTGCATTGAAACATAATCTTCTAAGTCTCAGTGTAATACAATGGACTTGTTTTCCCAAAATCTCTCTGAGAAATTGTAAGATTAGGCAAAACCACACCCATATGACTCACAATAACAGGGCATGGATAAGGGCTAGATGATAAGAGTTAAATTGAAAAAATGAAGATTTCTAGAATGTAGAAGAGTGATACAGACATTACAAATTCCTCTCTACAAAAGAACCCTGGGACAGAGAAACCGAATACTATCCTTGAAGAATAAGCTTCACAATTAAGATCAGGACTCAAATAACTCTTCCTTTTATTAAGTCTTCAAATCATCAAGGGGAATATTCTGTCAGAGTAATCTCAGTTTAGAACCAACAGCTAGTTTTATATATGTTTGGGTTTTAAAGTGAATTAGCAACTTATTTCCATTTCAGTGTGAAGTTTTTCTCCCCCCGACATTAGGGAGAAATGTGAGGAAAAGGCAGTCTAGGCTCTTTCTTTAGGTGCCTCCCTTTCATAACATTCTAATGAAATGTCTTTCCTATTTCTTGAATCATTACAGTTTCTGGTTCAAAGAAATTGTAATAAAACTGCTGTTTTGAATGGAAAATTTCAGAGGCAACTACAGTCCTTCATTCCAACAGGAAGAAGTGGTAAGTTTTACCCTCTCTAAAGTCACAGTGAAGGCTGGGGATGTAGCTCAGCAGTAGAGCATTTACTGAGCATGGGCAAGGCCTGGCTTCTATTCCCAGCACCACAAACACAAAAACAAAAAAGTACTAAACCAAAACAAATAAACAAAAACCAGAAAAGAATCACAGTGACCCAGGTTATCCCTAAGGAAACTAACACTTTATCATTAATCACGTGGCAGACAGACCCTAGGTGACCCTCAGTGATAACCAACTCCTAGCACATAATTCTCGTATAATCCCCTTACCTTGACTATGCACAAGATCTGTGATTTTCTTCTTCTAAGCAGGATATGGCAAGGGTGGTAGGATATCATTCCTGTGGTTAGGTTACATTATATGGTAAAGGTGATTCTCCTTATGCATTGATGAAGTAGGCAGTCATGCTGATGAAGTCTGTGTGGCAAGGAGTTGTGGGTAGCCTCTACAAAGAAGTGAGTGTGGCCTCATGCTTTTAATAAAAAGAATTTTTAATGATGTTGTAGCTTTACTAATTGGGTGACTGGTGATGCCATTAATAGAAGTGGAGAAGAATGGAGACAAAGTGATTAGTGATTTTAATTTTAAATTTGGTGGTGGGGGAGGGAGTTAACGGAGTAAGGCTGAGAGTTCTCTTCTAGGCATTGTTAAGTCTGAGAAGCCTGTTGGACTTCCAATTGGCAGGCAGATACATGGAGTTTGGGGTTTAGGGGAGAGATCTATAGTGAAGCATTTAAAGGATGAAGTTCTAGGGTACAAATGGGAGGAGTATAATAACTACTAAAACTTGGGAGAGATTCAGGGTATAGTGAGTAGAGGATCCAGCTTCATCAAGGGGCAGAAAGGGAAATATGCAAACTATAAGCAGGAAAGCAAACAAGAAATCAAACACAACTCTTTTGCAGCTTTATGGAAATGATTTTGAAATTTATGTGCAAAATGTAGGAACTGACACAACCTGCTGTTTTATGGAGGAGGACTGCCTCTAGACTCCTTTTTATGTTCATCAGGTAATTTTCATCAGACAAGGCATTCTATCTTTAATTATAGGAACTCTGTAAGTAAATGTCTATGACAGGGCTGAATGTCCAGCTAAGAATTCATAATTTTGCTTAGTTGTTTTTCACACGAGGGGACAAAACACAAAATGTTATAGGGCACCTATATTAAGCTACCGAACTTACTCTAAGTTCTTGTGCAAAAAATCCATCTTATGATAATAAAGCTAGAAAAAATTTGCAGTGGTTGCTAATAGGTATTTGGAATTTTACAATGCCGACTTAATTCATCCTCACAACACTGTGGGTTAGAAACAATTATTAACACCACTTTATAGAAGAGGAAACCAAGGCACAGATGGTTAAGTTAGTTGCCCAAGGTCATAGTGCCAGAGTATAACTAAACACAAAGAGTCTACCTCTTGAGCCCAAGGTTTTAAACATGGTGCCTGTTTCTCATAAGTAAATTATTATCATTTGATCTAACAAATTCCAGCTTTCTTGTTTGGGTTGCAAAGAAAGCCCATCAGTTTTATCTATCTTATTTTTTTAATGGAAACACTTTAATAATCATGAACACAGTATTTATTAGACAAGATTTTCTATTTACTCATAAGATTTATAATGACCAAAAATTTTCTGAGAAAATACACTTTGAAAATCTGTTATTGCATTGTTCATATTACAAATCTTATATAAGTGGTAACTACAATAAAAAAAAGTGTTTTCAGAAGAAACTACATTGTAACTTGCTTTGACAGGGCACTACTCTTTTCTATTATAAAACTATAATTTAGTTTCTCCTGTTCTCTTTCCCTCTAATTTTTCTATCCTTCTGTCACTAAGAAGGATCAATTGCACCATTTTATTTGACACACTGAAAATAATTATGATTGCCAACTAACCAACTCATCTGTGAATGACAGATGCACTTCTTTCTCAAAAGAAACTTGACTGCTTTGGGACATTTCCATTACTGATTGGTTCCTTCACAGTGGAATAAAGAGTAAATACGGATGCTAGGAAGGAAGTATGCACAAAAAATCAGAGTTAAAAGAAAAGAAACATGCTCCCTCAACTGGTGTTTGTACCCTACCCCCAAAATGGCCTTCTTGTGCAGATGATATTCCAAATTTGATTTTTTTTTTACACATTCGTTTTAGTCATACATGACAGTGGAATCCATTTTGATATAATAATACAATCATGGACTATATCTTATTCTATATCTCATTCTAGTTAGGATCCCATTCTTTTGGATGTACAACAATTTCATTTTTAAAAATGGAAAAAAACAGGGCTGGGGTTGTGGCTCAGCGGTAGAGCGCTTTTTAGCACGTTCGAGGAGCTGGGTTTGATCCTCAGCACCACATAAAAATAAACAAATAAAATAAAGGTATGGTGCCCAACTATAAGTAAAAAAATATTTTTTTAAAATGGAAAAAAAGATTTTATTATTACCATCTCCAAACAGCACAGGAAAAAAGAATGATGTCTAAAAGGTCTTTTTTTAGAATCTTCAACGATAAGGACTGGAAAAGCTTATAAGGAATCATGTTATAACATTCAATTCACAAATGAGAAAATCTAAATTCAGAGCAGCTGGACAACATGATTAAAATGTCTATGAATTATTGTTCTTTCTTTCTCTCTCCCTCCCTCCCTTCCTTCTTCCTTCTTTCCTTTCTTTTGTACTGCATATTGAACTCAGGGGCACTCAACAACTGAGCCACATCCCCAGCCCTATTCTGTATTTTCTTTAGACAGGGTCTCACTGAGTTGCTTAGAGCCTATCTTTAGGTGAGGCTGGCTTTGAACTCGTGATCCTCCTGCCTCAGCCCCAGAGCCACTGGGATTTCAGGCATGTGCCACCGCACCTGGCATGTTATTGTACTTTCTACCACAAATAAGAAATACAATTTGAGTTTGCCAAGTTTTTTCTATAGCCACAATTCCAAAGATAACAAAATTTCCTTTATCCAGCAAAAACCTGAGGATAAAAAAGGCAGATAGTTTTAGATAAAGTTGAAAACACCTAAATGAAATACAGCATGATGAAGTATAATGGTTTCAAATGTCAATTGATGACATCATTTTTAGTGATCAAGAGCAAAAAGAAAAAATGAACAAGTTTATCAATAGGATAAATGTTTTCCATTTAAACAACTGTCCTTTACTGAATAATTACGACATTCTTAGTATTTTGGTGCTAAAATGACTGTCCTTTCCCTTTTCCTTGCTACAATAAGGAAACATTTTAGAACTACATCAGCTCTCTATAACCTCACTGTATTAGTTATCTATAGATGGGTAACAAATTACCCCCCAAAGCTTGGCCACTTAATAACAAATGTTTACTATATCATGCAGTTTTAAGAATAGATGAGCTGGGCGGTTCTGGCTCTCAGGAGGGTATTTCATGAGGCTGAAGCCAAGAGGTAGGCTGGGGTCAGAGTCATCTGAAGATCTGGGTCAGTTGAAGGTCCTTATTCAAGGTGGCTTACTCATGTTAATTGCTGGCAGAAGGCCTGGGGTTCCTCAGATTCTCTTGGCCAGAGACTTCAGTTCCTTTCCACAAGAGTCTTTCTATAGGGCTGCTCATGATATGGAAGTTGGCTTCCCTCGCAGCTATCAATCCAACAGAATCAAAGCATCCAAGACAGAAGTCATATTATCTTCCATAGCAATCTCAGAAGTGACACACCATCACTTCTGCCATATTCTACTGGTCACAAAGACTAATACAATGAAGGAAGAGACCAAGGTATGATGACAACAAGACAGGTATCATTAAGGACCATTTGGGAGGCTAGCTACCATAATATTTTTTAAAAAATATATTACTTTATTATTCCATGAAATCAAAAGTTTGAAAATTACTACTGTAGTAAGAAGGACATAAAAGTTAAAGAAAAATCATTGTTCTAGTTAACAGTGGAAACACTAACTAGTATTGGAAAAGTCATTTAATTGTCAAGGTTTCAATAGATAAAAGGGGGCCAGTTGATAGTCTCTTAGGTCTCCTCCTCAGAGCCAATATTCTACAATCTACAAATCTGTACTAGGAATGACGAGTCATTGTCACAGCATCTAGACTGCAGAGCCCAGGCTATCTTAACCTTAGGAAATAAATGAAAATGAAATGTGGTGAGAATTATTAAGCAAATCAAATAATACTTTTCTGTCTTACTGTCATCAAATGTAAAATGGAGAAAATAATCCTATCCCCCATCCTTATTAAGTACTGTTTTCTTTACTAACTTTCATTGTAATGGTCTATTTTGAGAAACTAGTCTTTGTATAATTTTGTACTACAAGAGTTTTGTGAATTGTGGAATTTCTACTGTAAAATCACTATGCTTACTATGTTGTTATGATATCAGTTTGGTAAAATAATGATGTTAATATTGATACTTATGGAAATCTTCTGCCTAGGTTAGCCTCAAACTTTCTAACTTCCTGCCTCAGCCTCCAAAGTAGCTAGGATTACATGTGTGTGCCACTGTGCCCAGCATGGTAGTAATTGTAAATTATATAATATTTCTTTTTCCTAAGAGCCACTTTTAACTTCTCAGAGAAATTTTCTAATAGCTTAGCTTTCAATGAATCCTTTTGGTGTGTTTTTCAAGGAAAAAAATGTCAAATACTTTTGCACATAAATAGATCAAAAATCATACTTTAATGATTTTAAGTTCTTTATCCTGTTTTAGTTTAAAAACTAATGAACATATTTGTGCTAGTTGACATCATATTCAGAATTATATTAGTTCTTTTTTTTTTCTAAAATTTCCTCTGAATGTACTTCTCAGCCCCTCCCCAACCCCATACTAATTACTCTCTGCGCTAAAACTGGAAGCCACTCAAATGAAGAAACTCCTTTGGTATCAATAAAAAAATAAGGAAAGCCCCTGGCCCTGTGACTGCTCAGTGTTCAATTAGGGCAACTCTTTGGCATGAAAGCAAGGTCAAAAGTCAGGCAAAAAGGATCATGCAAAATTTCCCCAAAATATTGCCAGAAGATGAACATAAAAATTAGAGGCAAAATAATATCATCAAATTGGATCTCCATTTTAGGAACTCAAGGCAAGACAAAAATTTGGAGACTATTAGACATTTTTTTGACACTGCTTTTAACTAACTGCTTTTAACTAACACAGTTAAAAAAAAAGCATTTGAGTTTTAGGCATTCAAGAGTGACAACTGTCTTTCAGACAGTTGGAAAGGACTTGAAAAAACAAAATTGGAATAAATGGAATGTGCCTTGGCTTCTGTGGTCAAAATTTCTGGGACTCAGCTGAAACAAGATTCTGGCTTAAGACTTATATGGTTTTCATCACCCCATAAACATTAACATTATTGATGCAGATCTGTCACTTGAAATATTTGCCCATATCCTCCACTGCAAGGAGTTTTCTTTTTACTCATTCATCTCTAGTGACAAATTTGTGGCACTTACAAATTTAAAAGGCTGTCAAAATCTAATAATGAAATTTGGGGGGAGTTATGTGGGGCATAGATCAGAAAGAACCAAAATTAATTTCAGAGAATTTACTGCAAAGGTTAGGGGTCATAATAAGGCAAGTTTCTCTTTACAATGTGAAATCTACAGAAGTAATATCTTCCCAGAGGTAAAGAAAAAAGTAGAGAAAAAAATTAGTGCTAGTCAAGTGTACAGACAGCATGAAAAACCGCAGGTTGTCAGTGACTTAAACCATGCCTAGGCCCATGCTCATTTTAATAATGGTTATTCCTAAGAGTTAGACATACTCTTCAGCTACTAATAACTCACCTATGAAACTTTTTAACCTCAAAAGGGACTGAATGTAACAGCTTGAGTTCTATACACCCCTTCCAAAAAAAAAAAAAAAGCTTAAAATGCAAAGATGTTTTAAAAAGAAAGGAAACCAGAGGTTCCCCCCATCCCCCCGCCCTTGCTGAATCTTCTATGATGCACCTGCTACTAGAGAAGTTCAATACTGTGGGGTAGACATTTGCCTAAATGCCTTAGTTTTAGGTGTCTTGAGAAAGAAAAGTCAGAAGGAGGAGGAAGTCGTAGCCTGGCACATTCAAGGAGAGGACACAGTTGAGGAGGAAGCTCGTAAGCCAGGTACAGAGCTCTGGCTTGGATATGTCAAGAAGACACTGGATAAGAACTGGGACATTAACTTAAAGTGAGGTTATAAAGTCGTTGTCTCCTAAGACAGGAGTTAAAAATGCAAAGTTTGATGCCAGTGGGCTGGCTTCACACTAAAGTTGGCCTTTTGCACAGTGTGCCATGGAAACAGTAGCCAAGTGCTTAGAACAGCTTTTCTGATAGAAAGCTGCTGTGGTCAATCAGGTCTCTGCTTCATAATATCCAACGCTGGAACTTCAAGTCTTGAGATCTAGGCCCACTTTATCATAGTGGTTCCTCAATCATGAATGCTGAGGTAGCAGAACATGAGAAGAGGCAAAATTCTCCCACACCATACCACAATTCAATCTTCCTTATTCTACCCTAATAATTAAATCTAAAATTCTCATAGCTTAAGGCTTGGGGATCCTGTTATTCATTGTGAGTTCTCAAATCTGAGATGTGAATCTCTGAACTTTGTTGCATATAGTCCCTGAATGAAAACACTACAGGAGCAAGAGGTGCTGTTTTGGTTATTAAGACTTGTTTGCTGCACACCCTAATCTTAGTTTTCTAGGGCTGCTATAACAAATTGCTTCAAACAACAGAAACTTGATCCTCGCACAGCTGTAGTGCCTAGAAGTTTGAAATCAAATGTCCGCCGCAGTTCCTTCTGGGGGCTTTGAGGGAATCTGCTCCACACCTCTCTCCAAGTGTGTGGTATCACTGGCAATCCTTGGCATTCCTTGGCTTGCCGCTTTATTATCAATCTCTGTTTCTCTTCATGTGGCATTCTCTGTTTATGTGTCTGTGCTTTCTTGTAAGTACAGTGATGGTGAATTAGGGTGCATCCTAATTCATTATGGCCTCAACTTAATAAATTATGTCTGCAAAGATCCTCTTTCCAAGTAAGGTCATATTCTAAGTTTCTGGGCAGACTTGATTTTGGGGGTGAAGACACTATTCAACAAGTACACTTCACAAACTTAACACAAGCAGCACCCCAAATATTCATTCTACCTTTCCTACCAAAGGAGAAAAAAATTATAGGGGTTCTTCATGAAGGAGACACAGAGAAAATGTTCTCTGAAATCTGGCACTGAGGTCACTTTCCATCACCCCTCATGAGATCCTGATAAAGCAATGTCTGCTAATGAATCAAACTCCGCCTCCTTTCAACTTTCTATGGCCATGTTCTTAAATAGGAAAAAAACAAGGCTCCTATAAGAAGCTGTTATGGGGGCTGGGGTTGTGGCTCAGTGGGAGAGTGCTTGCCTCGCACATGTGAAGCACTGGATTAGATCCTCAGCAACACATACAAAAAAATAAATAAAATAAAGAAAGGCATTGTGTCCATCTACAACTAAAAAGAAAGAGAAGAGGAAGATGTTATGGTTTTGATAATGGTGTCCCCCAAAAGCTCACAGGTAAGACAACGCAAGATATGGAGGATAAATGATTGGGTTCTAGACTTAAAGTAATCAACAGATTAATCCCTGAAGGGATTAAATGAGTGGTAGCTAAAGACAGGTGGGGTGTGGCCGGAGGAGATCAGAATTAGGGCATGGCTTTGGTATATATATATATTTGTATCTGGAAAGTGGAATCTCTCTCTCTTCTTCTTGATTACCCTGATGTGAGCTGCTTCCCTCTGCCACACACTCCACCATGATGTTTAGCCTTACCTGAGAAATGGAGCCAGCCTTCTATGGACTGAGACCTCTGAAACTGTGAGCCCTCAAATAAACTTTTCCTCCTCTATAGTTGTTCTGGTCAGGTTCTTTAGTCACAGAAGCGAAAAAGCTGACTAAAATAGATGCTGACAAAATCTCCATCCTAAGAGATACCAATGTATAAAACAGGAGAAAGCATCAACAACAGAAAAAACTAGAAGAAGAAACAGACACAGGAAGGCTCCTTTCTAGCTTATATTCTTAAAACATTTACAGAAAATATTATAGCTAAAATAATAAACAACAATAATAAAAATAAGACCAAAATGTCAAAGAAAAGTAGATTAGAGATCAAGATAATATTTTTTTTTTTAGAAATTAAAAATAGAATTACCAAAATGAAATACTCAAAATTATCAGAGGGTAAAAGTTGAGAAACTCCCACAGAGCAACAATAACACAAATCAAGTGGTGAAATTTTAGGGGGCAGGGAAGACAAAGATGTTCCATTGAACAGGTCTAATATCCAACTCAGTGGAGGTAGAGAAAACCAAGGGCCAGTTAAATATACAGCAGAAGATAATTCCCCAGAAGTGAGGGACATCTTCAGATTATAAGAGTGGTATGAGAAGTGTCCAGCTCAATGAATGAAAAAGGACAACCTCCTTGGCACATAAAGGTGCAAAAACAAAACAAAACAAAACAAAACAAACACTTTCAGGAGAAAAATAAAACCAAACCAGATTATGCTCAAATAAATGAGAATCAGATCACCATTAATTCCACAGATAGTACAATGGAACACATGTAAGAAAATCTTTAGGGAAAAATTATTTTCAACCTAAAAGTTTACATCCATGAAACTAGAGGTGAGGACACTATTCAACAAGTAGACCTCACAAACTTAACAAGCGAGTCAGTAAAATACCTTTTGCATAGTGATGATGGCAGTTTGGATATACTAAAGAGATGCCATAAGTGCTTCCTTTAAATGAAAAGGTGAAAGTTCCAATCATTTACATATCTCCCAATTATTACCCACCAATGGTAGATAAAAAGAAGTATTTATTCTTTTGTAATTTTCCATGTATTACTAGAGTTAATACCTGCTTTTTATTAAACTCATTAAGAGTTTAGAAGCAGATAATATTTCTGTGACTTTTCCCCTTTTGTCACCACTTGTAAACAATTACTTTAAGATGGCCTATGATATTCCTGAAATGGGACTCATGTACAAAGAGTTAAGTGATTTAGCCTTCATGAGATTATAACAAATTTTGGAACACACATATTTCTTGTTTCATAGAGAAGCCAATTTTCTCCCTCTAATTAGACTCTCCAACATGGGTTTCTTTTGCCAAAAGAAAAACCAAACATGTATTTGAGATAATAGGCATTAGGCATGAAAAAAAACTATGAAAGTATGTATCAAAGTATTTACCAGAAAGTTTGTTTTTATAGACTTTGTTATTGAAGGGGTTATGTTCTTAAATTTTCTTACACAACAGAAGCTGTTATGTTATATCAGAATTACAAATTTGAAGCTAACATCAGAGAATAACATTCATATTAAGTTTCCATGGTAAATATCAGTGTTTCCTCTCCACAGCTTAACACAATGTACAATAATAACTTAAAAATTAAAAGTTTATTGTTTAATAAAAATATAAAGAACAATATCAGAAACCTTCTGTCCTTTTGTTTGTGACATGCCTAAACAAGAAAGACAACTGTTACTACATGCTCTCTTTGATAGTATGTTTACAGCCAGTAAAAAAACTTCTAAAGTATATGAAATCATTACACATGTAACTTAGCTACTAATGACACAGATTTTGAGTCCAGACAGACAGACTTAGCTTCAAGTCTCGGCTCTACTGTTAATAGACTTATGAGCTTTAGTTGTTTTAGCTATAAAATAGGGAAATAGTAGCACCTAACTGTATTGAATTAGAAATGATTAATGTCCTGGGAGGGACAGAATGAGACTGTGTGACTTCAAAACTATATTCCTTTTACTAATAAATGCACTGTAAAGTTGTATTGATCCTCTGAAATTCTCTGTATTAATACAATCAGATATGGATAATTTTATTTAAATTATGCGAGTTGTTGGGGAGCAAAACCAGGATAGAATGTCTAAATTTAGGAATAATTTAACTCATTTTGGTCAATATAGTAGTTCCCCTCTTATCTGTAGTGTTTGCTTTTCACGGTTTTAGTGACTTCACCTGTGATCTGAAAATTTTAAATAGAAAATTCCAGCAGTAAAAAATTCCTAGTTTTTAAAAAATATTTATTTTTAGTTGTAATTGGACATAATATCTTTATTTATTTATTTTTATGTGGTGTTGGGGATCAAACCCAGGGCCTCGCCTGTGCTAGGTGAGCGCTCTACCGCTGAGCCACAACCCCAGCCCCCAAATTCCTAGGTTTTAAATTGCACACTATTCTGAGTAGTGTGATGGAATTTCACAAAGTATCACTCTGTCCCGTCTGGGACATAAATCATCCTTTTGTCCAGAATATCTATGCTGAATACATTACCTATTCATTTTGTCACTCAGTAGCTGCTTCAGTTATCAGATCAAAGGTCCCCATATTGCAGTGTTTGTGTTCAAAAAACTCTGTATTTTACTTATTAATGAATCCAAAGAGCAAGAATAGTGATGATGGCAATTTGGATATACTAAAGAGATGCCATAAGTGCTTCCTTTAAATGAAAAGGTAAAAGTTCCATTAAGATATTTTGAAAGATACCACATTCACCTTATTTTTTACAGTATATTATTATGATTGTTCTACTTCATTATCAATTATGGTTGTTAATCTCTCACTGTCCCTAATTTGTTAAGCTTTGTCACAGGTAAAGTATGTACAGGAAAAAGCTGTGTGTGTATATGTGGGTGTATGGGGTTTGGGTGATTTGGTACTACCCATGCTTTCAGGCCTCCTCTGGGCATCTTGGAACATATCCCAGTTGAATTATATTGAATCACATTTTCAACCAACTTCAACCCCGAATTTCTCTTTTTCAGAACTGTAGGAATAAAAATTAAAATACCATCTTTTTTCCTTTTGTGGTATTAGGGATTGAATTCAGAGCCTCGTGTAGACTTGGCAAGTACCACACTACTGAGCTCCAGCCCCAGAAGTTTTAAATTTTATCTTGAGACAAGGTTTCACTAAATTGCCCAGGCTAGCCTCAAACTTGTGATCTTAATCCCTGGGATTTCAGATGTGTGCCACCAATGCCTGGCAAAACACTGTCCTATAGGAACAATCTCAGAAGGCAAACACTGCTGTACTACCTTACGTTCTTGTGTATCTATGCCTTTTATGTGAGAGTGAAGAGGCAATGATAAGCCAATCACGGTTAATATAAACTAGATAACATTCTTGAGTTAGCTATTTCAATGAAACTTCAGGCATATGAGCTGAGAAGATGAAAAATCAGGGCTTCATAAAGGTGATTAGGATCTACAGCAATTATCTGTCCTAGTTTTCTGTCTTAAGACAGATTGAAACCAGGTTATAATATAGAGATATTCAGGGAGAGTGGCCCCATCTAACACACAAACAGTTCCTAAATATTTGGAAGGGAGAACCGGCTTAATAGATAACAGGGGATCTCAAAAATGGCACAACAGGCCCAGGATACTAGATTTTCATTATATATAGAAATAGGCATTTGAAAAAAATTATTATCACTAAACAATGTTATGAATTGGTACATTCTGAAGTATTATCAGTTAAATATAACAAGAAGACACTAAATTCAAAGTTTCCTCAGGGCATGGATCATGTACTATGTGATTCCCATGGTTTATACCACATCGTCCTTAAAATTGTTGGTCTAAGGGGCTGGGGCTGGGGCTCAGTGGTAAGCACTGGCATGTGTGAGGCAATGGGTTCAATTCTCAGCACTGTATATAAATAAAAAAATAAAAATAAAGGTCTATCGACAACTTAAAGTTTTTAAAGAAATTGTAGGTCTAATAATTTGTTGAGTAAATAAATAATATTAAACTATATTTGTTTATACCACATGCAAAATACTGTTCACAGAATGAATGAAGAATCTACACCCCTAGTATCAATGTTTCCAAAGAGTTCAGATTCTCTATGTTAGAACAAAAAGAGAATTAACAATATTCTTAATTTTTTCTGCTTTGCAACATTAGCTGCAAATTAAGAAATTCTTATTAACATTATATCATAAAATGAAGCATTGTCATAGTCCATTAGATGTTCAAGAAAGGGAACAAGAGAATGACTATATATTTCAATTAAAGCAATTACAGAACACAAAGATGTTGGGATGAATATCCATCAAGTTAGTTTTAGAATACGTAAGAAGCATCAGGGTTTTTCCTTTTGGGGAGGGGGGAGCAAAAGTGCCCTATCTTGGCTGAGTAGCACTATTAAATTCAGATGCAGGGTTCTATTTAGTTTGGACAGGTCCCAGCCATAGAACAAAGTCAGTCTGTCTTAGTACCATAACTGAATTCTACAAGTTAACAGCTTTTCATGAAAAGCTGCCATTTCAAAATGTCAATCAAATCTGAGCATAAGTGGGAACTCCTGCAGAAATAACCAGCTGCAGGTTTGAAAAACATTTTTCACTGAAAGTGGAAACACAAAAGATGTTTGAACGGGATCTCTTTTCATTCCTGTAACAGTAGACAGCCATTTTCACAACATCAAGGACAGAAAACAGAGGACAAAACTGCAAATAATGTCTTGAAAGAGCTATTTGCAGGGGTGATGACTGATTCAAGTTACAAATGACAGAATTATTGGCAAATGGGAACTCATTAATATGAAATTGTTTGTTTCTCATTAAATGATCATAGACTCACACTATTTTTTAATTGCAGAAGACTGTTTATGCCTACAGAATAAAATGCAGCCAACTTTTGACACTTATTTTCAATTTCTTTACAGAAATTTATGAAGGTATCCTCTGACCTTACAGGAGAAAAATCCACTAATTATGGCTTATGGACATATTAAAAAAAGAAAGGTTTCATTTTTCAGAAAACTAAAGGCAATAAAAAAATTAGGTATCAATACTGTACCAGTCTTCCAAGACAAAGTTCCCTATAAGCATTTATATCATGTAGTGAGACTAAATGATAGAGCACTAAATATATGATGAGAGATTTTGTGGAAGAGAGGATTCACTCAAGGAGATTTGCATCAGAAAATAAGACTGTGCAGGAGAGATCTGTCACCATGCTACATTTTCAGAGCAAAAATAATAATCAGAAAATAATTTGGGGACTGGAGTTTAGCTTGGTGCTAGAGTGTACACTTTGCAAGCACAAAGCCTTGGGTCTGATCCCCAGCACGTGCATGTGCACGCACAAACACACACACACACACACACACAGAAAATAATTTTTAAGAAAAGGGTAGAGTACAAATATCCTCCAAACATTTTCTTTTTATACCACACACTTCAACAAACGTTTTTTGCCTTTGCTGGCAGCAATTAGGAGCATTAAGTTCATAGCCATTATGAGACACCAATGCAATAATCAGTCTGTACGGTGCAGATGACATCAGTGTTGATCTTATTTTACAGTAATGAAAGGTAAAATCAGAACTGTAGTTTAAAAGGCACTACTCATGCTGTATACAAACTATTTAGTTCTTTTAGAATTGGGGGGGCTCCCATTGTAATTAATTTATTTATTTGGAAAACTTAGAGAACCTGCTTGAGCTCTGTTTGTACATTTATTATACTCTATATTGAAAAACAAAAAGGAAATTAGAATTCCACTACTACAGACTGTTTAAAGAAGTGTTTGTATATGACATGCATAATTCATTTGCCTTTTTTACTTTTAAAGAATAGTTCAATTTCTCATTTTCAGAAATTTGGATTTTCACTGTTTTTTTTTTGACACCAAAATTTGACAAATCTAACTCAATTGCAGTTTATTTAATTTTAATATGTTTAATCTAATTTACCTACTTATCGCTTGGCCAAATAGTGATTTTTTGGTTTCATATAACTTTATCTACTTGGGAATTTCTCTTGGGCTCAAAATCATCAGCAATAGAGCCCCCAAATAAGCATATATAATAATAATCAAGCACAGATAAAATACATCTCATTAATCTTCCTTAATCTTTCCCAAAGTGCACCAAAACATGTCTAGCTATAAAACAATCCCATTTACCATGAAAAAAACAAAACAAATTCTCTTTATCCTAATTTAAGTAAATGAATTTGGTTTTAACAGATGTGTTTCTAAATATGAGATAGTTAAGTATTGACACAATGGTGGTGTTTGCATTACCTTAATAACTTTTCACCTAATTCTATACCATTCATAGGTATTCCTATGAGAACATCCAATATTTAGGTCTAAATGTTTTCAATTCTTATGTTCTAACAGCTGTGTGATGTTACAGAGTTTGTTGGAAAAACTGGGGTAAGGGGCATGAGCTGGTTACCAGTTGTCACCCAAAGATAACAGCTGCTTTTATTGGGGTACTGCATATGCAAATGGTTAATGTGGTATAAATTGTATACTAGGTTTCAGTTAGAATGTCTAAAGCTATCACACAAGGCATTCATCGGCATTCTCTGTTTATGGGAATGAAATATGCAGTCATTTGAAGTCCACAATATGTATACTGTGTTTGTAATAACTGCAGATTTTACAAGCACATTATTCTTTCCATTAGGATTAAAACCTCACCGAATAGCAATTTGTGAAAGAATTCTAGCAGGGCCCAGAGCCCAGAACTCTGACCTCTGATGAGATGCTTGGCAGCAACAAACTCTAGGTCTAGGCAAAACATCTGGTTTGAGTTAGACTTCCTGAAAAAATAGCCCCTGTACTGGGGAAACTGGTATTCACTCAGCTTTGTATATATACTTTGACTGACTTCAACACTGTTATAGGGGTAGAGAGAGAGAGAGGTAGAGAGAGAGAGAGAGAGAGAGAGAGAGAGAGAGAGAGAGAGAGAGAGAGAGAGAGAGAGAGACGGAAAAAGAAAGACTCCACTAGAATGCTTGTCAATCATGACAGGCTCGTTGGTGGCCCTTCCAGAATTAAGCACTCTTATTAGTCAGAACAGTATATTTCTTTCCATATTCCTGGAGAATTTTTCCATGTTACAGAATATAGAAGGTACAATAATATTAAAATAAATCCAAGTTTGTTGTTAATAATGTGACACATTACTTTTCTTTAATCACTCTAGAGTAGAAATTACTGGGTAAACCAAACTTCATTCTGTTTACATGTATGAAAGGAAAAAAGATAAAACAATAACATGCTGAGGGTTCCTACAAATTTGGAAAATATTAAAACTAAAAGGAAATTAAACAGTTTCTAATGAGTGTTTCTTTCTTCTAAATGTTACAAATTTAAATGTTGTAGTGATACTTATTAGAAAAAGGGTGAATTCTTGTTTTTAATCTTCACTGCAAATTTGATTAAAAGACTACAAAAATTATTCCTCTATCTCACACACACTAACATATAATTTGGTTATGTGTAATCATTTAGAAGGACCTGGGGTAATCTAAAGGACTGGGAAAGTTTTGTCCATCTCAGGTAGTGGTAAATTGCCATTTTAACTTTCTATGTCACCTTAATTTAATTATTACCTTTAGGAGTAGAAGTGTAAATGTATTTAAATTTTAGACTTTCAAAAATACAGTATATATATGATACATATAATATACACACATATTAGAGAAAAATATGCTCTGGTTACTATGAAAATATGAAACAATCTTGAAACAGAACATTCTTTAAAGTCTCTACTCATTTTCACCTTCTGAGAAGCAGCTTTAGTAGCACTAAATTGAAATCTATCCTTTGCAATTAACATAAATCTCAAGTTCATTAAAAACCCATTGAAAGGTGAGTTTTAAGTTATTTTCTTATAAGTACACACAGTCTTTTGAAGCAGAGTCTTATATGTTAGACTGCAGGCAGTCTAAAACCATGAATGGTGCAACAAAAGGAAAGGGCAATATTTAGATGAGCTGGTTTCTACAACCAAAGGTTAGTGTACAGCCTAATGGGAACCTAAAAGCAAGATATTCCAAAGTGGCATTCCATACCTTGCCGGTGATATATTTGGACTTCTAGTTAAAGTAAAATTGTAACAGGATTTATCCCACTGTCAATGTGAGATTCAGGTCCTGTA
The DNA here is from genome assembly GCF_052094955.1 of Ictidomys tridecemlineatus. NCBI lineage: Eukaryota > Metazoa > Chordata > Mammalia > Rodentia > Sciuridae > Ictidomys > Ictidomys tridecemlineatus. The sequence continues at coordinate 85,340,024 of NC_135488.1, read as the reverse complement.
AGATAATGACTGGAGCATGATTCACCCGAAAGGACCCGAGAAGTTTTTTCCCTTTCTGGTAGTGGCAAACTGCCATTTTAACTTTCTCTGTATATCCTTAATGTAATCATTACCTTTGTGAGTAGAAGTGCAAAGCTATTTAAATTTAGTCCTTCGAAAGAACAGAGTGGGACAGAATGCAAATTAATAGTTGTACATTTCTTTAGGTACAAATTTACTTTTCTACCCACTGATACTGTCAAGGACTCTATTGAATAATGTTATAAAACATCAATATTGTTCTCGAACAGGTATCAGCAGTGTGCAAACCCCATTTTTACCATACTTCAGGGTGCAATTTAGGAGTGATTATGATTATTTATTTACACTCTGCTTGTGGGTTAAAAATAAAGTCTTATTGACCAAACTAAAAACAGATTCTGCACAAAGTTCTTCAGGGTTCTCATGAATACATGTTTATCTACTTGTCACAAATAGCACAGTTTTTAATATAGGTCACAACCATTATTCAGCAAATCAAAGACTTTGTACCATCTTAATACATTATAATTTTTAAAAAGGAACATTTATAGCTCCACAATTAAGTCCGGTTGTTTGTATTCTAATCTGAATCAGTGTAGAAACCATGTAAAGTAAAAAGTAAAAAAATCTTCTCCAAAAATTTGCTTTTGGAATTTGTAATTTTATGTACTTTTAATATAAAGTTTGCATTTTTACCTTTGGGTAAATACCACATAGCTTCAATCCTGTACTTATTTTCTGTGTGCTCTTGTGACCTCCACTTGCACAGGCACAACTCCTTTATGTTCCTTAGCTCACTATAAAACATTTCTCTAAAAAATATTGATTTTAACATAAATAAACATTAATAAATAAAGGAAAATATAGCAAACTCCTCACTTTCATATTTAATTTTTGGAGAGACTATACTATAAAAATTAATGCAGATTAATACTAGTAAATTTCCATAAGGATGCATTTGCTTTCCCACTTCAAAATAATGATGAAGTAAACCTGCCTGGTTCACTTCAAAAAGAAAGCAGAAGTACTTTTTAAATTGTGTAATCACACTATAGGGATATGGTGGTAGATTTAGGTGTAAAGTTTGACAATGATCATTGTTTTTGAGGCCTACATAAGTGAGTTTTCAAAGACTTTTTTCTCTTAAACCTGACCATGTAACAATACGTGTTTGGACTGAAGCATAAACACATATGCTCATGACTAGACACATGTAATTTTGTTCATTTCTGTCTGACAATGATGAAGAAGAAAGCCATTCTCCTAATTCTGAAGGCCACCCTGACAAGGAGACCCTGAATTACAGGAAAAAGGACTCCTCTGTCATCCTCCTTATGACAAAAGTAGCAAGTAAACATTTTTTTCCCTGATGCAACTTTGGAATAGATATAGTGAAGTCTTGTGAGCATAGATCAAAAAAGCTGAATATAACAATAAATAGAAACAAATAACACCGGTGATTTGTATTCTAGTAGTATTTTTACACTGGATTTGAACAGCAAATTTTCTTTCCAAAAGGCAGAAAGAGCATGTGACTGTTAACCCTGCGCATTTTTTAAAGCTATGGCCACAAAGGCACATTTATAAAATAAGCCCCCACTTGTTAAAACTGTAACATTGCCACCATCGCTAGAGTTTCACCTTAGTGACTTAAATAAATATAAACAAAGTAATAAACACTATATGTTTTATAGAGTTCTATGAACCAGGAATAAAAATCACCTTACCAAATAACCTTCTGGCAAATGCAAAAGAAAAGCTAAATTTGGTTTGCTCATATTTTCTGAGTCCCCAGAATATAAGCAGCAGTTAGAGGATACCTAACTCATTTAACTGAAAGACTTTTGCTTATTTCATTTTCCACACTGGCCTTTCTGGAAAGCAAAAAGAAAAAAAATATTACATAAGAAAGGATGAAGGAATTAGAATATGGCAATCAATAGAATAAAAATATTTGGGCATTTAAAAGATATTTTTCATATTTTATGTTTCAAGATGACTTTGACAGAAATCTTTCTACTGACTGAAGGTGAAAACTGAAAACAAGCTCTGTAAGAATTAGACACAAAAGCCTGCGACCTCAGATGGCCAAAATGTCCAGCAAGTAAGTTACCACTTTGCCTTCTCCGCAGGCAAGTAATGCTACTGCTGCTGTCATAGAAAATGTTTATTGAGAATTGAGAAATAGAACATATTAATGGATGTTACATGAACAATTTTTCAAAAACATACATTGTTTCAGACTCGTTAATGTACTAATGGAGGTTCTGTAAAGTTTGAATGTAATTTTCGAGTCATCACCTGGATGACATCAATAACAACAACACTTATTTTAAATAAGCCCAAATTATATACAGTTGGGTAAATTTTAATTTGTTTTCATTTAAGGTCTTCTAAAGTTGAGGCCATCATGCTGAAGAAAAATATTAAACTATCTATAACCCTGTGTCAACATATGATGCTACTGGGAATGGTAAGTGAATTAATTTTCCAAGGAAAATTAATTACTTATGACTTACAGTTGTAAAAGCAAACAACGTAACTCTGGATTAGGGCACATTTAATTTCTGTTTGTAGTAGCGATGAAATTAATTTCATATAATTCATGGTATGTAATGGAAAGCAGAACAAAAATGAAATTCTAGACAATGACTGACAGAGAAAAAGTTATATATTTATGAAGCTGGTCCAAAAATAAAGGTCATGAATGCTAATCACTGGATAATAAATCAGTATTTTTAATGATTCTATAATAAAGGATTTTTAGCATAGTTTTAAGATAGCATTACCAAATAAAAGTCCAACACAGAGAAATGAAGTGAAAAACCATAATAATATCCTGTAATGTCTCCTAATATTCCCTCCCCCGCGAAAAGGCTAGTAGAGCAGGATTTGCACATCTTTAATTTATAACTGATTATTTTTTGTCCACATAAACTTGAGGCAGTAAAATAAATATGCCATTAAATGATTTGGGGATGAAGTTCCTAAAATTATAACTAAATTTTCTTCCCCTGACACCCAAATAGTAAAGTGTTTTAAAATGGATCATCTGCAATTCATTTGACTGAATTATGCACCTGAGCACTACTAAGACAACAGATTTTTAGCTAACTAATAGAGCCCTAAGAATATATGCACAGCTGCACTTAATGAAAATATTCACCTTTATACTCTATCACTTCCTACCTGTTCCAATTAAGCCAGACATAATCTTTTAATTTTCCATACCAACTTCATGGTATAGCTATTGTTTTAAGATAAAGAAATAAACCTTGCCCTGATATTATTAACTGTAATTAAAGTAATGTAAGTATTAACTGTCACTAGGAATCTGGTGAAATCACGAGAGTCTAATTCCTGTGAACAGTTAGGGTCATTTGTCTAAGAGAAAAAAAGAATTTTGACAAATACTTTTAAAGTAAAATATTTCTATGACTTACGCTTTTAGAAAACAGTACATATGAACTTCAGATAAAAGACATAGTATGAACATAAAGCAAATAATGAAAATTAACAGCATACAAATATATAAAGTACACAAAATATACTTTTCAAAGTTTGACTTTTTACAAATTTTAAACTAATGTATTCCTTTTCTAGTAACACCTTCTATTACAAAAAAGACTTATTATTCACATATTACTGTCTTTAAAAACAGGTATTTATATAGAGAACAATTACTAATTTATGTAATGCTTTTGAGATCAAAGAGAGAAAATTACTAAAAATACTCTAAAGTCCATTATAATTTTAAAATTATCAAACTAAAGAGAAAGTGTTACTCTGGAGTAATGAAAGAATATTTTGAAAATAAAAATGTGTGGCACTGTAGTTTGAAGGGGATTTCTCTGAAATAACTCTGGACTATGAAAAGATTAGTTAAGAAACTGTTCCATCCTAAAGAGCCTGTGACTTAAGCATGATTAGAAAATGTTGTGGCTTTATTTTGAAGAGTAAAACTAAACGAAGCAATAGAAACCTCACCTTTCTGGCTTGTTTTCCTAAAGCACAGAGTTCCCCTTATTTCAAATGGGCCTCACTCAGCACAGTCCAGATTGAAAGGAGTCTGTTTATAAAATGGCCTAGATAAGTCTCTTCAGAGTAGGAGGCACATCCAGCTTTTTTTCCAGCTAGTAAAGCTACCCAGGAAGCTGAAACCTCACCTTGGATCATCAGAGAACTTTGACTTAACTTTATTTCCTTTCATTCTTGGCTTTGCCATCAGAATAGTGTTTTAAGAAAACAGAAAGACAGACAGACAGCAAGTAATCATGTCCTTCTGGATCAGAATGAGACCTAATCTGCTGTCTATATCAGTGCCACCTCACTTTATTAGTAAAAGCAGAAATCAAGGTTCTTCGATCAGCAATGGTCTACAAGATAGGGAAGTCACACCGAGGCTCCCTCCTTAGAAAACACCCATGAAACACCCTTCGCATTGCCTTAAGGCTGAACTGCATTTTGGATGTTTCTTCAGGCATCTTTTTTTTTTTTTTTATTACAACCCACATTCATATTTCAGTAGAATGACTACAAGGGAATCACTAATTTTTTATCTAAACTATGACATTAGGCAAATGTCATATAACTAACTCTAAATTTACAACAAGCCTCAAATACTACAGAGTTAGTAACTTACATGATAAGAAGCAGCCTGATTATGGGAGAGGAAAGGCAGACAGACTGTCAACAAGCAAACAGCTGCTTTTTATTGCCAACCCATAACCAGATCGAGCATCCCAACAAACTAAGGAGTTGTTTCTGTTGTGTTTGTTTTTAACTATTCTTCCACTCCCACCTCCAAAAGAGTGAGTCAAATGAAACATTAAATGCAAACCACAACAGAAGAATCAGATACACAAGGATAACAAGTAAAGCACTACAGACTTACACAAAATTCTGTAGTTAATAACTAACAGAAGTTTAAAGTATACTTTTTCCAATTCAACTTCAAATACCTATCTTTCCCTGGGCAATGCATTCTGTCATTACTGTTTATAAAAGGCAGCTCAGGCAATGGCCTCGACTTCCTCATTCCTGGATTATGACCACAGTAATGCTGCCACTCTGATCCTTTGTTCTAGAAGCTTTCACCACAGTTTCTTCCGTATCCTCCCTTTCAGCAGAAGGGAATGAACATGCTTATACCTGCCAATGTGGACTAACTGACCTTGAAGGTCCCCTGTAACTTGAAATTAAGTGATTCTAGAAATACTTAATAAGCTTAGCATGTGAAAAATAATTAGAATAAAAGGACTTTACCTCAAAGGTTAAAAATAATCTCAATAAAGGAAATAAAATCCAGAATCCATTTATTTGGTGGTTTTCATTATAGAAATAAAATTACTTTCACATCTGCATCTTCAGGTACTTTCATGTCTAATTTTTTTCTTTCCCTTTTAGTATTCCTTCAGAAAACATAGAGGTATTCTCATTTTGCTTTCCAATAAGGCATTAAGAAGTAAAATTATTTTTCCATGGTGACATGGCAAAGGTAAGGCCAAGGCTCCCTTTGGTGTCCTGGGGTTCTGTGTTCTTTCCAACAATGCAGAAATGAGGATGATGCCAATTAAATTGTATACACAGTTTAAGTATTTCTATCTAGAAGTCTTACCCCTCAGGGTAATTTTGATTACACACACCCCTGAACTATGACTATTCAACTACAAGTCTGGGCATAGGTTAGTAAAGCACAGTTATATGCCCTTTGTACAACAACTAACCAAGAATTTTAATTTAGAATCCAAATTTCCTTTTACAAATACAACATTTCTCCACAAAAAGATACCTCCTGTCTCACTCTCAACTTCAAGTTACCATTTTATTTCAAATCATGCCCTTATCGTCTAACAGTTTGGGATAGATGTCTTCTGTATTCTGCCCCTATCACTAGGTCTGTGTTTGGTTAACACTAACTTTGGTAGCATTCCCACAAATTTGCATTTTGAAAAACTCAAGAAATACCTAAATTTGTTAATCCATATTAGAGTAGCTTTTAAATTGTAAATAAGGGTTAGATCACTTTTTAAAAAGCTGGTTATATTTCAAACTATATGAAGGAGCCCTGAGTAAGGGACTAGGGAACAAACTACCTCATCAAAAAGCAGCTCATAGGAGGTTGGAGCAAGTTAAGAGCAAAAAGGCGCCCAAGCAAGTGGACAGGGCAGGAGAAAGCACTTCGGAAGGCAGAGAATAATGGAGCACTGTGTCTTCTTAATTATCTGTGCTGTAGAAACAACAGATACATTCTGCATTGGTTTGTGGTAGTCATTTAGAAGAGCAGAATAAAAAGTACAGTCTATTTCTACAAATAATTTTTAAATCTCAATTTTTTAAAAACTGGAAAAAAAATGTTGTAAATGTTAAGTCCACTTTAACCAAATGCAATGTTAGTTTACAAAGCATCAAACTTAGCATCTCTTGGAATGCCCCAAACATAATTTTATTCTACTAGTGGGGAGACTTGTGAGTTTGACAACCCAACCAATACCATTAAAATAAAATTTACCTACAATCCAGTTTCTTTTAAAATTAAATTTCTATTACAGTCTGGGACTGGATGATCTTTACTATCATGATTGAAGCAGTCTCAAAATGGAAACACTGTCTGTCACCACGAATGACAGGTCATGAAGACTGATTAATGACCTGGTAATTACCTAATCAGGGGACCAGTGCTTGCTTTCTCCCAGTTCACCCAGTTTACAGAAACCACAGACCTGCATTGCCCCTCTCTGTATTGTCTTTACACAAATGATGTTTCCTTTGGCCTTTGCCAACTATATGAAGAAATGACATAAATTTAGGGTTCTGAAGAGATATGTAGTGTGCCACCTTCCAAAGAACCAGAGATAAAATATAAACATAAAGTCACTGTTATCCTTACTTTTATGGAGCTTGCAATGTTCCAGATATAAAATACCCTAAATTAATTAAGTAAAACGCCTCACTGATTTCCAAGCTCTTCTATCTATAAATGGTTGGTACTGGGCACCTCTGAAAAATGAAAGGGCTTTTCAAAAACATTGCTGGGAAGATGACCTATTTTTGCTCTCCTCTGAGGCAGGTTCACATCACCGGATGATGTTGGATATGGCTCGATTCCAAGGAAAACAACCTTTTCTTGGTCATTCAATGGCTGTTTATGAGTATACAACAAGTGCTTTATACACACTGTGAGCTTGTCAGATGCTCAAGTCCTCTTTCGATCTCTTTCTATGGTTCCCGTAACCCCTGTGTGGTGTAACACCCTCACTTCCTCCCACAACTGACCCCAACTACTAAACACACATTTGTCAGAGACTCTTGCAGGAGACTGACTTTCTTTTCCACCAAAGTTCTGTTTATAAATGCAGAGTACAAAGACCAACAGGTGCCTCACTTCTCCTGAATGCCTGACTTGAAACATTTATCCTCACCCATTGAAGATTGAGAATACTGATTCACTCTGTGGAGTTCTCCTCTGAGGCACACACAGCAGCATGGAAACTGTGAAGATACTTCCATGTCTCATGGATTCTTGGTCCCTTTTGTCCCCTTAGCTCATTGGCAAGGACTATTTAGATCATTCATATTCGTAAATGCCCACAAAAAAATGAAGGAGAAAATTTCTTCTGAGATCAGATGAGATCAGGTGCATTCAGGGTGTGGTATGGCCATAGACAGAAGGAGAAAATTTCTAATCTAAAACTGGACAAAAACATTATGGGGGGGAAAAGAGAGAAAGAAGAAATCATTTTGTAGATAAACTTCTTGCTCAGGCGTTGAAAGTTAAGGTCCACAAATCAAAAGGCAGTCATGTCTGCGGAGCTAGGCTTTTCCACTGCCCTCTCAGTGAATCATGCTGCGGTTAGTTGAAAGTGCTATTCACATAATAAATTAACCACCTCATTTCCTTCAGCACCAAAATATACATAGCACCCCCACACAGATTTGTTTTAATAAAAGTAATAAAGCAAGCCCAGAGGTTATGGCTGTTATGACATAATCACACCTCTGAGATTTAAAAACACTCACTTGCACATCATGCTTCAAAAAATCTTTGCAAGCCCCTATAGAACAAAACCTAACTGTACTCATACCTTCTGGTCCCATTTATTCCAAATAAATAATAAAACAAAAGTCTTGAACATGTCAGGAGAAAAATTTCCCCTTCAATTATACATTTGAAAATAACATATACTTTTTAGTAGTAATGTATAATAAACAGCTTGAGTACCTGATTTAGATTATTAAAGAAAATATATCACTGAAATTAACAGTGTCCTAAGAAGGCAGCCAACTAACCTAGTTTCACCCCAAAACAAAGATATTTTCTAAAGTTAGCTGTTCAAAATGACAATACATTTATTTCTTTCTGAGGCCTGAGAAACAATTTTTGTTCTATATAAATCCAAGCAGATGAACTTCTCTTACCTGGCAATGATACATAATTATTGAGAATAACCTGGGGTACAGGAGAAATTCTAGTAAATTAAACTTGTCCTCAACACAGACTCTTCCCCTTAAAATTTCCTTCCATAATCACCAGAAAGAAAGACTGTAATACAACTGTCCATAGCATAAGATGGATTTGGTGGAGTGATGTGTCACAAGTAAGCTTGCCCTGTAATTCTTCAAGACCAGTTTTCCTGTTTCTGCACCAATTATAATCTCTTTGTAGAGGCAGGGTTCATTGTTCTCCTACGCTCTTTACACCTCCCAGTCCCTTCTGCAGAATCATGCACTCTATGCATGCTGTCACTATGATAACCGGGGTGCTTCCCCCTTGAATGTAAGTTGTAATATAATCTTATATTTACCAGCAGTATTTTTTTTAAAGACCATGGTCAGCACCCCCACACATATACATACACATAAAGGAATATATTTAACAACATTTCTGAATAATATCAGATATCAGATATGCAAAATAAACAGTTTAAATGTTTAGAAGTGGCCCTCCTAATATACACATTTTATTTCTTTTTTCAATTGCATAATTACCTGGCACACTCTTATAGTACTTGGATTTTCAGTTACTTTTTTCTAGTGAATATTATTATATTGCACAAATAGTTTTTTTGGCTGAATAAAGTTAAAAATTACTTCAAGATTTTTTTAATATTTATTTTTTAGTTGTAGTTGGACACAACACTTTTATTTCACTTGTTCATTTTTTTGTATGTGGTGCTGAGGATCGAACTCAGGGTCTCGCACTTGTGAGGCGAGTGCTCTACTGCTGAGCCACAACTCCAGCCCCCAAGATTCTCTTAAAATTCAGTATTAAACACATAATTATATTCTACAGTTCAGCAAAAAAGAAAATAATATCTATATCTATACCAGAATTAAACACATTAGAGTAATCTTATAATACACTATAATTAATCTATGGATTTTAGGTTCACACAACCATTATTAGTCATAATCAGTAGTATACTAAAAACTTCCTCAGGGTTCTATATCAAATGAAGATAAAATTATTAAGAATTTTCATAACTTACATTTTAATAGATAACTTCACTTTAAATAAAAGATGGTATTCTAATGGATCCCACTGTGACCAAGATTTTTCTTTGATAAAGATATTTTACTATATTAGTGATAGGTCCTTAGAAATATTGATTGGTTGATTTAATCACATAGAGAATTCCTCCATTTAGTGCTTACTCTGATCTGTCCTAGGAAGAATTATTTCCACACAGAACAGCATAGACATTGTGGAGAGGAAAAAGGAATGAAAGGATGTGTGCTAACGTAAAGAACTTTAGTTCTTTCATCAAGAGTAGTCCTTCCTCACCTTCCTCAGTCATTCTCACTTTAGCTACATGCTTATTTTAATATTCTCTGTTCCTAAATTCTCCAATACCTTTCAGTGCAGGTGCTCCCACAGAAAGATCTAAGAAAAAGGAGAATAAAAATGATAAGATCTTCAATTTCTTTCTTCAGTGTTCTATAGTTCTCATTGTAAAGGTCTTTCACCTCTTTGGTTAGATTTATTCCCACAGGTTTTTTTGTTTGTTTGTGAATGAAATTGTTTTTTTGGATTTCTTTCTCAGAAGATTCATTATTTCCTTATAAGCAAGTTATTGATTTTTTTTTATGTTGATCTTGTATCCTGCTACTTTGCTGAATTTGTTCATTGGCTCTAGAAGTCTTCTGGTGGTTTTGGGTCTTCTAGATATAGGATCATGTCATCAGCAGAAATAATTTGCCTTCTTATTTTAAAAGAGAAAATTATAATTGTCAAAATGGTTATAATATCAAAAATATTATACAGATTTAATGCAATCTCCATCAAAACACAAAGACATACTTCACAGACTAGGAAAAAAAAAACCTAAATTCATTTGAAGGAATAAAATACCCAGAATAGCCAAAGTAATACCGAACAAGAAGAATGATGCTGCAGGCATCACAATATCTGATCTAAAATTATACTACAAAGCTAATGTGAATAAAAAAGCATGGTACTTGGCATCAAAACAGACATGAAGACGAGTGAAATAAAAGACACAGAGACAAACCCATATAGATAGAGTCATCAGATATTCAACATTAAGTTCCAAACACATATATTAGAGAAAAGTTAGCCTTTTTAACAAATGGTGCTGGGAAAACTGGATATCCCTAGATTGTAGAACAAAACTAGATCTCTGCACAAAAGTCAACTGGAAGTAGATGAAAGACCTAGGAATTAGACCAGAAACTCTGCAAGAGAAGAAAACATAGGCTAAACCTCCAATATATTGGCACAGGCATCAACTTCCTTAACAAGACCTATAAAGCTCAAGAAATAAAACCAAGAATCAATAAGTGAGATGGAATCAAGTTTCTGCATAGCAAAGGAAACAATTAAAAGCTTGAAGAGCCTATAGAAAGACAGAAAATGCCTGCCAGTCACTCCTCCATCAGAAGATTAACATCCACAACATATAAAGAATTTTAAAAACTTAACATCAGAAAAATAACCTAATCAGCAAACAAACAAAAGAACTAAACAGACATTTCTCTAAAGAAGAAATAAAAACAGCCAATATATATAAAAAAAGTGTTCAATGTCCCTAGCAATCAGGAAAATGCAAATCAAAACTACATTGAGATTTCATCTCATTCCTGTTAGAATGGCAATCATCAAGAATACAAATAATAATAAATGCTGGTGAGGATATGGGAGAAAAGAAACATGCAAATTATTACAACTACTTTGGAAAGCAGATTCCTCAAAAGACTCAGAATGGAACCACCACATGACCCAGCCATCCCATTCTTTGATATTCATGCAAAAGAACAAAAGTCAGCATACTATAGTGACACAGGCACATCAATGTTTATAGAAGTACAATTCATAATAGCCGAGTTATGGAACCAGTCTAGGTACCCATCAACAGACAAAGAAAATGTGGTAAATATACAGAATTGAGTTTTATTCAAACATAAAAAAGAAAATTGTGGCATTTTCTGGTAAATGAATGGAACTGGAGAACATTATGTTAAGTGAAATAGGCTACACTCAGAAAATGAATTGTGAAATGTTTTCTCTCATATGAGGGAGCAAGAGCAAAATAAGAGGAAAAGCGGGGGAACTCATGAAAACAGAAAGGAGATCAGTAGAGTAGAGGAGCAGGAGGAAGGAGGAACAGGAAAAAGAAGGAACTGGAAATGAAATTGACAAAATTATGATATTTATATATGAATATATCACAGTGATTTTCATCTTTATGTATATCTATAAAGCACCATTTAAAAAATGATAAATAGCAACCAATGAAAAGCGGGGCATGCCTATAATCCCAGAAGCTTGGGAGATTGAGGCAGGAGAATCATAGCAAAGAAAGGAAGGGAAAGAGAAAGTACTGGGGACTGAAATGGAGCAAATTATATTCCATGCATGTATTATTATGTCAAAATGAACCCAAGTTCCACTTATATATAACTATAATGCACTAATAAAAACATTTAAATTTTTAAAAATAAGGTATTTTGAACAAGATAGCTCTCTCTTATCCCATTAAGCATCTTAAGGATATAAGACAGAATACACATCTACTATTTTCAACTCCTGATTTTAACTAAAGTTCAACTGTAAACAATGTTATAAAGTATCTTCTGAAAAGATATGTCATGTCCTCAGAGCTGTGGTAAAATGGCAGACTTACTAAAGAAATAATAGTTTTCTTAAAGCAAAAGGCTGTGGAGGTATGGCACCTGACTACACTGTACTACACAAAGCACTGTATTACAGGGATAACAAGAATGCTAACTCTGGTTTCTACATTCATTTTAAGTTAAAACACATTTTAAATATGTAACAAGCCTTCATAAATCCAGTCACCCACTATACACTTGATCCAAGGACTTAAAACCCATACTGGAAAAAACACTGGGGCACAGAATTGAAGACTGAATCAGTGTTTCAGATTACAGATATGAAAATAGGCAAAATATTGTCAGGTAACTGAGGTTTTAACTCTTAAAAAAAAACATTTGCCAAACACAACTTATGAAAGCAAGAAAAAAGGGTATTTATGAAATAGAAAAGTGATTTCACCAACATCTTTAAGCATTTATTGGAACTGTTCAACAAATTAGAACCAATATTATGTGTTATAAAGAAAATGTCATATTTGAGATTATATACACACACACACAAATGTGGGAGTGGAAATTCTGACAGAAAATAATTCAAATTGCAGAATTAAACTACAGTTCTTGATCAAAGAAATGAACAAATTCTTACCTTGAACATAAAGTATTAAAGTATAAGGCTGAAGGAAAACAAGAGGATTTTCAAGATAACTTTCCTGAAAGGAATTTAATTAAAAAAAAAATACTAGCAACTAGCGGTTCAGATTTACCCAGCAAAATTTTAAGTGAGGGGTATAAAATCTTATGGTATGTCCATAATAAATAGTTAAAAATATAATAAATGTTCAACTACATTGATAATCTACCATCCATCCATTCATCCATCCTTCCATTCATCCATTCAATCAGCAAATTGTTGCTGAATATCTGCTGTGCAACAGGATCTGGTTAGTACAGAGATGGAAATACCCTCTCTTCTTATAAGGGTTTCCATTGCATCAGAAGAAACAATAAATGAATATTGTGGTTTCAGGACACACAATATTCATTTATTTGTTGTCTCATCAACAATAGCTATGCTTTTATGGGCTGGGTATAAAACAGCAGGTTTCTACTTCACAGAGAAAATAAAAGACTAACAGGTGGGGGACAAGCCCTCTCACATCCTTGCTATCTTGTATCTCTTCCCAGAGACACTGCATGGCATATCTCTTCTGAATTCTTCAAGTTGATTTCCTTCCTTAGGTTACTTCTCTAGGCCTGTGGATGCTATCTCCTCAGGCACCCAGCTGCACCTTAACTTCTTGTTAGGATGACACATGGCACTTTTGCCAGAAGGGAGTGGTTGAGAGGTGATGCCAGCGAGCCATTGAGATGATAATGGTTAAGTTAAGCTGCGAATTTAGTTGTACATAGACCCCTGCTGTCCCCCTGCCCCCCCCACACTTTGGAGTTCTCACGGGGATTCCTGGGGAGTTAGCATTGGTTGGTGAAGTTCTGGAGGAGGGATTTCTGGTTGGGGGGTATTGCTGGAAGGGCTGCTTAGGTGGCGTTTTCGGGAGTTCGGGCAATAAAGGAGTTCCTGTTTGAACCTACAAGTGCCTCATGGCAGCTCGGTTATTTTGTGCCCAGCCAGACTGCAGTAACTTCTCCCTTCTCCTATCAACATTTAAACACTTTCAAAACCTGACCTTCTTTAAGGATTTGTATACACTTATCTCTTGAACATTCACTTTTTATTCAGTTTTAATTTACTTGTCTGATGTCTCATACAGCATTCCAGGGAAATTGTTCATTAGGCTCACCATTGACTTAAAAATATATGTGTGTGTATGCGCGCACGCATGCACGCTGAGAGCCATAGCTAAGTAAGAATGACGCATGGCAATTTCCTTGTCAGTCTACCCCATATTGCTTAGAGGGAGGCCTCTCCATTGTGGAAATGGGCTTGCCTTGGACCCAGGTCATTTGCAGTGACATTGCATGAAAGGTGACCTTGCTCAAGGACCAGGGCAGATCAGGGGGTTTAGGGCGGTTCCAGGTTTAAGGTGTATCCTGCTGGGAATAGGGCGTATCCTGCTGCCTCAGGCGCCCGACCTGCTCCTTGAGTTCCCGCTCCTTGAGTTCCCGCTCCTTGAGTTCCCGCTCCTTGAGTTCCAGCTCCTTGAGTTCCCGCTCCTTGAGTTCCCGCTCCTTGAGTTCCCGCTCCTTGAGTTCCCGCTCCTTGAGTTCCCGTTGAGTTCTCACGGGATTAAGAGAGTATTTTGGGATGCAGAGCCCAGAGGAAGTGTGGATTTTCCCCAGAACATGCGTGTAGAGTGCCGGTGAAAGTTCGAGAATAAAGAGTTGCTGTTTGAATCTACAAGGTGTGAGTGGCTCATGATTTTGTGCCCAGCCAGACTGCGCGGCATGTGTGTAAACATGTAAATATATATATGTGTGTGTGTATGTATATATACATACACACTTATATACATATATTAGTTGTTGATAGACCTTTATTTTATTTATTTATATGTGGCACTGAGAATCGAACCCAGTACCTAATACATGCCAGGCAAGTGCACTACTGCTGAGCCACGGCCCAAGCCCTCACCACTGACATTTTTTTAACATAATTTTGTATATTTAAAAATGTATTTGTCTATAGACCAAGGAATGGGATGGCTGGGTCAAATGGTGGTTCCATTCCAGGTTTTCTAAGAAATCTCCCTCCATACATCTTTTCAGATTGGTTGGACCAATTTGCAGTCCCACCAGCAATGTATGAATGTGCCTTTTCCCCCACATCCTTGCCAACACTTATTGTTGTCTGTATTCTTGATAACTGCCATTTTGATTGGTGTGAGATGAAATCTTAGCGTAATTTTGATTTGTATTCCTCTAATTATTAGTGATGATGAACATTTTTTCATATATTTGTTTATTGAATGTATACCTTCTTCTAAGAAGTGTCTGTTTAGCTCCTTAGACCATTATCGATTGGGTTGTTTGGGTTTTTTTGGTGTTAAGTTTTTTGAGTTCTTTATATATCCTGCAGATATATAAAGATTCATGCTCTATCTGATGTGCATGTGGCAAAATGAATGTTTATAGCAGTTCAATTCATAATAGCTAAACTGTGGAACCAACCTAAATGCCCTTATATTGATGAATGAATAAAGAAACTGTGGTATATATGCATAATGGAATATTATTCAGCATTAAAAGAGAATAAAGTTATGGTATTTGCAGGTAAATGGATGGATTTGGAGAATATCATGGTAAGCGAAGTAAGCCAATCCCAAAAAACCAAAGGCCAAATGTTCTCTCTATAAGGTCCTTGCTTAGCATCTGGTCAGCCATCTTAAGTGATAGTTGCCATTTTAAGGAAAAAAGTTTTGCTTTCCCGCAGAAGGGCATTTCTGAGCAAGGTTCACCACTCCCTCATACCACGGAGGATGATTGGGAGTTGTTCCTGGTGAGACTACCTCTCATCCTTAGGTTAATCTCTATGGGCTTCTGCCTCTACTACAAAGTCCCAGGCAGGCACTCAAGTGTCTCTATGGGCTCTTGCCAGCTTACCCAACAGTGGTGACGACCTCCTGACCATAACCGTCTTCTCCACTAGGTGATACTAGAGACTGGGGGACGCCCCACCTCTAAACTCACCTCCTACATTTTTCACCATGGGTGGCTCCTCATCTATTCCCTCCTAAACTTCTCAAAACTTATCCACTGGTGCAATCAGATCTGGCCTCAATATCCTTTGGATAACAACTCTAAATGGCCGCTTAATGGCACTCTAGATCCCAATATTATCAGGGATCTTTTCAACTATTATGAGCATTCAGGAAAATGGAAAGAGATATCATACATTCAGATCGTCTCTCTCTAAGCCCTCTCTCTGCAACTCTTGCTCTCCTGCACGAGGCTTCTTAGCTCTCACCTCTCCTATGCCTGCTTCCAAAGGGACAGAAGATCTTCCCCAGGACTCCTTCTCCTTTGATCCAGGGGATAAGTCCCTGCCATACCACAATTCTCTTTCTACTGAAGCCTCTGTAGCAATTGTCCCCTCGACCCCTCCACTTTTCTCTCCTCCTACTACATGTTTGCGGGTGGCCACTCCCCAACCCGCATCTCTGTGTCCTCTACACGAGGTGGCTGGGGTAAATGGTATAATCTGGGTTCATGTGCCTTTCTCTTTGTCAGATCTTTCACAGATAAAATAAAGTGGCTTGGGTCCTATACTTCAAGTCCCACCACATATATCAAAGAGTTTCAATATCTGACCCAATCATATGATTTGACCTTCCATGATGTCCAAATGATCTTGTCTAACATCCTCTTGCCTGAGGAGAACAGGCAAGTTTGGGAGCAAGCTAGAAATTATGCTGATGAGGTACATCAGACCTCCTCTGCCCATCCGATTGGCACTGAAGCAGTCCCTGATCGGGACCCCAATTGGGATTATAATTTGCCTAAAGGAGTAACTATAGAAACCAATTCATTACTTGCCTCATGGCAGGACTTATAGAAAGGCAGCCCATAAGGCTATCAATTATGAAAGGCTCCAGGAAATCTTCCAAGATAAGAATGAAAACACTTCAATATTTTTAGACCACCTGACAAAGGCTTTATTACAATATACTAATCTGGACCCTGAAACCCAGATGGGAGACAACTACTACTGACCCACTTTTTTTCTCCCAGAGTTTCCCTGATATTAACGCCAAACTAAGGTGCCTCAAGAGGGGTCCCCTAACTCCCCAAGCTGAGGTTTTGGAGAGATGAGAAGGTCCAGAAGCAGAAATATCAGATGCTTGCTCAAGCAGTCCATCCGGCCTTAGCATCTGTCCCTGGTTCCACTGGCTTGTGGAAGAGTCCCTCAGGAAGGGTCCCTGTTTTAAATGTAGTCAGATGGATCACTAAGCCTTGCAAGCCTCCAGGCCCTTGTCCTAAATGCCATCAGGAGGAACACTGGGCCACTGACTGTCAGCCCATAGAAGCCCTCAGGCATCTGGCCTTTCTGGTTCCCCTTTCCAACTCTTAGGACTGGCTACAGGTGAGTGATGAGGCCCAGGTCCCCATCACCTGACCACTACCATCACTCTGTGGGAACCCAGCGTAACTTGGGTAGGCCTGTCTCCTTTCTCCTAGACACTGGGCTACATATTCAGTCCTCAAGGAGTTCTGGGGGCCCACTACTCGTCCTATGACCTCTATTGTCAGGATAGAGGGTAAACCCTACCAGCCCTTACAGACACCTAACCTTATCTGCACCTTTAGCTCTCTAGTTTTCACCCACTCCCTTTTGGTCATTCCATAGTGCCCTGTTCCCCTTATGGGAAGGGATATCCTCACAAAGTTGGGGGCTACGCTTTCCTTCTCCCCTCATACATGCTTCCATCCAGACTCGCCTGCCGCTCCCCTGATCCTCACCCTTACCTTAGGACCATCCCCTATTCCGTCTGCCAATGCCTTCCCATTACCCACTTCCAAGGTGGACCCTACTGTCTGAGATGTTTTAAGTCCTTCTGACACCTGACACCAGGAGCCCATTCACATTTGTCTCAAAACTTTTTGCAGAGCAGCCTTGATCACGTTCTCCCATCAGTCATCTAGTGTTCTTCATCCACACTCGGGTCTCATTTGGATAAGTTACTTCACCCTTCCCCTGCACTCCCTAATGACATCAGTGACAAGTCTCCTCACCAGGACTTAGATCTTGGCACAGCACCAAGGTTCTCTCCCATCCCTTCCCCTTGGCAAGTTCACTTGGGTCTTGGTTCTCAGCTCCTCAGAAGAGCTCACAGTAGCTCTGGCCAGGCAACTAAGACTCTCTACAGGCAAAGCCCAGGACTCAGGAAGTAGCAGGTGACTCCCTTCTCTCACTCCCAGATTCCAAATCGCCATGGGGAACTCCCAAATCCCATCTGACTCACCTCTAGGCTGCCTCCTCACCCACTTAGCCCCACTCCTTTTGGCTCCTGATCTAAAGGTCCTTCGACCAGTTCAACCTTCCAGTCTTCATAACTTTTGGGAGCGCTCAGGAAAATGGAAGAAAATCCCTTACATACAGGCTTTCTTCTTTCTCCACTCTAAGCCTTTCCTTTGCTCCTCTTGTTCCCCTCACCCAGTTTCTACTTGCCACTAAAGCTCTGGATTCCTCCAGAGACCCTACTTCTAGACAAATAAGGGACCCAGAACCCTCCTACATTGTAAAGCCCTAGGCAGCAATCTCCCTGGCCAAGGTCATACTGAAGCTAACATTGAAATACAAAGGCCTAGGGAGGGAAAAGTGTCAATTTAATTTTCCCCTACCTCTCTACTCTTGAACCTACTGTTTGCAGATGGGCCCTTGCTTATGAAGGGTGACCACAGCCTCTCTACTCATTAACAAGTCAAAGAAACTCACCTTTAGGGCCCCACTCACCATCCTGGCTCCCCATCACCTAAAGGAACTCCTCACCTACAAGGGCTTAGTTCCTTACCCCAGTGCCACATTTTATCTCTACAGGTTTCCCTGGTGGAAGATCCCAGTCTTACTTTCCACATGTGCTCACCTTTAAACCTTGCTACTCTCCTCCGGACTCCTCACGACTTTTCCACCTCTTCTCCTCTTACCCATTCATGCACTGAAACTTTGGAGGAGCTTCTTCCACATACCTCCCACATACAGAAATGCTCCTTGCTCCAGACAACAACACATCGTTCACAGATGGCTCCTCCTTCCTTCAAGAGGGAGTTCATCTGGCAGGGTATGCTATAGCCTCTGTAACCTGGGTTGTGGAAGCAGCTCCCCTCTCCAATCAGCAGGCTGAACTGTTGCCCTTCACTTTGGCAAAGGGAACCTCCCTCAATGTCTACTATCCCTTGAATTACATTTAGATTGGACTAAACTCCTTCCCTTAGCTCTTCTAAGGTTACAGGCCCTCCCAAAGAAGCCACTCAACATCTCCCCTTTTGAGCTTGTATATGGACGACCTATCTCCCTGTCAGCTCCCCACCCTCTGATTCTCCTACCCCTTGCTCCTCATCTTTTCTGTCCCCTTCTTGCATATACTAGGAACCTTCTTTGGCAATACAGCGATGCTGTTCTGGCAAAGCCTAGTTCTGCCTCTTCCCCTTTTCCCACTCTGTCTTCTGGCAACCTGGTATTTTTTAACCACCACCCCTACCCCGCAACAGGCCTCTCTCTTCCTCTCAATTCTCTGCAAAATGGACTGGACCCAATCGGGTCATTCTTACCACTCCCTTGGGGGCCCGCCTTGAGGGCATCCCATATTGGGTTCATAACTCCCATTTAAAATGGTTTTCTCTACCCTTTTATACAATGACACCCACAGGCTCTCTCAAGCTGAATTTCTCCAAAGCCAGAACCCCCAATCTTCCTTCGGTCTCTGAGGACCACAAGAACACTGCAGAACCATGAGTACCATCCTTCCCTTTTTCATTTTTGCCCTCCTCCCTTATTCTGCACTCACCTCCCAGGGGTACTATTACCAGGAATTTCCATTCCAATTTCTAGGAGACTTACAGCAACTTTTTCAAACCATACTAACCATACAATCCTAGCTCGTTTCTTAAACTGCTGTGGTTCTGCAGAATCTAAGGGGCCTTGTTCTTTCCACTGAAAAAGGTAAACTTTGTCTGTATCTACAGGAGGAATGCTATTTTTATGTTAATCAATCTGGTATAGTAAAGGACAAGAAAGGGGGTGGGGTTGTGACTCAGAGGCACAATGCTTGCCTATCCTGTGTGAGGCACTGGGTTCAATCCTCAGCACCACATAAAAATGAAAAATAAAAATATTGTGTCAACCTGTAAGTAAAAAATAAATATTTTTTAAAAAGACAAGATAAAAACAACTCCAACAGGACCTTGAACATCGGAAACAACAGCTCTCCTCCACCGAAGGATGATAGCTAAGAAACCCGCTTCTCCAGTGAGCACTTCTTTTCCTGATCCCTCTCCTTGTCATAGGCCTTCTGTTAATGCTTGCCCCCTGTGTCATTAGATTGGTTCAAGACCAGATCCAAAAAAAATCTCTAATCAAACTATAAACCAGCTTGTTACAAAAATACCAAACTCTCAACCAAAATTGGGGCAACGGGCAGCATTACACCACAACTCAACCTCCTTCATAGTTTCAATGACATTCCACCCCACTAACAAGGGATTCAAATGTTGCCTCCTCCCAGCAAGAAGCAGTTACAAAAGATTGACCTTTGTCCCAGTTCCCTGAGGAGCCCAATAAGAAAAAAAATAGGGGAAAATAAGGTCCTTGCTTCAAATCTGGATGGCCATTTTAAGTGACAGTTTAAGAAAAAAGTTTCACTTTCCCGCCCAAGGGCATTTCTGAGCATTTCTCACACCAACCCAATCCGTATCCACCTGCATTAGGACCTGCCCTGCTCTGATTCCCAGCCTCCCCAATAAAAGCCCCAGAATCAAGCCTATTTTGCCTCTTTCCTGTTGTCAGCCTTTATAGTCAGCTCGGACAAATAAACTCTAGTGTGTACCTCTGCTTGGTCTCCTTCTTTCATTTCTCACTCAACCATCTCTTGTTCCTCGCTTTCCCTTCACTCTCTGATACATGGATGCTGATTGAACGGGGGAGGGGGGGATGGGGGGATGGAGGAACTTTAGGCAAAGAAAGGGAGGATTAGGGAGGGGGCATGGGGGCAGGAAAGATGGTGGAATAAGGTGGACATCATTATCCTAGGTACATGTATGACTGCATACACAGTGCAACGCTACATCATACACAACCAGAGAAATGAAAAGTTGTGCTGCTATCATACATACCTAATTAACATAAATTAATTTTTTAAAAATAAAAATGTTTGTCGATATATAACAACCTAAAAATTGTACATATTTATGGGTTATCATATGATGTTTTTCAATACATGTATACACTGCCTAACATTTAAATCAGGTTAAATATATTTGTCTTCTCAAACATTTATTCCTTTAGGGTAAAAACATTTCAAATCCTTTCTTCTAACTTCCTGAAATACACAATACATAATTATTATCCAAAATCATCCAACTGCAATAACTAGCACATCAGAACTTCTTACTCCTATCTGTGGCTTAGTTACCATTGATCAACCTTCCCTATCGCTCTCCACTCCATTTTTAACAAAATATGAAAGACACATTTTCAGTTCCCATGCTACTTTATCTTTGTAGTATTATACAACATGACTTCTGCCTCTTTGATCTCTCACTCCTGCTACTAGTATGACCCAACATTCCTTTTATCTTACATATACTATAATGTGCATTCAAGATACCTGGAAATCATGTGAAAATCAAATTCTGATTCAATAGGCATGGTGGGGCTCAAGAGACTCTGAATGGGGCTTACTGCTCCTCAAAACAGACGGGCGGCATTGGGATAGCTCTCCCCACCCCTTGCCATTTCTCATCCTATAGGTCTTTGAAAAGGGTGCAAAAGTTTGTATTTCTAACAAACCCTCAGAAAATACTGATGTTGCTGGTCCAGGAACCATATTTTGTTCTCAGTCTGATTGTACACAACAATCACCTGTGGAATTTTAAAGATCAGTTTGCAAACTTGTGAGGCATGCCCCATTCCAACAACAATAATTAAATTAACATAACCAGAGAAGTAGTCTAAGCTAGGTATTTTTAAAAGCTCCCCTACTGAATCTTAACATTTCTAATTTAGATAATTTAGGAGTGTAAGATGAGGTTAGTGGTGAAAAGAAAATAGTATAGAATGACTCCTAGTTAAAAGACATACTGTAACTGTAACACACTACTACAATTTCTTAAATATCTTCTCTACCCAATACTACCCTGTATATAAGCACTAGATTTTTTTTAACCTTTATCTTTTTTTTTTTAATTGTAGGTGGACATGATACCTTTATTTTATTTTTATGTGGTGCTGAGGATTGAATCCAGTGCCTCCAAGCGCTCTACCTCTGAGCTACAACCCAGCCCATCACTAGAAATTTAACAACTGTGTCCTGGACCATACCTCTATAATAGTACCATGAGGATAAAACAAATGATGGTTAATCACAAAATTCACAGAAGAAAAATCTATATTTGTGAGATGAAATATGGATTTTACTATTTTTAAAATAGTATTAAAACTTAGCTTTAAAGAGTAATTAACCTGGTATGTTCTCAAAAAAAAAAAAAAAAAGATTAGGGTCTTAAAGAAGATCTAAGACTATTATGAAGAAAAATATAATCTATAATATTATTTATTTTTTCATTTTTGCTGAAAATGTTATATTATCTGATTATATAAATAAATCCTTATTGTAACACACATACACACACATAAAAAGAATACCAACTGAAAGCCAAAGTTCCTGAGTTAAATAACTTTTACAATTTGGCCAAACTTATCCAAATCTTTTTAGAAATTATAAACCATTAAACAAAAAGTTATAGTATATAATATAGCATAAGTCACAATGTACCTACCAACCAGCTATAGATATAATTGAGACTCCTGGTGTAGCTCCGAGATTGATTCTTCTCTTATTTATACTCCATCCAAAGAAATAACTATCTTAAATTCCTGTACTTATTTTTATATACTTAATATGCATATATTCATAAGTTATATTTTAATATTTTAAAATTTTTTATCCATTACATAATACTACACTTATTCTACAACTTGCTTTCTCTCTTTGCATTATATCCTGATATTTATCTACATCAATACAGGTAGCTCTAACTGGGACATTTTCACTAATATATACTATTACACAATATGAGTACACTGGTTTATTTTTCCATTTTCCAGATAATGGGCATATTTTGAAATTTACACCAGAATAAGTAGGGCTTCAAAGAACTCCTTACACTTGTCTTCTTGCACCCAAGTGATAAGATTTTTCTAGACTATGTATTTCTAGCCACAGAATTGCTGAGTCATAGAATCTCCATTTCCAACATTACCAGTTTCTAACTGCTGTCTAAAGTGGTTGCACCAATTTATACTCCTATGAACAATGTACAGGATTACCAATGTTTCCCCTGCTTAATATCTAAATTGTCTAATTTTTGACAATTTGAAAGGTTTCTCATCAGAACTTTAATTTGCATTTCTTTTGCTACTATTGTGATAATTTTTTTCTGTATTTTTCTTTGTGTATCCATGTCTATAAACTAACTACCTTTTGCCTATTTTTATATTGAATTTTCTTTCTCATTTTGCAGCAGATCCTTATGTATTCTGGATCATTTATATGTTATATGTTGTAAATACTTTCCCTCACTGTCTATGAACTATCTATGTATTGTGTTCTGTTTCAGTTTCTAACACAAAAATTCATTAATCTTTTCTTTTGGCTATATTCTTAATGTTATATATTTTTTTCAATGATCATGATAATTACTAATTTTAAACAATGAAAATATCTTGAAGTTTTATAAATCAAGACAGTGATTTTTGTGCCAGTGTATGAAAACTAGAAGGTGAACTGAGTAGAAAATGACACAAATCTAGTTTCACTGTCAAGGTCACTGACAGAGCAAAAGCAAACAAAAATATTATCACTGTTGGGGTATTGGTGAAAGGTGAGTCACATAATACTAAGATTTCACATTTATTTTAAAGATAAGTAATACTACAACATTAGAGTATATGTGTGTGTGTGTATATATATATATATATATATATATATTTTTTTTTTTTTTACATTGTTGGTGATTTCTAAGAACATGAGAATGCTTCCATGTAGGAAGCCTAATTTATCCCAAAGGGATAAAGTATTCAAATAAAAATTTTAAAACTTGAAATTTAAGAAATAAACCAGGTGCTGTGGTGCATGCCTGTAATCCCAGCGGCTTGGGTGGCTAAGGCAGGAGGATTGCGAGTTCAAAGCCAGCCTCAGCAAAAGCATGGCGCTACGCAACTTAGTGAGACCCTGTCTCTAAATAAAATACAAAATAGGGCTGGGGATGTGGCTCAGTGGTGGAGTGCCCCTGAGTTCAATCCCCAGTACCCCCCCAAAAAAAAATTTTTAAGGAATAATTAGCAAATTCTAATACATGAGTCTATCAGGGTCAATTACTTATTTGCATTCTGTGGGGGGGGTCTCTTCATGGTCATGATTAAAATATCTAAGTCCAAGGCTAAGTTTGAATTTCATTCATAACATAAAGCAGATTCAGTATATCTTTTCTCTTGGGACTTAGAGTCGAGAGACAAGATTGCAAAACCATTTTAGCAAGGAATTTACCTGTGTGAATGAATAATACCTCAGTTTTAAGATAGTTTCATTTTGTATTTATTTCAAAATATTGCATTAGTGTAAATGGCAAAAAGCCAAACAAATTACCTAAATGACTGTCTATGGGGCAGACTCTCTTCTGCAACCCATTCTACAATGACAAACAGTTCAGAGACATAAGTATTTTACAGATTTGAGTAAAAAATATAGAATAGATTAACTTTTATACACTTAAACTAAAATTACACTTAATAATTTCTACTTGTTCACTATAAAACAGTTTTTAACAAACTAATGTTAGCATCAAAGAGTTGCTTTTAGTTTTATTAGTTTGTTTTTACCCAGAATTAAGCACAGAGCGGGTAGTGAAATAAAATGCAAATTCCTACCTTTAGGGTTCTACCATGAAAAATTTCAGCTGGGAAGATGAATTTCCTTTTACAGTGACTCCTCATTATCCACAATGAGAAATAAAGATGGCCTGGATACAAAATCCACTAAGGGTTCCAAAAACTTATTTTGGACAACCATTTCATATTCTAACATCATCAAATCATCTAACAGAGAAGCACAAAAGGAGAAAAGAGGCTGTTCTTAGTCCTTCCTACTACACTGCACATGCTCATTACCAAATAGAGGTGTTAATGAGCATGAAAGTATCTAGAACACACTCCAAAGAAAAAATAAATAGCAAGTAAATCCAACTTAATTTAAGTTGTGCTTTCAGGGTATGACAAGGCCAAGCTAAACCACCATTCCCCACGTCCCACAGAACTTCCACAGCCAATCCTGCATCATCCTGCTCTCACCCGGAGTATTTTCTTGGGAGTAACACCAAGCCACTTTCCAGCAAAGTCTTTAGGGGTCAGTTAGGGATATGCTGTCATTCGACCACACTGGCGGCCTCTCTCTTCAGAAATAATGACAGGCATGTGTTTTTAAAATCAGCTCTCTCCATTTTCTAAGACACGGATTGGAATGCTGCCTTTAGCATTTTAGCTGTTATTAAACCAAAAGAATTTCAGTTTCTATTGAAATAATATTATAGTTTCTATTTAACACTTTCATTGAATAGTTTTCATTTTTTAAATCAGTAATGTTTGTCCAGCTACTTATATCTTAAATTGGAATGAATGTAAGTATTAAATTTATACTAAAACCATGGGAAGGTTTCAACTACAAAGGTAAGTTCCTCTAGGGTTGTATTGAAAATTCATCGTATCAAGACTAAGCAGTATATTGACTGAGACATGGAAATGGATATTTTTATTTATATATTTATATAAATAATTTTTTCTACTACATATTCACTACAGAAAGCTTGAAAAAGTGAAA
The DNA here is from genome assembly GCF_052094955.1 of Ictidomys tridecemlineatus. Classification (NCBI taxonomy): domain Eukaryota; kingdom Metazoa; phylum Chordata; class Mammalia; order Rodentia; family Sciuridae; genus Ictidomys; species Ictidomys tridecemlineatus. The sequence goes on along the minus strand of NC_135488.1, from coordinate 85,314,381 downwards.
AAAAAAAAATTCCCCCATCACATCAACCAAACACATAAATTACAGTAACTTTCCAGGTACAATTTTTTCTTTTGATGTAAATAACATAGCTATATTTTAAAAACACATGTTAGTTTTATCTATAACAACACCTTTGCTGTAATTTAAAAATATTGTGCCAGGAGCAATTTTCTTATGTTTGTAAATCCTTGAAAGCCTGAATTTTTAATGGCTGTATAATATATCAACTAACATACATATCATAATCGGTTTAATTATTCTCCTACTATAATTGCTTCCAATATTTTGCAATTTGTCCAGCAAATTTGTATATAAGTGTTACCAGAAGTTCTTATTACTACCTTGGAATTACAAAAAGAAGAATTTCCAGGTAAAAAGAATATATTTTTTAAAAAGTGACTATTTGCTAGAAATAGCAATATATACTTCTACAAGAAGTGTATATGAATGCTTGTTACATCATATCCTTCCCACCTACACATATATTTTTATTACAACTTTATTCAACTGTTATGTTGAAATAACAACACCTGGTTTGATAATAAAGATAAATTTCTATTCTTTTCATGATAAATGGCATGTAAAGACTCCTTATATATATTTTATGTAAATGTTTTATAGAAACTAACATATAAATGTATACAAATCAACAAAAAATCTTAATAGTAAAATATGTAGTTATCAAAACATATATATAAACTTGTGGCGAAAAAGTTTTTCCAATTCATCATCTGGTTTAAAATTTATGTGTTAACAAATGACCTGTACATGTTTTGGACTGTAGTTCCAGCCAGTTTTATCTTTGTGGGAGTGACTCTTCACACTTAGTGTCTTTCTGGAATTCCTGAAATTTCCATTCACTAATAGGATCCTTTCTTATTTTTCTAGTCATTATCATTCAGACAGACAAATATGAATTCACATGGGTATAGATACACATGTACACCTTTTCTGTTATTTCAGAGAATTGGAGTTGTGGATACATTGGCAGTAGTGGTAGGGCAGTTAAAGAATATCATAAGTTCAACCTACCATCTGACTACTTTCTCAATTTTATTATTTGTTAAACAGTATGCACTTCAATTTCATAGGGCTCTTTCTTTTAATTTCAGACTTGTAGATGCAACTTCTGTTTAACATCTTTACTTAGATTTCTTATAAGTATCTAAAACCAACATGTTCAAAACTGAATTACCCAAAATCTACATTACTAAAGCATCAAACACATACCAGAACCCATGGAGCAAATTCTTGACAATTTCTTTTCTCTTACTTATCATGAAGTAGTCCCTACAAAATAGACTTAATTTCTTTTCATCTTTAGAGCCATTAACTTTGTCCAAGCACCATTATCTCTTACCTGGGCTACTTTAACAGCCACTTAATTGGCTTTATTGCTTTTCCTCTTCCCCTCTAATCCATTTTCACCAGAATACCAAAGTCAACATTTATAAATACAAAAAAGATCCGAGTCAATCCCTTGCTAAACTCTTCTATGTCTTATTGCTATTGCAATAATTTCACTCTTTCCATTAAACTCAATCTCTTGTTAGGTCTCTGATATTTACTTAAAGACCTCATTGATACTAGTGACTTATTAGCCTGCTTGGATTCTAGAAATGTGAAATCTTGGCTCTTTTTCTTATCCTACCTACCTTGCTAAGATGACCCATAATTTCATCTAATAGAACTACAATTCCCCTCACAAAAACTGTCTATATCACAAATCTGTTTTAAGTTATAATCTTTTAGAAACCAGGTTTTTGTATCTACTTGTAGCTAAATCCCTTTAGTAACTATGTTTTCCCAAACGAACAAGGCCAGTTAAAGCTCTGAATGCCTCTTAGTCCAACTTCCTATACAATGGAAATACTCATATAGTTTCAATATATGGCAAGTTCATACAAACTTTGTCACCATATAATCCTGAGTAAAAATTCTTACTCTAAGGCACAGCCATTATTTCTGTCAAGTGAGGAAGTAAGGTTGTATGATTTATAAGGTCTCTTCTATTTCTAGTAATCACAGATTTCATGAGTGAATGTACAATACAATAATTATCACTTAAAGTCCATGAAGATTGTAATCATACTGTATTATAATCACAATTGTAATAGAAGGTAATATTCTATTTTAGATTTAAGAAGATTTTATCAAAGAGAAAAACAATTTGACCCAAGCTTTTTGGAGACAAATTTAAGCCCCATAAGCTATCCTGCTACCACCATGAATTCACACTATTAAAGATTCAGTGCTGTTTCCAATTGCTCAATGAACACATAGAACCTTAAGAATTGAAAATACAGTAACAACAAAAACAACAACTACTACTACTAGTACTGTTGCTGCTGCTACTACTGGTACTATACAGTAATAACAATTGGTAAGTTTTATTCTGGGTAATAATCAAAACCCAATTACAACAATCAAACAAATGGAAAATAGGGGGAATAAGGCACAGTAGGGACCAAAAGCTTCTTCCTAAAAGATCAATAAAGTTCAATGGTTCATATTGGTTTACACAAAGAACCAAAATGTGCCCCCTCCATTCCACACTCTTTCCATTTTTATAATACTATTAAAAGGAAAGGCTCTCCAAATTGTTACTAGTTTGATCTAAAGGTTTACTAGTTTTTACATTTGACTAGAGACCATTCTAAGACTTGATCAAGATCACAAACACAAGAAAAAGCAAGAATTCTCTCCTTCCCCAGTATCCCCAGTAACATATACCTCCTAACTACCTCCTCACCGTATGACCTTTAAAAATGGAAATCTATTCCCACTAACACTTAATTACTATGCCAGATTTGAGCACTGCTCTTTGTATTGATGGATTTCATAAATTAAATGATCCACATTGCTTTACCTGATACATTCCAACTCCAATGTGCTTCGGCTCAATTTTCACTAGCTCAGCTAATGGATCTTGTACACGCCTTGCTATGGAAACTGAAAAAAACAGAATCAGAAAACAAGTATGACTTAATGTGAAAAGCAGTACTCAGATAATTACTTATGTTAGTTCCTCATAATTTAAGTGCTTAATTCTATCCCTACTTATACTGCCCTCCAAGGACAAACAATTTAAATTTCAAAGTTCTCTTTCTTTCCCATGAAAAATTTCAGAATTAATCATGCCATCCTAGGCATTCTTGAGCATAAATAGACTAAAAAGAATTATAGACTTGAAAAAAACAATCATAACACTTAGTTCACATACCTATATAATTATCTGTTCATTCTTAAAGAATAGGATATTTCATGCTTTAAAAAGTGAGTAGATATTTGTTTTATTTTTAAATAATTATAATTATAAATATGATGTAGGGCAAGCTCAAGATGGCTATAGTTAGGATCCTTTGTCAAGGCTTCTGGCGGATTATGTTTTTAGTATGAAGCCAAGATCATGACTACCCTGATTCTGCATATATATCAAGGTTATAAACGTTTGCTTGTGAGCATATGCCCACTTATGTAACCTGAAGGCAATGGGCTTCTTTTGTTTGGCCTGCATATAAAAAAGGCCTATGGAAATGGCTCAGGGATCTAAATGGAACTGGCTGGGAAAAAAATGGGGAAAAAATGAGGTTGGAGGCTGGGGGACTGCTGCTGCCTCTGAATACAGAATGTCTACTATCCCAACTATGTTGTACATCTTCTTCCACCTGCCAGGATCCCAAATCTGTTTCCAAAGAGTCTGAGCCTCCCCCACAACATATGACTTGTAGTTATATGTCAAATATGCTATCAGGACGAGATCCTGTGATAATAATGAATAAATAATGAATCATATCTTAATGCAAGCAGAAATACTGAGTCTACTAGGTAGTGAATACACTTGTATGCCACTGAATATGACTGCAGGAGTGCATTGGGAGGCGCTCTAGCCCAACTGCTTGTCTTGTAACACATATACAGTTCTAATCACATCCCTTTCTTGACCATCACAATCCATACTCAAGAAACTTGAAAAATAACTTCAAACATACTTTTATCTACATCATGATTTTTTACCTAATCATCATTTACTGCCATCATTTTAACCAAACAATAAAACTTCTATATAATTGAACTTACAGAGTTAGATAGAGAAAACATATTTATTATGACTTTTATGGATATTTCTAAAGGCACCACCCCAGCCCCAACCCAAGTAGCACAGTAACACCGAGTCCTTACGTATGAACAGCTTCATACATATATACACACTATTATATACAATACACTAATATATATTATATTATCAAGTACTGTTGTGTACATACATAGTTACATTGAGTACTTTATGTACATTTTATTTAAATAAAGCTATCTTGTGTTATTTTCTAAATACATGAAAGCCAATCAGTGTTACCTACTCATATTGACCGGATGCAATGTAAATTCATTAAGTGAAAACATTGTAACCCTACCAAAGGAAATCCATGCTTGCTTTCATATTAAACTGTTTAGGTCTAGCAACAAAAGTCACCTCTTGTAAGAGATCTTCAGATTCTCTAGTCCTCTCTCGTCAGAAAATAAGATCTACTATGAACATCAAGTTCACTATATGGACACTGTCATTTTCATGTCCTCTCTTAATACATGTAACACATGTTGACAAAGGCAATTGCAAAGTAAGTTTAGATATTAGTAACCTGGTGACATACAATCCGCCTATTTCTCTTACAGAAGAGAGGATTTCAAGGCCTTCACATATACCTTTCAATCAAAATTCACAAAAGCAGAGTTGAGGGTTTACTCAGTGGTAAAGCACAAGCAAGTTTTTGAGTTCAATCCCCAGCACCATCAAAAGAAAAAAAAAAAAATCACAAAAGGTTAATGGGGGGGGGCTGGGGTTGTGGCTCAGTGGTAGATCACTTGCCTAGCACATGTGATTCCCTGGGTTTGATCCTCAGCACCACATTAAAAAAAATAAATAAATAAAACAAAGGTATTGTGTCCAACTCCAACTAAAAAATAAATATTAAAAAAAGGTTAATTAGGTGTAAACACTGCAGGCTATAAAAGAAATGCTTTCCTCTAATAATGCTACAATTACAAAATGAAAATACAGTGCTACTAGTGATGTACTTGAATTTCTATAAACCAAACATTCATTTATCCTAGCTTTAAATCTATAATGCAGTAAGAATGATTTTCAGGGCTGGGGATGTGGCTCAAGCGGTAGCGTGCTCGCCTGGCATGCGTGAGGCCTGGGTTCGATCCTCAGCACCACATACAAACAAAGATGTTGTGTCTCCCGAAAACTAAAAAATACATATTAAAAAAAAATTCTCATTGTCTCTCTCTCAAAAAAAAAAAAGAGTGATTTTCAAAAAACGTATATATATTGCCAAAATACTTTAAGAATAAACAAAAAAAAAAACAAAGAATAAACCAAGTTAAAATATAGGCATCAGAATATTTAAGTGTAGAAAGGCAAGTACTAGAAATGCAATAAAAGAAGATCAATAATGGGTAAATCCCTTAAATCTACCCCTACCAGAAAACCCACATTATGAAACTCTAAACAGAAACTGGTTAAAGCAATTGCATAATTTGTTAAGTGTGGGTACAGCCTCATAGTTAAAATTTTTCGGAAATATACAAAAGGGTTTTAAGCTATTTTCTATTCTGTTTGCATCTAATTGCTATGTTCCTTTTTGCATTCTAATATTACTAAATGCAGCAGAGTAATGGAATGAATATTGGGGCTTCTAGGTGACATGTTAATGCTACATAAGTCCAGAGCCTCTGGAGTTACAGTGCTTCCAATAAACAGCCTTGACAGACAACCTAATGTTTCTCCAGTTGGTATTTCCCTCTCAGATGCTATTCACTCTGTATAGTCTAAAAACTTAAGTATGGAAGAAAAGGAAGGAGGGGTAAAGAGGATGAAAGATGAACACCAATCAAGACAGATTCAGTCACATGTTCAGGCTTTGGAGAAAAATTGACAAGATCACCAAGCAAGAGTTACTTAGTACACATGATAAAGCAGAGCTCCAGTGGATCATAATCAGGCTTGGCAAAAGATTCCCACAAGGAAAAAGTAAGAGATAACTCAGGAAAAGAGAATATATAAGCTAGTTTACCAAAAGAATTTTTAAAAAAAGGAAGTTGTAGACCCAATCTTAGGGAACATCTTTATTTTGAGATGGAGAGCAAAAGGTAGAAATAATGGAAAAAAGCAACAAATGAATCATAAGGAGACTACAGTAACTGATGTAAGTCAATATGATTTCTGAGAAATGTTAAACATACAGTTATCACATGCCCTCAAATTTTTATTCCTAGGTAAATACTCAAAAGAAATGGAAACATGTCCACATAAGACCTTATCAATGAATGTTCACAGAAGCATTATCTAAAATAACCAAAAAAAAAGTAAAAACATCATAAATATCCATCAACTGATGAATGGATAAACAAAATGTGGTCTACCCATTCAAAAGAGTATCATTTGGTAACTCGACAGTGAAATGTTGATATATACTTTGAGGAAGAGCATGGATGAACCTGGGAAACATTATGCTAAGTGAAGAAGCCAGACATAAAAGACCACATACCGTATGATTCTAATCAAATGAACAGTCCAGAACAAGCAAATGCACATAGTTAGAGGGCAGATTAGTTTGCCAAGAGTTGGCGTGGTAAATGGGAAGGGTGGGCTGAATGGAATCCAAATACTACTTTATACACAAGTGAGATTAATATTTTCCTATACCAATGCTACTTTTTACCATTGTTCAGGAAATAATAGTTAATATGCTTTAACAAAAAGGAAGATATAAATATAAATACAGTATAAAAACTAGATTATTATTATTTTTATTTGCAGATGATATTTGTCTACCTAAAAAACTAAAGTAGCAAGTGAACTGAAAAAATGTAAGAACTAATAAGATTCCAGTCAGTCTGGCTGGTTTCAACACACAGTCAAAACATGATGCTCTATCTTATGCACTCAACAGCCAATAAGAAATGGACTGGGGAATGGAAAAAAAAATGGGGAGATGTTGGTCAAAGGGTACAAACATGCAGTTATAAGATAAGTAAGTTCTGGAGATCTAATATACAGTGTGGTAAATTAAAATTAAAAACAAGCAAAACAAAAGGATCATTTACCATATATGTAGTGTGTGTGTGTGTGTCTACTTAATCTCCGAGAGAAATAAAAAAGTACAGAAACTGGACAAAAGGATAGATGCTAACAGAATTTTGCTTTATATCTTACAGAATTTAAAAACTATTTATTAAATGGATTTAAAGTTTATTTGAAAAAAAAGAAACACCTAAGAAAAGTACAATTAAAAAAGATAAAAGCACTCCTATTATAAGTCACAAAAACAGAATCTTGAATTGTGTTAAACTACTTAGACCAATGAAAAGAGCACAGAAAGTACATATGAAATTTTAGTTGTTAATAAATAGTAATTTGGTAAACGGTAGTTGTCATTAAATGTGAAAAAGAAAATTATTAATAAGGGTATTGAGCTAAGAAGCATTAGAGGAAAAAATGTGTTAGATACATAAAGGAGGATAGTGAGTCCAGATTTAGTGAAGATCGTCACCCTAAAAGGTTAGCAACACCTTTCTCATATGGCTAAGTTACACTGTGTACAACTTGCATGCTGATATACAGTAGTCTGAAAGCAACACCTCTCACCCCCTTTCATTACATGCCTTGTATCCAAAAAATAAAAACGGTTCCAGGGCCCTTGAGTTCTATGAAATACCTAGAATCCTAAAGCTTCTAGAGTAAATCAAATCATTGCCTAAAAAAGACTCTACTTTTAATTTTGTCTTATTATATTATCTAACAATATTAAATAGAGGTATTTCTTTTTAAGATCCAATATTCATCTTGTTTTTATCTTTCCCCTTGTCAGGAAGGAACAAAGGAAAATCCATAAAATTTCTCAATGTAGTTTTTAAATTTTCATTCAATAACATCAAATTTGAATTGTTTTCATTATAAAGTTTATTAAGGCTGGACACAGTGGCCCAACCCTGCAATCCCAGATACTTGGGAGACTGCGGCAGGAGAATCACAAGTTGAAGGCCAGCTTGGGTGATTCAGTGAGAACCTAGCTCAAATAAAAAATGATGAGGCAGGAGGATTGTATGTTCAAAGCCAGCCTCAGCAAAAGCGGGGCACTAAGCAACTCAATGAGACCCTGTCTCTAAATAAAATACAAAATAGGGCTAGGGATGTGGCTCAGTGGCTGAGGGTCCTGAGTTCAATTCCCAGTACCGCCCCCCAAAAATAAGTAAATAAAATAAATTAAAAATGAAAAAAGGGCTAGAGATGTAGCTCAGTGGTAGAGTATTCAATCCCCAGTGCCATTAAGAAAACCCACTTTATTAAAATGTAATGTTAATAATTTTGATGTCAACATATCACCTTGACTCTGTTGAATAAGAAGCTAACAAATATGTTAATGTAGTTTAAAAAAATCACTATACATCTTGATTGTAACAGAGTTAGTAGAGGTTATATAAGTTAATCAAAATTCATAGATGGTGAATTCATCATTTTCTGTAATGAATTTTAAAAGAAAAATTTAAAGAATAATGTCTTCCTTTTGAAAAGATGAATTTTACTTTATGGATGTATCTCTAAATGAATGGAATAATTCTATTTCTCTGAGAATGTTAAACATTTCCTTATTTTTCTTCTGCCAACATCAATTCTACTTCCTCCGTAGCTTTTCCCCTGGTGTATTTTGACATGTCATAAGTAAGTTTTCTTTATACGTTAGGTGACCCTTGACTGTCCACAACGGGCAGGGTATGAACAAGCTGACTGGAAGTACTTTCTTCAAAGGTAAGCGTTACCGCTGGCATCAATACAGGGTGCTCTGGTCATTTCTCTATGGAATCTCTGATCTTGGTTTCTTTAGGTATTATCTCTTGTGTTGGTCAAAGCTATCAATTTTCATAAAAGGTTTGTTCCTCTCTAAATACTCTTTATGGCATCCCCACTCCTGTATGTAAGCTGTGTCCACCACTGTAGAAACTTTGTTTCACCACTCCAGAAAACAAATCTCTAGTCTTCAGTAAAGGCAGAAAAATAACAGTAACCTAACTATGTGGAAGGAAAGGTCTAACTGTTGCTATCTTATTGAGGTGAAAGTTAAATAACATATAATTAATCATTTTTAAAAGTGTACAATTCAGTGCTACTCACTACACTTACAATGTTATGCAACCACCACTTCTATCATTACACCAAAAGAAAACTTTGTACCCATTTAAGCAGTCATTTCCATTTCTCTATAGTGCCTGATAACCACAAATTCTATCTTACAAATTCTCCTAATCTGCACATTTCATATAAATGTAATCAGACAAATGTGGTCTTTTGTGACTGGCTTTCTCCACTTGGTTTAATATTTTCAAGGTTCATCAAGTTGCAGCAAGTATCAGTACTCTACTCTTTTTCATGGCTGAATAATATGCTAATGTATGAATATAACACATTCATCTGCTGATAAGATATTTGAGTTGTTTCCAGCTTTTGACTGCTGTGAATATTGCTATCAGCATTTGCATTACAAGCATTTTAGTTCCTATTTTCTATTCTTTGGGGTATATACCTAGAAGTGCAGTTGCTGGTCAGGTTGTAATTCTATGCTTAACCTGGTCTCTTTGATTTTGAAACAGACTTTCAACCAATCCTCTTATTTTAGAACCACCCTTGGCCTTCCTAGCATACCTCCAAAGGTACTTCATACCACTTTCCTGAATCAGGAGGGATTGCATAAGCCATATCATCACATTATCTTCTGTTTTCTACAATGCTGCCTTAGAATTCAACTTTCTCCAGCTGGCTAGGTCACTTATAACTCATCTATCTGGCTTCTAGTTTCAAAACATTTTGTTGCTGCTTTCTCTTCTATCATTCTTTTTGTCCTAGAGGGCTTATTTCTTATTCCTTTAAACAGAATGTTTCTGTCATTTTAATAGGATTTCAGAAGGGACGGAAGACATAAAAAGTATATTCCATTTCCCATTTTAAGTCAGAAATCAATAAACATTTTAGTATCATCTGTTAGTTTATCCATTCAGATTGAAGGCCTTTCCTGTACAATGTACTTATTATGGGAGAGATAAGCATTGATAAGACAACTTCTATTTTCAATAAGATGATAAACTGACCAAGGAGATGTAGTAATACAAAGGTCATTCTCTTATGTATGTCTAACACTTGCATGGCTGCTGAGGTTCTATTATATAAAAGTAAACTTACAAAGAATTTGTATTAGCCCATTTTCTGTTGTTATAACAGAATACCTTAAACTGGAAATGTCTTAAATAAAAAGGTTTATTTAACTCACAGTATTTTGGGAGCCTAAAAATTCAAGATTGTATGGCCTCATCAATTCAACCTCTGGTGAGGGCTCTCTTGGCTGTGTCACAAAATGGAAGAGAAACAGAAAGGGAACCAGCCACATGTTGAAGGGGCAAAGCACGTGAGGTGGCCTTGTAACAACTAACTGCACAAGATTAGCATTAATCCATTTCAGGAATGATGCTCTAGTGAGCTAATTACCTCAAACTAGACCCCACCAATTAAAGATGTCACCAGAGCCAGGCTCAGTGGTACATGTCTGTAATCCCAGAGGCTTGGGAGGCTTAAGTAGGAAGATCTAGAGTTCAAAGCCGGCTTCAGGAACTTGGTGAGGCCCCAAGCAACTCAGCAAGACCCTGTCTCTAAATAAAATAATTAAAAAGAGGTGATATGGGACTCAGCAGTTAAGAGCCTGGGTTCACTCCGAAGTACCCCCCATCTAAAAAAAAAAAAAGAAAGAAAGAAAGATTCCACCACATGTCAACATCACTACACTAAGGACTGAGTTTCTAGCACACGAATCTTCAGCAGACAAACACCCAAACCACAGCAAGGTTTAAAGGTAAATCCCATAATCATAGGTAGCTCAGGTCTCAAAGTACAAAGTCATTTTTGGCATAAAGTACTACAAAAGAGGAAGACTCCCAATGAGAAACAGGACTCAAAAGGAAGTGGGGGCTGTGGGTGGAACTCAGAGGTAGAGTCTAGCATGTATAAAAACCGACACTACAAAAATAAAAAACAAAAAAGAAAAAGGAAGTAAGCCCTTGGAAGCCAAGAATGGAGACTTGAAGCTTGTTTGAATATTTGCCTTCAGACCTAGACTTTAAAGACTCTAAGGGTCCAGGTAGATGTTTTGAGTTGATATGGATTAAAGATCATCATTGCCACACAGCAGCAAGTTGAGATATATCTTGTGATTCTCAAGGAAGGGATGAGAATCACAAACTAATTCAAGTCACATAGTAATTCCCTTTTTTATTATTATGGTCTTCTTTCATAGAGTCTTGATAGAATGTTGTAATCTGGTCCCACCTATAATTCTTTAACAGTTGTGCAGCCACATGGACAAGGGTTAGGAAGAAACAGCAATCCCTCAAGCAGTGGAAGGACTGAGGACTGCTGCCTTCCAGAAAAAAGATATCTTTTCAATGCTAACTTGGGAAGTTCTGGACTTTATTATTTATAAAGAAAACATCATTCTTTTATAAACATTACGTACACAAATATTACATACACACTTACTGGCTATGTGGCCCTTTAAGCCTTAGTTTTCTCATCTGTAAAGTAGGAATAATAATGATGTCTTATAGGGCAACTGTGAGGATAAAATAAAATAATCTTGATAAATTATTTCTCACAATGTTTTATACATATTAAGTACTTAAGAAAGATTGGAATTAGAAACTCTCACTATGATTACTATTTCTACTCCTCCTACCATTATCATCACTATTGTTATTACAGGGCAAACACCAAAAGCACATGGTAAGGAGGCAAAGACCAGGTTAAGCACATGTGATAGAAACAGCTTCATAGAAGAAGCAAGATGTTGAACTGGAATTTTGAGTTTGAGAAGATGATAATTTTAGACAAGGAACTGTGTTATGGAAGAAACAATTGAAGAGAAACTACAAGGCCTTTTGAATGTTTGAAAAAGAACTTTTTAGCTTTAGATTAATGGAAAACTGCTCAAAAATATATCTCTAGGTATAGATTTCAAGAACAGCCAATGAAAACTGAAGTGATACTTTAAAGAAAAAATTAAATGAAAGGCCTATTAGTAACAAAGTGATCTAATATCCTTCCATTACACAGAAAAATGCTCTGACCAGATCTAATATTTTGCTTGACACAACTGTTTCTACTTGATGTATGAAAGTATTCAAACTTCTTGAAATAAAATATTCCACATCACAGAAATTAAAGCAATCAAATATTACTAAAATAAAAGTAGGCTTTTTAAGGCAATACACTATCAAATGACAACCTTTATAATTAACCCACGAGAGACAAAGCACTTGACAAATATTTAGCGGTAAACTGAAAGACTGTATATGCATGCATTTGTACTACAAAAATTTTATGTTAAAATATTACTTATTGCCAAAAGCCTATAATTATATTTTGTAATAGTAATAAAAAGTATTCTGTTATTTTTATTATTAAACTCTCTGGAATTTGATTTTCTAAATACTTTTTGGGTTAATTTTTTACTATTCTCTAAGAGTACTATGTAATGTTCTTTAAAAATGGGACAGTATTATTCTTCTTTTCCATAATTCCAATTATTAGTAAAATCAACCACTTTCCTTCTATTATGCCAATTCTTGGGCATGTGGTATATCTTTTAAAGTTTCTTGGGTATTGAAAATATTCAGCTTGGCACACATGCAAGTCCCAAATATCAAAATGACATGTTTTTGTGATGGACCATAGTTTCTTACCTGCACTTCTTAAATTAGGATCTAGCCCTGGCATCTCTTTGTTAGCTTCAGGACTAACACTGTAGATTGATGCTCCTGCTTCACTGGTGATACTAAAAAGAAAAAAGAAAAAAAAGGGGGCAACATTGTTTTCCAAACTTTCTACCTAGCCAAAGAACATAAACAAATAAAACTCAGAAGATCTACCTATCTACATATATATATATATATATACATATATATGGTGTATATGTATATATATATATACATATACACCATATATATGTATGGTGTATATGTATATATACATACACACCATATACACACACACACACATATATATATATATATATGTATATATATATATACATGTATATATATATACATCACCATATCATAAAACACACACACGCACATACACACACACTCAGGCAAAGTGCTCTCTTTATACCTCAATGATACCAAAGCATTTAGTATTTCATCAATACAAAGTTATATTAAGCAGTGTTTGTTTTCTTCCACATAGAAAACACATGGGGTTATTATATCCTGGATAAATTCATTCCGTTATTTTCTCTCTTGCTGATAATAAGAGAAAGTTTATAGATGAACACAATGAATACTTTTCCCTGATAATAAATTTCAAAATGTTCAGAATACACTTAGTTTCTCCTGTGTTTAGAATTCATTGCTGGCTGACATTTATTCCTGTGTAGATACGAGGACATATCCCCACCCACACAAATTGCCGTAATTACGACTATTGTTATTATTTGGTTATTTATTCATAATAACCACAACATAAAAAACAAAGAGCAAAAGACCCTTTTTTTCAGGAGGGCTTGAAATTATCCTTTCATTGGATTTGATCCTTTCACCATTTCATTTAATAATTTCTTTAATCAAAGTATCATATAAATCATCCTTTTCCTTTCTCCTGTGGCTCCAGAAACTTCACGAACCATAACTGGAACACTCTCATACAGCTGACTTTTGCATGCTGGTTGGCATTTCTACAGTTCATCAAACATTTTAAATTTAGAGTTCTCCTTTATGACATAAAGTGCAAAGAAATGTTATCTATCCAAATTATATACAAGACCTATGGTTTTATACCACAGGACTATGTAGGTGTCAAGATTCAAAAGCAGATACGTGTCGGTGCTCAATTTTTAATCCATTCTTAACAATCTCTCTCTTCCTCTGCTCCTCTATATTTACTTTGATTACATGAAACAAATTCAGTGGATAACTTATTAATATACTACCCCAATGTAATAAGTGAACACTGAGAAATAACAAGGGGAAAAGTTGGTTTACTACTTTCTTGTCTTTGGGGGAGGGAGGGAGAGGGGGGGGAGGGAGAGAGAGAGAGAGAGAGAGAAAGAGAGAAAGAGAAAGAATGAACTTTTTTAATATTTATTTTTTAGTTTTCGGCAGACACAACACCTTTGTATGTGGTGCTGAGGATCGAACCCAGGCTGCACACATGCCAGGCGAGCGCGCTACCGCTTGAGCCATATCCCCAGTCCTTGATTGAATTTTGACAACTATAAGCCACTAAGACTTTAAAAGATTATTCTCGAGAACATGAAGACTTATCTTTTTGCAATCCACTATCCTAAATTTTGTGATAGGAAAAATGAACACTGCAATTGGAAAGCATGGCTAATTACCCTTCTTCTCATTAACACCATACAATAAGAGATAACTGAGAGCATATTTTGTACAAAATATAAAACCAACTACTTTACAGAAATTATCTCATTTAATGAATTAGATCTATTTTATAAGTGACCAGTAAGCCCAAGGTAAGCAATTGAGCTGGATTTAGACCCTAACTTGATCCTCAAGTTTGAGCTCTTAACCAGAACAACCTAGTAGTTAATAAATAGTTTCACAGTCTTTTATTAACTCATTAAGTCCCAAGTTTTCAATTGTGTGAATATAAAATAAATACTCAAATATTATTTCAAAGTTACCTAGAAGGTAAATATACAATTGTGGCTCAATTTAAGTTTTCCGAGTGTTCCACATCTGAGACAATTGGACAAAAATGGGTTAAAATGAGAACCTGTATTTTTTATTTTTATTCTTTTTTTAAAGAGAGAGAGAATTTTTTAAAATATTTATTTCTCAGTTTTCAGTGGACACAACATCTTTTATTTTATTTTATGTGGTGCTGAGGATAGAACCCAGCTCCCCACACATGCCAGGCAAGCACATTATGCTTGAGCCACATCCCCAGCCCAAGAGAACCTGTATTTTTATGCAAAACAATAAATACAATATATTTTCTAAAGAGCTACTGTCTTCATAAGAACTCATATCTTTCTTCCATTGTCTTCATCTCTGATGCAAAATGAGTTGTTGTGTTTTTTTGTTGATGTTGTTGTTTTTAAGTATCTTAAGATAGAGCCTGAAGCACATAGAAGGTCAAGCATGTCAATAATTTCATAAATTCAACTTTACAATTAAAAGGAAATTGTTTTTTCACCAAAATAAGATTTAAATTATGTGTGCCTTATACTATATAATGATCAAGAAAAAAATATATTAAATAAAGCTTGAAGTAAAAAAAACTCTTTACGTGGCATAATAATATGATGGTAAAACTAGTAAACTAGAAGTGATTTTTCAATTCAATACTTCTAAACCTGGAACCTTTGGACACTAGACAGAGAGAAGCAGGATTAACTAAAACTGTGGTAAAATATTTGTACTTATGTATTCTCCAACTCACCCCAGAAAGAGGGCTTACACCTTTTGCTCATTATACTTCAAGAAATTCAAGACCTCCTCAAAAGATTATGAAGCACCACGACAGGATAAGAATATTCAGTAGCCATTTCAAACACAAATCAACAATCAATCTAATCAAATCTTTTCTAAAAAACTAGAGTATCCATGAAGCACAAGCTCAACCTATTGTTTGGAGAAAAGAATGTTTTATAAATCCTCCAAAGTTACAAGTATATAAACAAAGGGAACTTAAATGGTAAATTAAAATTCTAACTAACTGTGGCTTTTAGCTGTTGGGTACCTGAGAATTTGCTGATGATTCACTGTCTCCTGAAGTTATAATTCTCAATGGACTGAGGGAAACTGTTGCAAAGAAAAACACTCAGATAATAAATATTCCTTCAAATACCACACTGCCACTCCTTTTAAACAGAAGAATACAAAACAGATGTGACACACTGCACCCAAAGATTTTAGATTAACATTAATATTAAATCAATACAAAATGTAGTAAATTTCATATGCTTTAGTTATTGAATAATATGGGACCAATAAACAGCTCAGAACTAAACATAGATCAGAAAGCTTAAATAATCTAAATGAACAGAAAAGCCTCAACACTGATTACTTCAATATAAAACATATAAGGACCCAAGAAGTATATGTGGCAAGAATTAAATGAAACAAATCAAACTGAGAGTGGTGATGATTTCTTCCAGGAGAAATTGCTAAGAACAAAAGCTTCAATGCACCCCTCCCCACCTTTTCATTCAGCAGAAAGCATACTAGATTTATAATGTAACTTCTGTTTAATGGGAAGTTTTCCAATAAACTATTGGGAAATTTTTTCTCACTGTGTTAGACATACAACTATGTCTAACACAATGAGAAAAGTAAAAGTGAACTTTGTGTAAAAATCATATATCTAAATGATTTAATAAGTATTTCAATTTAAAAAAAGAAATTTCTCTCCAGTATAAAAAAGGCTCCAAATCTTAGCAATTCGATTATTTTACATGTTTTACCAAAAAGCAAAAAAGACTAAGCAGAATTTATTATCTTAGGGGACTTTAACTGACAAAGTTGTAATTGAACTAATGTTTCAAGAATATTACAGTACTCTGAAAGTCCTTCAAATTGCTCCAGTTCAGATAAACACCTAAATAGATAAATGGTGGTATCTAGAGCTTTAAATATATGAAAATATGTTTCAGAAGCTAATACTGAAGTCAGACATATGTTAATATGCTAATTCTCTAAAATTAAATTGATAATTTTAAAAGTATGTTATCTGATTAAGTACTATTTTAGGGTCTCTTTGGATCTTTCTAAGTAAATAAACTACCTTCATAATCTAAAAAGCAAGTAAAACATCTACAACATGGAAAAATTCCCTTTAAATTCTTTTAAAATATTTCCCCAAACTCCTATGTCAAAATGCTATATTTGGTTATTTTAATAAAATTCAACAGTATAACTTATATAACACTTATCATTAACCAATATCATTTGGTTTTTTTCAAATATATACATTTAAATTTCAGAATTGATACCTCCATATTTCTTACGTCTCTTCTACCATGATAGACTATATTGATAGAGCTTTTAAAATCAGATTTGTGAGTACTTCTCTTAGAGTGACAATTCATTCAAATAGTAAAAGAATCTTTTCTGATTTGTTTTTGTTTTTAACCAAGTTAAGATGGGAGGATGAGATTCTTTTCACAAAAGAAAACTAGCTTGCTTGGATGTTAAAGCTATTGGGCTAATAGTTTTCAAATTCATTCTTAAGATTACACAAAGTCTCTGTATGAATCTCGAATCTCCTCTTCCTTCTGTTTCCCAAATATCAAAATAACTTTGTTATTACTTCTGATTTAAAATAAATTATATGCTTCCTTTTGTTAAGAGGAAAATTTAATTTACAGGTAATTTTCTTAAATGAAAATATAATTACTTAGTAAGATAAAAAAATTGCTAGTATGTTTCCTAAACTAATACAAGTTGATGTTTTTAATACTTCATAAAAGTATACTAGAATTCCTCAAGCCCCGTCAACATGTAGCACCTTCCTTTTCTCCCTGTCTACAAAAAATATGCACCAAATAGCTATTACATTAAATGCAATGTTTTTGTTTTGTTTTGTTTGCTGTGCTGGGGATGGAGTCCATGGCCTGTGTGCATGCCAGGCAAGCACTCTACCACTGAACTACATGCCAGCCCTAACTGAAGTTCAAAAATAACTTATTTAAAACCTGTTCTTGTAAGTTTTCAGAATAAAAATATTCATATTGAGGGAGGCTAAATGAGTTAGTCTTCAACAAGTAATAGAAAGCACTTTAACAATATTAACAAACAGATATTAAAATCTGTTCTGAATGTACACAACCAGAGATATGAAAAATTGTGCTCTATATGTATAATATGAATTGTAACATATTCTACTGTCATATATAATAAATTGGAATAAAAATAAATAAATTTTTTAAAAATCTGTTCTTAAGTATGAAAGGATAGCTGTTAGTATTTTAGAAAAAGGAGAAAAGGTCAAAATCAAACCACCATTCCTAGAAGAGCCTCTAGGATTTAATGCTTAAAGAATACAGTTCTAAGAAAATATCAAAGCTATTTTAAATTCCTATGTTTAATGATGATCACCACTCCAAGGAATCTCAAATGCACAATATCCAGTCTCTTTAAAACCTAAGGTGATCTGCTGATAAAGAGAACATAGTGAAACAAACAAAATCAAATACTGGTAGACATGATTAACTATAGAAATAGAACTCTTGGGTGGTAATCTGATAATTATAGCAAAAGTCAGAAAAGTGTACATTCTCTCTTCACTATTATAAAGAATTTATGTAAAAGAAATAAAACCCCACAAAATTAAATAGCACTATTCATCATAGCAGAGCAGTGACCAAAAGAAACTGAAAATCAAGATGCATATCAATATAGTTTATTAAATGGAAAAGTATGTTGTTATTAAAAATTATTGTTGTAAAATATTTTCATAAAATATTCAAGATATATTACTAAGAGAAAAAACTAGTTATAAAATTATGATAGTTTTAAAATAAATATATTCACAAAAAGAAAAAGGTTTATGTACTATAAATTGTACTTAAAAATAAATTATTACTTTAATTTCCATTTTTTTAATTTTCTTTAATAACCATGTAATGTTTATTTGTAATAAGGTTGAAATTTAAGCATAGTTATTAACTAATCAAGAAATCTGGCTCTGGACAATGGCCAATATTTTTTAAATGTTGCCAAACTTTCTTTTAAAATTAATTTTAATGTTAACCTGGGTAAATGTATCATTTGTTAATAATAACCTCTGAACATTTAGTATAGTTTATAATGATCTCTAGATCTTAATGAAGTTTTATGATATGATAAAATAAAAGTAGCTAAGCAGAAAATTCAACAATAAGTTTTCAAATTTTACACACAGGTCACATGAGAAACAAATATATGATGAAAAATTTTCAAGAAAGTACATATTATACACCCATATGTTTTACTTAGTCCTTGGCTTCCTGAATCCATCTCCCAAGTTATCCCTCATGATCACGAGAAGGCACAATAAAATCATTATCCATAACATAAAAGAAATGAGGTGATGCAACAGTGTACCAGGAAAGTAGTGTATGTGAAGAAAACAGTAAGGTAAGCAAAAAAAGAAAGAAAATACACAATCTGGGTTATTTCAATGGCACCAAAGCAGTTTATTGTTAGATATGTAACACTAGCACCACCTGGTGGAACATTAGTTAGAAGCAATTCTTCGATTGCCAGTTTTTAATTTTTTTAAAAAAGCCTTTAACTGTAATTTTAAAAAGATGAAAAAAGATATTTTCCAAAGAGAATAACTTGAGCAATGATACAGTTATAACCTGGAGGATCCATAATAAGCCTAGAGAATTTGAAAAGCCTACCAGAGGATCTGCATGTAATCCCAGATGGGCATCTATCATCTTTTCCACATAGTAGTCTTTGAGCAGAGCAGAATTCCTTTAGTTATTTTCCTCCAGTGCCCCATACCACAATGGATGAAAAGAATACTTTCCAGGCACAAAATAAGCCAAAAAGGAAAGATCCAAACTAGCAACTACTGAGTAGAACTTTAGTTTGGATTTTGGAGTTTCTCAAAGAACTAGCTACCAATCCTGCTATGTTATTAGGGGGAGGAAAAAAAATAGTATTTTACCAGAAAATCCATCTCTCCTACTTAGCATCACAATTTTATGTTCACAATGATGTTGAGCTGTTACAGTGTACCACAATGTGTCAAAACACGACATTTAAATCACTTTTACTGCTGTCAGTGGACCATTCAATGACAGAAATGACAAATTCAATAGTACCTTCAAATCCATCATAGGGGAAAGAAAATAAACAACTAAAGGACAAAGAAGACAGAAAGCTTGTCCCCAATCTGTAGATTGAGAGAGAACATCTACTGAGGCAGAAGCAATTTCTGACAAAGAATGGCAGGAGAAAATTTGTCATTCTCCATTACTTTCTACAGTTAAGCATCTCTTTTATTTCCTTCCTACTTTCCTTCATTATCTTCTCCTCTCCTTTTGAAAAATCCTTTCTTTTTTCATATATATATATATATATATATATATATATATATTCATATATATATGACCAACATGAACTTGTTATAAGTACTATACGTCACCATAAAGGGAGCCTCAAGACCAGAGGCTGAATGAATGCACAAGTGGCATTATATTAAGCAAAGGGCAAGGATGTCACTGATTCTGAGACAGGAATAAACGTTTAAGAAGTGAGACACTATCTATGAAAAAAACTGTTGTCTGCAGCAATACTAAAAATGCTCCAGGTTCACCATTAACAAGATACAAAAACTCAGAGGGCTAGAAATTCTAAAGGTTGAAGCTGATCTAACTTTACAATTAGAATATTATTTGGCCAATAACTTTTTTATTGACCTAAAAAACATGATATGTAAAACTACCTGCCATTCCCCCACAACATACTCAAAAGTATAATCCTTCTTATAGTTGACTCTAGAGTGTCAATTTTTTAAAAAAAATTTTTTTAGTTGTAGATGGACACAATACCTTTACTTTACTTATTTATTTTCATGTAGTGCTGAGGATCAAACCCAGTGCCTCCTACTTTCGAGGCAAGCGCTTTGCCACTGAGCCACAACCCCAGCCCAGAATGTCAATTTTTTATGTATTTAATTTACATTTATTCCTATTAACTGTATTTGTTTATTCTTGTTCAAATGCTATTCTATGAATATATTTATTCTTGTTTAGTAATAATTCTATATAGACATTATTGTAAATATTAATAAAGTTTTCTTACAAAAGGAAAAGTCGGCTTCA
Source organism: Ictidomys tridecemlineatus (assembly GCF_052094955.1). NCBI lineage: Eukaryota > Metazoa > Chordata > Mammalia > Rodentia > Sciuridae > Ictidomys > Ictidomys tridecemlineatus. The sequence goes on along the minus strand of NC_135488.1, from coordinate 85,293,493 downwards.
TTCACTCTTCTAACCCTTCTATTCTGTTTTAATTGTTGTTGCTGCTGGTTTTCACTTAAATGCAACTATGGAAGTTGGTCTGCTAATAAATATGAGGACTTCAGATCTCTATGTCACAGATTTGTTAAAATAAAACTTACTATGCAGTATTCTACTCCTTTGTTACTTATCCAATGACAGAAATCAGAATCAAAATGACCAACTGAAAGGATATAATATTCTAATATTCTAATATTTTTCTAATAAGGGCTCAAAAAACTTTTTAAAAGAACAATAAAGAAAACCCCCCAATTAAAAGAGAAACAAAAAACTAACAACTAAAAAGAGAGAAGCAGATATACAGTTTGTCAACAAGAAATAGCTTAGTTCTTTTTATGTATATAAGAATAGTTTGGGAAATAACAATAGTTTATACTACACTATCTAACACTTTCCTAAACAGTACTGTTAACAATCTTTTTTTAAAATAGATGAACACAATAACTTTTATTTTATTTATTTGTTTGTTTTTATGTGGTACTGAGTATTGAATCCAGTGCCTCACACATACTAGGTAAGTACTCTACCACTGAGCCACAACCCTAGCCCCCTGTTAACAATCTTTTTGTTTTGTTTTGTTTTGCTTTCTTTTGTTTTGTTTTGTTGGTACCAGGAATTGAACTCTGGGGCACTTGCCTACTGAGCCACATCCCCATTCCCACTTTGTATTGCATTCAGAGACAGGGTCTCACTGAGTTGCTTAGTGCCTCGCTTTTGCAGAGGCTGGCTTTAAACTCAAAATCCTCCTGTCTCTGGGATTAGGGTGTGCGTCACTGCGCCCAGTCCCCTGTTAACAATGTTAACAATCTTAATTCCATTTACAAATGACACACATTTATCAGTTTTCATGCCTTGGTTCCCACTTCTCCTGTTATTGCCTTTCTTACCTTTGTTCTACCCCTCCCCCCAACAACTTCTACTTTCCTTTCAAGGGAACTTATGCTTCAGTATAAATCATTATCTCTCTTGTCAAGGAAGACCCTATCTACAAACTGGATCTAATACCCACCAACAGCCTTCAGGTTGGAGCCCCAAGCCCTATTCTGGAACACCCTCCACTTTGAGAATGTCTTTTTGCTGTACACAGCTAATGCTGAAAAGAATCCTGAAAGACAAGCTGTGTGTAAGACCACTACACTAGATTAACTCCTTTTCTAATTGTGGTTTTAAAGTACACAGAGAAGGAGAGAGAATGATATGCTCGGTCCAGCTGGCTATTCTATTTACTCCTTCATCTGTACTCAAATCTTTACTTTTTGGGGATCACTGCACATTTCTGGCTTTTCTATATTATACTGTGTAAATATTTAGGAGAAATAATTCCTTTCAAGAATCTAAACTTCCACTATCGTTATGGCAAATCAATCTGTTTATTCTATGTTCGTTAACTAACATAGAATAGTTAGCCTAAAAGAACACAGGAATTTACTAACATATGTGGCACACAAACACCACAATCATAAAGCTTCTCAGAATGGGAAGGGGGACATATCAAGTACATGAAAGACCAGTTTATTTTTATTTCCATTGCCCTGTAATTTCCTTTAACTCTACTAGAACAATCCTTAATTCGAACCTTTCCTGCATTTACAGAAAAAGGGTAGTCTGAATGTATATAAACTACCAAAACAAATCCACATCTCCATTTAAGTTTCCTTGATTTTAGAGTAGTAGTTCTCAAGTGTTGGCTTGCATAAGAATCAGCTGGAGGGCTTGCTGGGCTGGGGTTGTGACTCAATGGTAGAGCAGTTGCCTGGCATGTGTAAGGCACTGGGTTTGATTCTCAGCACCATATAAAAATAAATAAAATAAAGGTCTACTGACAGCTATTAAAAAAATTATATACATATTTCTGGGTCCTACCCTCAGTTTCTGTATAACTGAAGCAAGGAATTTGCAGAAACCAAAGGTGGTGGCTACAGTTCAAATCTTGTCTAGAATCATAACTTGCAAATATATAAAATGAGCTTTAAGAAATGGAAAATATGTTTGGTTCAAGTAGAAACAATACTGAATGTTCTGTGAAAATCCAGATTTCCATGAAGAGACAGCTGACAGAAAGGAAGAAAATATTTGCCAGCTATTCTTTCAAGAGAGGATTAATATCTAGAATATATAAAGAACTAAAAAAGCTTAAAACCAAAAAGCAAATAACCACACTTAAAATTGAAAAATAACCCATTCAATCAATGGACAGGTGAAATTTAAAGACACTTTTAAAAAGAACAATTCTATGAAAAAAATTTTCAATATCTTTAGCCAAATCAAAACTACACTGAGATTATATCTCACTTCAATTAGAATAATAATCATCAAGAACACAAATAACAACAATCTGGTAAGGCTATATACAGAAAAGAACTCAAAGTAATACACTGTCTATTACTGATGATTACCTATATCCAAAAAAGCAAACCCTAAGATGAAGACACATATGATGCAATAACTATAACCTGAGACACATGTTCTGTGAGTCTATAGGAAAAAGCTATTAAAAATGACAGATCTAGTTAAAACATGAAGAAAGACCATTTAAATGTGTGACAAACATCCTTCTTTATTTCAAGTCAACTAGAACCCTAAGCAAAAAGCTGTGTTACTAAAGAACTACAAGGGTTGCACTACAAAATGTTTTCAAATATTTATGTTGCATTTCATGAATTTTATTGATAATGTCATTCATCACCACTGCTTTACAATTACTAAAGATGGATTTTATATTTGTACTATTCTCTATAAGTTATACTACAGGGGACAAGCCTATTGGCCAATATCCATTCTCCCTTTTCCACTATGCCACTTAAAGTCACTTGAACAGTTGTTTTTCAAAAAGAGATACCAGTGGATACAATTTCATATGGGATCCATAATCTCTCAAAATGTTCTGCCTTCCAATAACATAACTATTAGGGTATCTTATCTAACCTCCTCATGTTTTTTGCAATTCAAAGAGATGAGAGTCATTTGAACATCTTACCCTAACAATAATAATAACAGTTTTTTAAATCAGAGTTCAACTCCCTTCCTCAATCAATTAAATACCAGTTATTAAGAGGAGCAAACAAATTTGTCTACTACTACTTCTGTCCTTTATTTACCAACCCTCTTGTCTTAGAACACATAGATGGCACAAGATGAAAAAAGAATAGGAAGCAGCAAGGATCTCAAATAGGAGATGTTACTCCTGAAGATTTAGGATTTGAGAGTCATCAGTGTGTGCACCATTAATACAGTATGATCATTAACAGAAGCAAATCTATAAAGCTCCACAATTTCCTGGTGAAGTTTTCATAAAAATGAGGAGTAAAAATGAGAACCATCTCCCAACTCTCATCATTTCTCTAGTGAAAGCCAGAAAATAATCAGTAAAACCATAGCTTATAAGAAAGAAATACACAAAACCAGTGTAGGCACTCCAAAATAACTGAACTGTACCATTTCAGCAATGCATCCATCTATGAACGACCACCTATGCCTACTCCTGAGACAGGGAAGGATGATCAGTTACATCTGTCCTCATCTTGTCTTGAAATCTTGACATTTTTCAGCAAGTAAAGGTTCCAAATGGCAGGTGTCAAAATGTCTTAGCTTCACATGTGGTGCTAGAAGGCAGAAAAAGCAGTGGAAGCATGTGGTTATGTCAGCCACACAGAAGCTGCCTGAAGAGAACATTCTGAAAAGAGCAAACCTCAGACTCAGTTAAATCAGTCCAATGCCAGATGCCACTATGAGAACAAAGCTGTGGTGCCAAGGATTTGCTGCCCAGAGAAACATTCCATTCAAGGCTCTCAGAAAAAAGGAAAATAGTGAAGTATAATGGCACCTGTCCATGCCCTGTCTGTATAACAATTTGGTCAAACTAGCTCCTTCTATGCAGAGAGAGCAATGGCCACAGAATTCTTTGTTTAGTCTATGAGCGTGTATTATTTTCTCAAGGTCATTTTCAGTTATTCTAAAGTAAATAATATGAATCTTCACCTGCATAACAGTTGTGCAGTTGTGTGTTTCTAATGACAGGAACACCTTCTGAAAAATGTGTCATTAGGTGATTCTGTCATGTGTTAACAACACAGACTGTAACCTACACAACTATTATCACTACAGTATCACTGAGTAATATAATACTATAGGACACTGCTGTATACACAGTTTATCCTTGACCAAAATGTGATTATGTGAAACATGGCTGTACTTAGAGCTTTCTAAAAGTGCTACTAACTCAATCCAACTCATTTTAGTATTTATACCCAATAAGAAAATCAGAAATAAGTAATCTCTTATTTTGGGAATAAGAGAATGAGAAAGAGTTAAATAATCAGACCAAAATAATCTGAAACCAAGTGGTAAAACTAAGACCCAAGAAATAAAACCTTTTCTCTGGATTGTTAGGCCAGTCTTCCTTCTACTCAGATATAGTCTCTCTGCCCATACCTTTCTTCCCAATCTTCTTTCTGCATAGATTTTCCCAATAATGACAGCACTTTGGAGGCTTTTTAAAAAGAGCTTGTTAAAGTTAGTCAATTAACATTTTTGTTCCTGGAGGCTGACACAATTAGTATGATGCCTTTCCCTCAAACCTGAGTCTCAGATATGGTAATGGTGTTAAGGCTACTCAAAACTGGAGATGCTAGAGAGGCATACAAATAATCTATCTGGTCAAGTACATCAGACACTAAACAAACAAGGATTCACGTGAATGATCAGTACATGGCTAATGATACAATATGTCCATGGGAAAATGAAATTCAGTATTATTTAGGTGTTTTACTCTATTAGAATATACAAAAGGATCACTGGGCCAAATTCTGATACTTTGAATCTACCTGATTTCTTCTAATACCTCATAAGGTAAAGCACAAACAAGAACCAGGGCTCCACATAGATTCAAGTTAGTAATCTTTTAACAAAGTAGTATAAATTTAAGAACTTTAGAAGCATATAAAATATTCATGACCTAATTCTCGATCATGAAGTAAGTTATTTCTTTTTCCTTCTACAACATTTTTACTCCCCAGGACCATACCACTAACTTTATTTATTTGCCATATACCTTGTACCTATTTTTACCCTGAAACAACTCCATGGAACTTTCGGTGTCTTGTTGCTGTCTAATCATGTGGCAAACATTGTTCTTCAGCTCTGTTTTCAACTATGTAATTTCTGATCTTCATATTATCAGATCTTCTTCTAAGTCCAATTAAAATATACAGCACAAATAGGACAAAAATGCCAATTAGAACAGAACCACAGTCATAGAAGGACTAAGAGAAATCTCATATATATATTCTACAGCTTGAAAATAAACTTTTAAATAAAATTAAATATAAAATAAAAATTTCTAAATTAACTTAATTTCTTGTCTGCCATTTAGTTTGCAAGTTTCCATTTCTGTTAACAAGTCATTTTTATATGATTTCCATGTCTGCTGTCTTTTTCCTATAAGCTTTGGTGACTTAATAATTGATTCTAGACTTACAAAAAACAGTTGTTTTTATGTTTTACACATTAACATAGAGGAATTTGTTTTTCATTAACATAAATAAAAATGTGGGCTCAGGTTTAGAGTAAAAAATGAGTGTGGGAAAAAACAAAGTGTGAGGAATGTTTTATTGTTCAAAGTCATGCAAATGATAAACAAACACCAGAAATGGATAAGTTTTTCATTGGAACCCAATTTGAAATGTATTTCAAGTGAAAAATAAGCAGGAGTAGGTCAAGTCAGACACAATTATATTATAATCTCCAATGTTATTATAGAGTCATACGAACAGTCATCAGTTCTCCAGGCCACAAAAAGAAGATAAACTAGGGCTTTTAAATATTACTTGGCTAATGAAATTTGTTATAACCTCCTTGATTAAACCAAGGGACAAGGCACAAACAACTATGCTTGTTAAAATCACTGAACATTTTCTAAAACCTAAAAAATAATCCATATTCAGAAAATTCTCTCTTCAAGCCACCAAATTCTTTTAATATCTTCTTTAATATTCTTGACAATTTTAAAGCTTAATTTCTGTGCAAATATATTTTACCTTAATAATTCTCAAGGCTAAGATGAATTCAAAAGTGGCAGAAACAAGAGTCTATAAAGCCAACAAATGAGTAAACATAACCTTATACTCTAATCTTCTATCTCCCTATCTTTTTTTGGAGGGGACGGAATTCCTTTCCCAAATTCTTAAAACCTGGCCAATAGATATTTATATAATTTTTAAAACAACATATTAAATAAATTTAGAAGGTTGTTCAAATATGTAATTCATACTACATTTTAAAAGTACATATTCTTGAAAATTAGAACTAATATAAAAATAGTTTAAAACAAAGCTAAAGCCATGTTCTTGAAATTTCCAAAGACAGGAAAAGTTATAGTTGTCATTTAATATATACTTAACATCCCATGAAAAGAAAATCCACAACATAAACTGATCCTGAAAAATTTAAACCATAGACTTCCTGATTTCTCAGTCAGTGCTGAAAACATCTCAAATGGTAACTACATGCAATTGCTAAAGGAACTTTTAAGATTGTTTTATTTTCCCTAAATTTGATGAAAGTATAAAGTTTCCATTCCATAATAAGTTCAAAACAACCTTATGTTGTCCTTAAAATATTTTATATCAAATGCATCCAATGAATTTTTTCCTGTAAATTTTAAGTTTTCTAACACAAAGTTGGAAGAATTACAATTATAAGTAAAATTATAATCTCTAAAGTACTATTAAAGCATTAGTTCATGCACTTTGAATCATATGCATTTGAAAATTAAAAAACAAAAGAGATAGGGGCTGGGGCTGTAGTTCAGTGAGAGATTGCTTGCCTAGCATGTGTGAGGCACTGGGTTCCATCCTCAGCAACACCACATAAAAATAAATAAAGTAAAAGTATTCTGTCCATCTACAAAACCAAAAAAATTAAAAATTATATTAAAAAAAGAGATGCAAGTGTATGACATAATATGTTGACTTTATTTCTCAGGAAATTTTTTTCTTAGATTAAAAATAATTAGTGGCATTTCTTATGTTTGAGTAATTTTAACCAATGGATTGCTAAATGTACTTTACAAATTATTTTATTAAAAATAATTGTAAAAGATTTTTTAAAGTCTTCATGAAACAAATTATTTATAGTCATACGCATTCTTACACAATGATAATGAAAGACATTAACCTTTTCCCCACATTTAAATGGGAGAAAGGAAAAGAGAGGAGAAAAGAGATGAACGCTGAGAAAGAAAACATGCTAGCTCACACATATACATGACTACATGACTGGCAAATCTGTTAAACTTTTTTTTTTCACTATAATACATAAGATACTAATAATGGTTTGTAAAGAACTAACAATGTAACCAGTCAACACTAAGCAGTCTACTTTTTTTTTTTTTTTTTTTTTTGGTGGTGGTGCTAGGGATTGAACACTGGGTCTTGTGTATTTAACAGGTTTAAAAGGTTTCCTCCAAAAAAAAGATAGGGAGATAGAAGATTAGAATATAAGGTTATGTTTACTCATTTAAATAGGATTTAGACTCTTGTTTCTGCCACTTTTGAATTCATCTTAGCCTTGAAAGTTATTAAGGTAAAATATATTTACCAACTGAGCTATATCCCCAGCCCCATAAGCAGTCTACTCTTCCAAATCATCTACTACCCTAATCTTGGGGAGCTATGTTGATAGTAAAAAGAATGCACCTTCTTCTCCTAGAATAAGTCACTATCATCATGAGCAAATTAGAATGTATTAATTTCTAACATTACCTAGTGGTTAAGAAACAAAACTTCACATACTAGAAACATAGATCATGATCATAGCAAGAGAAAACATCACCTCAGGAACATGTCTAAATTGTTTTTCTGAATTGTTCTTGTCAAATCAAAAGGTCAAAAATTATTCTATCAAATGCTGTCCCTAACGAATCTAGCTGAATCCAAAGTATAGCTACCAATGAGCAAATCTGGGCCCTTTAGATGGGAGGAGAAAGGGTTGATTTCTTTTTCTATTGATATGTGAAATAAGTAGGGTCCAAGAAGAAAAGTTTCATCTCAGCAGTTAGTTTAGGTGCTACTGATAGCTATAATCACATTCAGGCCGCAATTCCTTTTGAAAGGCTTTTCAGATGCACAAATACAAAGAAAAAATAGAAACACAAGTGTTTTCATAGTGAATGACTGCCTAGGATTATGGAGTTATAGAAAACCAAGGTTAGAGATCTAGATATCTGTGAGTATTGTGAACTAACAAACCAAAATCAAATGCAATCGTTGTTCACTCTTTTGACAAGGTCAGTGCACCCATCCCTTAGCACAATAACCAACTGAATTTCAGATTGTAAAAGGTACTCCAGGAAAACAAAATTCTCCACAAATCATTCAATGTTTCTCTACTGTATTGAATATACAAATAAAATTCTTTAAGAAAAACATTTTTCTGTTCACTTTGCTGCTTTTTCCAGAAGCTGTATATCTCTCAAAAACTGCCTGGTAGAAGTGCTCGTTCATCAGAAGCATAAGGGTGTAATGTCCTCTGGCAGCCAATTATTACTATGTTTTCTTCACTTGCAAGATAAATTTTTATAGTACATTTATAATTTACCCATAGAATTAAAAGTCATGTTCATCTGCTTAAAAAGAGCTACAATTTCATGAACTCCACACCCCATCCTCCCGCAAAAGTTCTAAAGCTTGATTTCAAAGGATAGAAATATAAGCAACAGGACAAATAAACTGTTTATAAGAGGCATGGACATGAGATGCCTCGGTTTGTGGTTTGGCAAAAATCATTATGTGACCTATAGCTACTCGGGCAATCAAAAGGCTCCATTTTAACAGTGGCAAGGGAAAATGTTAATAGCAAAAGTTTAATGGCATGTATTCCTTCTGCACTTTTTATAAAAAACCTCTGTAGACTTAGATTATCAAACATTTTCCAGTGTTAATACTTTTTAAAGTCTCTCTTCTAGATACCAAGTTTCCTGGCTTTGTGGCTCAAGTGATGACAAACAGATAATTTCCTATTCATTCCACTTACCCCATCATCAACAAGAATCTAGTAATGTAAAGAATTATTTTCAACAGCCACCTTCAATTACAAATGTTTGCCATGATCACAGACTTCCAATGCTAATCTCCTTTCAAGTTGAAATAACCACAAGGGCTCTTTGAGAAACACAGCATGGCTATTTTCTTTGCTTTGACTTATCCTGCAAAGAGACTGAAATACATTGCCATATACATCTCTTATGCAAAGTAGCATGCAAACCCACAAGCAATCATCAAGACCTGAGTTTTGACCAAGTGATTTTTCATATCTAGAACATTGTTTCCCTAAGTATACTTCTAAACATGATGGCTCTTTAGAGAAAGAAAATCTTGATGTAAAGTGACTCAAGTTTCTCCAAATTTTCCACCTATAGACCATACTTCCTTAGTTTACATACTTTGCATGACCTGAATATATTCCAGAACCCTACTGCTAACCACAATTCCAGACTTAGAAACTTACAGTCTAGTTTAGTTCAGGAGGAATACACAGCACTTATCCAATGAAAAGAAAGCCTGACTCTATCAACCTACACCTACAAAGTTGCACTTATTTGAAGAGAGCTCTGGTACTAAGTTCAGGCATTTTATCTGAAGGGCATTTTGAACTCACTACTTTTTTTGTGTGACAACCATCTGAGGCACTGAATATCAAGACGATGGATCTATTTTCAGGACAATCTGCTTTTACACTGAATTTTTGTAAGTCCAATTTTATTTTAAATGCAACACAGAGCCCACTCACTGAAGGAACTACAAAGTGAAATTTTTAGAATAAAAAGAAATCATTGGTAAAGCAACTGATCTTTGTTGTAAAGTTGTAAAGCAACTCCTTTTTTGGTGAGCTTTTAACTTGTGATTATGCATTTACAACTTATGTAAGTGAATAGTACTTTTCTCCATGCCTGTATTATATTTATGCTAATCATGGAAACATGAGCTTCCATGTTCCCTTAGAAGAAAGAGAGGAAAGATTTAACCTAAATCTAGTTTATGTTAGGGAAGTGAGAGATAACAAACTTCATGCTGAGAAGAACCAAGCCAGCACACAATAAGCACACAAATTACTTCAGTAGCATACCCCCACCAGCTGACAAGAAGCACAACTGCAAAGCAAAAACTCAAGCTCTCCCTTCAAATTCTTTTCTGGTAATGCTACACTATTCTTTCAAAACATTTATTCCATTGCTCCAACAAGGTCATATCCACAGGATAGCTGCCTGACATGGTACAGAGACCTTCCCTTTCTTCCTCCATATTCTTCATCATATAAAACTGTGTTAGCACAAATGTAATCCTTCAGTGACTGTTTCTTGCCAGCTGTTAAGATTATAGGATCAAAAAATAAAAGATGATGAAGAGAAGATGACATGTAGTCTCCTTACGTAAGGAAGACTAGGTTACTTTCTGAAAGATCCACTCCTCCAGAATGTTAAAAAAAAAAAAAACTGACTAGTTAATGAAACAGTTACTTAGTTTTGACCTAGCATAAGACAAATTAAGTTCTTGCTGAATTCTAAAAAGTTGAGGAGATGAAAAATTCCAAAGAGGTGCTACATTCCACCACTCTAATTGGAGGCCGGAGTGGCGTGGAGACACTGAACAAGTTTTAGGACCTATAAAGAACAAAACAAACTCTGCACGGTTTGATCATTGAGCCTCAGGTTCCTTCTAGAAAATGAAGAGCTGGACTAGATCTTTGAGGGTATTCTCACTCCAATATAATACATGATTTAGGGAATTCCTTATGCTGAAAGGCATGAAAACTATTTAATGTGAAGATAAACCCATTCCTGTTCATAGGTTTTTGTTTGTTGGTTTTGTTTTGTTTTGTTTTTGTTTGTTTGTTTGTTTGTTCATGTCCTCAAAGGAAAAGGGCAAAATTAAGAGTATTAAGGTATCAAGTCAAACTTTTTGGTAATAGCTACCATACTTGAACAACTGAGAGGTAAAAAGGCAGTACAGTACACCAGAAACAACATAAGATTTAAAATCAGATGACTTGAACTTAAGTCTCCTTCCTTAATTCTTTAATTCATATTAGTCTGCTAGTTAGTTTCCTCACCTGTTAAATGTGAATAATACAATCAGAGGGTTATTGTGAGAAATAAATAAGAATAGTTATAAAGGTACTGATAAGCAGTAAACTTGCCGGATACTGCAATGAAATCTAAACTAAAATCTACCTTTATTCATCTCTAAGAAAAGTACACATATAACACAAAATAACCTACTTTTATAAAAGCAAAATACTTCTTTTTAATTATATAATGCTAACACTGATATTTAAAGGCAAGATTCCTAAATTTTTTCTGTAATATGCCCCTCGTCCTTTTTTTTTAAGAAAAAAAAACAAATTATTTTAATCTCTTACTAATTAAGAATCTTAATTCTGAGAACTTAATTCTTCATAAACTCCCAGTTTATGAATCATATTCTATGAAGTGGTGACGTAGTGACAAAGCAAAAGAACAAGAATAATCTTGTTGTGTGAAGCAGCAAACAGTATAACCAGCAGTTCTATATAATCCAAATAGAATTTCAAAAGTAAATGGGAATGAATTTCAACAAGAAACAAATGTGAGGAATAAAATGTATCTGACAATTCATCTATGAAGAAATGGAAAAAAGATTATTTTACTAGTACACTTAATCTTCTAAAGTAAAAAGAAAAAAAAAACGCCACTCAGAAAAACACACTGCCACAAATTTAGCTAACTTTTATGCTAAAATTAGGCAGAAAAGCAATTTTCTTAAATGTCTATATATTCCATGGCTAGAACAAAAACAAACATATGTCATACTCCCAGACTCTTCTCAGTAAGAACAAAATTAAATGTGGGGAGTTGGAACTGTCTGAGATCTTCTGGCTCCATCATTATGGAAATCAGTGAACTGTCTGAGTTGGGGTTTCCAGAGGAAATACCTATTTTCATCACAGTGTCTCTGAAATATGTACTTTTCAAATTATTAACAACTTCTCTCTACATTACAAATTTTATAGCTCCCGGAATTTTCAAATCATTTTAAACCAAAAACTCCAACTCTGTCCTAGATTATGAACAGCTATGACCAACTATATTCTTTATCAAATATCTTTACTCAGTTCCTAATCAATGGGTATCACTCTATAATATTAAAAGGAATTTTATCTCACAAGAATTAGCAATATGAAGGAGACACTTGGAAATTAGAAGTACTTCAATCTCAAAAAGAACACATTCAGTGACAATCAGGAACAAAAGAGAGTAGATGAAATTACATCCCACTAGACATACAGTGTGGAACCACTTCAGGATTATTAGTCAATGAGTGTTAAAACTTAAAGAGTTTATAGGGTCAGACACTATAAACTCTAAGTGTTAACCCTCAGTAGCTACTAATACATGTACATTAAGTTCTTTAATATTTTTAATAAACCTAATATATTACAGCTGAAGAAACTGAGGTAGTACAGACAGGTCAGATTATTTGCTAAAGTTTATACAACTAGTAAGCAGCAGAGCTGGGATCTGTACATGTCAGTCTGACTCAAGAGCCCAAATTCTTTTTTTTTTTTTTTTTAAGTAAGAAAACAGAAAAGTTAAGTAATTCACCAAGGACAGAAAAAACTAGTAAATTATTAAAGTTAACCTAGAATCCATAAATCTAGCTCTACTATGCCCTACTGGCCCTTCAGAGTCTACTGAATACTTAATTATCCACCACACTTACTTTAGCACTACTATATGATATAATTTTGAGTAAAATGAGTGATATAACAACACTGTACAGTAATTTCCAAGCTAGGATGGTAGCGCTCATTAATCCAGTTATTTGCTGAGTGAAATGAGAAAGAAATGAGAGACTGGCTGAGGCTCAAAGCCCCAGGTCATACCACTCATTTCCTTTATCCACAGCACCTTACTGGGAAATCAGAGCCAAGGATAAGTAAGTAGGTAGCAATCTTCCACTTTACATTTTTACAACATGCCCAGGGATTTCTTAAGAATCAACCAAGGAAACAACTTCCTTATGTTTTGGATAGACTGTAAGGGGATAGTTTTCAAAAGGATACATCACACAGTAATGATTTCTTAAAAAAATTTTTTAGAAAAAGGATACAACTGTATTCAATCAACTAAATCTCTTTAAACATAAATATCTAATTTTACTTATTTTTTACTATGCTTAATTTATAAATTAAACTTTATTATACATATGTATGTATAGTATAGAAAAAAAACAGTATCTATAGGGCTCAATACTTTCTGTAGTTTCAGTTCATCCACTGTGGGTCCTGGAACATATTCCCCATAGATAAAGAGGGACTGTTGTCTAAAACATTAGATGCCAAACGGACAAAAGAAAAATAATAGAAAATCATGTACCAGACAATTACTAGTCAAAAAAAAAAAAAAAAAAGCTGTTCCAAATGTCATAATCAAGTAGAGATCAATAGCTGTGAGTTTGTGGGCAGTGAATAAAGAACTTTAGTTACTGAAGTCAGAAATAAGAGGAGGACTGACCTTATGAAAAAAATTATAAATGAGTAAGAACAATAACTGAATGCCAATAAATTATATAACTTAGATAAAATGGACAAACTCCTAAAAAATGCAAAGTATAGAAAATGAATTAAAAAAAACAATCTGAATAGATTAAAGACAATGAATTTGTAATTTTTAAAAAACCAACTACAAAGAAAGTATGGCTCTAGCACTGAATTCTACCAAATAATTAAAAAGAAAGATTTAGCCAGCATAGTGGTGCATTCTTAAGAGTGCTAGCTACTTGGGTGGCTAAGGCAAGAATTTAAAGCCAGGAATTTAAAGCCAACCTTGACAATACAGTCAGACTCTGTTTCCAAAGAATAAAAAATAAGAATAAAAATAAAGAAAAAAAAGTAAGGGAATTAGAGAAGAAAACAATTAATACCAAATCTCCACACATTTTCCCAAAAGTAGGGGGAAGATACTTCCCAATTAATTCTATATGAAACCAGTATTACCCTGATATAAAAATCAGACAGACACAAGAAAACTTTAAACAAATGGCTCTTATGAATACGAATGCAAAAATTTCTCATAAAATACCAGCAAACCAATGTCGCAACATATCAAATGAATTATAAGTTATGGCCAAGAGACATACATCCTAAGAACACAAGATTAGTTCAATATCTGAAAATCAATTAAGAGAACACTCAATGTATCAACAGAATAAAAAATAAAATGTGTATACACACACACACACACACACACACACACACACACACAAGATCAATCATCTAAACACAGAAAAAATATTTGACAAAAGCCAACACCTTTTTCTTTTAAAAACCATTTAACAAACTAGGATTAGAAGGGAAATTCCTCAACCAGATAAAGAATGTGTAAGCAACCTCAATAATCAACATATTTAATGGTGAAAGACTGTATTCCTCTAAGAAAGGAAAAAAGATAAAGATGTCTGCTCTTGCAACTCTTATTCAACACTGCATTGGAAATTCTAGCCAAGGCAATTGGATAAGAAAAAGAAAGAAAAGATATGCAAATTGGAAATGAAGAATTGAAAACTATCCCTATTCACAAATGTCATGATATTGTCTTTAGAAAATCCTAAGAAATCTACTGAAAACCTCATAGAACTAATATGTTCAGCAAGGCTGCAAAATACAAGATCAATTACAAAAACCAATTGTATTCCTACATACTTGTAATAATAATCCAAAAATAAGAAAATTCCATTTACAATAGCAACAAATTTTTTTAAAAATCAGGAATAAATTTAACAAAACAAGTGTAAAACTTACACTCTGAAAACCAAAGACTATCATTAAAAGAAATTAAAGAATCTCTAAATAAATGTAATGATATCACATGCTAACAAATTGGAAGACTTAACACTACTAAAAATGGCAATAATCCCCCAACTGAGCTATCAAATCAAAGCAATCTCTATCAGAATTCTGGCTGCCCTCTCTGTAGAAACTGATAATCTGATTTTAAAATTCATACGGAACTGGATGTGAACCTAAATAGCCAAAATAATCTTGAAGCAACCAAAGTAAACAATTCATACTTTTCAATTTCAAAATGTAGCATATTCCTTAACAATCAAGATAGTGTTGGGGCTGAGGATGTGGCTCAAGAGGTAGTGCGCTCGCCTGGCATGCGTGCGGCCTGGGTTCCATCCTCAGCACCATATAAAAACAAAAGATGTTGTGTCCGCCAAAAACTAAAAAATAAATATTAAAATTCTCTCTCTCTCTCTCTCTCTCTCAAAAAAAAAAAAAAAAGATAGTGTAATACTGGCACAAGAAAAGATTTACAGATCAATGGAACAGGACTGAGAATCAACAAATTCAGACAACTGGTCAGTGATTTTGGCAGGGCACTTAAGAACATCCAATAATGAAAGAGTAGTCTTGTAAACAAATGTTGCTGCAAGAACTACAGAGCAATGTGCAAAAGAATTAAGGTGGACCTTACTTTAACATACAAAAATTAAATCAGTCAAAGATCTGAATGAAAGAACTAAAACTATAAAACTCTTAAAAGAAAACAGGAGTATCAAATCACGTCCTTCAATTTGGCAAAGGATTCTTACATATGACAAGCAGACAAAAGAAAAAACAAATGAGATTTTATCAAAATTTAAAATTCTGGTGCTTCAAATGTAGTCATAAATAATGTAAAAAGACAAGCCACAGAATGATAGAAGATATTTGCAAACCATATATTGATATAAAAACTTAAATCCTTATCTATAAAGAACTCTTACAACTCAATATTTCTCCATTTTTCATTAGTGCATTAAAATTACATATAATAGTGTAATTCATTATTACATATATGTAAACAGTGTACATATTCATGATTACACTGTAGAGTGCACACAATGTAACAATGTAAGTTGGTCAATATCATTCCTCAGCATTTTCCCTGCTCCCTTTCCTTTACTTTCATGAGAGCCCTACCCCACCCCGGCAACACACTCACACGCATATCTTTTTGACTCCTTTTTTTCTCTATAGCTTCCACATCTGAGACAAACATACCACCATGATGTTCTGAATTTGGCTTATTTTGCCTAACATAATGTTCTCAAATTCCATCAATTTTCCTGCAAATGACATAATTTTACTCTTCCTTATGACTGAATAAAACTCCATTATGTATATATAACACATTTTCTTTATCTATCCATCCACTAATGTATACCAAAGGCTGTTTCTATAATTTGGAATTTGTGAATTATGCTGCTAAAAATATGGGTAGGTATGTATCACTACAGTATGATGACTTTAATTCTTAAGACTAAATACCAAAAAGTGTTAAAGCTGGGACATATGGTAGTTCCACTCCTAGTCTTTGAGGAACTTCTGTACTGATTTCCATAGCGATTATACTCATTTACAACCCCACCAACAGAGTAAAAGTGTTCCTTTTCCTCCACATCCTCTCCAGCATTTATTATTGTTTGTATTCTTAATGGCTGCCATTCTAACTGGAGTGAGACAAATTCTCAGTGTACTTTTGATTTGCATTTCCCTAACTGCTGAAGATTCTGATACTTTTTCATACATTCGTTAGGTATTTGTATTTCTTCTTTTGAGAAATGTCTGTTTACTTCATTTGCCTGTGTATTGTTTTTTGGTCCATTTTTTTATGGTTAGTTTTTGAGTTCTTTATATATTCTAGATATTAATACTCTGTCGGAAGAGTAGCTACCAAAGATTTTCTCACATTCTGTGGGTTCTCTCTCCACAATCCTGTTTCCTTTGTTATGCAGAAACCACCGCATTTATTAATTCTTGATATTATTTCCTAAGTTTTAAAGATCCTATCAAGGAAGTCATTGCTTGTGCCTATACACTGAAGTGGTGACCCCATGATTTCTTCTTGGAGTTATAACTCAATATTTAAAAAAAAATAAATAAAAACTGAGCAAAGATTTTAGCTAGGAGGAATGTGTTCAAAAAGTTTATTATACGACATGGTAACTTGAGTTAATAATGACACACTGTTCTTGAGAAATGCTGAAAGAATCAATATAAAAAAATGTTCTTACCACAAAAATCCTAATTATGTGAGGTCATGAATATGCTAGTTAGATAGATTTAGTCACTCTACAAAGCATATATACTTCAATATGTCATCTTGCTTTCAATATTTATAATTTTATCCGTCCACTTTTTTAAAATTAAAAAATAAAATCTACAAGAACACAAATCATCCAAGGAATATATACAAATGGCCAAAAAGCATATAAAAAGATGCTCAACATCACTAGTCAGAGGGAAATGCACACCAGAACCACTATAAGATACAACTTCACAACCAATAGGATATCAAAAATTAAGTCAATAAATTATAACAGCATGTGAATAAATCAGAACCTTTGCACACTGCTTATGGGAATGTAAAATGTTTCTTCCAACTGGAAAACAGTCTGCAGTTTTTCAAGGAATTAAAGAGTTGCCATAGTATTCTGCTCCTTGAGAAATACTTAAGAGAAATGAATACTACATTCACAAAAACTTGTATATGAATGGTCACAGCATTTTATTTATAAAAGCCAAATGAATAGAAATGACCAAAAGGCCCACTGAAAGAATACACAAAACACAGAATATCCACATAATGAAATATTATTCAGTCATGAAAAGAAATAAAGTTCTGATACATGCTTTGACATGGATGAATCTTGAAAGCATAATGCTAAGCAAAATAAGTCAGTACAAAAGTCCACACACAATATGATTCCATTCATATGACATTGTCCAGAACTGAAAAGTCTATGGCAATAGAAAGTAGATTAGTGGTTTTAACATTCAGCTTTCTGTCACTGTAATGAAATACTGGAGGGAATTACCTTATAAAGAGAAAATATTCATTATGGCTCATGGTTTTAAACATTCCAGTTCTTGATCAAGTGGCCCCTCTGCTTGGGCCTCTGGTGAGGCAGCTCATCGTGGATGGTACCCAGGGAAAAACAAACCACTCAGGAAACAGAACTAGAAAGGAAGAGGAAGAGACAGGGATCCTACAGTCCCCTTCAAGGTTACACCTACAAAGATCTAAGGACCTCCCACATGAGGCTCCACCTCCTAAAAGTTGGACAGCCTCCAAATAGTACCATCCTGAAGACCTTTGGGAGACACACATCCAAAATATAGCAGTGGTTGCTTAAAACTGGGCTGGGAGGAGTATGGAAAATGGCAGAGTAAGCAGTGATAACTAAAGGACACAAGTTTTCAATCTGAGATGATGAAATGTTTTTAAATTGACAGTGGTAATAGTTGTACTTATCTGTGAATATGTTAAAAATTATTAAATTGTACACTTCAAAGGGGTGAATATAGTATGTGAATTACACCTCAATAAAATGGTTACTTAGACATAATAAATAAGCAGTCACCCCAAAACGACAAAACTTAAAATACTCAAATATCCATCAACTCTTAAGATAAAAATATATAATTACAAAATGCAACACTGCAAATAAAAGAATCACAGTTAAATATAAAATAATCTTGGGGGAGAAAGCAACTCAAAAGACTATATGCAATAGGGTTCTATTTAGATAAAGGAGCCATCATGTAAAACAATGAAGGAATAATTAACACAGAACTCAAGAGAGTAACTATTCGTGGAAGGGGAGACGGGAAATGTGAAAAGGGAGCAACAGAGGGCTTCATACCAACTGATAATTTTATATGTTTTAGAGTTGTAGGGACACAACTCATTAAATTATTACTGTTTTAAGTTACCTCTATTATATATACTTTCAAATGCTTTTAAATATTGGTCTCACTCTGGAAAGCACATAATTTATTTTTGTTTGTTTGTTTCTTCTACAACCCGTGTGGAAGTGCCTTTCCTGAAGGGTTGGTTGTGTATGTGCACATACATGCACACTATGTGCAGGCAGGGAAGGCAGGCAGTTAGCTTTAAGATCAATTCAAATTTCAGAGTGCCAACTTGGGCAAAGCAGGGCACTAGGTATTATTCTAAAAGGATGAAAACAATGACACCCTTATTGATTGTAAATGATTTTCCAAATAACAGGAACACAAGTAGGTATAGTATAAAGAGGACCATATGTTAAATGACTTAGTACAAGTACATAGGAAGTTTGGGGGCATACAAAGGAGGGTAAGATGAATTCCAACCTGAAACACTAGAAAATTTTATAGAGGACATAATCTGAGGACCTGAAGGATGGGTTAAGATTTTAATAGGCAGAGGATGATGCAAGAATATTCTAAGGGAAGAAAACAATATAAACAATCATAATAATTATTATTGTACATTTAGTAGTTCAAATAAAAATAATAGCAACTAACATTTATTGATTGCATACTATGTGTCAAACACTATTCTAAGTATTTTTAATGTCTTACCCAATTTAACCTTCAAAAAAACTCTAAAAAGTAGATACTATTATTATCTCTACTTTAAAGAAGAGATGCAGAGAGATTAGGTAACTTAAGCATAGTCACTGTGGTAGTAAGGGATTAAAGGTGTAATTTAAACCTGGCTCCACAGCCTGAGCACTTAACTACTAAAGAGGTAGGAAAAATTCCACACACGTTCAAAGACCAATATTCCAATTTACTTGGTACATAGGAATTATTAGGATCTAATGATACTTGGTATTCAGGAAAGGGCATTAAATGGATGTCACTGAAAACAGGAATCAAAACTTCACTGCACATAGTACAAAGTAGATCAGGAGATTTGAACAATGCTACTTTGAAAACTAAAACATTAAAAGTGGATTGATTTTAGCTTATATTCAATAAATATGGGATATAATGGTAACTGTGCTAAATCTTAAAATAAATAAAAAATAAGTAAACCATCGATTGTATATATGCCTCTATAAATTAAATGGGTCCTGAATGAATAGCATTAAAGGTATAATGTAACAATAACTAGGAAGACTCAGATTTTGAAAGTTTGAATGATGACACCATGTCTTGGATTGAGAAGGGAGTACCAAAAGTTTACACTGAAGAAGTAAGTTGAGGGTGGTTCATGAATGTCATAACATCTCAAGAAAGAAAACTGGCATATAAGAAAAACTAGTGGGAAGAAAGAAATAGGAGAAACATTCCAGAGACTTAATGGCAATTTGAACGGGACTTAATGGCAGTTTGAACGGCATGTAAGAGAATAAGAAACTTAAGGTAACAAGTTTTATGCCCAAGAGAATTGTTAGACCATCAATAAATGATGAAAAACAAAAGATCTGGGCCCAAAGCAAGGAGTTAAATTTGTTAAATCTCCATCAGGATACTGGAGACTAGCATAAGACATAACTTAAGACCAGGTCTCTATTGAAAACTTGAAACTAATGATGTAGACTTAGAACCCACATAGATATATAAAGATGAAGCCCCAGAAGTGAAAGAGAAATCATCAAGAAAAACAAGTCAATATAGAGAAGACAAAAAGGATGAGAAAAATATCTGGAATGCTGTCTAAGTTTAAGAATAAGGAAGAGGTGCAAGAACACATAGCAAGAATGGTTAATAAAATTACAAGCCAGATTATCAAAAGAAGGTAGGAGAAACACCAGTATATAAAAATGAAAAGAAGTCTAGAATTGCTGGGGCTTAGAAAAGGTCACTGAACTGAACATAAAATGGTTACTGGACATGTTTTTATGAATCTTGGATTCATAACAAATATTGGAGTAATCAACAAAATATGTTGAACGATCAAGTAAATGAATTTTGATAGTCAAAAAAGAAGGCAATTATCATAACCAGAAGGTTCCTGAAATTATGATAGTGAAGATGGCAATAACTGTGATACTACAATAAAATCTCAGGCTTTAACTGTGGAGAAAAATTAAAATGAAATATTTTAATTCTATGTAATGCCAAAAAAAGGATGCTGTGTGTACACCAGGTTTTGGAGACAGACTTTCTCTCAAAATACTAAATTCAAGAAGACAGATACATTCTACATTTTTGACTAAGCATAAACCTGTCACTTTTCACTAAGGAAAAGTAGCTGGAAGAAAGATTTGGGGGGGGGAGTTGGCAGTTAAATAAAAAAAAAAAAATGAAGATGAATAGAAGCAAATCAAACCTGAAAGATCTAAGGTACTTCAAAAGCCCAATGTGTTCCTGAGATATCCATAAGTCTACTTTCTTTACTCTTCACACTTTCCTGCTAAAATCCATGAATGAGAAAAAAAAGAGTCAATTCCCAAATCTGAAAATAGAGTACACGTCCCTAATATCCTTCCAGTCTTTCTGCACCTATCAAAACTTCCTTAAAATAGGGAAAAAAAAAAAAAAGACTGATCTCATGATAGAAATTTTAGGTACTCTTTTTGCCATTGAAATCTAAACTCCCTAAAAGTAGTATCTCCTACTGAGATCCAGATGTAGAATCTCCCAAAGGGCTTAAGAAGTAGAAGACCACCCCAAAAAAGGGGAGGAGATAAAGAAAATAAGCACCTAAATTCCTCCTGCGTAATCAGTAGATTTTCATTTAAAATAAGCCTAGGGCCTTGAAAGAAAATCATCGAATACTAGAAATTAGAGCATATACTCTGAACAGTAATGGTAATCCTCAAAGTATTACTCATTACTGAAGATGTTACAGAGGCATTTGTATCTGTATTCCACAGTTTTGGCAAAACCAACATCTTAATTCTGAGCCAGAAATATTCCAAATATATTGCTGAGAGAAACTTAAAACAGGAAGCAAAACATGACAATGTCAGTGATGATGGTAACATGGTTTTAAACAATGGAATTATCTAATTCAAACCTATTATAAGATAGAAGGGTGGACTATCAAACTTCTTTTATGGTCCCTTATAGTCCTTATATTAATAAAAAAGGTATAATAAAAAATAAAAAATGCTTTGAAAAATAGTATGAATCTTAAGTAAAGGGGGTAACTGAGTAGACATAAAACCCAGTCAAAAATAAACCCATCAACTGTTAAGCTGGTAATTCATTTGCAAGTTCAAGTTGTCATCAAGTAACTAATAAATATCAGTTAAGGATCCTGGGCTATGATGACCCTCATCAATCAAACTTAGGCTAACTTGTAATTAATATGTTTGAACAATAACATATATAATACTAAGACAAATTTATGTATTATAACTTCAATAAGCCTAAACAAGGTGGGATACACAAAACGCCAAAATCTTCAAAAAATAAAATACAATAAAAAACACAAGTAACAAGTCCATCAAAAGACTCTGCAACTGTATCTCAGACAAGTTAAAGTGCTGGAAAAAAAAAAAAAAAAACAAGATCTTGAAGACTCTAAGCAGTATTGCTTCATTGTCTACCAATTCCCTATGATTATGATAGGTCATATCAAATTACTAAAGGAATGTATCCTAGATGTAAAAGAAGATACTGTGAAGGGGGCAGAGGAACAGCCATAAATCTCTCAACTCCAGAGATCCAAATGCAAGGGGTGACCATATATGGTATATGGTAATGGGAGCAAAAGTTCTACATTGCCTATATCAGCAAATGAACAAAAAGTATCTCTTTCCCCCACTTTCCTTATTTAAGCACAGATTCAAATAAACTGCTTACACTTTTCACTCCTCACACATACTAGGCAATCTTTCTTCAAAAAACCCAGAAGACTTCTGTCACTCATTCTATATTGACAGTTATAATCTCTCAAATCATCTGCCTTCCTTGAAAAGAAAGGGCCATTATCAAGATCTTCTGCCAGCTGTAGTACTGATTTCTTAAATTCAATAAAGTGTCATGACCAGGACCAAGCTGAAAATTATTTTCAAAACATATATGAATAAAAAGGCATGCAGGAAACTATACACAAAATTAAAGAATATCAAGAAAGTATACTGTTTTAAGTATTTTAATGCTATACAAATACACATTGACAAATGCTATTTACAGAAGAATTTTTATGATAATAGACTTTTGAAGACCTCTGCATCAAATTTATGTTAGTTGAAAACAAAGTATGAACTTGAAGCCAAGTAAATTTCACTTTCTAAAACATTCCATAATTTCTATTCTTCACTATTCAGATCAATAAGGTTTTATGATTTAAAAAAAAAAGAATGCTAGGAATAGATCCAGAGATAACCCTGCTGAGAATCTAAAAAGTAAAAGGCTTTTAAATGATTTTTTCTTGAATAATGAAAAACAGTCAAGTAATATTTGTAAAATGAAAAAAGAATTAGTTTCAAACCTTAGCTACAAGAAGTTTGTCTCCCAGCCCAGAACAGAGACAGCACCCTCTAAAAGATGTTTATGGAAAAATAAATATTCTACAATACATATGGCAAGCATTCTGAGTTCTGTTTCCTTCATTCTTTGTTCAGACTCAGTTTCCCACATTACTATGTTTAACAGCTTTTTCTCATATGGCTCAGTAAAGAATAAACAGGCTGTGAACTTTAATTATTCAAACAATCTCTGAATCAGATACTAACATGGTCTTTTATTCTTTCTTTCACAGAGGTTTGAAGATTTTCTTTGGCCATCTTCTTCAATCTCCTGATAGAAATAAGTGCCTCTTTCTAATCATAAGCATTGTACTGGACTAAAGACTCCCAACCCACAGAAATATATGAAAATAATATTGGGAGCAGAGATGAAAAAGAGTTATGTTCTTAACCTCTCTTCCCTGGCTCACAAATGCCACTCCACCACCACCACGGCCATCAGCACCATTACTACCATCCCCCACCCACCACCCCTCAAAACTTGAAACAAGGGCTTTAAATTTCTTTTAGTGCAGCAAGCAATAGCTTGTAAAAGGAAGCAAACCAGCTGAAACATTTGACAGACAATGTTAAATACCAGGGAACTCCTATCAACCATTTTACTTTAAAAGGTACTTTGATGTTGGCTATCTTTCATGTTCCTCTTTCATGGCACATTAATAAAGAAAACGGAGCTAAAGTAAATCAAGACCCAGGGTCACATCTAGAATTACAGCACTGTAGGTACTTGATGAAATACGGATTAATGCTGCATGAGTAGTGAATAAATAAAAGCACCTCGATCTACCAATCAGACAAGTTTTACAAGTGCTTCTGAACTTTATTCTGCAACTAGACCTGAGACATCTTTAATCCCCCACACCCTGAAACCTCATTATCATAATGTGAACCCACACATTAGGGTTCCTTCAAAATGCAAGTGCTATGAAGCGGAAAAGTAATGGGAATTAAGCTGGGTGTAACCTTAGAAATGTACGGATGTGGAGAACTTGAAAGTGGTATATTTCAATAAGGTAGGAGAGTATAATACAAAGAATTAGCCACACAAAATACATTAGAATCCAAAGTCTCCTTGCCCAACCCTAGGCCAAAAACACAAATTAGGTAGATTCAAGAACTCATATTTTCAACTATCTTGTCTTGCCCTGAATCTCCAAGTCCTATATAACCACATGAAAAGGCACTTAGCAAAGGATTCCAGCAATTTTGAATTTTTCCATTGAAAACTAAAATGAGAGAAAGACATCCTAGTAATTCTCCACAACCCAAACCGTAAAAATAAGAAACATTTTAAATGTTCCTCAATGATCAATTGAGTACTTCCTTTTAAAAGTATTGGCCAAAGGTGAGGGAAAATAGTAAGCTGTTTAGTGCCATGAAAAAGCTGAAAACATGAATGAAAATAGGCTGAAGAGTTAATCATCTCAGGCTGGGTGTGCAATGGTAGAGCACTTGCCTAGCATTTGTGATGCACTGGGTTCAACCCTCAGCACCACATAAAAATAAATAAAATAAAGGTATTGTGTTCATCTACAACTAAAAAAAACATTTTTTAAAAAAGTTAATCATCTTAAAGTAAAAATGGCTCCATTATTAACCAACTAATATATTGTACTCCTATCTCTTACACATCTAATTTACTCGAGGAACTATGATTTTTTTTAAAAAAAAGAACTAAAATTACTTAATATTAACACATTTGTCTTGTATACACTACATGTCTGTGTTGATGATACAGAGATGATTACTAAAAGTTCCAAAAGATGGACTTCACAACCCTACACTATGGTTTCTAAATTTTACCAAGAATACCATTAATGGAAAGGCACATATACAATTATTTCACTTACTTACAAGAATTCTAAAAACTATCTTTTAGACTTAGTTGATGTCTATATGGCAGAAAATACTGCCCATCTGATATATGTACTTTTGGAAATAACAAAACTAGATATATAAAATCAGTGAACTCTATGCTATTCTCCAAATCACAATAAAATACCAACTTGGAGAAGTAATGAGGAGTATAAAATTATACACACCCAAACTGAAACTAGCAGAGAAAAAATGTTAAACTGCTAAAGTAAGGCATTGTTTCTTTCATTTCTACAAGTTATTCAAAATCATGTAAAATCTCAAAGTTCATCAAGTATTACATTAATGCTGAACACTTTGTTGTTTAATTTACATTTTAGATTCTGTTAGAGCAAATACACTTGTCTAAACAGAACATCTGTTTTGGTTATACTACACTGTATCTCTGGCAAGAACCTACAATAAAACTAACAAAAACAATCAAGAATCTGTATTGGAACTGGCAATAAAAGCAGATTTGTAATCCAAAACCTTAAGATGAGAAATGACCATCACTGGGCTCTAGGCCAGTTCTAATCTAAGTCAATAAACAAAAACCTGTAAGAAGGGCTATTGTAAAGGGTGGGCTAGGATAACTCCTGCAGATACTTAAATTGGACTTAGGGACATAAAAAAACATGGGTTACAAAACATATTTTATTTTGAGCAAAAACTGTCAAATTGAATTCAAATCCAGACACTATTTTAAAACCAAAGACACACACACACACACACACACACACACACACACACACTCCAATTATTTATTCCTTATGCTTCTTTTCCCACTGTACTCCACTGAAATGGTCTATTTAAACACATATTTTTAAAAATATTCTAACCTTTCAACAAAATGAACATGAATTTATTTTAAAATTTATTCAATAGCACAAACATCTCAGCAGGGAAACCTTATCAACATGATGTTCTTTATAATCACAGAAATAGAGAGGAACATCAATACATGACAGGCAACAAAATTCTAGAAAGTCACCAACATCTTCTCAAACCACCACTATAGAAAGAAATGAGAAATTTAAATATCAAATCACCTTGTCATTATGCATAATAATCAAAGTAATGTGCTTTTTAGAAAACAACTTGGGCTATCCAAGTTAGGCTGATAAATGGCCTTCATCGTTATCAGAAACGTTTCCTATATAAAAAAGGGAAAGTACTCAATAGTGAGGGACAAAGAACAGCAACCACAACTTACCCCCATGTAAAACAGTATTAACATCACAACATTATATGATTTACATGGCTAGATACATCGTAGGTTGTACAGATAAGTTTATTGATTGGTTGGAAAATTAATTTCTTTAAACTAAAGCAAAGGAAAAAAGGTCCAGATAGCTCAGCGCAGGGGAAATCTGCTGCATGCTATTTTGATAGAATCATCCAGGGTCAGTTTGAAAAACCTTAGAAATCAACCCATCAAAATTTCTATCAAGAGGCTGGTTCAGGAGTAGATGGCTCCCCTAGCATGGGTGGGACCCGGGTTCCATCCTCAGCACCACATAAAAAAATGAAGGCATTATGTCTATCTATACCTAAAAAATAAATGTTAAAAAAAATTCTATCAAAATATCCTCTTAGCATCACAAAAGTCATTTATTCAAGAGTTCACAGAGTAAGATCAGGTCCAAAAAATAAAGTCTTTCAAAAAACTTCTTAGATATTGAGTCTAAAATGCCTCAGTGTCCTCCAAACCTTGACTAAATTATTGACTACTACATTAACTGATAGGATATCTGTGGCATAACACCAGGGCCTTCACACCAAACAGAAATCCATTAGCTAATCAATATCCTTTTGGAAGCTACATAACCAAATAATATCAATTATCAAAATAATTACCAATTATCAAAATTGTATTAATAAATCCACTCAGACCTTCACAAAATGTTTCATCTGGGCCAAAAGATAAAAAACACTTTTCTAAATATCATCTTATTTTAATTATATTCTAGTGGGTTTTTTGTTTGTTTGTTTTTATTGATACTGATTCTACCACTCCAGCCCTAAGATCATGCTATCTCACAAACCAAAACAGGAAATGAGTAATACCACTTTTCTCTTAGCCCCATTAGGAATTATGACAATCATGATAATTGGTTAGGATTATCTACAAGCAATGGGATCCCTTTTCTAACTCTTTTCCCTAAGATAATCATTAAAAGTCTTTTATGCTATACTTAGCATAAAAGATAAAAGAGCCCCAAGTTTTATTCTTCCAGTACTATTTTTGTTAGCTCAGTGAGTCCCCTCTTAAACACAACCTTGGTTACTTTGTCTTTTTTTCAGCTTTGTGTATGTTCTTGCAAAATCCATACTTGGCCAGAAGTCTGTAATCAGTACACAGAGACTGGTTTACTTTTAGTTCTCAATCTTTTTCTGGTGGCAAAGCCCCTGGAAGTCAATGTGCTCTATTCAGAACACACTGGAATAACTGCATATAGAATAATATAATTAACTATACAAGCACTAAATCAGATACTAGATACTAGTAGATATCAAAAATTTAGAAGAATGTATGAATATAAAATATTTTCCAAACTTGATTTGGAAAAGAAAATTCACAATCTTGTAGAGGAAAAAAGCATTCTTGATAACATGTTTAAACTATTTTTCAATATACTTTAATGGCTATATAACTGTTTTTTAAAACCGATCACCCAAACAATTTTGTTTGTGTTTTATATTATTATTTTATATATTCTCTTCTCCATAACATTTTGCTAGTAAGGGTGCATCTCTGAACTGGCTTACAAGAAGCCCTTTCCTTGTAATAAAATTAAAAATAAAACTTATTAGCCTATGTTAATAACCAAAGTGTTACGAAAGTTTTATCACGAAGAGTCTTAATTTTTAAAATTCCATTAATTTAACTTCTGCCAGAGAATTTGGAAAGGATCAAGGTTCATGATTTTACTGGCAAAGAACATTAGTCAAGCTTACATATCTAAAAGTGTTCTGTAAACAATTACCTATTTTCTTTCCTTAAAAGGATCTTTTGAATTTTATAAGGTAGTCTGAATTATATTTCTAAGAGTTCTCTACCTTCTTATTAGAGACTCTCACAGGCTAATCTTCTCTCTTTGCATTTTTCAAGGTTTAAAATCTTTTAAAAGGATAAAAGTTTACTGGCTTTCATACAACATTTCTCAAACTTTTCTGATCACCAGTGACAATAACAAATACACTTCACATCACAAACTAGTATACAACATATATATCTGCAGCTCATACAAATATTCATGAAATAATATTTAGTCTTCTACATGAGGTATATCCTATATTATTTTTTTATTTATTTCGATTCTTAACAAAATACTGGCTGAAACTCACTAAATTGATTTCACCTTTCACCAATATATAAAACCTATATATAAAAACATGGCTCTACAGAGCTCATATGACATAAGAATAAGGGGGATAAAAATCTGCACAATATGGATAGATACGAACATTTTTTCATACTTTACTTCAGCCTGGATGGCTTTCTTAAAACAAATCTGATATACCACACCACACAAACAGAATTCCTATCACTGAGAGATGAGAATATTTACTATACTATATCTACCTAAATTATACTTCTTACTCTTTATCCCTACCCCTTGCTTTTAATTCTCTATTTAGGACTTATCACTAATTCATATAGTACATAAATGCTCACACATTTATCATTTTACACTCACATTTATCTTTTTGTCTATATTCCCCCACTAGTATGAGAGTTTCAAGTTGGCAGGGACTTTGGTTCACTGTTCCTACTCCTAGCAAATAGTACTAAGCCTGCCCAACATTTGCTTGCTGAGTAAACTGCTGATTTCATGAAAGCACATGTAATGAGATGTTTTTATTTTGGCAAAAGCTCCAAAGGCCTGTTTTACCAACATTAGCAACCACCCACCTTTGTCCTGTAAAATGGGAATATGTTTAGGAAAAGTGAATAGAGGGAATTAAAAAGTTGCAAGAGAAAATATTTCAAAGAAGATGGCTGGAATGCTGTGTATTCCTCCTGCTGTGCCATCACAATGGGGAACATACATGGCCAACACTTCATGGGGAAGAATATCCCATCCATCACATGCAAATTTAGAGAAACTTCGCTGGGACCACTATGTGAGCTTCATCAACACTCCCTGAAATACTGGAAGCTAAACATGACTTGAAGAATAAGCAGCGAGCCCTATGCAGTGGCACAACTCCTATAATTGTTGTAATTCTAACAACTCCAGAGGCTGAGACAGGATCACAAGTATAAAGCTGACCTCAGCAGCTTAGAACTTGTTTCAAAATAAAGAGTTGTGGTTTGGATTGGGCAAAGGGGAGAGGAAGGGGCATGAGGATAGGAAAGAGATGGACATCATTACCCCAGGTACATATATGATTACACAAATGGTGTGACCCTACTTCGTGTACAAAGAAGTAAAAAATTATGCTCCATTTGTATACAATGAATCAAAGAATACACTGCTTTTGTGTATAACTGATTAGTACAAATAAATAAATAAATATTTTTAAAAAGAGCTAGGTATATAGCTCAGTGGTAGAATGTTTCTGGGTTCAAACAAAGAGAGAGAGAGAGAGAGAGAGAGAGAGAGAGAGAGAGAGAGATATGAACAACAAGAGCTACTTCTAAGAACACAGAAGAAGTATAAGGGGGGAAGGGAAGATGATAATAAACAGAACGGTGCAAGCACAAGAAGAGGGAGAGAATTAAAAAAGGAACAAAGCTGAGATGAAAATAGGTTATTGATCCCTCTTTGAGAGTAGGCAAGGATGCCTGAACTGAATGAGCCTATAGGAGTAGATACATGGTAGGCTTTAAAGAGATCTAGCCTTTTTAACAAATGGTTCTGGAAAAACTGGTTTTCCATATGTAGAAGAATGAATGTAGACCCTTATTTCTCGCCCTACACAAAAATCAACTCAAAATGGATCAAATACCTATGAATTAGAACAGAAACTATGCAACACCTAGAATCAACACTCCAGCATATAGGCACATACAATATTCTCAATAGGAACTCTAAAGGTCAGGAAACAATGCCAAGTTCCACACAACAAAGGAAACAATTAGGAATGTGGAGAAAGAATCCACAGAATGAAGAAAATCTTTGGGTACCTACTCTTCTGACAGAGGATTAATATCTATAATATAAAAGGAACCCAAAAATTATAACTTAAAGTCAAATAACCCATTAATAAATGGGCAAATAAATTAAACAAATACTTTCCAAAAGAAGACACAAAAATGGCCAATAAATACATGAAAAAAAAATTCAACATCACTAACAATTAGGCAAACACAAAACAAAATTACACTGACATTTCATCTTACCCCAGAATAGTAGTCATCAAGAATACAAATAATAATAAATGCTAGAGAGGATTTGGAGAAAAAGGAATACTTTTACACTGTTGGTTGAACTGTAAATCAGTACAACCACTATGGGAATCAGTGAGGAGGTTCCTCAAAGACTACGCATGAAACCATCATATGGTCCAGCTATATCACTTCTCAGTATTTATCCTAAAGAATTAAAGTCATCATACTACAGTGATATATGTACATGCATGTTTATAGCATCACAATTCACAATAACCAAACTATGGAACCAGCCTAGGTATCCATCAGTGGATGAATGGATAAAGAAAATGTGTACATTATACACAATGGGGATTTTAAACTCAGCCATAAAGAAAAATAATGTCATTTCCAAAAATGGATGGTACTAGACTTATCAGTTAAGTGAAACAGAAGGTAAAGGTCATATGTTCTCTATCATATGTGGAAGCTACAAAGGAAAAAGGAAAAGAGAGGAGGGGGCAAATCTCATGGAAATCAAAGGAAGAATAAGGTGTTGTGGCACAGGCATGTAATCCCAGCAGCTGGGGAGGCTGAGACAGGGATTCAAAGCCAGCCTCAATAACAATGAGATGCTAATTCATAATAGTTAAACAGTGGAGTCAACCTAGATGCCCTTCAGTGGATGAATGGATAAAAAAAAAAATGTGGCATATATATACAATGGAAT
This sequence comes from Ictidomys tridecemlineatus, assembly GCF_052094955.1. Taxonomy (NCBI): domain Eukaryota; kingdom Metazoa; phylum Chordata; class Mammalia; order Rodentia; family Sciuridae; genus Ictidomys; species Ictidomys tridecemlineatus. Next base: position 85,262,271 of record NC_135488.1, on the reverse strand, counting down.
TTTACTCAGCAATAAAAGAGAATAAAATCATGGCATTTGCAGGTAAATGGATGGCGTTGGAGAAGATAATACTAAGTGAAGTTAACCAAAAATCAAATGCCAGATGTTTTCTCTGATATAAGGAGGCTGACTCATAGTGGGGTAGGGAGGGGGAGCTTGGGAGGAATAGATGAATTCTAGATAGGGAAGAGGAGTGGGAGGGGAAAGGAGAAGGCAGGGAATTAGCAAGAATGGTGGAATGTGATGGACATTATTATCCAAAGTACATGTATGAAGACATGAAGTTGATGTCAACCTACTTTATATACAAACAGAAATATGAAAAATTGTGGTATATATGTATAATAAGAATTGTAATGCATTCCGCTGTCATGTATTTAAAAAAATAAAATCAATTAAACAAAAATAATACATAAAAAAAAAGAACAATGAGGTGCTAAGCAACTCAATGAGACCCTGTCTCTAAATAAAATACAAAACAGGGCTGGGGGATGTGGCTCAGTGGTTGAGTGCCCCTGAGTTCAATCCCAGTACCCCACTATAGATAGATAGATAGATAGATAGATATGGAAGAAAACAGAGATTCTGTACAAGAGGACTGAGTAGTAAAGTAACCTAGATGTTTATTCTGGAGAAAGAGCCACAACTGGTACACTGCAAAGAATAACTCTCATGTCATAGCCTACTAATTGGAGAAACTAAGAAAACAAATTTTGAAGAAAAATTCTTTAAAATGTCTCATGAAAGAATCAGCCCCAAGAGGGCCCTAGCAGCTTTTGAGCATACTTTAAAAAAAAAATTAAATTGCCAGAGAATGAAAGCTATATCATTTTTATCCTCAGCTGTTACTAATGTTTCAACTTTTTTTTATTTTTATTTTTCTTATTATAAATCCTTTATTTATTTATTTTTGGAGTTACACTGATTGTTGTTACTCATATATGAACACAGAAAAGTTATGTCCAATTCTTTCTACTGTCTTTCCCGTTTCTATCCCATCTCCCTTCTCTTCATTCCCTTTTGTTTAATCCAATGAACTTTTATTCTTCCCTCTCCTGTACCATATTGGGTATTAGCATCCATTTATCAGAGAGAAAAATTGGCCTTTGGTTTTTTGGGATTGGCTTATTTCACTTAGCATGAAGAGTCTCCAGTTCCATCCATTTACCAGCAAATGCCATAATTTCATTCTTCTTTATGGCTGAGTAATATTTGACTCTCTGTGTGTGTGTATGTGTGTGTATAGAGAGACATCACATTTTCTTTATCCATTCATCTATTGAAGGACATCTAGGTTGGTTCCATAGGCTTGACTATTGTGAAATGAGTTGCCATCAACACTGATTTGGCTGTGTCACTGTGGAATGCTGATCTTAAAACATTTGGGAATATGCCGAGAAGTGGGATAACTGGATCCAACAGTGATTTCGTTCCAAGTTTTCTGAGGAATCTCCATACTTCCTTCCAGAGTGGTTGCACCAATTTGCAGTCCTATCAGCAATCTATGAGGGTACCTTTTCCCCCACATCCTCGACAACATTTATAAGTTACTTGTATTCTTGATAATTGCCATTCAGACTGTAATGAGACAGAATCTCAGTGTGGCTTTAATTTGCATTGCTCTAATTGCAACTCCCTAAGTCTATGCTTCTTTTCCATATTCTCCTCAACTCCAAGGAGACCAGAAACTTGGAAGGATGAGAAAATTCAGCTACTGAGGTGGGGAAGAGAAGAAAAAGAGGAACAGAGGAAGCTAACTCTGCCAACTATGAACTCCTATATAGCAAAGCAATGTTTCCCAGAATGAAACAGACTTGATAAAGAAATAAGATAAGCTATATCATGTACACATTTTTAATAGACATCTTATAACCTGAAAATAAGTGAATGAAACAAGTAATTCCTAAAAGTGTAAACAAAGGTGATTAATTATACTAATTACATTTTCTTTTATGAAAACACCAAATTTTAAATTTAAAATAGAAAACCAAATAGTGGCCTCTGTTTCCTAGTAATAAAACAGATTATCCACCTGGGTTAACCTATTTTTGAAAACTAAAAATCCTTAATATATCTTTCTCAGGGGCATCAGTGGATTTCTAAGAGAAATACTCAAACTAAAAAAATTATAATACATTTGAGAAGCTGGATTTCTAAGGCTGACTGTCAGCCTAGGGTATCTGCTGAACTGAGTATATTTTGTTTTCTAGCTTCATGGCCTCAAGGAGTTTCACAGAACCAGAGGAACAGAAGACAAAACCTAGAATGCACCTCAGGCAGGTGGTAATAAAAGATTCCTCTACCTTCCCTCAACTATGTAAAACTGGGACCCCAAAGAGTTAAGCCTTTGGTATAAGGGTAAAATAGAAATAAACTCACTATATCCTACCCTGGTATATAATAAAGAAACCAGACTAACTCAAACCTTGTCACAGGCTGATGTATACAGAATCACTGATGAGAAAGAATGTGGAACCATAAGTCATCTCTGTAGTTTGCATCTGAAATTCACACTACCTGGGCAGTCAAAAGAAAACTAAGAATTTAAGTGATCCTAGATACTGGTAGCATCTACAAGCACCTGGCAGAAAAAATGCAAATCCTCTTTGAAGCAACTCACAATCAATCCAGGCCTCAATGAATTCCAATAGAAAAATTCCCAAGAAAATCAGGAGTTCACAATAAAAACTGAACAGAAAAGGAAACAAAACACCACACAGCTGAATCAGAAGTTAACAACAGATAGCAGAAATCAATTTTCAAGTGTGTTAGACTACAATTATCACAAGACTATAAAACAAAATGCTTAATATGGTTAAGGAAGTCAAGGACAGGCTTGAAAATGTATTAAGAAACAACTAAAAACCATAAATAATCAAGCACACAAAATGGAATTTCTACAGGTAAAAATAGAAATTAAAAATTATATGGGGCTGGGGATATAGGTCAATTGGTAGAGTGCTTACCTAGCATGCACAAGGCCCTGGGTTCAACCCCCAGCACCACAAAAAAATGAATAAAAATTTTTAAAAATTATACGTCAATCCTATAAAAATTAAATGAAAGTTAAATTGTAAAATTTCTACAACAGAAGAAAATTATAGCAACCTTGGTTTTGCCAAACACTTCTTAAATAGGAAACAAAAACTATTTTTTAAAAAACCTAAGTTGGATTTCATCAAAATTAAAATTATTTGCTATTCAAATAATGCTGGTTTTAAAAAAAAACTTAAAAGCTACAGACCAGTATATGTTTTAAAAACATGCCTGAGCCAGGCATAGTGTTGTACACCTATAAGCATAGGAAGGCTGAGGAGGATGACTGCAAGTTCAAAAGCAGCCTTAGCAACTTGGCAAAGCTCTAAGCAACTTAGCGAGATCCTGTATTAAAATAAAAAAAATTAAATGAGCTGAGAATGCTGCTCAGTGGTTAAGCTCCCCTGGGTTCAATTCCTGGTACCAGAATTTCTTTTTAAATATTCCCGAGAACGGGTTTGTATTCAGAATACATTTTAAAATATTCTTATTTTATAAAAAGAAGGAAAACAATTTTTGTTAATAAGAATTTCTGAACAGATACTTCATAAAAGATGATGCACAGGGCTGGGGATGTGGCTCAAGCGGTAGCGCGCTCGCGCGCTCGCCTGGCATGCGTGCGGCCCGGGTTCGATCCTCAGCACCACATACCAACAAAGATGTTGTGTCCGCCGAGAACTAAAAAATAAATATTAAAAAAAAAAAAATTCTCTCTCCCTCTCTCTCTCTCTCCTCTCTCACTCTCTCTTTGAAAAAAAAAAAAAAAAAAAAAAAGATGATGCACAATGGCAAATAAGCAAATGAAAATGCTCAACATCAATAATCACTAGGAAAATGCAGATTAAAACCACAATGAGATACCACAACAAATCCATTAAAATAGCTAAATTTATGAGTCTGACCATACCAAACAATAGCCATAATTCCATAATTCCATTGAAGATATGAAGAAACCAGAACACTGATGCATCACTGGTAGAAATGCAAAATGGTACAACTACCTTGGTAAATAATTTGGCAGTTTCTTTAGCTAATCTCATACCTACCATACAATATACCCTTTCCACATGTTTGTTTATCTAAGAGAATGAAAGCATATGCTCCCAGGATTGTTTAAAAAAATTTCATGCTCCTTTATTTGTAATAGACAAAAACTGGGAATGACCCCAATGCCCACCAACACACGAATAAATAAAGCTAAAGAAAAAACTAGTGAACTAGGAAAAAAGACCTGAAGAAATCAACCACAAAGCAGCCCAGACAGACAAGAGACAGAAAATGAAAAAGAGAGGTTAAAAGCCATGGAGAATAGAGTGAGAAGGCTAAATATGCACATAGTTAAAATTTCTGAATAAGAACAGACAGAGAATGAGATAATGTTTGAAGAGTAATGGCTAAAATTTTGAAGATCTAAAAGACATCACCTCATAGATTTAACAATTCCAATATATTACAAATGGAATAAAGGAAATATAAAATGCTACTTGATGGCAAAAAAAACACTTCATTTTCTTATCAATATATAAATACTCTTACTATTGAGTATCAATGATAAATTTAAAAACAGAAATGCCCTTCTTCCTCAGCTCATAACCAATATCATACTAAATATGCCTGTAAATAAATATTAAAATTATGGTTTGTTGGTTTGTACCACTAGTTTTAGAACCAGAGATTGGAAATAACCCTGCTGGCCAAACAACAGGAGATGACTAAACTACATACAAACAAACAAAAGAATTAAGGAAGAAAAGGAAGTGGAAAGAAAGGAAGAGAAAAGAAATGGAAAAGTAAAGAAGGGGAGGTGAAGAAAGGGGAGAAACCAGGAGGCTCTGTGTTGAGAGCCACAGCCAAAGGGGCCCCAGCAAATTTCCAGCTGCCAGCAAGCTTCAGACTGCCAGCTGATGATTGGCTCACAGTGGCCCCAGCAACATCTAGCTGATTGGCTCCTCTGCGGTGATGTTCATTGGGCTGTTTCCCTGCCCTTCAGACTGCCAGCTGATGATTGGCTCACAGTGGCCCCAGCAACATCTAGCTGATTGGCTCCTCTGTGGTGATGTTCATTGGGCTGTTTCCCTGCCCTTCAGACTGCCAGCTGATGATTGGCTCACAGCGGCCCCAGCAACATCTAGCTGATTGGCTCCTCCAGGGAGCTGCTCATTGGGGGACTTCTTTGGCTCCGCCCACACGACCCAGCCAATCGGCCTCAAGAGCAGGAGGATTGTGGGAGGTTGAGAGGTTGGTGTGAGGAGAGGCTTGTTGAAGCCGGTGGTGGCAGTTGGGCTCTGAGGGTTTTTTCCCTGAGGAGCTGTTTTGTTTGGCGTTTGTAGTTCTAAAAATAAAGTTAGTTTCTTTTTGACAAGTGGCTCCTGAATTGTGCCCAGGCAGACTGCGGCACTCTGCGGTTCACAAAATGTAACAGCTGGGTGAATGAGGACACCTTAAAAACAAAGGGGTGGGGAAAGCAGCATCCATCCTTTGTTTTTCAAAACTTTTCTCAAGTTATTTAAGTTTCTTCTAGTCTCTACTTCTGTTATCTAAACTAAGGTTCTCTAGTCAATTTTTAATTTCTTACAGAATCAAACTTTGAAGCAACTATATAAGTAATTCTGTGGCTTCACAAATAAAAAGAATTAAAGAAAAGTTAGGAAAATAAAAGCTTGAGAGGTTTGCATTTTTTAAAAATTGATATTCCTGGACATATGCGAGATTCATATATTCAACATTACCATACAACACTTTTTAATATTCTAGACTCAAACATAATACAAAACTCAAAAATAAAAAGATAAATCTGAGAAAATTTAAAATTCTGTATATAAAGAGATCAAATTATAAACAAAATGGGGAAAATTATTTCCATAATTTGCAAAAATCATGACAGATTAATAATTAATAATAGAAAGACTTCCCAAATCATTGAATGAAATGAAAACCTGGAATAGGGAGAAGAAATGAACAAAGGACATAAATAAGCTATCCCTGATTACCCCCAAACAGCCAATGAACAATTGAAATATAAATGTCCACTCATCTCACTAATAATAATGGCAAGTATGTACCAGGTGCTATTCTAAACACATTCCATGTATTAAGTCACTTAACCTTCAAAACAATTTTTTAAGATGGGAACTATTATTATCCTATTTTATGGATAAAGAAACTATTACAACAAGCTTACATATCCTACATAAGGTCATATTATTAGTTTATTATATGAAAATCAACTCAAGTCTATGAAAATCAAAACAAAAATAGCAAAATAGACACAGTGTTTAATAGCCAATGCCACAAAACAATGGAATCAGAGATATCTCTAAGAGTATCAACTGGGAATCATTTTGGAAGACAATATAGCACTGTATTTCCAAAGACTTAAACATATGCATAATTAGAATTAATTTTCTTAATAAGCAATAATTCACATAAAATTCAAAATAGCAGCTTCATGGTTTAGATATCAGGTGTTGCTCAAAAGTTCATGTGTTAGCAGTGCAAGAAAATTTAGAGGTGAATGATTAGGTTATGAGAGATTTAACCTAATCAATGTGTTGATCCAGCTGAATAGATAAACTGGGTAGTAACTGTAGGCAGGCAGGGTGTGGCTAGAGAAAGTGGGTCCCTGGGGGTGTGCCACTGGGGTATATAGTTTGTAAGTGGCGCTCTTTGCTTCCTAGTGCCATGTCCTGAATTGCTTTTCTCCACGATACCCTTTCACCAAGATGTTCTGCCTCACCTCCAGCCCAGAACAATAGAGTTGGCATTTATGGATTGAGACGTTTGAAATTGTGAATCAAATAAACTTTACCTCCTCCTCTACCTTGTTCTTAGCAGGTCTTTTGGGCATAGCAAGGAAGTTGACAAAAACATGCAATTACATGGGGTGTAGAAAGAGGATAGGCAGAAAAAGACAATCCAAAGAAGAAGCTCATAAGGGGCTTCAAAGCTGAGAACAAGAATGTTCACTTTGTTCTTTTTAAATTGTATAGAACTTATATAGTCTTTGGCATATTTTGATGTATTTGACAATTAAAAAAATGTTTCTCGCCCACAATCTCAGCAGCTCAGGAGGCTGAGACAAGAGGATCAAAACTTCAAAACCAGCCTCAGCAAAAGTGAAGTGCTAAGCAACTCAGTGAGATCCTGTCTCTAAATAAAATACAAAATAGGGCTGGGGATTTGGTTCAGTGGTCAAGTGCCCCTGAGTTCAATCCCTGATATCCCCGTTCCCCCCAAAAAATACTTTATTTTCTTCCCTTTCTGTGTGGACCTTTATATATATAAAAGCAATATAAAAGTTTCTAAATAACAGAATCCTGAAGTGGTTAACATATTGAAAGGAGAAATGTAGTATAGAAATAACCTAAGTATTCTAGGTTTGGTATTTCAGCATTTTTCAGGTAGGAGAAGAGGTAAGGTGTTCCTTTAAACTCATACTCTAATTCCCAGAATGTATTTTAAAGAAAATATGGCACATGCAAATATCTAAGCATAAGAACATTTACTTTAGCTCAGCTTATAATGGTAATTACTTGAAAAACCAAGCTTTTGAATAAGGCATGACTAAATGAGACTCAACTACACAAAAATGTTATCTAGTAAACTTTAAAAGATGAAGCAGAGTGTGTTTGTTGGCATGGGAAAACAAAATATATATATGATTTTCTTTACACACACACACACACACACACACACACACACACATATGAAAGATCCAGAAATATAGTCCAAGCAATTTAACAAATAGAAAATTTTACCATATATCTATATTTTCTAATTAATGTACATACTTGTAATACCTTTAAAGAAAAAAAGTTGACTTTTAAAATTTTAAGGCAAAAAATTTTCACTGGCTTTGCTATCAAGATAACAAGTGAGTTATCCTTTAAGGCTCAAATTCCCTGTAATTCAGCTAGAAACTCTGACAGATACATCAATTTATCTCAAGCAACAAAGCTATATTCCTTAAATTAAAGCAATACCAATTTCTTTTATTAGAGGTTGGTATTGCACCAGAATGGGCTTCAATGTGTGCTTCACAACTGTCCAGCATCAGGCCTTTTTGTCTAATATGATCTGATTAAGGCCATGGCCTTCACTCACTAGGCCCCATGTATATAATAACCTCTGAAAACACATTCCCAGCCCTCTATATAATAGCATTCCTTCTTTTTTTCTCTCATTCTTTTGTTACATACCACACCTTCTCAGTTCAATCTATTTTCAAATTTTTTCACTGTTCTAATGAGAAAGATCATTAGAAAGCAAAAATAATTTATTTTTTCTTGCTTCCTATATTTGCCTACTCAAATCCATCTATATGTTGCAGCTATCAGAGTAGAAACATTAAACTTAAAAGTCAAAAACAACACAAAATGTTCTCTTCCATTTTCTGATCCCAAGTTTTAAGTGGCCTCATGTATATCTGTGATAGTCCAAAATACACAAAATGCTGTGATTCTAAGCAACATTTGGCCTAATCTTTTAATCAAAGTTTGAAATACAACATACAGAGATTAAATATTATTTTCAGTTCTTTCATAGTTCATTAAATAACAACTCTAACTATACAATTATCTTATTTCCAAATCATCATTTATTTTGGGGAAACTATAAGTCTATAATTGTCAATTGCAAGTTTTCTTATCAATGAAAAAATAGAGCACAAAGTCAGAATTACTAGAGCATTATGCAGAACAGAAATTTCTATACTTTGTGCATATAAAAGTTGAGCACCCCTAATTCAAAAACCTAAAATCTGAAATGCGCCCAAATCTGAAACTTTTTGAATACAGACATTAGACCAGAGTGGAAAATTCCACACCTGACCTTATGTGAAAGATCAGTCAAAACATGGGTACACCATAAATAGTGTATGAAATTATCTTGAAGCCATATATATAAGGTGTATATGCAACATAAATAAATTTTTGTGTTTAAACTTGGGTCCCATCCCCAGGATATCTCATTATGTACATACAAATACTCTAAAATCCAAAACAATTACAAACACTTCTTATCCCAAGCATTTCAGGTAAATGATACTCAACTTATAATAATTCCAGTCAATAGTCTTAAGAAGACACATCTAACTAAAAAGTTAAATGGATAATATGAATAAATACTTATAAAATTAATATTTGCCAAGATTGACACTTAAGTAATATTCTTAATGTAAAGGAGATAGAGATAAATATGGACCTTTGATTTGAGAAGGCTTCAATGAAGGAGACAATGGACAATACCTATGAACACAAATGTCTCCAAGCAGCTAAGCCATTTCTACATATCAATAAATTTCACTGTTGTTACTTACACCCCCCAAAAAAATCCCTATTCTTTATAAAAGAAAAAATAGGAATAAAAGATTAAAACATAATTAAGTATAGTAATTTAACATTAATAGAAACAAATATTAGGATATTAGTAAATTGAGTGCCTGCAATCTGGCAGGAGACTGAAAATGGCAAATCATTCCATCAATACACTTTAAATGATACATAAAATAGTGCAATTTTTCAAGAATACTTCCATCTATTAAATCTGTCTGATTAACTGAGCCTAAATTACATTCAGCAACTTGATTTGAAGCTTTGGATGACTTCTCCCATAATATGTAAGGTATTTTAAGAGTAGGGAGAGAAACAGATGATAGAAAAGGTGGATCTATGGGTCATGATAGAAATGTTAACTTGGGATCATGGTATGTGCTAACCTACTGCAACAAGTCAAGGTGAAAGTGTTAGAAGGAAGAGGTCAGAGGAAATGTGTTAGTATTTATCACTGGGAAAGGTTTTTCAGGATGAATGAAAGGAATATAAAAATGTACATCAGCTTATTTGTTTAGAAGGTACCAAAAAATGACTACCTAAGAAAGCATGGAGATTTCAATTTCAATATAACCTCAAAGTGTTAGATGAGAAAACATGGTATCTTCAAATAGGCACTTGGGACTGGGAAATATAAAATGAAGTTGAACAGCTGATTTTCCTAAAGCAGTCACTGTAAATTCTCATTTGTTTGTTTGCTTTTTGTTTTTTGTACGACTGGGGATTAAACCCAAGGTCTCATGCAGACTAGGCAAGCACTCCACTGAGCTACGTTCCCTGCCTTTTTTACTTTTTATTTTGAGATAGGCTCACTAAATTGTCCAGGCTGACCTAAACTTATGATACTCTTGCCTCAGCCTCCCAAGTCACTGGGATTATGGACATATGACACATGCCCAGCTCTTTTTCCCATTTTAAAGATGAAGGGAAATGTGAAGCTAAACTGAGAAACTATTCTAACCTTGCATAACTAGTAAATGATGAAAACAAAAAGGGAATCCAGATTTGTCTTTCCATGGCCCACCCTTTCTAGTACTATATACTATCTAAATATCAGATGAGGGCTAGGGATATAGCTCAGTGGTAGAGCACTTGCCTTACATATGCAAGGGCCTAGATTTAATCCCCAGTATCCTTCCTCAAAATATTCACATGCAATTCAGAACATTTTTATTACAAGTTTTTTATGATTTGAGAGTTGTATTTATAATCACTATAAATATACCCAAGATATTTACATCAAATGAACATAACACATAAAAAGAAATCAAAGTTGGCTGTGGGAAAAAAAAAACTAACAGAATCAGCTATATCAGGTGCTTATTTTAGGTTCTCAAAGGGACTAAGTACTAAGTACATTTTTTCAGTTTCAGAATAGGAAGACCCACAATATTACCTAGGCCAACTTGAGTAACACAAGAGAGAGAAGGAAAAAAGCTAAGGTGAACTTTTCAATCTATACCTTTCCTGAACCATGCTCTATGGAACCTACAGTTTGTCCCTAATTTTCCCCTAGTTCTCTTTGGGCACCCTGACTTTCTTTTCCTGACTTAATTTGATTACATACACTCTAAGCACTTGGAATATTACAGTAAATATCTGTCCCATATTTTCTAGCCTACTAAATTAATCCTAGAGTTCTTCTTTTTGTAGGTTTAATTATTTATTTTGCAGTATTCATCCTACAAATCTCCTATTTATTATCTGACAATCATAGTTATTAGATTTCTCATTAAGCAGTGGGAAATGGCTCTTGAGTACTGTTCCCCTAAATACCCACCACTATTTCTACCCTCTTTCTTAGAAATAAACTCTATAGGACTTACTATTCATTCCACTACAGTTTGAAATGGGTAATCTTGGCTTTGAAGTCCAAAGGAAAAACGACAGAAAATGAAAACAGAACTACTAGAAAATCCTAAAAGAAACTAAGTCAAACTGATCCACAACCATCTATAAGTTACATGTATGCCTATATGTAAAGAAAACTTGTAACCAGGAAGACAAATGAGAAAGGAACATCAAAAATTCTTTTTAACTCATATCCTTACCTTGGCTCTCAGTTCTGAAGGGCAATGATTCATTAAAATATTTGGGAGAAGGCAGGCAAAGTTACATACAATCTGTAACTGCTAACCCAGGACTGGTACCCTCCAACACAAACACACACACCATGCACACCTAGAAAATCACATTAGGTGAGCCCTAATATGCTGCTTCTGTGAGAGGATTCAGGACTCATCCTGCTCTAGTCATTCCTGTCCTAAATTTCTCCAAGAGACAGACACTTCACATAATTCTACAAAACTCTCACGAACAACAAGAGGTGGGTTGGGAAAGGAGGACAAATAAGACATATATCTTAAAAAAGAGAAAGGAGAATTCATCACAAAAGGAACTTTAGAAGCTCCCATGGCTCTCCAAGAAAACAAATATTCCTAACATCCTTACCAGTAAACAACATCCAGTGGTGCAAAGTAATTTTTCATTATCAGGTCAGCAAAGTAAGCTTCGGTTTCCCGGCAGGCGGTTCCATTTCCAATCACCACTGTGCTGCAGCTTCAAGGCAGAAACAGAATGAGAAACGGAATGAGTTCAAGGTATGCTTTGAAATCAACCAGAGAAAATGTACAGAATGCACAAATACTATTCTACACTGCTCTTATTCTCTCATATATCCAAGCAACCTCTCCATTGTTTCAAAGGAAAATAGACATGCAGTTTAAAAGATGCTGCCCTTGCATTTGGTATAGATGGCAGTGAAAAAACAGTTTATTGTCATACAATGTCAAGAAGAATCAGTCAGCTTTCTTCCCATCAACAGGAATCAAAATTAAATGGCAGTAGGTTAAAGCTGGGGCATTCTAAGCTGTAATAAAGACAATATGGCTGAATTATGTTGTCATAATTTCTGAACATTCTTAACTAAAACTATGACCATTCCTCAGAGAACAAAAGGAGGAAGGAAGAAAGGAAAAGAGGACAGGGGATGAAGACTGGCCAAACAGAAGAAATAAATGCTCACTTTTTGGCAACATCACCACCTCTTATTTGTGAAAGAGAGAGAAAGCGTACTTGTCAGGAATCCCCATATGCAGTTCTCCAGAAGTTTGCCCCAGCATTGTTTTACATGCCTCCTTCTCTCTCACCAAGGCACCTCCCTTGATTGATCTCTCCCTATTTTAGGTTTCAAAGGAATTTCTTGCTGGGCTAGTGAAGTACTGAAAAGATTACTTATTTTCATACTTGAAATTCAGCAAAAGCCTCTTTATTTTCTCAGCCTCTCTGAAGCCTTGTCCACAATGCAAGTAAACCACATCAGTATGAAGTATCTGACCTTAAAAGAAAATAGAAAAAAAATTAAATAAAAAGCCATTTTGTTGTAAGAAATTACAAAATATAACACCAGTGTTTTGATTAAGCCAGTTGTAAGAGAAAAGGCTTGTCTTTTCAAATGCAATCTAAATCATTCATGTTCACTTCTCCCTAAGACCTCTGAAAAACTGTTTCTTTCAAAGTAACATGGATTGTAACAATCTCTACACTTATTTTGCTATACGAAACAGTTAATGTTAACAAATTAGTAAAAACTAACATTTACTGAATACTCACTACATAGTAAACACTGTTGTAATACTATTCTTTTTCTTCTTTTTAGTTGTAGACATATGAATTTGTTTCCTAGTAAATATCTTTGTGTTATATATTTAAGAATTGCACTTTTCTACACTACAATACATAGAAAATATTTTATTTCTAATACAAATATTGTTTTAATTAAAACTTCATGCAGATTTGAGTGTAATTACCTAACAAGGAGGTAATTTTCCTAACAAGGAGGTTAAGAAAACAACAGAATAATTTCAAAGAAAGCAGAAGATAGGAAATAATAAAGTTAAAACAGAAATCAATGAAATAGAAAAAAACAACACAAAGGAGCAACAAAATTATTTTTTAAAAAATACTTTTAATAGCCAGGCGTGTAATACTGTAACAGGTGTAACTCCTGTAATCCCTAGCTGGTAAAGGTGAGGCAGGAGGATCTCGAGTTCAAAGCCAGTCTCAGCAATGGCGAGGTGCTAAGCAACTCAGCTACACCCTGTCTCTAATAAAAATACAAAATAGGGCCGGGGATGTGGCTCAATGATCGAGTGCTCCTGAGTACAAACCCCAGTACCAAAAAAAAAAAAAATACTTTTAGCAATTAACAATCAAGAAAAATCAAATAATCATTTTTTAATTATAAATAAATATAAAGTATTATATTAGAAATAATTTTATTATATTTAAATTATAAATATAACTATAAATATATTACAAATTATAAAATATTTTCAAATTGGCACTTGGAACTGGCAAATAATAAAGTGAAGAACTGATTTTCCTAAAGCAGTCGGTGTAAAATTCTTTTGGGTTGTTTTTTGGTTTTTGCAGGACAAATAAATTATATTTTAAAATGATTTCATAAATTATAATAGAAATAAAAATATGCTATAGAATATAAAAATGAAAATACAGAATATATGAGATATATTATCTATCTATAGCTATATATATAGAAATGAAAAGAGAATATAGAGTATAGAAATGAAAAGAAGCTGTAACTAGAAATGGAGCAGATTAAAAAGAAACAGATTCAAATAATAGTATGTATGTAAATAATATAGTATTTTGATTAAATGATGAAATGGATAATTCTTAGAAAAATCTTACCAATGAAGATTGAGGATTAGTCCCTATATCTACATGTTAAAAATTTTAAAAAGAATTATCCTATAAGCAATACAAGACTGAAAACTTGATTTACTAACATATCCAAAAGAAAGAATCATGACCAAGTTGAATTTAACTAAGAAAAGTGTAATTTGACATTTTTTGAAAAAAATCTGAATAATAAACTTCATCATAGTTAGAACAGCAAAAGATAAAAGCCACAGGATGAATCAGTATTTGAAGAAAAAAAATTGATAAAACAGACTTCCCATTTATTATAAAAATGAACAGCACCAAAAGACAACTTAAGGGGGCTGGAGTTGTTGTGCATCAGTATTAGAGTGCTTGCCTAGCACATGTGAGGCACTGGGTTCTATCCTCAGCACCACATAAAAAAATAAAACAAATAAAGTTATTTAAAAAAATCATGTTTTAAAAAAGAGACAACTAGGAATAAAAAACCAAAACCTCATGAGTGCATCTATAATAAACGTAACAAAACATCTTCACAAAACCCAAAACTGAGCAGATGGGTACAGTGCACTGACAGCTAAGACCTCCGCACATAAGCATCTGTGTGGGAGGAAGCAGAGAGAATAGAAAATGTGATGATCCTCCGAACAGAAGAATCCCAAAATGTCAAAAAGTACTTCCCTAGGAAACACAAGTTAGAAAGTTTCTAAGATCAGTTAGAAATGCTAAAGCTTTGAAAACCTCCAAGGGAAATTCATGCAAGCAAACACACACACACACACACACACACACACACACACACACATACACACACACACATACACACACACACACACACACACACGCATATCATAAGAAAACTTCTGAAAATCTTAGCAAACAGGGGGGAAAGACATATTATTTTCTAAAAGAACAATAATAAGATTTTTGGCTAAATTCTCAACAGAAAATATGATGCCAGAAAAAAATAAAATAAAAATAGAATGACATCTTTAAGTAACAACCAATCTTGAATTCTACAACCATCAAAAATATTTTTCAAAAGTAAAGGCAAGAGGGCTGGGGTTGTGGCTCAGTGGTAGAGAACTTGCCTAGCATATGTGAGGTACTGGGTTCCATCCTTGACACCACATAAAAATAAATAAAATAAATAAAGATCCATCAACAACTAATAAAAAAAATTTTTTTAAATGAAGGCAAGAGACACTTTTTCAGATGAATAAAAACTGAGACAATTTCTCATCATCTGACCCACATAAAAATTAATAAAATAAGATTTTCATGTCTGCCGCCCATGCAAAATGTGCTCAACTGCAAACACAGAAATGCAGAAAAAAATGAAAAGTATTAGAAAAGGTAAATATATGAGTGAATATAAAAAACAATATTAGCTGGACAAATCAAAAGTGTCTTTTGGTGCTTAAAACATATAGAAATAAAATGCATCAAATATAACTACGTCAAACAAGTTGATGAAGGATGATAGGGTTCAAGTTCGAGCCTTGTTAATCCTCAGTTCTCTACTGAGAAATAGGGAAGGAGGTAAATGATGGTCATATGTTGAAGGCTTTGATCAACAAATAAAGAGAAATATGAAGTTTGATTCTCTGGTTCTCATATCCCTATGAGAAAACCATTTGCTAAGCCTCAAAAATTCACATTATTTCCAAATCCTCATGAAATCTATAAAGTAAAACTTAACAACAGACCAAACAACTTTTATATAAAAAGCTAAAAAAGAACTTACTGGTAGGAGAAATTATAGCTAGTTTGCAACCATGTTTGTAACCAGGATCCACTCCCATCAAGGTGCGGCCTGGAACAGGGCTTGTTAAAAGAAGCTGACGAAGATTCCGTCCAAACATCATTACTGATTCCTTCTCTGCATCTGATGTCAGTTTGGCTCTTCAGAAATGAAAAATGAATGAATGAATGAATGAATGAATAAAGGGAAAGGGAAAAAGTACAGGGATCATTTTGTATAGTTAGTTATTCCTCACAGGAACATTCCCTATAACAAAATAAGTTAAAAAAAAATCACATACAAAAATTAGATTGGGCCTATTTTTACTAGTCACAGTAATATATAATACCACAAAAATTTTGAAGTAATCTTTATGAGTTTGTCATACCTACCTTCCTTCTCTGTCTGCTCTTTGCTATATACAAAAGTAATATGATTAAAGGTGTATATATCACTTCTCAGCCTTTTAGCTATGATAAAGTGTTGATATGCATATATGTGAGAAAAAATGTATAAAGACTTGCAGGTCATGTGGGAGTCAAATTAAAGTTTATCAAATTTTGAAAAATATACACACAAAAATTAGAGTATCACAGATTTTTGAATTATTGAATCACATTATTGAATTATTGAATTATTGAATCACAGATAGCCTCCAATAACATTTAATTTTATACATTTACCTTTAAATATCCCAGTCATCTTCTCTATTCTCCACATCTACTCCTTTGTCATTCTCAGTGTCATGACATTACCATAGATACTAATAGACAGTCCAGAATCATGCCTCATATAAATAACTTCAGTTTTATGCAGAGAAGTTATTTTTTTAAGTGTGCTTCTAGGCACACTCTAAGATAAAAATGTCCAATATGGCTTAAAATCATTTGGAAACCAAATTTTATTCCATTGACCTACTTAATAGAAGCTCTCCACATACTGTCTCCTGAAATTCTTAAGAATTTATAGAGTATAACTTCTCTTAGACTATGTGAACTACACATGCTATTGACCATAAGAAAACTGAACATATAAAAGTCATCAAAGCACATTTCATATCAGTGCTGAAGCAGAATATGTTACAGTTATAAAAGAGGCACACAGCTAACTAATGTTAGTGTCTCTGGTTTAATTCACTTTCTAAAGATTTCTCCATTTTCTCTAAACATTTCATTATTATTCTCTCTAAATTCAGCCAAACAAGAGAAGAAATATCTTTCCAAATATTTCTATATCTACACTTTTACTTTATTCATTGGATGAACATTTGTTAACAGTCTTACAGAAGGTACCATGATTGGTATAAGCCAAAAAGACAAGATTCTCTGCACTGATTTTCACTGTGCAGTGGAAAAAAAAAAAAAAAAAACAGAAAAAATACACAGGCAAGTTTAAAACAATGGTTAAGTGCTAACGTAACAGGAATGCCTAGGAAGGATAGCTGAACTAGGTAAGCTCAGGTCAATCAAGAGGAAACGGAGATGAAAGAAAGGGAAATGACTCATAGAAAAGGTGAGTAATTTTGTAAGCCACAGAGTGAACATATAAAAGCTCTAGAAGAAAAACCCAGATCACACAGGGTCATGTATGTTCTTCTGACCAACTTGGGTTTTATCCTGGAGACAAAGAAGATACACTGGAGGACTGTAAGTAGACAAGCATAAAATAATGAGATGGGGATTTTAAAATGGCAATGTGGAATCTATGTTGGAAAAGATAGAAGACAGTAACATCTATGACACTAGTACAGTAATCCAGACAAGAAATGATGATGCATTGAACTAAGACAGTAACCATGGACATAAAGAGAAGGAACAATGCATGATACAGTACAAGATGGTAAAACACTTCTTGATAACTGACAAGGTAGAAATGATAAAGAAGATACGAAAAATGCCACATGGATGAATGATCATGACAGTCACGTTAATAAGAAATGCAGAAGCAGTTTATGCATAGGATATAGTCAACTGAATAAAATGACTACAAAATAACATAGTCTTAATGGTCTCTTTTAATTCACACACAGATGGAGAAAACTATGGCTAACAATGGGTATCTCTATCGAAATTATGTTTCCCCCCTTTTGTGCTTTACTGATGCTTTCAATTTTCCTATAGTTGGGACAAAGTTCTTTTCTTTTTTTTTTTTAAGAGAGAGAGAAAGAGAAGAGAGAGAGAATTTTTTAATATTTATTTTTCAGTTTTCAGTGGACACAATATCTTTATTTTATTTTTATGTGGTGCTGAGAATCGAACCCAGTGCCCCACATATGCCAGGTGAGCGTGTTACCGCTTGAGCCACATCCCCAGCCCCAAAGTTCTTTTTAATTAGAAAAATAAAGTATTGTGGAAATGTATACACAATGAAATATTACTCAGCATAAAGAAGAAGGGTGGGCAGGGGGCCCGCTGGGGGCGGATGGAGGTTCACCAAATTGGGCAAGGGGGGGAATGGAAGGAAAGGAAGGAGGATGGGAATAGGAAAGATTGTAGAATGAATTGGACATAACTTTCCTTTGTTCATATAGGAATACATGACCAGTGTAACTCCACATCATGTACAACCACAATAATAGAAGTTATACTCTATGTATGTATAATATGTCAAAATGCATTCTACTTTCATGTATAACTAAAAATAACAACTAAAAAAAAATAAAGTATTTTTCTTTATTAAAAAAAAGTAAACCTGACTGGGACTGCCTTCCTCAACTGCTATTCATGGAAATATATCTATCAAGACACATCTCCAGACAATGTCTGCAAACCAACTTAAGAACTGAAAGAAGATGTACTGTTTTAACCAAAGGTATTTTAGAAAAAGAGAAGGAAAGTCCTTGTGATTTCTCACTGCTAGATTATATGTCAGACACTCCTGAACCAATTGTTTATATTCAATCTGAACAAAATTATTCCACAGCCACCCAAATCAAATAGATGCAAAAATGTCAAAAGTGCCACTGACATAACATGCATGATGAAAAAAAATAAGTTAATGACAACTATATAAAAGGAATTACATTTTTAAATAAGATAATTTTTTCTTCACTAAGGACAGAATTTCCTATATTTAAATTTTATGCCCTATTACCAAAAGCAAGAGATGTTGCACAACATAAATTTGAAACAGAATTTCAAAATGAACACTATTGTTAGGGGACTTCTCAACAAAAAAGGCTGAAACAAGAAACTGAATGTCATTGATAAAAAGAAATTGAACAAGAGAGCTATGTGTCATTAAGAGTACCTGCTCATTCAATACCCTGAACTCAATGGTCATGTCAAGCAAAAGAGAAATAGACAAATAGTATATAGTCTGCTAGAAATTCTAGTAAGGTTGATGAGATGGAGCCCTTGCTGAAACTTCAAAAAAGTGAGAATGAAATTTAAATCTATTCCACTCAGGAAAGACCATATGAGAGAATGGCTAGTTTTTAAGGACTGACTACCAGAACAAAGGCTGGAGAAAATGGAAGTAGAGGGGGTTTGCCTCCCTACATTTCTTTTCTTTCCATCTTCTCATCTAAAACAATCCGCACCCCATTTTTTTTGTAGTTTTCATCTTCATTGCTCTTAGAACTTCTATTAGTCCCTTTAAATGGCTATTTTAATAATGTCCTGATATTTGCTCATCATTGCTGATAATATTTCATCCAAACACTTCCCCTTTAGAGAATAAAATATATATAACAGCCTTCCTTCTTCACAGTAATAAATTCATCATGTCCTGCTTATGCTTTCTTTGACTCTCTTACCTCTAAAAAATGACTGCACGTAACTTCTTCATTAACTTCTCAGTTTGTTTCTTCCAAACCAAATCTCAAATCAATAAAACCATTTATGTGGCTTGGTTGTCAAAATGCAAGACTATTATTCCAGAATATACTTTTCAAGCTGGACCACTTATGTAGTCCAGCTTGAAAAGTATATCACAATTAACAACAAAGTTTTAAAACTTATGCATAAGGCATGTACAGATTGCAATCAAGGCTTAAACTTAAGACTTTGTGATTCTAAGTTCTTTGGCTTTGTGATTCAATCAACAAATACTTATTATATGCTTTAACAGTACAATGCAAAATAAATAGCACACAAAATTAAGCAAGACAAAATACAAACCTGAACTCTCTACACAGAAGAGGATAAATAAGGCGTTTAAAGGAATCATCCAGTGAATTATGTAAAATCTTCATTAATTCTGGCCTTGCAAAGCCACGTGGTCTCCACCTGCAAAAAGAAAACCCATACTAAACCTGATGTGACAATAATGAGACCATGAAAGGACACCTGGAAGAAAGAAGTGTGAAATAGGCAAGGGGGGAAAAGCCTTTATTAAAGCAAAAGTAACATAATCTGTAAGGAGAGGCTGTGGTGTCTGGAACTTGTTACTATGACATCTGGATGTTTTATTTTTAAAAACCTATTAACTACAGTTAGACATAAAACTTAAAGGGGAAAAAAATCTGCTGGAAAGAGTCATCAAAGCATTATTAGTAATAAGTAAAATATCAAGATACAAGAAAGTCACCAAAAAATTATTACTGTGGACTAACAGTACTGCTATGAACTGAACAGTGCCCTTCCCCAAATTCATATATTGAAGCCCTTATCTCTATTGTGATGGCATCTAGAGATGGGGCCTTTTGGAGAATATTAGCTTCAGATGAGGTCATGACACCAGAGACCTTGCTCTCTTTTTCTGGGTCTCTACTATGTGATGACACAGGGAGAAGGTGACTGTCAAACAAGAAGAACACCTCTCTTTCCTACCCCCACAGGAAGTGACTCAATTCCTTATTTTGGATTTACTAGCCTCAGGAACTGTGAGAAAATAAATTTTTGTTCTGTAAGACACACAGTCTGTACCACACTGTCATGGCAACAAAACAGGGCTGGGGATATAGCTCAGTTGGTAGAGGGCTTGCCTTGCATGCAAAAGGCCTGGGTTCTAATCCCCAGCACCACAAAAACAAAAAATGCTAAGACAATCACTGATTCTTCTATTACCTTTTCTTTATCTCTTCATGAGAATTAAAGGAGACTGAGCAAAGGAGAAACTGAACCTCACCTCTAGTCATTCATTTTTTTTTAAGTATTTTTTTAGTTGCCAATGGACCTTTGTTTTATTTATTTATATGTGGTGCTGAGAATCAAACCCAGTGCCTCACCCATGCTACACAAGCGCTCTATCACTGAACCACAACCCCAGCCCTGGACATTCTTGAGTAGAACTCAGGCCATGCTGCTCTACTGGGAACACATATACCCATACTTAAGAATGTAAAGGCCATAGAACTAACTGTTAGTAGACACTGAAGAAAGAATGGAGAGAAAAAACGCAACTAAAAAGGACAGATTTAGTCCTACCCTTTCTGTGTTTCCATCCACCTACAGCATTTCTGCCTTTGCCCTTCAATGGCTCTTGAACAGACTCCATTAACAAAATATAAATATTTTCTAGTCATCCATTAATACATGTCAAAGGTCCTCTCATCTCTGTTAATCATCTCAGGCAAGGAAATGAACTCAGTTTAAGTGAGCAAACGCACAAGCCTTTACAGTGTTACATACCAAAGGTTATGTGTTAGCAAATAACTAAACTCCTTCCATAGAGGGTAACATACTTAAATTACAAATAATTTTGTTTTTTAATTTCAATGAAAGTGCTTTTAGGCAGGATGTATATTTCCTTCTTTCTATCTAAATCTTCACTATTCCCCACTGTCACCTTTATCTGAGGACATGAGGAGTAGGGAGGAGGAGGACAAGAATTAGCCACAAGTCTTGCTTTCACTGGACCTTTTTTAAAAAAAGATAGTATGATAAATGCAAATACTAGAAATATGCAAAAATAAAGGTATAGAGCTCAAAAGTAGCGGTGATAGCAGTACAACATATTTAATGAAAACCAAGATTTGAAGCAGATTATCTCTGTTTAAATTCCATTTTACTACTTTGTTGGGAGACAGACTTAACCATGTCTGCTATCTCATTTATAAAATGAGAGTAATAATCATATTTAATTCAGTGTTGTGAGTTAATATGTAAAAGACTTATAAATTTTTTGGCACATTGTATTTAAGCACTTGCTGCTGCTGCTGCTGCTGCTGCTACTGCTGCTGCTGCTACCATCATTGTTAATTTGGAGAATTCAACATCAAGAAAAGCTTCCCAGAAAAACACCTCAGATGGGTTTTAAAAATGAATTGTGGCTTACCTAGTAAGGCAAAGGAATATGATCATTCTGAGAAGAAACCACAGCATACTGGAAAGCTCAGAGGCAAGAAAGAACATGATAGATTCAAGTAACTACAAATAGATTAGTACGGCTTGGGTATAAACTGGCAGGATAAAGTCAAAGGAAGAAGAGGCTAGAATGCAAGGCAGTGGAAAGATTATAAATGGTCTTATATACCATGCTATAGAGACTGGCTAGTTGAGACAGGAAACACAGTCCTAGGTCATGGGATAATATGCTATGAAGATAGTGCTTAGAGGCAGGAAGACTAATGAAGTGATTTTTTTTTAAAAAAAAATTAGTATAGCTGATGTCTACTAAGGTTATTCCCTTAAGCCTCCAATAAAGATTTCCCTACTACTTGCAAGAAATAGCCAGAAATCCTACTATTACCTTTGCATATCCTCTTGTAGCCCCCCAGTGATCTTTTTCAAACCTCAAAATCCTCCCTTGGTTTAGACTGCTAGGCTCTCCTCCCTGGAAGAATGCTGTGGGTCTATTTTATTCTTAAAGATGTATCAGTTATTTCCATTCAGTTGACCTTCAAACCACTGGACCTGAAACATAGCAGCTAAACTAATATCCAGCATTACAGAAACTTCTTTTGGTTCCTTACACAATAATAATTTATGCTCCTTCCCTAGCTTCCTAGAAGCTATTCACAGAAATTAGCATGAGGGACTTGAAACAGTATGGTGAATTCACAGACTTTATTACTTACTATATCCTTAAAGCAATACAATATGTTTACCTAACAGAATATTATCTCAAAATCTGAGTCTTCCATCACTCAACAACTAAATATCTCTGAATAAAACTGAAGGACCTCATCTAAGCCAAATTCTACAATATGAAACATATGTCTTATGAGATATGCACAATAAAGCAAAAATATAAGGCAGGAACCACAAACTCAACTGCCTGCAAGGGCCAGGAGAGTACTATAAGCAACTGAAAAGATCTATGCCCTAAACTGTATGTTTTTGACAGAGACATGCTTTGTCCACCCACTGCACAAAAAAAATATTCTCTACTTTGGCAAAGAAATACACTCTGCTTGTTTCTTATACCTAAGATAAAGACAGGCTCTCTACATTTAGCTTTCATTTTTCCACATTTAAAAAATAACTGGATCAGGAGACAGTTCTTAAAACTACTAAACAAAATATAGTATAATTTTAAACAATAGAAATTTACTCATCAGATAAAAGACATAAAAGCTCGATGCAAGGGGGCTCAAACTTACAAATCCTGGTCACTGTACAGTCCAAGTCATGAACAGGGAAGCATTGAGATCATTCCCTCACATATGTTTTGTTTAAAAAGCAAATGCAGAAACTAATGGAGTTTTCACAAACATAACTATTACAGCATGTGACAAGATTAGAAATCCTCTTCATATTTATCCTCTTGAACTAGCAACATATAATTATAAATTATGAATTGTTCAGTTTTGAATTTAGGCCTAGGATTTTTTTATACTAAGACAGTAGTATTAAATTCTTCCTTGTTATTCTAATTAACTTAGATAATAACAAGATTTCCATTCAGCTCACTCTCTGCCCTAATCATATAGAACTTTATATATTCATAGCATAAGTGATACCATCATCTATCTTCTTGCCCTGCCATACAAATGCTATGCTTCACTTCACCTCTCCCTAATCAATCCATCCACCATTTAATTGAATGATTTCTCCTACCTCTGTAGACTCTACCTCCTAAACATTGCTCGAATCTGTTTATTTCCTATTGTTATTACCCTAGTCCAAAGCTACCACACCTACTCTTAGTTCCTCTCAAATAATTTTCTATGTTGCAGCCAGACTGATTTTAAAATGCAATCTGATCATGACACTTCTCTGTTTGAAACCTTTATTAGTTTCCTACTATACTTAAGATAAAAAACCAAAAATCTTTAGTATACTTAGAAAGCTATGTATGACCTGGCCCACACTGATCTCAATTCTCACTTCATGCTGCCTCTACTCCCATTCCTATCTCTAACCTACATACATGCCAGGCCAAATAGACTTCTATGACACAAACTCTTATAGGTACTCTCTACTTCTATTCAGTGTCACCCTTATTAAACTACATGGTCTTCAAGGACAGACAGTGTATTTTTCAAGTTTCCAGGTGGATCTCCAACGTCTAATACATACTTGAGTGGATAAGTATATGAGGGAGAGTGGGAAAAGAAGTAGAGAGAAAAAACAAAAAAAGAAAAAGAAAAAAATTCATTAGGCAAGCATGTCTAGCCATTCAAATGTGTTCTAGAAAAGAAAAAATTCCTTGAGAATAGTCCCATAGTTCCCAGAGAAGTGTTTCAGCTCTTGGAATTATCTACATGGACAAAAAAAAAACTTTCGATTAAAAATTATATTACTGGACTAGGGTTGAAGCTCAGTTGGTAGAGCCTTGCATGTGTGAGGCACTGGATTTGATCTTCAGCACCACATAAAAACAAATAAATAAAATAAAAGTATTGTGTCTGTCTACAACTAAAAAAACATTTTTAAGGCCGGGCCCAGTGGTACATGCCTATAATCCTAGCAGCTCGGGAGGCTGAGGCAGGAGGATTGCGAGTTCAAAGCCAGCCTTAGCAACAGCAAGGCACGAAGCAACACAATGAGACTCTGTCTCTAAATAAAATACAAAAATAGGGCTGGGGATGTGGCTCAGTGGTTACAGTGGTCAATCTCTAGTACCATTATATTACTATACTATAGTTACATAATATGTCATATTGTCGGTTAAATAATATTACCAATTATTTAACTGGGAAAGGAGATTCTTTTTTTGGAAAGAGTATAATTAAAAGCACAATACCAGCCAGGCACAGTAGAACACACTTGTTATCCCAGCAACTTGAGAGGTTGAGGCAGGAAAATCACAGTTTGAGGTCACCCTCAGCAACTGAGGGAGGTCCTAAACAACTTAGCAAGATACTCCATCTCAAAATTTAAAAAATTTTTTAAAGGGCAGGGGATGTAGCACAGTGGTAAAGCAGACCTAGTTTCAATCCCCTCTACCAAAACAAAACAAAACATCACAGTACAAGGAAAAAACTAAAGTCAAATATAGGTAAGCCATGGAAAAAGTAATTATATCATTATAAGGAAAACTATCCCCTGATATTTACTTAATATAAAGATGGTAGGTTAAAAGTATAACTAATACTTCTTTATTAAGTACGACTTTGATACAAAGAATTAAGAATATTTTCAGGAAAATAAGCTAGAAGTTGTCCCCAATTTATTGTGACCTCTTTACTAAAACACTTCTAGGAAAGGAATTAGGACCGTAATCTCACCACTTTGTAATAACAGATACTATCAAAGGCCTGTTCAACACCATGTATAAGCTACAAAATTACATGTAATATCACTTCATTCTTTTCAATTCATGAGGAAGGTATAATTCACTACTTTAAGGACAATGAAACTGAAATAAAATTAAGTAAAACACCTATAGTAACATGGGTAGGAAGTAATATAACTGTAATTGAAACTCAAACATATCTGTTTTATATTTTCTAAAAAACCATCTTAGAGTTTCATTATAATTAAAATATATGTTAATGTAATTTCTCAAATATAGTATTTCTTTTAGATATTTATTCTCTTCATTTTTAATGAAATTTATTTATTTATTTACAAAGGAAATAAGCATTCAAAGAAAGTGACAATTACACAGTAAAGTATAAGATAGAAAATTAAAATCTCATACCAAAGCCAAGGAGTAAACCATTTATTATCTTCTCAGGCATTTTCTTATATATACATAGACATATTATTTGCCATTAATGAAATTATAGAATAATTATAAATTATCTTTTTAACCTAATAAGACATGTTTATATCTCAGCTTTTTCTAAAAGCTGCACAAAATTCCATTGTATGGATATGACATAATTGATCAACATTCAAACTACATTTTACTTGGTTAGTATTATTTCGTGGTTCAGCAAGTTGATCCTCTGTGGAATTGCATTGGGCAAACTGGCTTTCAGTGAATTGATACAAGAAGTATGTTGGATGTAGGATCCATTTACCAAAGTATAGCACATATATTTCTCAAAGAATGCTACATCTAACTTTTCAAGTAGTATTCACAGCAAGTTCCCTAAGCTATGTTCGCACAGAGATAGCTGCTGATAAGCATATCTAAAATTTAACATTCTAACCAAGCTCCTTTACATCTTTGTATTAGCTTTCTTATTAGTCACATGGTGGCCACAAAATTTGCTGTACCAATCAAATGGATTAATGTGAAGATCAAATATATTTAGAAAAATTAAAAGTCAATTGTTATATAAAATGTGTGGCTAGTTTAAATGGTTTCCTTAACAACTAAAAAGGTTAATTAAAAATATGATGTTTAAAAATGTTTAATGTTTATTTCAATCATCCTTAATGTGCAAAGGTTTTTTAGGAAAACCATACAGTTTGTTTAAAGATTTATATTGTAATATCCTATTGATCACATTTTTGTTTCAATCATCCTTAATGAGTAAAACATTTCAGATATACTATATACAATATGATGGGGTTTTTTATCTTTTTATATTTTTATCTATAGATGGACACAATATCTTTATTTTATTAATTTTTATGTAAAGCTGAGAATCGAACCCAGTGCCTCACACATGCTAGGCAAACACTCTACCAATGAGCCACAATTCCAGCCCCTATATTATGATGTTTTAACCTATTTTTTTCATGAGGGGAAATATGCTCTTTATAAAAGATTCAAATGGTACAGAAAAGTACAGTCATGCATCACTTAATAATGGGGATAAGTTGTAAGAAATGCACGATAAGTCATTTCATCACAGTGCAGGCCTCTAAGTATGCTTCTGTGAACTAAGATGGTATAGCCTACTATGCACCTAAGCTATATGGTATTGTCTATTGCCTCTATGTTTTAAACCTATACAGAAGGTTACTTTACTAAACACTTTAGGGAACAATAACAAGATGGTAAGTATCTGTTTATGTAAACATAGAGTAATACAGTAAAAATACAGTACAAAAAATTAAAATAAAATAGTATATATCATAGGGCGCTTACCATGAATGAACCTTGCAGGACTGGAAGTTATTCTCAGTGTCACTGACTGGGGAGTGAATATGAAGGTCTAGAACATTACTGTATACTACCATAGACTTCACTTAAGTTACACTAAATTTATTTTTAAGTGTTTTTTCTTCTTTCAGTAATAAATTAATCTTACTTACTTTAACTATTTCACTTTACAAGCTTTTTTAACTTCTTGACTCTTTTGATGACACTTAGCTTAAAACACAAACACAGCTGTACAAAAATAACTTTTATATATTCTAATTCTATAAGACTTTCTATTTTTTTCTCTTTTTAAAAATACTTTTTAAACTTTTTTGTTAAAAATCTAAGGAGAAAACATTCAGATTAGCCTAAGCACATCTTGTCATATAGGAATGTCCTCAGGAACAACAACATGCATGGAGTTTTCACCCTCCATGATACCCTCCATGATAATAATGCCTTCTTCTGGAATACCTCCTGAAGATCTTCTTGAGGAGGCTTCACACTATTCAGACAGGTATCTACGGTGGTTTCCTTGGTTTGCTTTTTTAATCACAGATTTACTTAGAAGCAGATAATGTACCATTGACTGAAATGTTGTTATGCACTGCTGACTGTACTGAAGTAAATGTTCCTCTTCCAGAAATCATTATTGTTTCTTATGCACCCTCTAGGTATTTTCTATTTAAACATACACAAAACTCATATACTTCGTTTTTTAAATATAGCTGGGCATGGTAACACACAATTGTGATCCCAGCAACTCAGAAATAAGGAGGATCACAAGTTTGAGGCCAGCCGCAGCAAAGTGGGCCTCAAACAACTTAGCAAAACCCTGTCTCAAAATAAAAAGGGCTAGGGATGTAGCTCAGTGGTAAACTGCCCTGGGTTCAATTCCTCCATACCAAAAAAGAAAAGAAAAACAAAAATAAAAATAAAAAACAAAAGATACAATATACATTGACATTTGCTTTTAAAAAAAAAACACATAATAGACATCTTTCCATATCAGAACATAAAGATATCAGTATGGTATTTTAGAAAGGAAATTCATTTTTTTTTGGCGGTGGCGGGGACTGGGGATTGAACACAGGGGCCCTTGACCACTAAGCCACATCCTCAGCCCTCTTTTGTATTTTATTTAGAGACAGGGTCTCAATGAATTGCTAGTGCCTCATTTTTTTTTGAGGCTAGCTTTGAACTTGCGATCCTCCTATCTTAGCCTCCTAAGCCGCTGGGATTACAGACATGTGCCAAAACACCCACCTAGTAAGGAAATTCTATAGAAATCTATAAACATACCTGTTTTGGATGCACCACCTACAGAATTCATTCTTCACTCCATCGGAAATGTTGACCTTGACTGTCAATATCTTCAAATTCTCTCCACGATTAATTGCCAAAATCTGAGCACAAATGTATATGGTAAAAATTGATAATCCACAAAATATATATAAATGATAAATTTAATCAGTCGAAATTCATGACTAATTGAAACCAATTAGGCAGTTATTTAGCCAAGAGCTATTATCAATTATTTATTTTTTAATTTACCAAGAATGTATTCAAATAATAACTTGCTTATACTTTTGAGGGTTTTGGGGGTTTATTTTTTAATTGATTTTTTAAAAAATAAATGACAGTGAAATGCATTGCAATTCTTATTACACATATACAGCACTATTTTTCATCTCTGGTTGTATATAAAGTATGTTCACACCAATTCTGTCTTCATACATGTACTTTGGATAATGATGTCCACCACATTCTACCATCCTTGCTAACACCCTGCCCCCTCCTTTACCCTCCCACCTCTCTGCTCCATCTAGAGTTTGTCTATTCCTCCCACGATCTCCCTCCCTACCCCACTATGCATCAGCCTCCTTATATCAGAGAAAACATTTGGCATTTGGTTTTTTGGGATTGGCTAACTTCACTTAGCATTATCTTCTTCAACTCCATCCATTTACCTGCAAATGCCATTATTTTATTCTTTTATTGCTGAGTAATATTCCATTGTGTATATATGACACATTTTTTTATCCATTCATCTACTGAAAGGCATCTAGGTTGGTTCCACAGTTTAGCTATTGTGAATTGTGCTGCTATAAACATTGATGTGGCTGTGTTCCTGTAGTATGCTATTTTTAAGTCCTTTGAGTATAGATTGAGGAGAGGGATAGCTGGGCCAAATAGTGTTCCATTCCCAGTTTTCCAAGGAATCTCCACACTGCTTTCCATATTGGCTGCCCCAATTTACAGTCCCAGCAGCAGTGTGTGAGTGTACCTTTTTCCCCACATCCTCGCCAACACTTATTGTTGTTTGTCTTCATTTAGCTGCCATTTTGACTGGAGTGAGATGATATCTTAGAGTAGTTTTGATTTGCATTTCTCTAATTCCTAGAGATGATGAACATTTTTTCATATATTTGTTGATTGATTGTACATCATCTTCTGTGACATATCTGTTCAGGTCCTTGGCCCACTTATTTATTGGGTTATTTGTTTTTTTGGTGCTTAGCTTTTTGAGTTCTTTATATACCCTAGAGATTAGTGCTCTATCTGGTGTGTGAGGGGTAAAAATTTGCTTGAGATGCTTATACCTTTCCCAAGCAACTTATTTCTCTTATCAAGTAAACTATAACACACTCTTTGAAAGAAAATACAGTACATTGTATTTTGGTACAATGCAATCTCCTTTTCAGATCCTACTGAAATTTTCTGACCATCTGGAGTTGATATATTTTTTATAACTGTGAAAGATAATTTGTGCTAAAATAAGTACAAAATGCATAATCCTAAGAGGAATCGTTAATAGTTACTAATTGCTATCATTTACTAGCACTAATTGTAAGGCCCGTCTAAGCACTCTGAATACATTATCTTAAGTATTCCTTAAGTCATCAATGATGTATTATCTTCAATTGATAATCATTTTTCTGAGACTAACTTTCCCAAATCACAAAGCTAGCAAATAGCAAAGTAGAAATTTAAATTCATACCCTGTTCTTAATATTATGTTGAAAGAGCTACCATTAAAAACACTCCTTAGAAAAGTGCAAACAAAAGCTAAAATAAGCAGAATAAAGGAAATAAAAGAGTAGAAATTAAGAATTTTAAAAAAAAGACAGAAAATTCAACAAAACCAAAAGATGGGTCTTTCAAAATATCAACAAATTTTTGTTTTGAAATTTTATTTTAGTTGTAAATGGACACAATTTACTATATATATATATTTACTATATATTTATTTAAATAAATAAATGACTTATTTATTTTTTTATGTGGTGCTGAGGATGGAACCCAGTGCCTCATACCTGCTAGGTGGAGCGGTCTACCTCTGAGCCACAACTCCAGCCCAATATCAACAAAACTGACAGATCTTTTGCTAACCAAAAGAATGAACACTCAAATTACCCAAAGCAAAAGAGAGAGGCCATTACTATGGATCATAGAAATAAAATATCCTAACAAAATATTATGAACAACTATATACCAAATTAGATAACTTAGATAAAATGAAAAAAAGTCCTAAAAAGACCCAAATTACCAAAAGCAAATCAAAAGAAAGAGAAAATGTGAATAGATCTAAAAGTAAAAATATTGAATTGGTAATTCTAAAATTTCCCATAATGAAATGTCCAGGCTTAGGTGGCTCCACCATAGAACTCTGCCATTTTAAGAAGACATAATACCAATTCTTCATAAAATTTTCCAAATATATAAGAGAAGGAAAAAAAAATTCTCTTCAAGGCCTGTATTATACTGATACAAAACCAAGCAAGATGTCACAAGAAAATTACAGACCAATATCTCTTATGAATATAGATGTAAAAATCCTCAGCAAAATAACAGCAATCCAAATTCAGAAATACATAAACAGGATTACACACCAAGACAGAGTATAATTAATTCCAGGAATGTCCAGTGGTTTATCGTCTGGAAATCAATTAATATAATACATTATATCAATTCAATAAAAAATAAAAAATCACCTGGTTAATCTCAATAGATTCAAAAACATTTGACAAAATCTAGCAGTTCTTCAAGTTAAAAACACTAAAAAATTAGTAACAGAGGAAAGTTCTTTAATGTAAGAAATAATAGAATGAAACTGAAAGTAAGTAGTGGGATAAAGCAGAATTATTGTAGATGTCAGCAATGAACAGGAAATAGGTAGTAAAAAAAAAAAAAAAAAGGCAAATGAAGTGGGATCAGTGAAAGCAGCAGCAAAAAAAAGAACAGAAATGGAAGATCCCAGGAGAGAATGTGAAGGCCAAGTGACAAATTCATATAATAAAAAAGACTTCACTAAGGACCAATGAAAAGTTGTAACCAGAGTAATTAATTTAGTAGACAGGCCTAACAGCTCCCTCCACAACACATGGAGAAATTATAGGGAATGCTGTTTCTTTACCACAGATTTCCATCATTTTCATAGGTTTCTGTATTCCAAGCTACTACATCTTCGGACATTTACGTAGAGGCTGAAAAATAGGGTTCAGAGCTGGGGACACAGGGCCTCAGCACTGAAGGGTTTAGAAAGCTATCTTTGTGACATCATCCCTCTTGCATTCAAAATAATCTAAAAAGTTCTTAAAACATAGGACTGTTTTTCAAAACTGACATTCCCCAAAGGGTTTACTTTCTCAGGCCTAAGTTCTTTACATCTAGAAGATTGTGTCAATCACAAACTTAAATTTAGTTACAAACTAACCCAGAATGACACATGGATTAAACATACTATTTAAAATGTGTTTTAAATGCTGAGACCAACAAAATATTTTCAAGCAAATATTAGAAAGGATGGTTTCAGAAAAATAAAACTGCATGTTTTCCAAAGTTGTATTAAAATTTTAAAAAGCAAAGAAGGGACAAAATATGATATCGTCATTTCCGTAAAAGGAAATTAAGTATGCTTAGTTACTAATACTATTAGAAATTATTTCTTCATTATGCTATATCTATTGACAAAACCTGGCAAGTAAAATATCAAAGTGTTAACATTTTTTCAAATTACTAAAAGTATATACACTTCACCCAATATGATACAATGTATAAAAACCAAAATTGACAACTTTGGAATATACATAGTGAAACTTTTCTTCAAGGGCACAGGCCATGTCACCTTGATTCTCCAATTAAGATCCAAAATATAATAACTATATAAAAAATATCTTTGGGATAATTAAAGATTTTCATATCATGTTACAACAAGATCAAAATATTCTGTGTCTGTGCTATCATAAGTTTTTCGAAAAATTCTATTTTTAGTATGGAAATTAAATGTTGTATAAATGGTAAAGCATTCTACTACTTTCCATCATCCCCTTTTTACCACAGTAAAATGCAGACAGTAAGAGAAATAAATTTTTTAATTATTTATTGAAGACTTCAGGTTTGTAGAAGAGTGACAGTCTCCTGATTCTAAATCTCCCTTCATCCTCCTAGAAGAACCACAAAATCAATAAAGAGAATTAATAAAGCAACAGAGGACATCTTCAGCTGAGATTTTTATCTAAGACAGATTTCTTCAAAACGATATTCAAGGAAAAGCAACAGCAGTATAATGTATTCAAGAAACTTTAAAAAAAAAAAAAAAGAAACTTAAGGAAAAAAAAGTGCAAAAAAATGTTTAAATGTGCCAGAACTAAGAATACTGAACCATATACTAGGGTAGTGGTCAGCAAACTATGGTTCATGAGAGTGGCATTGGTTTGGACAGAGCTTCTTCACTAGGCCCAACAGTCCAAATCAAAATGGAGTCACTTATGCAAGTTCCAAGTCATCCAACAAGTTTGTTTATAGGATCTTCCAAGAAATCAGGAGAGTGAGAAATACAGTAAGAGTCAATCCCCAACATGACAGTTTTAGCCTGCATAATAGCTCCAACCTTTATAAAGAAAGTAACTTCGAAAAAACCAATCTGCTTTTTTGTATTCTTTCTGCTTTCCCCAGATCAATTTTTTTCTATAAAGCCAAACTCTTCTGCTCAGCTCATCAGAATAGTCATTGTATGTTATATGAGGCCTTGTCCCATTCTAGAATCCCAAATAAAACACAATTAAGATTTTGTTGTAATTTTGTCTTCTGACAGGATTAAGCCTATCTGACATCTATTTTTGTAAATAAAATCGCTAAAACACATTTATGATCACTCACTTACGTATCACCAGTGACTATTTTCATACAACATGGTAGTTGTATATTTTCAAAAAAAAATTATCTAACAAGCCTAAAATATTTACCCTCTGTAAATTTTTACAGGAATGGTCTACCAGTTTCATACTAGATTAGAGAATAAGCTTCATTCATCCAAATGACCAGGAAGCTGTGGCAACAGGACTAAAAACAGGTATTTTGAATAATTGTGGGGCTATGATTAAAGCAAGAGTGGGATCATTTTTCATTAAGAGAGCACACACTACAATCCTAATAGATAAAGAAGACTTCAAGACAAAAAGCACTAAACAAGACAAGGAAAGAAACTTAATAATTTTAAAAGCCATATTCTATTTGTGGAACTGAGGGGCATACTTACTACACTTCAAAGATGTTGACAGGAATATCACTAAAAATGGTAAAATCAGGAACTCCAGAACTCTTTTCTAATACAAAATTAGCAGAATGAACTTTTTCAGAGCTCTGGGATCTAAAAAAAAATTTCAACAACCAGAACATCACCCACTGAAGAGGGAAGCTGCATAATTTCCATAAGAGAGCACTTTTAACTTACCTGCTTATACCCGCTACTCTGGGGTTCAGCAGGGCCTTGAAGATAACAGTCCACATCCCACATTTCTGGGGCAGGTTCCTGGCACCAGAGGGAGCAATACAGATCTTCTTCTCAAGTACTTGAGATTTTGTGTTTTAATCTGTCTGGATTGATTTAAAGGTTTGCCTTTGTTTCACTTGTCTTAGAGCTTACCCAGAGCAGAAGCAGCTTTCTAGGGGGACTAGGTCAAAAAGGTTTTTTTTTAATTTTGTTTTCATTTTTGTCTTTGCAGTACTGGGGATCAAACCAGGGCCTCATGGTTCATGAGCTCTACCACTGAGCTATACCCTCAGTCCTGTCAAAAGTATTTCAAAGCAAATGTCTTGGTCAGAGTCATTAAGGCTATGGCAACTAATAAAAAGACCAAAATAAAGAAAAGAAAATAAATAGGGAAGAAAGAGGCTAGAAAACGAGATATTTGAGGGAGGCTAGAAAACGAGATATTTGAGGGGAAAAGTTCTTTTAAAAATTCCTGTGTATATCAGGGACTCTAGGAGGTGCCTGCATACCTAGGGCTGGATATATGCTCTAAAAATCCCCAAGCTTTCACCTCTGACTTTGTGTTGCATGTAAACAGCAAGCAAAGGTGAAAACAACAAGGCAGAGTTGCTAATGGCTTCTCTATATTTTGAAGAAGCGCCCCAACACAGAACCAATCTACAAAGGCTGAGTTTGAAAATTTCGTTTTTAACTCCATGCTTTTGTTTTTTGTTTGTTTGTTTGGTTGGTTGGTTTTATTTTGTTTTGTTGTGGCATTGGGGATTGAACTCAGGGTCTTGTGCATGCAAGGCAAGCAATCTACCAACTGAGCTATATCCCCAGCCTTGACTCCATGGTTTTAAGGAAATCTCTGGCAAATAGCTAGCTACTTACTAAGCTAACAGAAAAGAGACTGTTCAGAGTCCAAACATGAAAAGAACATAGAGATTTACAAAAGTAATTCAGAAAAGTCACTAAAACAAATAACCCACAACCAATAACTAAATTGGGGAAGTGAGAGAATGATTTCCAGAGTTGCCAAGTTACCAAGAAACAAGTTATATAAAGAAAGAAATTATGATCCACTAACAGGAGGAAAAAAAATGAAAAGAAACTAAAAAAGAAAGTCCCTGAGGAAGCACAGACACTGGCCTTACTAAACTAAGCTTTTAAATCCACTGTGTTAAATGTGCTCAGACTTGAAGGAAATCGTGGACAGAGACCTAAAGGAAGCCAAGAGAATGATATTTAACTATACGAACAAACAATAAAGCTAAGAAATTTTGAAAAGGAACCAAATAGAAATTATGGAGCTGAAAAGCACAATGAAATATTCACTAGTGGGGTTCAATAGCAAATTTTTTTGTCCTTTTTCTTTCTTTCTTTTTTTTTTAAATTTGTTCCAATTAGTTATACATGACAGCAGAATGCATTTCAACTCACTGTACACAAATGGAGCTTTTCATTTCTCTGGTTGTACACAATGCAGAGTCACACCATTCATGCAATCATACATGTACACAGGTTAATAATTACCATCCCATTCTTCCATCCTTCCTACCCCTATGCCCCCTCCTGTTCGCGGCATCCCCTTTCTCCACAGAAAAGTCTTAACAGGGCTTCTCCAGAAATCTTCACCATGGCTGATTTTAGGACTGTCAGCAAGAGACTCTACAAAAGAGTCCAATGTAGATAAACTTCCTATTTTCGTGTTGCCCTATCTTACTTGACCACTGGCCAGGAAGAAACCAGCACTCCAGATGCTGGACACCCCCTTACTAATTTTTCACAAACATATCCAGTATACTAGTTTGTAGAAATGTGTAAACAAGGCCTCTGGCCTTGAGCTGGGGCTTCACAGAGATGTCTACATTTCTAAGAGAAGAGAAGATACCAATTTGGCTCCATGGTAACAGCTGGCAGGCAGAGGAAAGAAAGGGAAGAAGAAGCTCTCACCTTCTCAGGTGTTGTCCTTGAAGGGTTAACTTGCCCAAAACAGTGAAGAAAAAAGCTGCTTTTATGTGAACTTCTGCAGACTGTGAACTTCTGAGCCCCTCCCCTTACATGCTAGGTATAAAACTCTGAAACTACCTGAACTCGGAGTTCAGGGGATTGATTGATTTCAGCAAAAGCTGTGCCCTCTGAACCAGGCTTCAGCCAAATAAAACTGTTTCCTGCTATCTTCGGTGCCTTGTCTCATCTGTCCCTATAACACTCCCCTCCCCTCACTCCCCTTTGCTCAATTCAAAATTCCTCCATTTTTCCCTTGTCCTTACCTCCCACCCCATTAAGGATCACCATCCACATATTAGAGAAAACATTTGATCTTTGGTTTTTTGGAATTGGCTTATTTCACTTAGCATGATATTCTCCAACTCCATCCATTTACCTTCAAATGCCATAATTTTATTCTTCTTTAAGGCTGAGTAATATTCTATTGTATCTATGCACCACAGTTTCTTTATCCATTCATCTATTGAAAGACATCTAAGTTGGTTCCACAGTTTAGCTATTGCGAATTCAGCTGCTATTGTGAATTGAGCTGCTATAAACATTGATGTAGCTGCATCACTGAAGTAGGCTGTTTTTAAATCATTTGGCTATAGAACAAGGAGTGGGATAGCTGGATCATATGGTGGTTCCATTCCAAGTTTTTTAAGGAATCTCCATACTACTTTCCAGAGTGGTTGCAACCATTTGCAGACTCAACAACAATGTATGAGTGTACCTTTTCCCCCACATCCTCACCAACACTTACTGATGCTAGTATTCTTGATTATTGCCATTCTGACTGGAATGAAATAAAATCTTAAAGAGTAGTTCTGATTTACATTTCTATAATTGCTAGAGATGTTGAATAATTTTTCATATATTTGTTGATCAATTATATATCTTTTTCACTTCCTTAGCCCATTTATTGATTGTATTATTTGGGGTTTTTTTGATGTTAAGTTTTTGAAGCTCTTTATATATCCTGGAGATTAGTGATCTATCTGATGCCTATTTGGTAAAGATTTTCTCCCATTCTGTTGGCTCTCTCTTCATGTTACTGATTGTTTCCTTTGCTGAGAAGAGCCTTTTTAGTTTGAATCCATCCCATTTATTGACTTTGATATTATTTCTTGTGCTTTAGGAGTCCGTTAAGGAAGTCAGATCCCCAAGCCTACCTGATGAAGATTTGGGTCTGCTTTTTCTTCTATTAGGTGCAGGGTCTCTGGTCTAATCCCTAGGTTCTTAATCCACAATAAGTTGAGTTTTGTGCATGGTGAAAGATAGGGGTTTAATTTCATTTTGCTGCATATGAATTTCCAGTTTCCCCAGCACCAATTATGGAAGAGGCTATCTTTTCTCCAATGTATGGTTTGGGGGTGGGGGGGTTGGTGCCTTTGTCTAATATGAGATAACTATATTTATGTGGGTTTGTCTCTGTGTCTTCTATTCTGTACTATTGGTCTACATGTCTGTTTTGTTGTCAATACCGTGCCAATTTTATTACTATAGTTCTGTAGAATATGTTAAAGTCTGGTATTGTGGTGCCTCCTGCTTCTTTCTTCCTGCTAAGGATTGCTTTGGCTATTCTGGGTCTCTTATTTTTCCAAATGAATTTCATGATTGCTTTTTCTATTTCTGAGGAATCTTGTTGGGATTTTAATTACAATTGCATTAAATCTGTATAACACTTTTGGTAATGTGATATTTTGACAATATTTTTTTTAATATTTTATTTTTTAGTTATCAGCGGATACAACATCTTTGTTTGAATGTGGTGCTGAGGATCGAACCCGGGCCGCACGCATGCCAGGCGAGCGCGCTACCGCTTGAGCCACATCCCCAGCCCACATTTTGACAATATTAATTCTGCCTATCTATGCTTCCATCTTCTAAGGTGATCTTTAATTTCTTTCTTTGGTGTTCTGTATTTCATTGAAGAGGTCTTTCACCTCTTTTGTTAGGTTGATTCCCAAGTTTTTTGTTTGTTGTGGCTATTGTGAAAGGGGTAGTTTTCCTAATTTCTCTCCCAGAGGATTCATCACTGATGTATAGAAATGCATTTGATTTATGAGTGTTGATTTTATATCTTACTACTTTACTGAATTCATTTATTAGTTCCAGAAGTTTTCTGGTGAAATTTTTTGGATTCTCTAAATATAGAATCCTATAGTTGGCAAAGAGTAATAGTTTAAATTCTTCTTTTCCTATTGGTATCCCTTTAATTTCTTTCTTCTAATTGCTCTGACTAGAGTTTCAAGGACTATGTTGAATAGAAGTGGTGAAAGAGTGCAACCCTGTCTTGTTTCAGTTTTTAAAGGAAAAGCTTTCAATTTTTCTCCATTTAGAGTGCTGTTGGCCTTGGACATAATAGCATAGATAGCTTTTAAAATGTTCAGTTATGTTACTACTATTCCTAGTTTTTCTAGTGTTTTCAACATGTAGGGGTGCTATATTTTGTCAAATGCTTTTTCTGCAGCTATTGAGATGATCATATGATTCTGACCTTTAAGTCTATCAATGTGATGAATTACATTTATTGATTTCCATATATTGAATCAATCTTGCATTCTTGGAATGAACCCCATTTGATCATTGTGCATTCTTTTTAATATGTTTTTGTATGCAATTTGCCATAATTTCATTGAAGAATTTGGCATCTATGTTCATCAGGGATATTGGTCTGAATTTTTCCTTCTTTGATGGGTCTGCTTTTGGTATCAGGTTGATACTAGCCTCATAGAAAGAATTGGGAAGAATTCCTTCCTTTAATATTTCATGGAATAATTTGAGGAGTATTGGTATTAATTCTTCTTTGAAAGTCTTGTAGAACTCACGTGAGAATCCCTCTGGTCTTGGGCTTTTCTTCGTTGGCAGGGTTTTGATGGCATCTTCTATTTCATTGCTTGAAATTGACCTATTTAAATTGTGCATATCTTCCTGATTCAGTTTGGGCAGATCATGTCTCTAGAAATCTGTTGATGTCTTCAAGATTTTCTATTTTACTGGAGTACAATTTTTCATAAAAGTTTGTAATTATCTTCTGTATTTCAATAGTATCTGTTGTGATATTTCCTTTTTCATCATGAATTTTAGTAATTTGAGTTTTCTCTCTCCTTTTCTTTAGGGTGGTTAAGTGTTTGTCAATTTTATTTATTTTTTCAAAGAATCAGCTTCTCGTTTTATCTATTTTTTCAGTTGTTTCTTTTGTTTCAATTTCATTTGATGTTAGTCCTGATTCTAATTACTCTCTGTCTTCTACTTTTAGTGTTGGTTTATTCTTCTTTTTCTAGGGCTTTGAGATGTAATGTTAGGTCATTTATTTTCTTTTAAGATTTTTTAAATATGTACACAATATCTTTATTTTTAGGTGATGATGAGGATGGAACCCAGTGCCTCACATGTGTGAGGCAAGCTCTCTGCTGCTGAGCTATAAGCCCAGCCCCAGGTCATTTATTTTCAACAGCAAATTTGAGCAAACAAAAACAAGTCATCAAAGTTGAAAACAGGACAATTGAAATTACACAATTTGAGATGAGAACAAAAAAGGAATAAAAAAAACTAATAGAGTCCCTGTGGGATACTACCAAGCACTACATATAATGGAAGTTCCACAAGAGGGGAGAAAGAGGCCAAAAGATTATTTGAAGAAATAATGACCAGGAGTTTATCAATTTTGACTTTTTTAAAAAAATTACTCTATGCATCTAAGAATCACAATGAACTACAAATAGAATAAACTCAGAGACTCCCAAGGCACGTTATCATCAAAATTTCAAAGACAAAGGCAAAGAATCTTGAAAGAAGAGTGAGAAAGTAACTTGGCACACTAAGATTAGCAGCTGACTGCTCATCAAAATTTATGAAGTGTCCAGGCATGGTGGCACAAGCCTATAACCCCAATGGTTTGGGAGGCTGAGGCAGAAGGATTTAAGTTCAAAGCCAGCCTCAGCAACTTAGGGAGTCCCTAAGCAATTTAGCA
The DNA here is from genome assembly GCF_052094955.1 of Ictidomys tridecemlineatus. Classification (NCBI taxonomy): domain Eukaryota; kingdom Metazoa; phylum Chordata; class Mammalia; order Rodentia; family Sciuridae; genus Ictidomys; species Ictidomys tridecemlineatus. Next base: position 85,222,441 of record NC_135488.1, on the reverse strand, counting down.
AGACCCTATCTCAAAATAAAAAATTAAAAGGAGAGTAGGGCTAAGGAATGTGGCTCGGTGGCCACTGAGCACCCGTGAGTTCAATGCCTGCCACAATAAAAAGAAAAATCATGGAAGGCATACCACAAGATGGTAAATGACATATCCAAAGTTACAAAAGACTGCCAATTAGGAATTCTATACTCAGAAAAATCATTCTTCAGAAATAATGAAAAAGTTTAATGGGTAGAGTTTCAGTTTTGCAAGATGAAAAGGTTCTGAGACAGGTTGTAGAAACATTACTCATTCTTAAAATGATGAAGATCATACATTTTATGTTATGTGTATTTTACTGCAGTTATGTAAAAGTTAATTAAAATGAGAACTTAAGACTTCCCAGATAAACAAAAACTATGAAAGTCTGTCATTAGTAGATCTGCCCTACATAAAATATAGTGGGGGGACAGTGTTTGCAGTTTAGGATTGGAATGAAAAGACAGTAGTCAGTAACTCAAAGCCAAATGAAGAAATAAAGAACATGGTTAAGGTAACTATACAGGTAAATATAAAAGCCAGTACTACTGTATTTTTTATTTATAACTCCTCTTGTTTCTCCTATATTATTTAAAAACCAATGTTTTTTAAATTCTACAATGTACACATGCATTCCCTAAATGACTATATTTAAAAAAAAATTAGTAAACTGGAAAATGAAATCAGAAGACTGAGTAACAATGACTATGGTTCATGCAACCAAATGAGATCTATCACACTTTATTCTAAACCAGACATCTCTGATTTGTATTTCATGTAGAAAAGAAACCCAAGCAAACGGGGAATCAGAGTCTAACATGAAAGATCACCAGGCAGAAAGCAAGAAATCTAAGTTGTTATATTGTTGGCTCTGCTAAAAATTCCCAGTGTCACTAACTTCTCTAGGTCTTTAGTTTCCCATTTGTGAAATTAGGAAAATATAATATTTTATAAGAAATGTGTATGAAGAAAAAAGAAACCAGATGACATAAAATTCTTTAAATTCTTAGGTAAGTAAAGCAGCAGGCAAGTATAGAGCACTATCATTACTACTGGCATCAGAACATACAAGTAGTTCCTTACTCACCTGATGATGCTGGATGTTTCTTATGTTACATGAAAAGTTCTGGTAGAGCTGAAACTTATCAACATCTTTCTCATTTACCTTTTTTGAGGACACTTTTGCCAGAGATGACTGGATACAAATGTATCTATTTTGGCACCTGATCAGATACACAAATGTTCAAAAAAATTAATATTTTATTTACTTATTTAAGTACTGGGATTGAACCCAGGGTGCTATACCACTAAATTACATTGCTGGCCATTTCTATTATTTATTTTGAGGCAGTCTTGCTAAGTTGCTGGGGCTGGCCTCAAACTTGTGATCCTCCTGCCTCAGCCTCCCAAGTTGCCAGAATTATAAGCATGTATCCAACTAATAAGTACCTCAGTAGAACAAAAATAAGTTATATGGAAATAAGGATAGCAAAAAAATTAAGCCATTACCAAGTGCAATGTGTTTAATGATGCCCAATTATGAAAACAATAGAATTATTAACCCATCATAAGGACATTTTGCCTACCAGCTAACATATATCCTACAGAACTATTTATGTGTCAACCCAATATGCCTAAATGAGTTCAAATACCATTTATAGTTACGCAAGAGACCAAAACTATCATAGGAATCAGACTAATAACTGTAGTCTAAATATCATCCTTCCCTAACCACTGAATTATTCAGTCACAATCAATTAAAAGCTAAAAAAAGAAAGAAACAAAAGGATGTACCAGTATAGCTTCCTATAATAATTTATCAAACTGAGACAAATTTCAGTTGCATAATTACTCACACACACACACCCAAAAAAAAATTAATCTAATCACTTTTCCTACTTCAACCCATTCCTGCTAGGACCACTGAGAATACAGAAAAGTTCTCTTCCTTGAATTAACAAAACCCCTGATGCAATAGCAATCAACTGGTTCATCTCCTTTCCTCTTTCCGCAAAGTCATATAGCTGGAGGTATGGAAGGACACACAGCAAAAGCAAATCTCTGGCAGAAACCTACCATTTCTTTTGATAGATAGCAGAAAAAGAACAACAGGGTACATAAAAATAAGGTTTTATGGGCTGGGTTTGTAGCTCAGTGGTGGAGCACTTGCCTAGCACATGTGAGGCACTGGGTTCAATACTCAGCACCACATATAAATAAATAAGATAATTTTGACAACTAAAAAACATTATGTAAAAAAAAATTTTAAATAAACAAATACAGATGCATCAACAACTAAACAAAAAAATTAACTACAATTTTAAAGTAATGCCTTTTTAAGGCATACTCATACATTGCTGGTGGGACTGCAAATTGGGACAGCCAATATGGACAGCAGTATGGAGATTCCTTGGAAAACTATAAATGAAACCACCATTTGACCCAGCTATTCCTCTCCTTGGTCTATATCCAAATGACTTAAAAATAGCATACTACAGGGACACGGGCACATAGCAGCACAATTCACAATAGCTAAACTATGGAACCAACCTACATGCCCTTCAGTAAATGAATGGATAAAAAAAAAATGTAGTATAAACACACGATAGAATATTACTAAGTAATAAAAGAGAATAAAATCATGGCATTTGCAGGTAAATGGATGGAGTTGGAGAAGATAATGCTAAGTGAAATTAGTCAATCCCAAGAAACCAAATGCCAAATGTTTTCTCTGCTATAAGTAGGCTGATGCATACTGGGGTAGGGAGGCAGAATATGGGAGGAATAGACAAACTCTAAATAGGGCAAGGGAGTAGGAGGGAAAGGGAGGGGGCATGGAGTTAGAAATTGATGGAGGGATGAGATGGACATCATTATCCAAAATACATGAATGAAGACACGAATGGTGTGAATATACTTTGTATACAACCAGAGATATGAAAAATTGTGCTCTATAAGTGTAATATGAACTGTAATGCCTTCTGCTGTCATACATAACAAATTAGAATAAAAAAATTTTAAAAAATCGGAGTTGCAAGATATGTCTTCTTTTCATACAACTATTGATATATTTTTAAATGAAATAAATTAGCATCTTACATCTAAAAAATTTCCATGAAGCAAAGACTTGAAAACAATTATCTAGCCAATTCAGTTAGGAGAAATACATATATTTTCCCTTGATGTCTAAAGTCAGAGTTGTTTGGATTAAATCTAAACTATATAGGGTTGCATTATCTACCCATTATTCTATTTTTATGTTATAATCCAAACACACTTGAGCTGATGCATTAAAACTACAGAAATATTTTCATAAACATAAAAAGATGTTCATACAATCTATCCTAGTATATTAGTGAATATGCATAGAAAAGTATATTGTGAGTAAGCACTCTTAGAAATCTGCAACAGTAGTAAGAATGGTAACTGAGTGTGTGGCTAAAAATTATTTTTGCTTATCTGTACTGTTGACTTTTTAAATTGTTAAAATTAGAAAAGCAAAAGTGGTCATTTATAAAATCTAAAAGTAACATAGAACTATTAAAAAAAAAAAGTATATGTTCCTTTTTACTGACAGCTACCCCACATGATATCCTACCTCTTGGAAACCTCTCCTCAGGAGTGAACATTTTTATGTGCTTTATAAATATTTTCTATGTCTCTTGTATAAAAATATAGGAATTTGTTTATATTATAGGATTATGCTTGAATTTCTATTTTAATTTATCATATACATTATTCCATATTTGTAAAATTCTATTTACTAGGTAAACTTTTATACTTTATGCAATTGGTATGTATTACTATCGTAGGAAGAAAATAAACTTTATTTTAAAAATATTTAAAAATTAATGCCTTTTTTAAAATGAGGCATAAAATCCATGAGCCCAAATAGGTCTAGCAAAGAGTTTTAATCTCATAAATGCAGATTGTGATGCAATGGATGGATAAGCTGCTCCCCGCAGAAGCCAAAATTCATTTTAAGGTCAGTGCTTTTATCCATATCTCATATGACACATTCTGAAGATAACGCAATTGCCAATAAACTCCATAAATTAACTATTATAAAATTAAACATGTACATCACAATTAACATGTTTAAGAAAGCAATGCTACCAACTCTAAATAAGCATAAATCTCTAGTAGATGTTATGTAAATGCAGTGGTTTCTAAACTGTTTTCATCAGAGCCCTCCATTGAGGTGCCGGGGTTTAATAAGATGAGTAGATAGAGTTCCAGGCTCCCTGACCATAATTCAATTAAAACATCTTTTCTTTTATCTGTTCTATATATTAAGGTTCTATTGTTTGAAAAAAGTGATCTGATACTAGGGGAAAAAAAAGTCTGAAGACAGTTTTTAATGAACACTGGTGTTAGCAGTAACCATGTGACCCTTAACAACAAAAGCCCACAAAGCAGAAAATTCTGTGAAAGAGTTACTCACAATTTCCGAATGAAATCAAGCGTGTCTTTGTCTTTAGCAATCATGTCTGCCAAAATATGCTGCACTCCTGTTTCAATATCCTGGAGTGCTGACAGCCCTTTAGGTGAAGGGTAAGAGGGAGAACAAAAACACAAAGTATAAAGATTGCTTTTAATGCCGGTAATTACCACATTATTTTAAATCCTAGTTGAAATAAAATTTTAACTTAACAAACTTAAGACAGAAAGATACCATAACAATGACTAGCTTCCATATGCAACAAAAGAGAGCCTCCAGAAGCAATACTGTAGGGCCTTCCCATAATATATTGCCTAGTAGTAAAAAGGCAGGTTTGGAGACAGCTGCCTGATCTGCTCCTGGTTCTAATACTAATTGTGGAACCCTGGGAAAGTTTCTTAACTTCTCTACCTCAAATTTTCTATAAAAATAATAGTAATGCTTTCATGAAGTAGTTGCAAAAATTAAATGAGATGGTAAATATGTAGTAAGAGTCATCTCCCAAGGTTCATAAATTTTTCAATTGTTACAAAAACTCTCCTTATAAGCAATTTTATTACTACTCCTATTTTGGATTATAAAACATTTATTTACATTTTCAATGACCCAGCTGAATTTCATAAACCTCACAAACATAAAACAAAAGCTATAGTTCGAATATTCATCTTCAAAATAAAATTGTCTCTCAGTGATGTACTATGTTCTCTCCAAGTGCTTTAGATTTGCTAATTTACAGAACTCACTCTTATTTATCATGGCCCCTGTGAAATCAAACTATATAGAAAAATGTCATTTGCATTGCCTTCCTTCATTTCCTTTGTCTTTATTGTTTTATTTGCATTAAAAGTGTTTTGGTGGTGTTGTTTTATATGAAAGCTTAAATTACACTGCACTGAGTATGTTGTTCATGTATGTTTTTCTGTGGACACAGTTTTAATGAAGAAGAGGCATAAAAGCCAAAGAGAACAGAAAAACAGACTTACTATGACCTAATTAATAAAAAAGCAAAATGCCTTATTGTTATTGTTATGATAGTTAATGTAATTGTGATAGTAGTTAATTGTAACTACTGAAGTAATTGTGTTTAAAGAAATTCAAAGAGAAATTTTACTGTGGAAATTAATAGAAATTCTATTTCCATTTGAAGAGAATTTCTCTATGAAGAAAATTTCAGAAACAAATTAACTTTATAAGGTGGAAGACTATATGCAAAATACTTAGAACAGCTCTAACATAGTGAGCACTCAATAAATGTTTGCTCCTATGTTAGGCATCTCCCTACATCAGCCTTCACCTAATGCACAGAAAATGATTATTCTCTATGGTTATCATCTCTATGGTTATTCTCTATGCACTACTTCTAGGATACTCAAATCACCTTGAAGTGTTATTACTCAAAAGTCTTATGATAACATCATGGTAATGAGTAAAGATGGAATCTATAATGATGTACAGAATAGAAAGAAAAAATTATACACATTGCTATAAAAAGAGGCTTTGAAAGGTGGCTCAGCGGTAGCTCACCTGCCTGGCATGTGTGAGGTACTGGGATCAATTCTCAGCACTGCGTATAAATAAATAAAGGTCTATCAACAACTAAAAAACATTAAAAAAAAAAAGGCCCCATCACATTGGGGGAATACAGTTAGAGAACCTTATGTAGTTACTGAACCTTTCATAATTAAAATTACATTAGAGCTCTAGTACAATGGTTTGTGAAATAGTCTGAATACCTGAAAATGAAACTATACTAGGTACTTGTTAAATATACAGATTTCAGACTGGGGTGTTATCCAGTGGTAGAGTACCTGTTAGTATGCACAAAGCTCTAGGTTCAATACCTGGCATGTATGCACGCGCGCGCGCACACACACACACACACACACACACACACACACACCCCTCAAACTATGGGATTGTACTGTTTCACAGAGCATCCCAAATGATTCTGAAACTCATTAGACTTTTAAAAACCACTGCTAGGGAGGTACCTTGAACTACCTCTACAGCAGAGGTTCTCAGTGGGAGGCAGAAATTATCAGAATCATTTGGGAAGATCTTTCAAATTACATATCCTTCTCAGCCCAGAGAATAATTGAAAAATATGAGTCTTGTGTGTTTTGAAAAATTCCTTCTCCAGTCAAAGAGAATTGATTTTAGAGGTGCATAATATAGCCAAAGACAACAGGAGTTCCTAAACTTCAGTCTTTCAGTGAAAGCAAGAGTAAATTAAGACCATAGAATCAGAAAATCCTGTCCCTTGCCTTACAATGTAATCTTTCTAGCCACCGACTCTCCAGATCTCCACATCTGAAACAAAAATTGAAAAGTCCCAGGGGCTGGGGTTGTGGCTCAGGGGTAGAGCACTTGCCTCGCATGTGTGAAGCACTGGGTTTGACCCTCAGTATTACATAAAAATAAATAAATAAACAAAATAAACATATTGTGTCCATCTACAACTAAAAAACATATATATAGAAAAAAACTGAAAAGTCAACATTTCATTTCTCTCTTACTACACTTAGGCAACCTCCTGTTACATTCAACAAAATAATCAGCTACTACTTGTGTACAGTATGGATCGCCTAGGACACAGTCCATCTGCAGTATAGAATAGATTTGATTCAAACCAAATTTTGTTAGTCTGTGGCAAGCAACAAGTGTCTTCCACTGGGGGAAAAAAATCTGAAATATCCAGTTTCTTAAATATTTCTTGAGGAATAATGAAAATACTTTAGAAAAATAGTAATTAAAAATGATCGTGTGTATGTATACCGGAAAAACAGTGAAGGGGCAGTGAGACAGGAAAAAACATTTCAAATTTTTAAAAGCAGTACCTGGCTTATTTAGAATTAATTATAATTCTTCTACATTTATGATCAGGATAAAAGAATAAAGCAAACAAAGTCTTGATATGTTTGCAAGTACTACTTGTGTTGGCTCTGAGCTATTCATCTACGTGATCAGAAGTATCACTACCAGGTATCCATCATCATGTATTCCAGGAGCTACACCACATATGACAATCAAGAGATAGTTATTAAAAACCTACTCAATAGGAACTCAGTATGTGTGAGAACTAAGGAGATCTTTAGTCCAAAGGGGGTGGGAAGAAGAAGGAAAAGAAATTAATCATAAGGAAAAAAGAGGAAGTAAATCTGTGTGCATCTAACATACCAAAAGCTCCAACATTCCATTCTAATAAAACATTCCATGATGGGCACAGACAGTTTCCACTGTGATTAACCTTAAGGTTTGGCTATTCAATCTCAGCTATTATTAAAATATTAAATATTGCAACCATTTGAAATTTTAACTTTAAATACACATTAAAAAATTAAAACATGTGAATGTTACTTATTTCAAACCATCTCTAAATTCAAATATTACTATTTTGCTTTTCCTTTTCATTGTTGTCTCTTCCCAAAGATATTAAGATGAGTTTGTATGAACAATATTTGTATTTTACAGACAAACACACAAATCTACAATTTCTGGATTATTTAAATCTAAAAATGGGTTATGGTATGCTATTATTCTCTACAGTTAAGTACAAAGTGTGAATTTTGTTATCAGAGGCTGCCCCCTACAGACATTTATGACTCCCATCCTAAAGAATCAACAGAAGGCTGAAGAAACTACAATGGAGATAGAGACATACAGCTCAAAGTTGCAGTTATTTCAAGTAAGGTAGGCTGACTAAACCTTGAGATCCAGTGAATAAAAATGAAAATTAGTTAACAATATTATGTACTGGAAATTTACTAAGAGAATAAACTTTAGGTGCCCTTACTACAAAAGAATAAAAAAGGGAACTGTAAATTAATGAATATGTTAATTTGAATATCAAGTACAGTACTGTTTTACTATAGTAGTCATTTATGTACACACACACACACACACTCACAAATGTTTGTGTATAAATATCAAAACATCTTGGAGACAAGCACGGTGGCAAACACCTAAAATCCCAGCTACTTGGGAGGTTGTAGAAAGAGAATCACAAGCTCAAAGTCAGCCTTCAAATAATTAAGACCCTGTCCCAAAATTTTTAAAAAGGACTGGGATAGAGCTCAGTAGAAGAGTGCCTCTGGGATCAATCTCTAGTACCATAAAGCAAACAAAAAAAAGATCACATTGTATACCTCATACACACAAAAAAAATTTTAAAACATAAACATTTTTTGAAAAGAATAGGAATCACCAGAATATCAATCTCTCACTCAATCGAAAAAGCAATCCTGATAAAAAGTAATTCTTATTCAGAAAGTTCTCACTCTTGGGCTCATTTTGACAATAAAACCAGAGAACCTTGACATGAATCAACTAGTTTCTTTGAATTTTCCTTCAAAATCTCTCTCTCCTTTACTCCCTCCTTCTCATTCTCTCTCACATACAATGGACAGGAAGATCTCCTGGGATGTAAATTTCAGAAAAAGATATTTTACTTCTTAGAAAGTATAGGGGTATGGCTTTAATTTATACTTCATGCATGTCAGAAGTGTTGAAAGTCTTTATAAAGAGGAGGTCTGGGTTGTAAAATTAAACAAATTTTTAGAAACAGAATAAAAGCTTTAAAAAACAACCTAAGGATATAAAACTTCAGGGTATGAAGAGATTTCTTTAAAAAGAGGGAGAAAGCACTTATTAAAAAGTAATAATAATAGGGGTTGGGGTTGTGGCTCAGCAGTAGAGCACTCATCTCTCACATACAGTTCAATCCTCAGCACCACATTAAAAAATAGATAAGTGAAATGAAGGTATTATGTCCAACTACAACTAAAAAATAAATATTTTTTTAAAAAGTAATAATAAAACTAATACCTTATATTTACCAAGAGATGACATAAAGAAAGTCTTCTTTCTTTGAAAAGATTACAACACACATTATGTAACAAAGAATGCCTAAAAAATATGTACATATTCATAAGAAAAAGAGAAATAACATAAAAGAAAAATGGGCAAAAGACTAGAATAGGTACTTTATCAAAAAAGGAAAGGTGAATGACTAAGCAACATGTCTACCAGGATCTGTTTCATTAGAATCACTTAATATTTACATGCTATAATATTCCTTTGTATGGTCATTACTTAATGACAGCACTTGTTAGCATAAAGTTTGAAGTAAGAAAAAAAAGAAAGAAATGAGGGAAGGAAACAGGGCTGAACTCTTTAAGTAAAGCTGGTACCTTTAACATCAGGTCTAATGTAAGACAGCAGATTAAGCTCCCCTGGCTTCTCCAGCAGGGTCCAGGCTGCTCTTTCTAATCCCAGCTGCTTTGCTCTTTGGGCTTTGGTGCCTTTGCTCCCAGTTTTATAGGGAGCAGACTAGGAAAAAAAAAAAAAAAAAGGCATAAAACACTTAGGATTCAGTTTTAAAAAGCAAAAGTTAAAAAAACTAAGATGCAAAATAGAGGACACACTAAGAATTCTGAGGATATCCTTTTCTTAAACCTTTCCCCTTACTTCAGACATAAATTTGTACTAATTAACTAATACTTATGAAGATGATATATGCCTTATCTTATTCTTTATACTTTTAAGTATGCTTAATTAGTTATTTGTTTACTTATCTTAAAAACCACCACCTGACTGCAAGGTCCTCTTCTCAATCAAGCAAGCTACTCTAAAACTTGTCTGCTTAAGATACTTCTACTTAATCACATTCATTCCTCAACCCACCACCATCTGGCTTCTAGAAAAGAAACACCTTACTGAAAGTGGTATCACAAAAATCTATAAAGAACCCCTAAGTATATACAGCTTTCAGTTTTATCTCACCAAACCTCCTCCACTTACTTAGTGATTGTTTCCCTCATTCTAAAACTCGCTTCCCTAACTACCGTCCATGCACCATCACCTCTGGATTCTCCCCATAATTCTCTAACCATTTTTTCCATGTCTCTCTAGGTTCTCCCCTCCTCACTTTAAGCTGATGTTGCCCAGTGGCTCATTCTGACCTGCCTACCCACTTAAATAAGTTCTTCCACTCTCATAGTTTCTAACACAACCCTCCTATAGTTATCCATGGAAGACTGGTTTCAGGCATTCCCTTCCCTTCCTCCTGGATACCAAAACCTGATCATGCTCAGGTCTCTTATATAAAATGGTATGGCATTTGCATATAATCTATGCATATCATCCTGTACACTTTAAATCATCTCTAGATTACTTAGACCATCTAAAACAATGTAGATATATGTAAATAGTTGTTATATTGTATAGCTTTGGGAATACTAACAAAAAAGTCCATACATGTTCAATACAAATACAACATTTTTCAAATATTTTTTTACCAACATTGGTTGAACACATGGATGTGGAACACACAAATGAATAACCAAAGGGCCAAATATACGTAAAGACACTCATATCTAGGTCTCCAGTTTAGCCCCCTCCCTTAAGCTTCACATTATTAACCTATTCTTCTTTCACTCAATGGGGAATTCCTTGGGAGTAAGGACCACTTATTACCCATATTTGTAAACCCAGTGCTTAACACAAAAAAAGTATTCAATAAGTATTTATTGAACAAAGGATAAGTATTTTGAGGAATTAAGTAATGATGGCTAATAACTTTAGCTTTTTATGTCTTGGTCTTCACTTCTAAAAAGATCCAAATCATATTCAAGCATTACATTAAAAGATAAAAAGAGTTCCTTACCACGTGTTCTAGTTCTTCCAAAGTTTTACAATTCAGCAAGGCTTTTAGTAAGCATTCAGACATCTTCCCTTCCTTCTTAATTTTCTGGATTGTACTATGAACCTTCTTTGCAACAGCCCTGAAAATAAAAACTTTTGTAATATACAAGACCAATACTTGAAGACTTTCTTTTTGAGCCCATCTCAAAAAGTTGCAGATAAAGGAAACAGAATCCTTTTTCCTCTGATTCATTTGAGAATAATACTGCCCCCCCCACATTTTAGTGTGTTATTTCCTATAAAAAAAATCTACAAAATCACAAAATGATCTTTAACACTAAATAATTAATAATGATGCATTATCATCATCTAATACTCAGACCTGAGGCCTCATCCAAGTTTCATCAACTGTTTGAACAATGTCTTTGATAGGGTGCAGTGATATACACCTGAAATCCCATCTACTCAGGAGACTGATGCAGGAGGATTGCAAGTTCAAGGCCAGCCTCAACAACTTAGCAAGACCCTATCTCAAATGAAAAAAAAATAACAAGGGCTAGTGATATCACTCACTGGTAGAGTACTCATGGGTTCAATCCCTAGTACCGTAATAATAGTCTTTTGTAGTATATTCACTTCAGAATTACAAGTTCCACGTATCTCGTTTCCTTCAAAATCAAGGCCTTAATACTTTTAAATGCTGTAGGCCAGTTATTCTGTTTGAAGTCTCAAAGTTTAGGTTTTTCTGATGTTTCCATATAGTTAAATTCCACTGGTGTCTCCTTGCAGGGACAGCTTAGAAGTGACTCTGGTCTTTTACCACAACCCATTAGGTGGCAAGTAATTTGATTTGTTCCATTACTAATTAACTTTGATCCTTATATTATCTGATGTCTATAGGTTTCTCCACAATACAGGTACTCTTTATTCCCTCTGTAATTAATGTTTTGTGTAGAGGTGCTTTGAGACTATGTAATTATCACATTCCAGATTAAGGTTTCAATTTATGCACAGATTCATTTATATTACTCTAGATTTGTGGTTTCTTTTTTATTTAGTTGTAATAATCCATTGCTATCATTTATTTTAATGGTCATATTGTCCCCAATGTGACCAGACATAACCCCTTCAAGCTTGCTGCTATATCCTTCTGACATGTATCCACCATTGCTTGAACCCTAAGTTATTCTTATTCTCTGCTACAAGATATTCCAGGCTCATCCTTTACATTCTCTGTCCCAGCCCTGGAATCAGAAGAATGGCACTTAGAAACCAAGTTATGAGTATTAGGTGTGCTCACTGCTATGGGAGTATCATTGGTCAAGGTGGGCACACCTAGCACCCACAACTGGTTTCTAAATACCATTCTCCACTAAAAAGAAACAGGATTTCATATAAAAATGCTGATTCCAGGAATCAACATACAGGAATCAATTTACAAATAAGGGGAAGGGAAGGGTATAGTAGTTTTCCCCGCATTACAATGGCTTTTCTCTGTGAATATACAATTCTCTTCCTATATATAATGGATCTCACCCTATTTCACTCCCTATTCCTATTTATAGGTTCTGTTTAATAAGGGTATTACTAGAGTGATGGGTAAAAGTTAACAATAATGATTACAAAAATTGATAGAAAAAAATTAAATCTATTTATATTAAGAAAAATACTAAAGAAGATTGTCAATTAAAGGAAAAAATGTGAACTATGAAATTTTAATTTACAACTTTTACATCTTTTATAATCCTGGCAACCCAAGCCATTTGCTATCAGGGTCATTTTGACAAAAGGCTAATATTCTAATGGGCTGCATATAAGGAAGAGGAAAAAAAATTTCAGGAAACTTTCCTTACTATCCAGAGGTATACTACTTAATTCCCTTTCTAATAGCCATTCATACTAATATATTTTAACTCACAACTAATTTTATATGCACAAACACACACACACACACATAATTGAAACAATGTTTCATGAAATAATATTTTCCTTTACCACATAAACTGTGCCCTATGTTTTCCATTTTATTTTTAAATGGGATGAATTATTGGTTTCACTTTTCATATACAGGTAACATTTAATGGATTGAAAATTAATATTCTAGTTATAGAATATGCTGACTTATGTATGGAGATTCCTCAGAAAACTTGGGATGGAACCACCACTTGACCCAGTTATCCCACTCCTTAGCATATACCCAAAGGACTCAAGATCAGCGTACTATAGTGACACAGCCACATCAACATTCATAGCAGCTCAATTCACAATAGCTTTTAGCTATGGAACCAATCTAGGTACCTACAAAGATGAATGGATAAAGAAAATGTGGTACATACACACAATGGAATATTACTCAGCCACAAAGAAGAATGAAATTATGGCATTTCCCAGTAAATACATGGAAATGGAGACTATCATGCTAAGTGAAATAAGCCAATTCCAAAAAAAACAAAAGCCAAATGTTCTCTCTGATATGCAGATGCTGACTCACAATGGAGGGAGCATATCACTGGATTGGGGGGGGGGGGGTGCGCATGTATGGGGAATGGGAAAAACAGTAGAATAAACCAGACATAACGTTTGTATATTCATGTATGAATACATGACAAGTGTAATTCCACATCATGTACAACCACAAGAATGGGAAGTTATACTCCATGTTTGTATGATATGTATTTGGACATATCACACATACATGGTATGTCTCTCACTCTCTCACACACACATACATATATATATTTTATATATATATATATATATATATATATATATATAGAGAGAGAGAGAGAGAGAGAGAGAGAGAGAGAATGCAAATAAAAAATAAAAGAAAATGCAGAGCTTAAAAAAAAGCAGAGATCATATGTCTCATTACCAAAAAAGAAATGTAATGGAAAAAGATCTTCTAAGCCTCAATGTTTCCACTTATGTCAAGGAATATTCCTTTAGTAATAGTTAATGTATTCCTCCATTAACAGAAACCCAAATAATGAAACTCTTTTGCAGAAGGGCTTTTTATAGAAAAAGAAAACATTAATAATAATCTTGACATAAAGTTTCTTTTTGTCCCATACAATAAAATATTGTTAGAATACCTTTAACTTTAAGCAAACCATTCTTCTGTGACACTGTCCCCAAATTCTCAGGCTTTCTTTACTACCTTGCTTTCAACCAAGCAGAAAGCTTACTTAGAATTTGCAAATTACTGGCCTGTAGACAGTTTGTTTGGTTCAGAAACTCCTTACATAAAATTCTAGATTAGCAGCTTCTTTTCACATACAGGAAACTCCAGCAAACTGGACAGACAACTCTGTATGTCGTGATTCCCAGGAGATAATTAAGGGCTCCCCTCAGAGACAAGACTTGGGATCCCTAAGTCTTTTGTTTTTTTTAATATTTAGTTGTAGATAGACACAATACCTTTATTTTATTTATTTATGTGGTGCTGAGAATCAAACCCACACATTCGAGGCAAGTGCTCTACCACTGAGCCACAATCCCAGCCAGTAATCTCTACTTCTTATCCCCTGATGCTTGATTATACTATCCAGGCTGGAAGATCTACATCTAAGACCATCTGTTTGGCAATTCATTTATACTTCTGAATTGGCTAATTTATTCTGCCTCTCAAGGAAATATAATTTACTAGACACTAAGACTTTAATTGTCCTGGCAGTAAAAGAACATCAACAAAAGTAGTAAAGTTGGTGAAATACAAATTCCCCATACATCACAGAAAGCTTATCAGGATAATTTTACAAGTAACCATTAGTACTTTTTAAAATGGCTTGAAAGAAGAATTATATCCAATTTTAATCAGATCCTTGCTGTAGACCTGAAGAATATACACATTATACATTCCTGTAACAAACATGCAATAAATGTACAAATGATATACAGTGTTTTAATAAATCATTGTAAGTAATATGGTCACACTTATGTACTTATTACTCATATTGAAGTTCTTAAATTATCCACTTTTTAAAAGGTACTTTCCATCCTACAACCATAGAAAAATTACAATCCACTAAAATTAAACTATCCTTATCTTCAAAAAGAATGGAAAAATATACTTCCTACCAAACACTACAGAAATGTTCCTTGACTTACAATGAGATTATGGCTCAATAAGCCCATTATAAATTGAAAATATTATAAATCAAACATGCATTTAATATACAAATAATCTAACAAATATAACTTAGCCTAGCCTACCATAAATGTGCTCAGAGCACTTTTTTCAATTGGGCAAAATCATCTAACACAAAGCCTATTGTATAATAAAGTACTGAATAGCTTATATAATATTTTTAATACCTGAATCCAAAAACCATTGGCAACACTGTGCAGTGTAGAGTGTGGCTTGTTTGCTCTAGTGATCACATAGCTGAATGAAAAAAAAAACGATCACAAGAAAAGCTGTAGGATACAGCTAACCTAGAAAAAAAATAGAATTCAAAATATTCAAAGTATGGCTTCTACTGAATGCTTATGGTTTTAATCATCACAAAGTCAAAAAACTGTTAAGTCAAAGTATCGTAGGTTGGAAACCATCTGTACTTCCAAAGAACTCTCCATTTAGGGACTTTGTAGTATTAATAGCACAGTTTTATGTAAGCTGTTGAAGAGTTAGACTAAAATGTACTTTTCTGAGTTTCCTGCTGGCAGTCCTGATTTTACCATTTTTTGCTGGCAAAAATGGCAAATCACTTCTATACATGAAGATGACATCAAACCCTGAGGCACACTCAACTACAAACCACCTTTCCACTGATTCATGCCCAAGCTATTCAAATACACACCAGCAGAGGGACTCATACACACCCAAATATGTAAAACAGAGCTGACTGTCAGAAGAGGACCACATTCAAATTACAATTCTAGAAAAGTAAACATTGGAACTATTAAAATAAGCTGTCATTCACTTCCTCATTGGCTTACCAGGTCTCTATTCCCTTACATTAGGTTCATCCCTTCCCAGGTTTCTTACCGTAACTCCTCTAGGGTTTGTCGAACTTCTCTCAAGGAATCAGCATCAAGGTTATTAATGAGTTCTTTTCGATAACGTATAATGAAGGGAATTGTGTTATCATCATTAAAGAGACGAATAATGTTGGCACAAACCCAAAGTTCAATGTTGGTTCTCTCAGATAAAACCTACAAGTTAAAGATATAGAGTGATTTAAAACACTGAAAATTAGACATCAAATACAGTATTAAATATTGCTTTCCAGGCACTTAGAAACCATTTGTTTTGTTTTTAAAAGAAACCATATGAATTATATATATGAACTGGAAGAGCATTTCCAATAATGCAATGATGTTCTTTTCATTTCTCAAAGTAATAGCAAAGATCAAGGAGTTGGTAACTCACTATGTTGGCCTGAGTACAGAGAAAAAGCATTTTTAATCACCGCTAGTGACAAGATACAATGGTTTAACCTTTAGAGGAGGAACAATTTGGCAATATCTATCAAAATTTACAATGACTAAATTGTTTGACCCAATAGTTCCACTCCTGGAAATTCATCCTAATATTGACATACCTCTGGTAAATATACTATTTAAAATAATTTTTCTTTTTGAAGAACTGTTTCTAGCATAGTAAAATTCATCAAAAACCTAAGTTTACAATGGGAACTGGTAAATGAATTACAATATGCTCATGTAGTAGAATACTGTGTGACTAAGAATACGACACAACCCTAAATGAACTGATAGGGAATGGTTCACAAAAACATGGACCATGATTATTTGCAGAAAATGTAACTGGTCAGCTGAGGATTAAGGTAGGAAGACCCATCTATATCTTTTAAATTTTGTAATATGCACAGATACCACACAGTCAAAATAGTTAAATTATTTTTAAAAATGAGTCACAGGTCCCAGCAAAATGTACATGTAAGCAGAAAAGTCAACCTGGAGAAGAGAAAGAATAAAACTCAATTTCAGTAACTATTCCCAAAGAAAAGAACAAAAGAATTTAAGTTTTATTATAATTTCAACCTGGATGCCCAAGATCTGCCAAAACTTGAGGAGTGGGAGGAACCTCAGGGGAAAAATTATTTAAACATTATAATCAACTAACAAAATCAAGTCAAGATATGACTGAACTCCAGGAACTATAGAGGACACCTCATTCTCTAGGTATCTAAAATTCTGAGACATACATCTCTATTACCCATTCTGATAGTTTACTACCAAATCTCTGATAAGGACATCAATTTTTACATCTGTAGTCCTTTCTCATCTCAGCACAAGCTCCAAACACCAACTACTTAACATATTCTCTCAGAAATCTAACTGGGCATCTCAACCTTGAATTTGCAAAGTGTTCTTCCTCTCAAACTTATTCCTCCAGCTTTCTTCATATAACTAATATCTTTTCAAACAGTGCAAGCAGGAAAGTCTTCCATTTCCTTCAACTCTTAAACCAATCCATCATTAAGAACTGGTCAACTCTAACTACAAAATAACTTCCTAAGTCTCTGTGTTTCTTCTGCCCTATACCCCAGTCTATTTCTACTATTTTCTACTGAAATAGTCTGCATTTGCTCCTGTCTCATTTTCTATATAACACCAATAATAGTCTTTTCAAAAAGTCTATCTGATCATGTCAATTAACTGATTTTCCATTGCATTTGAAACCCAAACTCTTTGCCATGACCCAAAAGACAGCAGCCTCCCTTTATCAACCTCATCTTATCCTTCCTTCTCCCAATGGTTCTGGAACAAGCCCAGTTGCTTTCCTCTTGAATGAATTCATGAAGCTGCTCCACCATATGGAAATGCTCCTCTTCAGCATTTTCTCTCTTAAACCTGTACCTTTCCCCATTTATTATTCTAGTCAACAATATCGTCATCCACTACAGAGACCTTAAAGGATTTTGTGGTTATCTCCTCCAAACTATATGTAGCAACTATTGGTTTGACAGTACTTGACCCCAATTTCAGCTCCATTTGCCTCAAATAATTTTTATAAGAATTAACAGCCAGGTAAATTAAACCAACCAACATGAAACTCAAGATTTGGACTGGAACTCTGGGCCCCAGTACAATGTCTTCTTCTGGAAAAATACAGTTTGTTGTGTAGATCATGAAGCTGTAGCTATTTTGCTATAAAGAAGACAGTAGTACTGAAAAAATAGTAGAAATACACTGACCCCCAACTTTCCTATTTTGTAGGTCAATAAATCGCCTTTATTTCTTTTTTTTAATATTTATTTTTTGTAATATAGTCGGACACAATATCTTTAATTTTTATTTATTTATTTTTATGTGGTGCTGAGGCTCGAACCCAGGGCCTTGCATGTGCGAGGCGAGCACTCTACTGATGAGCTATAACCCCAGCCCCTCCTTTGTTTCTTAAACTAGTTTAAGATGGGTTTTCTTTTTTTGTAACCAAAAGCATTCTAATTAAAGATGTCAACATCACTGTGGATTCTCTATCACACCCATTTAATCTGTCACCAAGGAGGAGAATGAAACTTGTAAGACATCTGTTCCCTCCCCTTGAGCTCCGTTCTCACTAATGAAAAATTTTATCTTTAATACATACTATGTATTTTAATACATAAAAATATATGTATTAAAGATAAAATATTTCATTAGTGAGATATTTTATCTTTAATACATAGTAGTATGTTGTTGTCATTATTATTGTTCTCTATCCATCCAGCCTCTCTGCATGACTACTGTATTTTTTAAATATAGATATAATCAGAAACTGCTATGGTTTGGATATGAGGGATCCCCCAAAGCTCCTGTGTTAATGCAGGAATGTTCAGAGGTGAAATGATTAGATTATGGGAGTTGTAACGAATGAATTGTAGCAAGCCAATAGCTGCTATATAACAAAGAGGTAACCATAGTTTGGAGGAGATAACCACAAAACCTTTAAGGTCTCTGTGGTGGATGACGATATTGTTGACTAGAATAACAAATGGGAAAAGGAACAGATTTAAGAGAGAAAATACTGAAGAGGAGCATTTCCAAATGGTGGAGCAGCTTCATGAAGGTATTCAAGTGGGTTCAATCCCCACTGGGTTCAAGTCCCACTACTGGGCTGGGTGGTAACTCTGGGCTAGTGGGGTATGACTGAAGGAGGTGTGCCGAAGTCTGGCTTGGCACAAATCAGGAGCCACTTGTCAAAAAGAAACTAACTTTATTTTTAGAACTACAAACGCCAAACAAAACAGCTCCAGGGAAAAACCCTCAGAGCCCAACTGCCACCACCGGCTTCCACACGCCTCTCTCCCCCACACCAGCCTTTTCCTCCCACAATCCTCCTCCTCTTGAGGCCGATTGGCTGGGTTGCGTGGGCAGAGCCAAAGAAGTCACCCAATGAGCAGCTCCGTGGAGGAGCCAATCAGCTAGATGTTGCTGGGGCAGCTGTGAGCCAATCATCAGCTGGCAGTCTGAAGGGCAGGGAAACAGCCCAATGAACATCACCGCAGAGGAGCCAATCAGCTAGATGTTGCTGGGGCAGTCTGAAGCTTGCTGGCAGCTGGAAGTTTGCTGGGGCCCCTTTGGCTGTGGCTCTCAACAGAGGTGGGCAGAAGAGGGGATGCCCTTAGGGATTGTATCTTGTTCCTTCAGCTCTTCCCTTGCATTCTTTCTGCTTCTAGGCTGCCATGAATAGAGCAATACTCTTCCACCATGCTCTTTTGTTATGTTTGGCCTCACCTTGGTCCCAGAGCAATGGAGTTGGCCCACCATGGACTGAACCTCTGAAACTGTGAGCCAAAATAAACTTTTCCTCCTCTAAAGTGTCCTTGATAGGTATTTTGGTCACAGCAACAAAAAACTAACACACACCCCTTGTTTTTTCTTTTCTTTTTTGAACATCAACTCCAGTGATTTTAATCTACTTACTGGAAAAGGTGTAACCACGTAGCATAGTTTTAAAATTCCTTCCCAAGTTGAGGCTCAAACTTTCACTGTCCTCAAAGTAGTTAGCAATATAAAAAGGAAGATAAAATATTAATGCAAACAATTACAAATAAAACAGCACATGCCAGACAGTAAGTAGTACCATGCTTTCAGAAAAGAACAAGCTTTCTTTGGGATAATCAAGAGGTGCCTATTGCAGGGGTAGCATTTCACTTGGCCCTTGAAAGACAAGCAAGATTCTGAAAGATGGTAATGAGAAATAGAAGTGACAAAAATGCTCATTTTGAAACTGTGTGATTGTTAGTGTAATGAGAAACTATACTAAATAGATCAGCTGTTGCTGAGTAACAGAATTTAAAGCTAAACATAGTAGAGCACCAGTGACTGGGGAAGAGGATCACAAGTTTGAAGCTAGTCTTGGCAACCCTGTCTCAAAATAAAAGAGGATGGTGGATGTGGCTCAGTGGAAGAAAACCCTTGGGTTCAAACCCAATACCACAAAAAAAAAAAAAAAAAAAAAAAGTCTAAGACAGCTAAAATCCCAGACTCACACTTGGATAATACTAAGTCCTAAGGAATCCAGCTAGCATCACATGTATTAAGGGAGTATATGTTGCTGCTTATGCAAAACTGCTCATTGAAATTAAAACTAACAAAACTACATAAGCAGTCATCACTTTTGGGCCTCCAAATCTCCAAATTTCTTCTATGTTGATTTTGTCAAACTTATTTTACTTCATATTACATGTCAAAGGCCATATTAAGCCAATAATAACCAAGATATTAAAAAACCAAGTTCCCAAGGCTGTCAGGGTACATTAGAGGCAGGGCTCCTACCTAGCACACAAATCCTATGTTAGATTCTCAAAACACACACACACATACACACACACACCCCAACTCCCTGTTCTCAAGGCACTAACAACCTAACAGAAATCAACAGTTAAAATATAGTGTGATCTCTATCCAGTTGAAGCATAAGTACACAGTTTTAAGAGCACAGGAGCACAGAACAACAACAACAAAAAAAAAAAAAAACGTAAATGAAGGTATCTCCAGACAGCTAAATGAGGGGCAGGAATCCAGGAAGAATGAATAGCATATCAGAAATCAGTGATGAGAAACCACTGTACATTCTTTAAATTGCTAAAAGTTCAGTAATGCTGAAATGTGCATGTGGTAGAAATGCAAAGATGGATGGGGCTAGATGGTAATTCTATAAAGAAAGAATTTTGTTTCTTCTATGCGCAGAAGGAAGACATTCAAGGACTGATCTGCTCATTTCTTGGTTTCAGTGAATGAGTCAAATCTGTAAGCTGTTACATTTGAGTTAACAAGATCTGTGGACTGCAAAGGTGGTTCACAGAGTGTGTGGTCTCAAACCAGCAGCATAATTACATCATCTAAGAACTTGTTAAAAATGCAAATTCTTGTGTGCTGCCTAAAATAAACTGAATCAGAATTCAGGAATATGGCCCAACAATCTGTATTTTAGAAAAATGAGGTAGCTGGGTGCTGTGGTACGCTCCTGTAATCCCAGTGGCTTGGGAGGATCACAAAGTTCACAAGGATCACAAGTTCAAGGCCAGAATCACCAACTTAGCAAGACCCAGTCTCAAAAAAATAAAAAGGTCTGGGTTACAGCTCAGTGGCAAATCACTCCTGGGTTCAATCCCCAGTATATAACATAATTAAGTGAAAAGTAGAGAACAAGACTTATGGATGGGGAGGGGTGGGACAGGGAACAACTGTGCTTTTTACTTTTAAATTATTCACATATATTACTTCATTTTTTAAATTAACTGGTAGTAATGAAAGTAAGGTTTTAAAGGCAGTCTTGAATTATTTTTTTTTAACCTCTAAGTTTTAGAGAGGTTATTTTTATTGTTTTATGCTAAAACCTTTATAGGGCTTATTATGTGGTAAAGTCTCTTATGCATTCAATATTAACTCATTTAAATTATGAGATAGGTACAATAATTATTCACATTTTATTAACACAAAAACTAAAGACCAAATTAATCAAGTAAATTGTCTCAACTCCCAAAGGCTATATTACACCTTCAAAAATTCAAATTTTATGCAAAACAAGATGTCTTTTCAAATAAAAATACAAATTGCTCAAATTGCCTCACTTTTCTTCCTGAGCGCAACTGCAGATAGGTAGCTCAAGGTGTCTTCCTACCACCCTCCAACTGTCAAAAAGGTATACAACTCAGTGGTAGAGCGCTTGCTTAGCATGCACAAGGTTCTGAGTTCAATCCCCAGCACCATGAAAAAACAACTCCAAGAAAATGCCTTCTCCCAGGGTGACCTAAGATTTACTCCTCCAAATGAAAATTGCCATTCCCTCAGTTCAAAAGAAAACATCTGGGCATGAGCAAATACACTATAGCTCTAAACATTCAGGAAGCATCTGCTTCCAAAAAAAAAAAAAAAATCAAAATTAAATGAGTCTCTAGTGAGTAGAATTGAGAGGATTTTCTATTCAGAATCACTCCCAAACCACAATTGGACACCTTCTGAAAAGCTGCTGATTCCTGCTATTCTCTCTACCCTTCTCTAGTTTACTGTATCACTTATTTTATCACACACACCAAAATTTTCCTTAAAGACTGAAGAAGGAAAACTAAACTATGCTGTTAGAAATGAGAAGAGTGGTTATAAGAGAAACAAGGAGGAATTGGAAAAGGGTATGATTGTGTTGTTTCTTGACATGGTTACCTCTTGAACATTCCTGGGCTATACACTTAAATAAATTTTCTGTATGTGTGTTATACTTCAAAAAAAATTTTTAAGCAAATACTATCAGTTAAATTACAGAAACAAAAAATATTCTAATTTCTTTTATTTAATCTCTCCTAGGACAAATAAGTTGCACCTACCAAATGGTTCTGCATATAGATGCAGAATTACAGTGAAATGACCAGCTCACAGACACTGTCCACCTTTTCATACCACTTCTTCCCTCACTTTTGTCATCCCATGCAGGTCTTCCCCCATATAATCCCACTCTCCTAGAACAAAGGGGAAAATGGCTCATGAAAAGATTTTTGTTTCCTTTAGCTCCTTCATTTAGACAAATGTTACTAAGATAAGCATAGTTACTCCACTCCCCTATGCCCACCCTCAAAATAAGGAAACCATGTAACAGCAATCACAACTTTGTAGCAGTTTAAGTTTTTCAAAAATTGATTAGTGCTACTTGCTTTTTTAAATGTTCTAAAACTCATAGTGTTGTTATATATTTGCATAATGAATTTTAACAAAAATTAGTTTCTGGTGATAACCATACAATTGTAGTTTGAGAGAAAGGGATAAAAATGAATAGGTTGCTTTTGCTCAAGAGATCTAGTCATCCCCAGACCCGATCAGAAACTAGACAAGTATGTTCATATGTAAAGCCTAAAAATAAATCAAGTTGGCTATGTAGTTTTCCCTCCCCAAACAAGATGGTAATGTTCCTGAAAAAGCAGTAGAGTTTTCAGAATTCAGAAATATACCTGAAGAAAAAAAATTGAGGATCAGGCATGGTGGTGGGCAGGGGCCAAGAGAACTAACTAGCACACAGAATAATAATTAATAATTTCTATACAATCAATTTCCGTTGACCATTCCTCAGTGGCTAGGTACTATTAGGGATTTACCAAAAGAACCTGGGCATACATTTTGTGGCAGATAATATAAGCATTATAGACAAATCATTCAGTCTGGTCCTTATGCAAATGTTTAGACCCTCCTGATTTTCCACTGACTCAGTCTTCTTACTCCCTGTTCTTCCAACATCAGCCACTTTCTCAACCATGTTAGGAAATATAAATATGATTTTAATACAAAACTATTCTCTAACACAGAGTTTCTCTTGTTTATGGAGAAATTTAAAATACATATATATTATATATTTCATTGCATATATGTATGAAATGAAATACACATTTCATACATACATTATGGTATTTCATACATATATAAAATGAAAATACACATTTCCAATTAAGGATTTCCATAAAAGCTAATTTAAAGTTAGCAAAGAATGACTGTATTTGATTAAATGAAAAGAACCCAAACATGTAAAAAATTCTTAACAGTTTCCCAGGCAATTTCCCTTAAGCTTACCTGGAAAACATTGGACTTAACAATTGTCATCAAGTTGCTCGGCTAAGGTGAGCAACCACTTTTCCCAGCTCACAGAAAAGACTGCCCAGATTCCCTGAGAACAGGATTCAGCCATCAAAAATCACTTCCAATAAGGAGAAGGAGGGAAAAATTGCTTGAACTAAAAGTTAAGATTAGAGTATGTATGTTTTCCAAGGAGACCAAAGACTGTAAAATGCTTTTAGGGTCTTAAAAATGAGATAACGCTCTTCCACTTGATGTTCCCACAATTAATGGACAGTGCTGCTATGGTTTATAAATGAACCTTCTCCTTCTGCCTGTTTTCTGCCACTTACCCTGACAGCTGGACTCTTGTCTCTCAACACAGGTTCCCCTCCTCATTCTATTCAGCAAGTAATCTCACCTTTCTCTTTTATTTTCGAAAAAGCTTTGTTTAGCTGCTATCTTACTGACATTACAGAACTCATGAGCGAACCCAGGTAATCTCCCCTAATAAAAAGTAAAAAGTCCAGGTTAGCAAATTTTAGATTTAATACATTATGGTATTTAATACATTGAAATTCATAATCAACTTTAGTCACACCTATTAGAGAAAGGACACACCCTATAGAAACTAAATTCTGCAAACACTTTTGAGTTAATTCTCAGTAATTTTTAACTTTGAGATGACTTCTCTTTAGTCCTTATTATATAAGCAAAAATATTTGTCTATTCTAAACCTAGCTATAATTGATTTTTGAGATTATACATTATTTCTAATAATCTATCATGATAATAAATAAATAAAAGAAAGTAATAAAGTGTCTGGTATGGAGCCTAGCCTATCCCATAATAAAACATCTGCAAGTAAATGGCAAATATTATCCCTTGTCAATTACAGATCTGTAAACAAACACTTTTAGGTATTACAGCAGTGATTAAAAATAAATTCTAAAAAATATGTAAATATTCATTAAGTGCCCAATCTTAATACTATCTTCCAGTCTGGAACTGTATGTTTTGTTTTTTTGGGTTTCTTTTTTCCTTTGGAGAAGTGTCTTTTTACCAACACTGCCTTTTCTATTATTTACAAACAGAATGCCAACAGTAATTTTTTTTTAATATTTTTTTTTTTGGTTTTCAGCGGACACAACATCTTTGTTTGTATGTGGTGCTGAGGATCGAACCCGGGCCACACGCATGCCAGGCAAGTGCGCTACCGCTTGAGCCACATCCCCAGCCCCAAACAGTAAATTTTAACCATGATTGTTTTCTTTCTGGCTCACTAAGGAATAGAATGTAGCCTCACAGCTCATCCTGAATTAAATAGTCTAAGGTATCTTGCAGAAACTATAATTAGGCTCCTTCTTATGCCTTCTTTTGCTTTATTCATTTAAACCTAAAAGATAATGCTTTTGAATTGTGGGTCATAGTTCTATATTAGACTCATCCTGAAGGCTATTTCTACTTGAAATGGTCCCAGACGTGTGGTATCAGACACAAGATAAGAATCACTGTTCATGAGTTACTCATTAGGACCCTTCTACTCATCCCAAAGCCAATCCCCCACCCCTGAAAAAGGGAAAACAAAGAAAGAAATCCTATTTCCCTGTAGTAAAAGATATCATTTTGGCATCTCAAGTTTAAATTCTTAAAAATTTCCCTTTGGAAGATTGCTAGGCTTGTTCATAGTACATTACAATACATTAAGGTTTAAATAAAGGCATGAATCGCCAATGACCTAATGACCTGAACTAATTTTATGGTGAAAGATAGTCCAACTTCAAAGCAAAAATAAAGCAATGAATCTCTGAGGTCTCAATCTGTTGGTATAATCTGTCCACATAGTATCTGTCTGCTATAGTTTAGATTTGGAATATCCCCCAAAGGCCCAAGTCTTAGGGTTGGTCCCTAGCTGAGTACCACTGGGAGATGGTAGAACCTTTAAGAGTGAGGCTTAGTAGAGGATCTTAGGTCACTTAGTCACTTAGGTCACAAGATGGAATCTTGGGACCCTGACCTTCCTCTTTCTTTCTCTGCTTCCTGATGGCCATGAGGTAAGTAACTTGTCCAAAAATATGCTCTTGCTATGGTATACTGCCATAGGCCCAAAAGCAATGGGGTCAATCAACCATGAATTGAAACCTTCAACCCATAAGCCAAAATAAACCTTTCCTTATTATAATTCGTTCATCTCAGGAATCTGTTATAGCAACAGAAAACTGATTAACACAATTAAAACACCATGGCAAAGACCCACCTTGACAAAGTTCACAGCTCTGAACCAAAGAACTGACGATGATGATAAGCCATAATACAAAATAGCATGCTCTAGAAAAGAACCAGTGGTCCAAGCATCCAGATATCAGTGGCAATACTGAGGAGGGAGTTGAAAACTCCAACCCTTCTTTTAACCAGCACAACCCCTATTTCAAAAAGAAGGAATTAAGTCAACTAAAGTAATAAGAAATGGCTGCACTTACCTGAACTATGTCCCAGTTCATTTCTACTTCCTCCTTAATATTGTTGGCACTTGCTGGAAACTTGACAGGCTGCCCCTGAGGGCACATTTCAGTCTTGATTTTCTTTAAAGGAGACTGACCAAATGTAAAGTCATCTTCACTCTCTTCCTTCTTGCATGCACCTTCCCACATGGTGCTTGTTGATGGTATTTCTGTACTATTAGTCCCACCCTCTAAATTGCTGGCTTTGCTCATTTCTTCTTCAATTTTCAGTTTTTTGGTCCTTTGAGCTGAATTTTTCCTTTTTGTCTTCGCTGTTTTCAGAGTCTGTACAGTGTCCAATTTGTATTTTTCCTTTTCCAAATCAACATCAGCAATTGCCACAGAGCTATTCTATTAAGCCACAAAGAGAAGACATAAGAATTAAATAAAAACCAATTTCCCTAGGATACTACTCAGAAATTAAAAGGAACAAATTATTGATATACACAATAACTTGGAAGACTCTCAAGGGAACCATGTTGAGTGTGGAAAAAGCCAACCTCAAAGTTACATACTACAAGATTATATTTATATAACACTCATGAACAGATTAGTGATTGCAAAGAGTTAGAGATGTGAGTGGGGGAGGCAGGAAGGAGGTGGGCTTGGCTATAAAAGGGCAACACTAGGGATCCTTGTGATAATGAATATGAAAACCTATGCATGTGATAAAATTGCATAGAACTAAATACATACAAATGAATATAAGTAAAACTAGAGGAATCTAAATTATTAATGTCAACATCCTGATTGTAATATTTTACTAAAATTTTGTAAGATAAGTGAGTTTACTATTGGGGACAACTGGATAAATGGTACATGGAATCCCTCTGTGTTATTTCTTACTACTACATGTGAATTGTTTAAAAATAAAATTTAATTTTAAAAAATAAATCTATACATGCCAGAAAACAAAGATTAAAACTTATAATCAAAAATCAACAAAGAAAGAAGACACTCATAAAAGCTACATGTGCCATCTATTTAATCAAAAAGAGAGAGAACAGAAAACAGAATGTCAGCAGGGTAATAGCAGGCATTTTCTTTAATCAGAGTCCATCCAGCAGTCTACACAGGAATCCAGGGACTACTCACTTCACCCTCACTTTCTCTCCCCATGTGACAGCTCAGCTGTGAAGAAAGGAAACCAGACACTTAGTGCTGGGGATAGAGCAATAAATATATTCTGCCTTTAAGAAGCTTACAGTTTCACATGCTAGCTTTGTTTCCAGTTATTTAAGTAACATAGATGGCACAAACAAAAACAACAATGCCCAATCTTCTCTTCTATCAAATATTTTTCCAGAGTTATTGACTATTAAAAACATTGCAGGACTGGGGATGTCGCACAGTGATAGACCACTTGCCAAACATGCATAAGGCCCTGGGTTCAATCCCTTAAACACAATGGATTCAGAAAAGAGATATGAAGATAATATGATGCTGAAGCAGTAAGAGTTGATAATAACCTAATTAAATGAATTGCTACATCTAAAAAACCAACATATCAGTTATAAAGGGAATTGTCAGCCACAAAGGAACAGAAAAAGGAAAAAGCAAATATGATCAGCATGGGCTGGGGCTGAGGCTCAGTGGTAGAGCATTCGCCTAGCACACGTGAGGCACTGGGTTCAATCCTCAGCACCACATAAAAATGAAATAAAGATATTGTGTGTCCACCTACAACTAAAAAATAAATATTAAAAAAATATATGATCAGCATTCTTATAAGTAATGTACAAAAGAGAAGAAAGCTCAGCAAATAGATCAAGTATTTTGGTCCCAATGGTAAGAGAATCCTGCTGTGAGATGAATATTTCAGACTACCTTAGCTCCACACAATTAAAACATTCAATTGTCACTGTGACAAGCACAATGGCTCCACCATAGGAAGCCTTCAGTAAACCCAATAAACAGTCAAGTCTCCCATTCTGAGTCCATGCTCATCAAGCAAATTTCGGATTCTTATTTATGGCCCAACTTAGGTCAGACTAGAAGGAGAAAAAGTGCTAGCTATCAGAATTTTAAAACCCTGTGGTGATTATTTCAAAGTGTTAATTATTAAACTAGCACTCCAATTATATACATCACTCCTGAGTATGGCTAATGTGAAAACACTCATGAGAAATAGATGAGTTCCTGAAATGCTGACTTAGAAAACCAGTGCCATCACATACTACCTATGTACTATGAGCAAGTCACTTAAAATCACTTGCCTCAGCTTTTTTACCTATAATATCTGGAAATAACAGCACCTCTCTTAGCCAACAGTTGTTGCTAAGATTAAGATCATAAGAGTGAGCTGGGTGCAGTGGTACACACCTATAATCCCAGAGGCTCAGGAGGCTGAAGTAAGAGGATCACAAGTTCAAAGCCAGCTTCAGCAATTTAGCAAGGCCCTGTCTCTAAATAAAATATTGTTTAAAAGGAGATGGGTTTGTGGCTCAGTGGTTAAGCACCCCTGGGTTCAATTTCCCCTACCAAAAAAAAAAAGATCACAAGAGTGCAATGTTGAGCATATTGCTTCATTAACAATATTATTATTTGCTAATATTGCCATTATTACTAGGAGAGGAAAAAGAAAGCAGATGAAGAAACACAATGGTTCTGATGATAAATATTATTAAGAGAAGGTTAGGGGGTTAGGGTTGTGGCTTAGTGGTAGCGCACTTGCCTGGCATGTGTGAGGTACTGGGTTCGATTCTCTGGATTGAGTATAAATAAATAAAATAAAGGACTACCAACAACAAAAAAAAATTTAAAAAAAGAGAGAGAGAGAGAGAGAAGGCTGGGAGTATAACTTAGAAATAGAATGCTTGCTTAGCATGCACAAGGCCTAAGTTCTATCCCCAGCACCACAAAAATGTGTGCATATAAAATACTGTATATATATATATGCTATTAGGACTCATGACAAGGACACCACTGTCCTTCATTTTTTTTCCATTTGCATTTTGTCCTACTCTATGTAAGCAGAAAGTAACATCCCAAATCAGGAAAACACTTCAGCCTTCCCCCTATCTAGGTTCAGCACCTACCAGCTCCTCTTTAACATCCACAACCCCTGAGCCATCACTGATCAGTGGGGTGTTCTTCTTCACTCGAGGTACCCTTTTTGGTCTGGTTTTCTTGGGAGCTGGCTGCTTACGGCTTCTGGAGACTTTCTTTTGGGGCTCCCAGGCATTATCTTCCTTGTCATCTTCTTCAGAGGCAGATGATCTAGCAGTAAATTGACAGAAGAATTTCCAGGGGGAAAAAAATATATCAAAGGTAAAAAACAGACATATACTTCTTAAAAAACTGATAAATTCAGATAAAATGGAGTGATAAGAGCATAAGCTGTGAACAATTATTGCTAAGAATTAAAGGAACAGAGTTGATTAGAGTATAAAAACATCTTCCCCATATCATATCATACACTGTAATTCACTGGTCTTGCCACTCTCCTCTCACCTAATCAACAAACATGTTCACACACACTTTCATGACACGGAAAATCACTTATTACCTTAAGTAATTTACTAAGTCATGTCACACATAATCAATGTGAGCTTTTCAATTTTAACAGTGAAGAGCACTTAAATAAGTTCCTAAGTGCTAATCAAATCTATTTAAATTGTATTGTTATTCATTCAATGAAAGAAGTGAGTAATGACTCCAGGAAACATCCTAATTACATAAAAAGTCAGCACCAAGGCCTGTCCAGTTGTTTTTATTAACCCTTCTTTTCCTCTCACAGATCTTGACTACATTGGATCAAGTGCAGTTATCATACTTTTTGAAAACCAAGCATTATAATACTCAGAGCACGAGCAGAAAGAAAGTAGCCAGTGAATTCTGTTGAGGGAACATCATGCTCCTATCAAGTCAGTTCGATCGGTTTTGGGGTAAAGGATTCACCCCAAAGAGACTAGTGAATAGAGATGTCAGGGTTTTCGATTGGTTAAATTCCACTTGGCAGCAAAAGCCTGACTGAATGACTTCTTAGTTAAATTATGCTACAGGAGAGCACAATCATGATGGGATGAACAAATAATATCCTCAAAGTTGAGTTCTCTGCAGAGGTAGATTCTAAGCCTGTGACTAAGCAAAAAACACACGAAATCATTAGAACATAATAGCAGTGGATTTAAAAGGAACTAGAATTAGAAAATCAAGGAATTAGAAAACCAGGGTTTCCTCTTACTACCAAATTGAGCAAGATGATACCTTTCCACCTTAGTCTCATCACCTGCTGAGCAGGAGTGCAGACCAATACTATTTCACATGGCAATATTGCCAAAAGTAAAGGGATTTTTGTTATTAGGAAGAAAACGCAAACACTGCCTACTCAAACACTGATACCATTTTGTTACACATGAAGCAGTTCTGAGTCAGCTAAGTCAACTCCCATTCCCTATAACACCTGTCCTCAGCAGCATCAGACACTCACCCTCAGAGAACATCTTCCACATGCCTTCAGGGAGTCATAATCCTTTAGTGTTCCTCCTTCTCTAAAGTTTCCCCTTAATTTCTCTTACTTCCACCTCCTTCCCCTTCAAAGGTTGGAATCTCCTGAGGGAGATAAGTCCTCAGTCCTCTTCCTCCTCTCTCCATGCTCTCTTGCTAGCTCATGTATCTTGTCATCTTGTCATATGGGTCAGTACAGGAATTTCAATTTCATATCTCCAAAACGACCTTCTCCTGAGCTCAAGACTTGCATATCCACTTTCACAGGGATGCCTGACAATCATTTGAAATTTACCAAATCCAAAATAGGACTCCAATTTCACCACACTTACACTATACCTCTTCCATTATTCCAAAAACATCTGTCTTTCCTTCATACTCAAATTTAATTAATCCATCACCATGTCCTATCTCCTTTACCTTCAAAATGTATCCCAAATTAGGCCATTTCCTACCATTTTCATTTCTTGGCTTCTATAATAATCTTAACTTATCCCCCCACTTCTATTCTTGCCCCCACATAGTCTGTTCTCCGCCAAGAAACCCAAAATGATATTTTAAAAATGTAAATCAGATCAGCTCATATCCCTATCCACAAACCTCCAGTGGCTTCCCAAACCACATCAAATAAAATTCTAGTACCCTGACATAGCCCCTTATATCCTACTCATTCCAATCTCATTTTCTACTTCTCTCTGTCTGATGACTATGAACTGGCCATACTGGTTTTTTTTTTGCTGTTCTCTGAACACATCAAAATCATTTCTATCTCAGAAATGATGTGTTG
Source organism: Ictidomys tridecemlineatus (assembly GCF_052094955.1). Lineage (NCBI taxonomy): Eukaryota > Metazoa > Chordata > Mammalia > Rodentia > Sciuridae > Ictidomys > Ictidomys tridecemlineatus. Next base: position 85,190,622 of record NC_135488.1, on the reverse strand, counting down.
CTCTATTTGGAATTCTAATCCTTGAGAACATTCCATACAATTTCTCTCCTCTGTAAGATACAATAAAATACCTGAACAACTAACTTACAGAGAAATTGTTTATTTATCTGAGTTTCGGAGGTTCAAGTCCAAGATAAGGCAGCCCCATTTGTTTGAGCCTCTGATTAAGGCAACAGATGGCAAAGGCAGGAACACATATTAGAGACAGTATTCATATCTCAATGCAAAAACAAAAAGATACAGAGCAGAGCCTCACAATCCCCCTGGAAGGCATACTTCCAATGAACTAAGGACCTCTCACAGGGTCTCACCTCTTAAAGGTCCCACCAACTCTCAAAACCACTACCACCTAGAGACTAAGCCTTTACAAGTGGACCTTTGGGGAACACATTTAAATCACAGCCAACTCCCAGATTTTTATTAGATTCCAGCACATCTACCAAAGAACTCCCTGAATATCTAAAATGCCCTTCCACTAGTATCACTGTGTTCTCTATCCCTTGCTCTGCTTTATTTTTTTTACAGTACCTATTATGACCTAACATTAATCACTTATTTCTTTAACAAATATCTTAAGAGTACTTAACATGACACTGTACAGCAAAGATTCTCAACTGGGGACAATTTACAAATACACAAACCTGGCACTATCTAAAGACATTTTTTATTGTCACAATGGTGGGAGGGGTGCTTATTGGGTAGCAGTCAGGGATGCAACTAAACATCCTACAAGGCCAAAGACAGGCCCCACAACAAAGAATTATTCTGCATACAATGTCAATAGGGCACAGGTTGAGAAACTCTGCTCTAATATAATATAAAGTACTCCCTATGCTCATGGAGTTTACATTCCAGTGTAAATACTATGTTATGTATTTAATTAGTTACTTTCTCTCTCCTTATTTAACACTTTATCACCAACATTAAAGGCTGGATCACAGCATGAGTTCAAGAAATACTGTTGTATGAATGAATGTAAAAGATACAGCTTTCTTCCACCCAAATGACTTAACATGTCTGTAAGAGACAAACGCATTACTCCTTAAAATATGTTTCATTCCCCCACTATCATATTAAACAAAGAGGCTTACAACTCCGAGAAGCAAGCAAATTCATCTTTGGATACTGCAGTCTGGACCTGTATTTTTGCTCTTCTTGGCAACGATGACATCTGGAAGAATCAAACATAAAATCAGCATAACTTGAATAGTCTGATCACGGTCATTCAGTTACAAAATGATGTGCCATTTGAAAATAACATTCCAATAGCTCTGCTGCTTAAAAATGCCATAGGAAAAAACAGAAGGCTTATTCATAAGCCAAACACTGGTTTTCCCCTCTAAGTAGCAGCCAATTAAAAGAGCTCCAAACACCTTTGCAAAGGATTCAAACACTTTATGAGTGTGGGCTACCTTCTGAAAAATAAGGTATTCTGCAAATAAGGGTGGGTATTCTGCAAATATTATTAGTAATACTATCAGCCATCAAATTATAAAATCTTATGTTAAACTATATCTCAAAGACAAGAAATATTTTCCTCTCTTCTGTAACTTCTTACAGTATACAATAGAGGTGCCTCTACAAAGGTGGCAGTCAAATGGTATTGATTAACTGAAAAAGCAGTCAGGTTATTCCTAAAACAAGACAGGCATTTCTTATAATAATAGTTCATACTTAGATAAAATGATTAATCACTATGCCACTAAAAATATTTACCAGATTCAAAGGCTCATCTATAGAAAAATATCCAGACAGATAGCAAGAGGCATCACAAAATACAGGAAATAAATTTACTGAAGCTGCAAAATTTATTTCCTAAAGATCGTGTGTCAGAACATAAAAAAGTACATTAGACTCTGATATGTTTAGAACCCTTAAACTCTGATATGTTTAAGGTCCTAAACCAGTCATATATTATAGTGCCTCTGGTGGAGAATTGTCACAAATGGGAACATGTTCCCCCAGCAGAAATAGCTCATATCTGTCCAGTAAGTATAGAAAGAACAGCACTCAGAGGAAATCAGGAAGGAAAACAGTCCCAAGGAAGTAGACAAAAAAAAACCCTCCCATCTTTGCCTTCACATTCTTTTAGAATATGGTTATGCAGGTAATCCTTCCTTAAATGAGTAGTTCTAAATATTGTTCATCACAACATAACAGGTAACTCTGATTTCTGGATTATATGTAATTTACCAGAATAAAAATAAAATAAAACAAGCTGGGGCTAAAGTTCAGAGTGCTTGCCTTGCATGCACAAGCCCTAGGTTTGATTCACAACACCAAAAATATAAAATAAAATAAAACAGAGGAAGTTAGTTTTGACAGGGGTGGCAATTCAAATCAGGGCAGGGCAAAAACAGATTAATCAGTATTGAGACAATCAGGTATTCCTCTGAGAAAAACAAGTGTTTAATTCCCACCTCCACACTATGAACAAAAATATATTCCACAATGACTAATTATTTAAAACACACAAAATAAAACTACAAAAGTGCTACAAAAAACAAAGATAACTATTCATAATCTTGAGTAGGTGTAAGGAAACACAGCTTTTCCTGGGCATGACTCAAAATTCCAGAAGCAGTGCTGACACCTTTGAGAACAAGGATGAGGAGGTTCAGTATAAGCTATCTGACACAAGGTTATATATCTAGGTTCCCTACCCAACATGCCAGTAGACAACTGCCCTAGGAAAAGGTCTAGTTTAATTTCCAGAGAAGGTAAACTAGAATCTCCAGACTAAAGTATACCAAGTGCAACTACGTACATGTGAACCATAGAGACTGTATGCTAAATGCAGAATCCTCCAGTACTCTTCTTCCACTAGGAACCCAGAATGCCACCAGTCAGATCCTTGCCCTCTAAGGGCAAACAATGGAAAGGCTTTCTTCAGGAGGATCTGACCACACCCAAAGTGAAAAACTGTAGGTTCTATGCTCTTCATCAAACAACCCACCCAGATCACCTTATAACCATTCCTATCACCCCAATCTACAATGTAAAGTAGTTCCTCCTTTATCCAGGGTTTTGATTTCTACAGTTTGTTACCTCAGTCAACTGCAATCCAAAAATGTTAAACAGAAAATTCCAAAAATGAATAATCCTTATGTTTTAAACTGCATACTGTCCCAAGTAATGTAATTAAATCTCCACCTTACTCTTTAAGGACATGACTCATCCCTTTGTCCAGCACATCCATATTGTATAAACTACCCACACCCATTAATCACTTAGCAGTCATCTTGGTTATTAGATGGACTGTCATAAGATCACAATGCTTGTGTTCATGGAACCCTAATTTTATTTAATAGCCCCAAAGCACAAGAGTAGCAATGCTGGCAATTTTATCACAATATATTGTTATAATTATTCTATTTTACTATTAGTTATTATTAATATCTTACTATGCCTTATTTAAAAATTAACTATCATAAGTAGTATAGAAAAAACACATGGCATATATCCAGGGTTCAGTACTATTTGAGATATCGATATCAAGTATCCACTTGGGATCTAGACATGTATTTTCTAAGGATGAGGGAGCTACTATACCACACAGACCATCATATACCAATTCTATCTCCACATTTTAACCTTAACAGAAATGCATTTAAAATAGGGAAAGACAAACTGGGCATGGTGGTGCATGCTTGTAATCCCTCCCAGTGTGGGAGGCTGAGACAGGAGGACTGCAAATTTGCAACCAGCTTTTACAACTTAGCAAGCCCCTCAGCAACTTACTGAGATCCTGTTTCAAAACAAAAAATAAAAAGGACTGAAGATGTTGCTGAGTTCAAGACTCCCACCCCCCCCCCAAAAAAAAAAACATTGGCAGGCTTAAGTTTGATTAACAACTAGTCTTAAAGAAGGCTTCCCTGAAACTAATATTTCCAACTATCCCTTTATTAGATACCCTAGACACAATGCACATAGAAAGGTGGGTAAAATGGAAACATTTCTTTTCATTGGTGGGAAAAAATGACTGTAAAAAGGGAGATAGAAAAGGAGACTCTGTATGAGCACAGAGGCTAATTACAAGCAGATCCATTTTAGAAAGTATTATATACAGAAGCTGAGACCTAGAAATCATTTATTACAAATTATTCATGCCAGTTATACTCCCAGAGGTGTGTTTGCTCCAGTTTAAAGACCAATGTCCTTAAAGGGCCTGTTTCTCCACTTCTACTCCTATCACGTCCTCTTCATATCATAAAAATTATTATGGCACCCATTTCCATGTTTGGGGTTTTTTCTTCAATTGTTTTGTTTTGTTGTTTTTGGGTTTTAGTACTGGAGATTGAACCCAGGGGTGCTTTACCACTGAGCTACATTCCCAGTCCTTTTATTGTTTGTTTTTTGAGACACCATCTCATTAAGTTGTTGAGGTTAGCCTCGAACTTGCAATCCTCCTGCCTCAGCCTCCCAAGTTACTAGGATTTCAGGTACACCCAGCCATTTCCATGTTTTCAGTTCAGTCAAGTATCACTTAACAATAGGGACACATTCTGAGAAATGCATCATTAGGGAATTTTATCATCATGCAAACATCATAGTGTAATTTCACAAACTACAGCTATGACATCATCAGGTGATACAATCTTCTTGGATCACCTTCAAGCATATATACATCCATCACTGGCATCTATCACCAACATTACTGTTATTCAGCACATGACTGTACCTATATCACCTACTAAACAATCCTAATTCCTCCTTCCCAAACCTTGCCTTTAAAATTCTGATTTACATAATAAAATTCTTGCCTCTGAAACTATTTAGATGTCTCATAGTTAACTAAAATTTTTAAAAAAAAAAACAGAACAGAAAGCTTGATAACCATTCCCTGCCCTAAAACACATTTCTACCAAAGTCCTTCCCATCTCAGAAAACAGCATCAGAATCCATCTATTTGCTGAGCCAGAACTTGGAATTTTTCTTACAGCTTCACTAAGGTGCAAATGACATTCAGTACACTGAATACTTTTAAAAGGTTCAAATCTGGTAAATTTTGACATATGTATACACATCACCACAATCAAGACAATGAACATATCCATCATTTGTTAAGCCAAAACACTGTGAAATTTTTTTCTCTTCCATCTCTTATATCCAGTTTATTAGCAAGTCACATAATTTTTTTCTCCAAAATATATCTCTACAATCTTCAGTGGATATTTGGTTCTTGAGTCTGTTTCCTGTTGTTATTTCAGAATAACTACAGACTAGTGGTTGTGAAGTTGACCTTTTTTTTTTTTAAGAGTTGTAGATGGACACAATACCTTTATTTTATTTATTTATTTTATGCAGTACTGGGGATCAAACCCAGTGCCTCACAGTTTCTAGGCAAGAGTTCCACCACTGAGCCACAACCCCAGCCCTCGGCCTTCTTCCTGAGTCATATCCTGGCAGAAGGCATCACACACTAGAGAAAGAGCTTTCCAGAAAAAAGAGAGCTTTCCAATTCAGATTTCCCTCCCTCTTTTATAATGTCACCGATCCCATCATGAGGGTTCCAGCCTCATAATCTCATCTAACCCAAATTACCTCCCAAAGACCCTACCTCCAAATTCTATCAATATATGAATTGCATATTAAGTGTTCAACATGTGAACTCTGGGGGGATACATTCAAACTATAGTATCACATCTCTCACCTGCCCTATGGCACTCTCCCCAACCACCCTTCTGGCTTCCATGCTCTTGTCCTTACAACCCATTCTTCACATATCATCCTAAGTCATGATTTGAAAATGTTTTAAAAAACACTTAATGACTTCCTATCTCATCCTTCACTCAGAATCCAATCTCCTGCTTCCCTTCCTAATCATATTTACCATTTGTTGTAGCTCCTAAACTCCAGTCACATTCTTTCATTCCCTCTAACAAGCATAATTCTTTCCCAACTCAGGGTCACTCTACTTTTTCTGCTCATCAAATGTGTGGATCCTCTCATTATCTTAGGCATACTATGAGCTTCTCAGTTACATTGTCTTTTTTAAAGCCCTATTTATTTCTTTTATACAGCAATATATAGCATAATCTAAAATTATTTTGTTTTACTATTTTATTAATATAGTGAAGAACATGAAGGAAGGAAACATTTGTCTTACTTTCATATCACACTGAGCCTAGCACTTACTGATTTCTCTATAACTATTCATTAAATAAACGTAAGAATATATACAAATATGGGCTCTAAAGAGAAATATGAATTTACTTTCTATCCTTATTAGGCAATGCAATATTTGGCATTCACTGCTGTCTTGAAAAGGCACATTGAGAACATTTCTATTCTTCAGCGATCTAGGATTTTCCCTCTTCCAAGTTATCTTATCTCTTTGGGCACACGAACATATTCCAAACCAATAATTAGTAGGTTGCTGTGATGTTACTAAGGGAGGAGGCACCAAACTAGGGCAAGTGGAAAGTGGAAACAAGGGGCAAAAGGACCTATAAATGAATCTTAAAATAGGAGGGAAAACACTAAAATTCAAGGAGATGAGAAGGTATACTTTCTTTAAAGGCACCTAAAGAAGTTCCCCAGAGGAAACCAACAGAAGGGCTTCAAATGTTAACATAAATACCCAAGTCACAAAAACAAAATTCGAGTTAGAAAGTACCTCTGGGATCAGACAACCCTGCCATACTGCCATTTTTTAAAAAAATCAATGAGAATCCTGACGCTAGAGAAGGTGAAATGGGTTACTCAAAAAAATACATGGCAAAGGACTAGAAACCAGCGCCCAAACAGCAAGACTAGTCTTGTTTCCCATTTCATAAAAATTACATTAATGACATGCTGAAACGTGGGAGGCTCGAGGATAAAGTTGCCTGGAGTTCCCGTTCATCTTCCCTAAGTTATTCAAGCGCCTCCTAGATGCCCAGCACACTGCTGAAAATGCAGCTAATGCAGACAGGGCCACGATCTGATAGTGAAAGGGTGCTTCCTCCCTCACCTTCGAGGTATAAAACAATCTAAGTCTGCCCGAGCTTTCCCATGTTTGCCCCTCTGAGCTGGAATTAGAAGACGCGCCAGGTGACACGCAGCAGCTAGGAGATTCTCCGGGTATAGGTTATGAGATACAGTAAAATGTAATGAACCTCTCACTTTAAAAAAAAAATAGGGGAAGTGTTAGTTCCCAAATGGGCGCTTGGAACTTTTTAAGTGACCTCGAAAATGCCGGAGCCCGGACGCCGGCTCTTGGGAGCCCAAAGAACTGCCGCTGAGGAAGACGCACAGCTCACCTTCCCGCCCGGCGTGTCGGAAGACCGGGGATTCTGTGCTACTATATCTTCCGGTTCCCGCCGGAAGTTTTTCAAATGACGGAAGTCCCGCCTCAGTTTTTCCGGACGAAGGTAAAAACGCCCGAGCCAAGTCGCGGCGCAGACGAAATGGGCGGAGCCAAACAGGATGGAGGCGGGGCCGGAGCTAGGACCCTGGAGGAGTGTAGAGGTGATCCTGGCTACTGGGCTGCGAGTCGGCTGGGCTGCCATCTGGGGTGGGGTTAGGGTGCTGCGAATGCTCTTTCTTTGACCCGCTTTATTTTCATCTATCCTATGTTAAGTCCAATCAAGGACAGTACTTTTCATTTGCATTATTCATTTACCGTGAAAAAATAAAAAACATTTTAACTTTATTTTTTTGTTTAAAGCGCCGTTAATTTCACATCTTTATTTCTAAAGGCCCGAAATATGGATTTTGCTGTAGTCTTTAAGATAGATCCAAATCTTGTTGCCTCTATCTAAAGTCCTTCTTCAGCTACCTTAATGGAAAACTTAAACCCTGGACTCATCACTAACTTATTTTGGTCATTCAAGTAGCTGGGTACACTGCCAAGTATACCGATTTGAAAAATGGGTTCTCTCAGGAACTTCGTAGTAAAAGTATCAAACAAATCTAAGTCTGCCCGGGCTTTGTGCAAATTGCCCCACCACCACCACCTCCTTTGGTACCAAGGACAGAACCCAGGGACTCTTCATCACAGGGCCAGGTCCCCAGCCCTTTCCATGTTTTATTTTGAGACAGGGTCTCGGTAAGTTGCTTAGGGCCTCATGGAGTTGCTCAAATTGGCTTTGAATTTGAGATCCTTCTGCCTCGGCCTCCTGAGTGGCTGGGATGACAGGGGGCGGCCCCTGCACCTGGACTGCCTTATGTTTTGGGAGCTGTTTCAACTACCTTCACCTTCCACTAGTCCTTTACCTGTTCAGATACCCAGCAAACTAGGAGTAAATGCTAGAATTAATCAATTTACTTTAGGCAATTGGCAGACCCTGTACTTCTTGGGCAAGAATAGAAAAAGTCTACCCCATTTCATTTTCAGATTATTTGGAAAGTGCTGTGACTTAATTCCTGGTAACCCAATATCCTAGGTGGGTCTTATTCTAGATTTGTCGTTTCCATTGCCCTTGCCACAATACAAAAGTAGCACCTGCTTTTTAATCAATGAGGCATAAATATCTTAATGCTGCTTCCATGCCCTGAACCCCACCTTTTTTTTCCCACTCTAACCCCAGCTACTAGGGAGGCTGATACGGGAGCATCTCAAATTGAAGGCCAACCTGGGTCATTTAGCCAGACCCCCTCTTTGAAAATAAAAAGGGCTGAAGCTGTAGCTTAGCAGTAGATTACTTACTGAGTAAGCGTTGAAGCTAGCTTTAAAGACAGGTAGTTAGTGTAGGTAGGTAAATTAGGTCTGATGGGGAAATGGAGTCCTATTTGAGTCCAGGAAATCTGAAACTACACCTGGGAGATTGAAATGTTAATGTCCCCAAAGCCTGGCCTGTGCAGCCCATCCTAAAGAATTGTTAATAATGTGGGGCTGGGGTTGTGGCTCGGTTGTAGAGCACTCGCCTAGCATGTGCGAGGCCCTGGGTTTGAATCTCAGCACCACATAAAAAAATAAAGGTATTGACAACTACCACTTAAAAATAATATTTTTTAAAAATTCTTAATGAAGCAACTCCAGAGCAGACAGGAAATTGATAATTAATTGGCCCTGGGCCCTCCAGCCCACCTGTTTCCCACCTTTTGGGCATCCCTCCCAGCATTTCTGGGGCCTAGTCATGTATGCAGGAAGGAGAAAGATAAGGGGAAGAGCATAGGAGAACAAAGGAATCCTAGGACATATAAAAAGCAGACCGCCCTCACTTCTGGGGATACCAGGATACCAGGATACCAGGTATGGCCCCCTTCTCCCTCCCAGTAGAAGTCTATGTTACCCCTTTTTAAATAAACTCTATTTTATATGCTTGCCTCAGAATGCTTTTCTAATGTTATACTTCAACATGTGAGGAAGCAGAACTAACCGGAGGTATCAGTGTAAGTATCACAAAAAAGAAAATTGCTTCCCATCAATTCTTTCTTTCTTTCTTTTTTTTTTTTTTTTTTTTTTTTTTTGGCGGGGGTGGGGGGGATACCAGGGATTGAACTCAGGGCCACTCAACTCCTGATCCACATCCCCAGCCCTTTTTGAATTAGAGACAAGGTGTCACTGAGTTGCTTAGAACCTCACTTTGCTGAGGCTGGATTTGAACTCACGATCCTCTTGCCTCAGGCTCCTGAGCAGCTGGAATTGCAGGCCTGTGTCACCGAGCTCACCCCCAATCAATTCTTTCTGTTTACTGTTGTACACATCATAAAATCAGTGCTCGGTATATATATAAAATGACTTATCTTTAGTTTCATGGTTTTTACCAGGTTTCTAAACCAAGCCCACAGAAACTAATTCAATTGTTAAATTAGAGAAATGAGCCTTCTATCTAGATTATATTTTACTACTAAAGTCAAAACCCCATGGATTTGTTTTAGAAGGTCTAAAGAGCAGCTTTCCACTGCTACTCACTCATTTCCTGGACTCTAAGTATGAAAGAGCCTAGCAAAAGTACTGAAATGACCCAGGAGTGGGCCTTGCTAATGATTCATCCAAAGCAAGCATACATTTTACTGGATACATTTTGTGATGGGAATAAAAGCAGGGCTCTTTTTAAACTTGGTAAATCTAATCTTGTATATCTGAAATCATTGATCACTAAAGATCATTTTCTAAGGTTGCTTAGGGATTTTTTTCCTTTCTTAATTTCCATTCTTATGTTGCTTTTTGCAGCTGGTTTCAGAAAGTCTGTAAATGTCTGCTACAATCATAATTTGTGTATTTTATAATTTATAGTCCTGAATGAATACAAGGGAACATGTTACAGTTCAGGGTTACAGGAAAATAAACCACATCATAAAAATCAACCACAATTATTCACTAGTTACCTCCTTTTGATATTGCATTGTGCTAGACAAATTTAAGGTAAATGTATTAAGGGTCAAGGTGAATCAATATACTACAAAGCTTCTTTCTTCCTTCTTTCCTTTCTTCCTTTCTTCTAGTACTGGAGATTCAACCCAGGACCTTGCACATGCTAGGCAAGTGCACTGTCACTGAGCTGCATTCCCAGACCATTTTATTTTTTAATTTTGAGACAGGGTCTGGGTAAGTTGCTGAGAGTAGCCTCAAACTTGGGATCCTCCTGCTTCAGCTTCCCAAGTGGCTAGGATTGTAGGTGTGTGCCACTGTGCCCAGATCTACAGTCTTTTGGCATGGTTCCTACCCTGGAGAATTTACAAACAAGACTAGAAAATAGATATAGCCACAAGAGACAAAGACCCAAGTAATACTCTAGAGACTACTCTGGAGTTAAGCAGGTAGTAGCCACACTACATATCCAGGAAGAAAGTAGGGATTGACCATCGTATGTTGGACCTTGACCCACATCAAGGATATTTGCCTTTTACCTGGGAAAGAAAAGATTACTAAGCTAAAGTGAAAAGTCTGGTAGGATTTTAGGCATCAAACATCTGGGAAAAATAAAACTTAGGTCATAATCCTCTAAAATTAAAATATGTAGCTGGTGTCTTAATCCAAAGAGAAGTAAAATTGTCCAGAGAACATTTCCCTTGGAATTTTACAAGAGAGCCACTCCCACTAAGAGCTGTCACAGGATATTTGTAATCAGTTAAGTATAAACCAGGCCCTACCACTAAAACTGCCTTTTCTGTCTAGAACCTTGCCCAATTTATTATTTACCTTTGGATCTCAAGTGCTGAATTCCAAGAAATTCATGGATTTAGACACAGAGCTGGAGTAATCTGGACACCCCCTAAAATTATGCAATCAGGGAGCAAGTAAAACATGCTTTGGATTTGCTTGGGGATTATTTATTTTATTGCTTCAAAACATACAGCTCTTGGCCAGGCGCAGTGGCACTCACCTATAATCCCAGCAGCTTGGGAGGCTGAGACAGGAGAATCTTCAGTTCAAAACCAGCCTCAATAACAGCTAGGCGCTAAGCGACTCAGTGAGACCCTATCTCTAAATAAAATACGAAATAGGGCTGGGGATGTGGCTCAGTGGTTGAGTGTCCCTAAGTTCAATTCCTAGGACCAAAAAAAAATATACAGCTCTTTATATGATACTTTTTAGTAAATTATCATTTGTATGCTATTGTCAGTGTTTTCAAATTCTTTCTATGTGTTTGGTCTCTCCAGGGAGAACATAATAATAATAATAATAATAATAATAATAATAGTAATAATTTAATCTTTGCTGGGGATATAGCTCAGTTGGTAGAGTGCTTGCCTCAAATGCACAAAGCCCTGGGTTTAATCCCCAGCACCACACATACACACACACACACACACACACACACACACACACACACACACAAAAGTAATAGTTTACCCTTATTAATTACCTGCCATGTGTCAGACACTAATTTAATGCTTTAACATGTATTTATACAATTAATTCACATATCAGCTAAAGGAGCTCTTGCTATCTCCCCCTTTTTATAAATGAGGAAAATGAGGAATAGAGAAGTTAAATAATTCATATAAAGTCACATCAGTACTAAATTGCAGATGTGGGATTCAGAACCAGTGATATGCTTTACTCCAAAGCCAGTACTTTTTAATATATCCATATACCATCAATGTGAAGCAAAGATATTTCTTTTTCAACTATAGTGGCCCCTGCAATACTTTGAATCCGTGAGACATTCAGAAATAGTTGAATCTCTAAATACACTAAATAAAGTACTGTCTAACCACCTGAAACACAGCAAGGCTATTTTCTTTATTGGCTTTGAACTAATTGAAATTCCACCAGAAGCAAAAATTCTTAACATAGATGCAACTGTTTCACCCACTAAAGTGTAAGATACTTGGATCTAGAAACTAAGTCTTGTGTATTTTTTATCCCCAACCCACCTCCATCCTCTCCATTCACCTACTCAGTGGCTAGTAATGCTTGACAAATACTCAATAAGACAGTAGACTAATCCCTGAACCCAAAAAGTGCCTGGAGTTAAAAAAAATAAAATAAAATAAATCCTTTCTCATTCTAGAAAAGTTAACTAGAGCTCCTATTCCAGCTAGGTTCCCATTTATAAAACTGACTATACTTCTGGTGATTCAAACTTTTTCCCCCTTAGAAACAATCACTTAGTGTGATAATTAATTTTAGCTGTCAACTTAACTGAATTAAGACATGGCCTGATGGCTGGCACAGCATTGTTTCTAGATAAGTCGATGAGGCATTTCCAGAAGAGACTGGCATTTGAACTTGTGGACTAAGTAAAGAAGATCCTCCCTCACCCAATGTGGGCAGGCATATCCACTTGCTAAAGGCCTGAATAGAGCAAAAAGGAGAGGAAGGTGGAATTTTCTCTCTCTGTTCTGGAGTCGAAACATGCATTTTGTCTGCCCTTGGAGATTCTCTGGCCTTTGTACTCCAGAACTTGTGCTTGTGGCCCTTTAGTTTCTTAGATATTCGGCCTTGGATGAAAGGTTTAGTCATTACCTCCCCTGATTTTGAAACCTTTGGATCAGCCCATGTTTCCAGCTACAGTGGTTCTCCAGCTTTCAGGTAGCCTATGGTACCATTTATGGCCTCCATAATTTCATGAGCCAATTCTCTTAATAAATCCCCTCTCATCTGTCTGTCTCTCATATTTGTTGTTTCTCTGGAGCATCCTCACTGATATAATTAGAATGGTGGAAGAGTGTTTCAGATTGGAAGATACACAAACTGTAACTGTGTCCTATTTTACCATTCCAGTAAGTAAATAAGGGTTTTTGTTATAGTTTCAATTTGTATCTTCCTAATGACTAATGATGTTTATTATTAATGTATTTATTTTTCATCTATATATCTTCTTAGATGAAGTGTCTATTCAAATCTTTTATCAAACTTTAACTGGGGCTGGGGATGTGGCTCAAGCGGTAGCGCGCTCACCTGGCATGCGTGCGGCCCGGGTTCGATCCTCAGCACCACATACCAACGAAGATGTTGTGTCGAGAACTAAAAAATAAATATTAAAAAAAACAAAACAAAAAAACTTTAACTGTATTTTTGATTATTGAATTTTAAAGATTCCCATTATTGTAAATTTTAGTCCCTTATCATATTTTATCAAATATGAAATCTGGTTCTAAGAATTATAATTTATTAGCTTATCACGGTGACACAATCTGTAGTCCCAGCTACTTGGTAGGCTGAGGGAGGAGGATCTCAAGTTCAAGGCCATCCTTGGCAACTTAGGGAGACCTTACCTCAAAATCAAAAGGGCTCAGAATGTAGCTCAGCAGTAGAGCTCCCCTGAGTTCAATCCCTAGTACTGTAGGAAAAAAATACACACAAACACACACACGCAAACACACACACACACACACACACACACACACACACATACACACACACATCTAATTTATCACAGGCAATTGCCAACAGAGTAGCACACAGAAAAATGATTCCTTCTTTGGCTACAAAGAAAATAACCAAAGACAAGTATCATTCAAGATTCTAGCTGACAGAAGGGATCAAAGTCACTAATACCTCATCACTAATACCAAAATTCTAATTACCAGCATCACTCAAGACAGAAAACATTGTGTTTAGAAAAATGACCTCATTTCACAGTGAAAGATGATAAAATTATGAGTTTTAAATACATTAACTTAGCATTCTAAAGTAATGCTATAAATGGAGAAAGTGATATTTATACATTTTAGGAAATAATATAAAAAGTTAGCTAAGCCATAATAGCTTATTTGTTTAGACTAAATCCTAAATCCTGATAGCTTACCAAGCAATTGCTGCTGGATCCTGCAAGTTAGACTTTAAAAGTATGTATTGTACTTATAAGGGCTTTTAATAACTTTCTACCATGAGCTTTTCTCAGTTTAGTGATTCTAGGTCTACAACTCCTATAACTTTCAGGTCTGTTTCTAGAAATCATTAGCTAACACTTCATATGAAAATATATATACATATATATTTTCTTTTCTTTTCTTTTTTTGGTACCAGAGATTGAACTCAGGACACTCAACCACTGAGCCACACTCCCCGGACCTATTTTTGTATTTTATTTAGAGACAGGATCTCACTGAGTTACTTAGTGCCTTGCCATTACTGAGGCTGGCTTTGAACTTGCAACTTCTAATTCAACCTCCCAAGCCGATGGAATTACAGGTGTGCACCACCAGACCTGGCTAGCACTTCTTATATTCTAATGCACATAAGAATCACCAGCAGAGCTTCTTTTAAATGCCAATTATCATTCTAGATTATGAGATTCCAAATTAATAAGTGTAAGGTGGTATCTATGTGTGTGTGAAAGCCACAATTTTTGATCCCAACAGAGTGTTCTGTACACTACAAAAAGAATAACATTTAATAGACACTGATTTAAGAAGCTTAGAGGATGGAGCTATAGCCATATGGTAGCTTAAGACAGAATTTTAAGGATCTTAACCTTAAACATACCTTTTCAAAAGATAGACCAGATATTCATAGTTCCTCTAGCCCTCTAAATATATGTAGTTTATTAATTGAAAACAATGACAATAGCTAACGCTTATCGATTGCCTAATATTTTAAAGATTCTAAAATATTTATAATATTTTAATATTTTAAAGATTCTAAAACGTTATGTACTTTTTTAGTTAAAGTTCTTGGATTTTTTTTTTTCATATTTAAAATAACTCTTTGAGCTGGGTGTGTTGGCCCATGACTGTAATCCTAGTGACTCAGGAGGCTGAGGCAGGAGAATAACAAGTTCAAGAGCAGCCTGAAGATAATTTAGAGAGACCCTGTCTCAAAATAAAATTTAAAAAAGAGCTGGGGATATAGCTCAGTAGTAGAGCAACCGAGGGTTCAATCTGTACTACAAAAACAAACAAAAAAAACCTTTGAAGCAAAAAGTTGATGTATTTATTCCCATTTTAAGATGATAAAACTGAAGTGCTGAGGGAGTTTAAGTAATTCACCCAAATTTACAGAGCATAATTAAGTAGATGTGTCAAAAAACTGATAAACTAAAAAACAAAAATAGTTCTATGAAGTACCTACTTCAACTAAAACTGCATTAATTATCCATTGATCCAAACAGATTACCCCAAAAATATTTTTTAATATCATATGCATTCTAAATAGTTCACTTACTCTCCTGGCAAATAAAGTGGATGAATTGGAGTCCAGAGTAACAGAGTCTAAATGAATGCATACTCAAAGATATAGTGAAAATAATATATTCAGACTTTCTCGTACACAGTAAAAAAAGAATTTGAGTTGTCATTATTTTTTTAATTTAAATATAGTAGACTTAATTCAGTAGAAGAATAATGCTATTAAAGTCTTTTCTAATGATATACAAGAAAGTCATTCCGAAGTGACAGTGTCAACTCAAAAGGCAAAAAGAGTGCTATTCCTGAATAGAAACAGTGTTCATATGCATACCAGAATAAGCCTGAATTTAACTGATAAAGAAAAGGAAGAGAAAGAAGGAAAAGAAGGAGAAAGAAGAGAAACAAGAAAAGAAGAGAAGGAGAAATATAAATTGTTTCTCTTTAGTTCTTGAAGGAAGTCACACAGATTCAGGATCTAGGCAAAGCTTGCTTATTCTCCATGACTATGTGTCACAGGTATTTCTTTTTTTTAAATTTTTTTTAAGAGAGAGAGAGAGAGAGAGAGAGAGAGAGAGAGAGAGAGAGAGAGAATTTTTTAATATTTATTTATTTTTTTAGTTTTTGGTAGACACAACATCTTTGTATGTGGTGCTGAGGATCGAACCCGGGTCGCACACATGCCAGATGAGTGCGCTACCGCTTGAGCCACATTCCCAGCCCTGTCACAGGTATTTCTAACAGAAAATAGAAATCTGCATGAAGTTCACAATATCAGTCAATAGCATTGGTGGGAATGAAGTTGTTCTGACCATAAGCTGCCATTCTACTCCTATCCAACCTACCTCTGTGAACAAGTTCATAAAAAGCTCACAGGGATCCTTGGGCTGAATGAACAGGGGCCAATACAAGTGGTCTAAATGTCTGAAAAGCAAAGAGGTTTTGAAATAATTTAGGTCACCAAGGAAATATATTATGACTCTTTTTAATGATGTTTGAAATAGTAAAGTTGATGTTAAAAGAATTATTTTTAAAAAGATAATCCTGAAATTCTGAAAAACTGGTTTATTCAAAGAAATGAGTTACTTGTTTTTCATTTATTAAACTCTTTTGCTACTTCTCCCCTTCACTCTGTCTACCTTTTCTACCTTTATAGCCATAGGACATTATTTCATTGCTTGTGTCTTCATCAAAAAAATGGATAGGGCAGGACTGGAGTTGTGGCTCAGTGGTAGAGCACATGTCTAGCATGTGTGAGGCACTGGGTTTGATTCTCAGTGCAGCATATAAACAAAGAATAAAATAAAGGTCTTTAACATTATATATATATGTGTGTGTGTGTGTGTGTGTGTGTGTGTGTGTGTGTGTGTGTGTATTAATGTTCACAGAAACAAAAATGAACAGGGAAAAATCAAGCATATTAAATATGCTGTTAGAGTTTGGATTTTAAATGTCCCACAAAATTTTATAGAGTAAAAATTTGCTCCCCAGAGTGTCACTATTGGGAGATGGGGGACCTTTAGGAGGTGGATCTTAGTGGGAAGTTTTTAGGCCCTTGGGGGTGTGCCCTTGAAGGAAACTGTTCTCTCTTCCTTGCTTCCTGGTCATAAGGTGAACAATTTTGTTCCACTACATGTTCCTGCCCTGATGTCCTACCTCACCAGAGGCCCAAACCCAGTGGGGCCATGTCAGTCATAGACTGGAACCTCCAGTTCTGTGATCCAAGATAAACCTTTTCTTTTTATAAGTTGATTGTCTCAGGTATTTATTATAGTGATGGAAAGCTGATTAACATTATGCTACTTGTTATGTGTCTCGTGAGAAGACAATTGAGATATAGTTTGATTGTTTTTGAAGAATTAGGCAGGACTTTCAGCTATGGTGAAGTAAAAGAGGTCTACAAATATCCCACCTCCCCATCCAAAAAACTCTAAAACTGGAATTGGTGGTGGGGGGAGGTTCAAAAAACATTTTAAGTTCCTTAGGTTATTTATTGCAAATATTTTTCTTACTTGTCTTTTAATTTTGCTTATAATGATTTTTCCATCAGAAATGTTTCATGCTTATGTGGTTGACCTCCGGGATTTATGTCATACTTCTAAAGAACTTTTTCATCCTGAAGGAAAGTTTCTTAGTCACTGAAAGACCAATTTTACACTAGTCATTATCTTGTGTTAGTGTTCTTAGTTTTATTTTTGGCTTCCTGAAGAGATTTGGCAGACCATTTAGAATCCTAGTGGGAGATTAGGATAATGCTCTAGTTCTTTGATAAGATTTCTTTTTCAACTTTAGTTTTATTAGCAGTGTGTTTTTAAAATTATCTATTCTTGTAACATGTTTTCCCATTTTAATATGTCTAGATATCAATTGAAAACTTATTTACAATACCAACCACTTCCCCCTGCAGTCTGGCTTCCGGAGGTAGAGGGGCCTGGGAATCTGCTTTTAATCAAATCCCAGATGATTGTGATGTGGACCATCTACAAGTCTCACTTTTTAAAACTCTGGTTTGGAGCTCCCTTTTTTCCATTTGGTCAAATTTAAGTTAGGTTTCCTGTGAGTGATTGTATCAATCAGGGTCGCAATAGGAGATGAATATTGCATTCAAATTAAGATAAACTATTCTTAAGGGTATGGAACTCAGTAAGCGGACCACAGGAAAAATCGAGAGAACATTGCTGTAACCCCTGGGCTTAAAGGCATGAGGAGAGAGAATGGTTGCTATAGCTGGAGGAAATTCTATACACTTGGTCTCCTTGAGAGAAGCAGTAAAGTTTGGTCAAGGAACAGAGCCAACCTGAGTTGGCAAAAGTGGAGAATAAAAAAAAAAAATCCTCACTTCATTCCTCTTCTTTGTTTTGCTTCCTGAGATCCATCCCAAGGGGCCAGACTGGAACCTGTTAGGTTTCCTATAGAGGTCAGCCTTCTGGGACAAAAAGCAGGGTGAAAAAAGGTGGCAAATGGTTCTAGAGGAACTAACTGAGGATGTCTGGCACAAGGTCTAGGGAAGAATTGTACCCTGGAGTACAACATGTGCGACAGAGAAAGCAAAGCCTTCTTGAAGGGAAAGCGTGAGAAAGAAGATCAGTAGCGATACTTAAGATCTGGTATTCCAATAAGAAAACCACAAATTCTATACCATAGACTGGAACAAATTGTCTATTTTTTTAATTTGAGAAGTAATTAAAGGAAATGTTTTATGTTAGTTGCACATTAAATTATCAGTGTTACTCAAAAGTAAATTTATATAAGTTCTGGTCTGTCCTAATTCTAGAAATTTTGTTATTGTAATACCCCAACACATAAGTCACAAAAGCCGTTCATTTTTACTCCTGGGTGGTAAGCTTGCTTCACCCTGCACCAGCCTACTGATAAGAATGAACCACAAATGCCAACAGGAATAGATGGTAACCACCCGTTTGGAACCTGCCCTTTTCCACACCCAGCCAGCATTGGCTTGGATTCCATCTCTGTCAAGATTGAAAGCTCTGGCCCTAAAAGTACTACTTTTTGCAAGAGGCCTGATATGTTAGCTCTGCACTTGTTACCCGTTATTCTGTACCACTCAGGATTTCTTGGATTGATTTGGCTTACTTGTGATTTAATATGACTTTTTGTGTGCATATAACCTTTAAAATGGTCTGAAAAGTGTGTATTTGCATTTCTAAATATCATCAACAGGAATGAATCAGCAATGGTGTTTTAGTGACATACATAACTGCCAGATCCTCTAGTCCCTTCTTGAAGTCACCTCCTGATTCATTTAGCAAACACTATGTGTGAGCTATCATGGTAACTCAGTTATTGTCAAGTGCATTGGCACCAATTAAACTGTTTTTCTTGTCTTTTAAAGATGTTTTTCTCCTCATTCCCTAGATGCTGCTCAATGGTTGTGTTGGAAGCCAAAATCTAATAAAAGCAGAACATCAGATATATTTATGCCTTGCCTTATGGAAAAATTTTATCAACAGGAAGGTAAAGGCAATAATGAGAGAAACTGTTATATTGAACTAAATTTTAACCCAACAAAGGATCTGGCTAATGATTTACAAGTGACCGACACCTTGGGAGAAATAAACAATATCAGTTGGAGTTAGTCCCTGACCAGGCACCATGCTGGACTCTGGATGAAGAGCAGGACACATAAAGGCACAGTTCTACCTTCCCAGTGCTCTCTGGCAATTTCTAGGAGGGAACAGAAAACTATGTACAGATCTGCATGAAGTAGGGGTATCCAAACAACTCACATCCAGTCTTACCTTTAAAATTTGAATTTATTGTTCAAATGTTTTGTTAACATAATATTATGATTCAAAATGTAAAAAATACAAAGGAAATGAAACAGAAATTCTGTCACCTCTGTTCCCCAGCAATATAGTTTAGTTCCCCTACCCATGAGCAATCTATTTTACTAGTTTCTTGAGAATCTTCTTCTTCTTTTTTTTTTTTTTTTCTGGTACCAGGGATTGAACTCAGGGACACTCAACCACTGAGCCACATCAGCCCTACTTTGTATTTTATTTAGAGACAGGGTCTCACTGAGTCGCTTAGCACCTCACTTTTGCTGAAGCTGGCTTTGAACTCATGATCCTCCTCTCTCGGCCTCACAAAATCCTGGGATTACAGGTGTGTGCCACCATGCCTGGCTCTTGAGACATTTTTCAGAGAAAATTCTATGCTTATACAAACAAATGGGCAAATAATTTATTTTATCAAACCTAAGATGCCATCAATTACAAGAAGCACCATTATTGTTTTTATTACTATAAAGCCATTTTTAAAAAGCCTGCCAAAGAAACAATGACATGCTATTTATTATGGAAAAATAGCACATTCTAATTTCAGAAACATCAAAAATGTAAAAATATGTACATATTGAAATCAATGAATTTTGGCTATATTCATTTGTTCCAATGTTGCACAGAAGATAGTACCTGATGTTTATGATTCTGTATTCAACAATATACCCTGAACTTATTCCACATCATTACCTAAGTTAGTTCCTTCTTTTTCTGGCTGAATAGTATTCCATGGCAGAGCAGTGAAGTCAGGGCTTTAACATGTATGTTGTAAGTCAGAAAGTAGAGAAGGAATAAATTGTTCTTTGGAAAAGACAGTGGATAAACTGTAGATAGTTAAAAGAAAAAACACAATAATCCATATTTTGCCTCTTTTTCCTCTAAGAATAAAGTTCTTCCACTTGGAAAGTATAAGAAAAATGCCATGAAGTTTGACATAGGAAAAAAATAGTAAAATGATCTTAGACAATATACAGGAGTCAATATCTCTTGAGTTTGGACAAATACAAACCACAGCCGTAAAACAAATAAACACCAAGTGACAGAAGCATTCTTGGGAATTTTTGTGAAATAATGAAGAAAAGAAGAGGGGGCTAAAGATTTGCTTTTTCTTTTCTTTCTAGTACTGGGGATTGAACCCAGAGACACTTGACCACTGAGTTACATCCCACCCCTTCTTATTTTTGATTTTGAGTCAGGGTCTTGCTAAATTGCCCAGGCTGGCCTCCAACCTGTGATCCTCCTGCCTCGGTGCCCCCAAGTTAGAAATTACAGGCACGTGCTACCGTTCTAGATAGGGCAAAAGAATTTTACAGGGGCTGGGATTGTAGCTCAGTGGTGGAGTGTTCGCCTACCACTGGGTTCAATCCTCAGAGCCACATAAATATATAAATAAATAATAAAAGCTATTTTAAAAATTTTACAAAGGTAGGAAATGTAGATTATAGGAAATACAGGCTTGTAAGATTTCCCATCCTCCCAAAGGTTTTGAATACATATTAAACAGATGGTTTATTAACATTTAAAGAATATAAATGTCATATGTTTTATTTTTATTTTAAAGAAAAGGAGGTGATCAAAAGGAGCCAGAACAGGCTTGCCATAGATGTTGTGCCCTACCTAGGCTGTGGGGAAAAGAACCAGGGAGACATCTACCTGCTGTGACCTACATGGTGCTTCCCATGGTCTCTGTGTGACCCATTATGGAGGCGATGAGCATAATGTTGAATGGAATTGGATTCCAATCCTGTTTCTAGCAATACCTGGTGACCTTGCACAATGTACTTCATTTTATTTTTCCTTTCCTAAAATAAGGAGATTGCATTTATTGATCTCTAAATTATTTTCTGTTAATGGCAATTTGATTCTAACCTGATGGGCCCAGAGAACCTGGGTATGGTTGGTGTTTTTATGATCTGTTGGTGGAAGTGATGCAGAAATGTGGGTTGGGTTGCCATCTAATTCCAAACAGGTGGACACTTGGGACCTCGTGAAAGATGCAGAGCAGAACCACCAACTCAACCATCCCTGGACTCCTGACTCCAAGAAACATAATAGACACTGCTAGCTTTAGGCCATGAGGGTTTAGGGTAATTTATTTCACGGCAATAGAGGACTACAGTGAATACTTTTCTTAAAATTTTTTTTTGTTGTTTTAGTTGTAGATGGATACAATACCTTTATTTTTCTTATTTATTTTTATATGGTGCTGAGGATGGAACCTAGTGCCTCAGACATGTTAGACAAGTGCTCTGTCACTGAGCCACAATCCCAGTCTCTAAGATCATTTTTGAAGGGACACTGATAAATCTTGTGTGTCCCAAGAAGGACAGCCAAGAATAACTAGGGTTTAAAACCCTGTGATGTGTGGAATGCACCTGAGGTGCTTCTTGTTGGAGTAGGCACTTCTTATGAGGACTGGGTGCTATGTTCCAGCATCTCTCAGCAGATGACTGGGTGGGTGACCTTCTCTGTGACTCTAGCAAGCAAAATGCTGGTGGAAGTATGTTGGGATTCTCATTGAGGGGTCATTCTCTAAAAGTCATAACTGACCCACATGAGAAGGTATTAGCAGAACCAGCTGAGGCTTGATGATGCTGGTGGAATCTTTCCTGTGGAGACTCTTACATGAGAAGATTCTCCTTAGGGACAGCCTAAGGCTGAAACTGGGTAAGGATTGGAGCTATACTCTCCTTAAATGAATATAAAGAAATTGTTTTCTTACATTAAACCATGAACTCTTGGAGATGAGGCTGTCTTCTCTCTGCTGAAATGTTGAACAAAAGCAGCTGTCAGCTTGGGGGGCCAAGGATTTGCACAAAGATGTTATTTACATCCACACCAGCCTCTAGAATTGTCAGTGTACTTTCACAACCTCCTCTGGTCTGAGACCAACAGTGAGTAGGAGGCAGGGATGACTCGCTTGTCGTGGGACGCAGGACACTGGGACTCAGAGCCATTGAGTGACTCATTCTAAATCACACAGGCAGGGACCAGGGACCTGGATCATACCCAAGTTCTAAGAAAACTACCACAGGAAAGGTGAACTGCAGGTAAATAGATCCTGCTGGGGGCGGGGGTCACTAGAAGAGTCTGGTAAACTTCAAAGCTAATCAGAGCAAACAAACCAGTGAGGCACAGACCAGTCTTGATGTGAATTCCCAGCTTCTGAACTGCAGGAACAAGCCCTTGATTGCTTGATTTGAAAACTGGATACTTGGACAGTTTCCTTTCCTGGAAAAGGAAAATTACTAACTAAGGAAGATGCCATGCAGTGAGGAGGAAGTGTACTTTTCCCAAACTCTGGGCTATGAGAGGATCACTGGCACTATCCCCCAGAAACTTGGGGTTTAAAACCTTATATTCCTGTAATAAGCTTAACCTTTTTCTCTTAAAAAGTTTGCCTAATGCCTACTGGGAAATTTCTTAGAAGGATTGGAAGGAAAGGAAAATTCTGGCTTGGTTCCTAGTTCTACCTCTCTGGAGAGCCAACGACCCCATACAAACAGGGTGAGCACATCTTTTCCAAGATGCTATTTTCTGCAAGTCTAGAAAGGGTATGGGGTGTGGGGAAGTAGAAGAGAAAAGGTCAAGAGTAGTCCCTCTTTTTAAATTAACTTTTGGCTCACACCTACACTTTTGGCTCTACCTAGATCTGGGCAGAAACAAGCTCTAAAGGCCTAGGTAGGCAAATACACTTGCTGTCTTTTCATTTTGAGAAACCAGTGGTCCCTGAGGACCTGAGATCAGGACTCCAGTGAGCCATGTTAAAGTGTCATGTCATTCTCAGGGTGGCATTTCTATTTAAAACAATCAGTCCAGGACCACTGCATCAGGGTTTGTTTTTGGTTGTTTTTTTTTCCCCCCAGTGGCTCTACAGACATTCCTTCTGTCTGTGAGGAAACAGTGACAGAGGTTTGGACCTGATGCTTCTCCCATCCATCCTTTGCTCTCAGTCTTGAGTGTTTCCTAGCTTGAACTGGGAGGTAGCAATTTCTAATGTAGAAAACATGGGCTTGGGAGCTAGCTAGAACACCTTGAATCTGTTTCCATCACTTATAAGCTGTGAGATCATGGGCATGTTATGTCTCCTCTGAGTCTCAGTTTCCATGATTATAAAACAGAATACTACTACTGCTAACTTTATGAGATTCTTGCAGGAATTGAATGAAATTATGTATGTTTTACTTAACACAGCTCTTGGCTATGTTACTTGCACAAAAATATATTAGTTCTTTTGTCCCAAACTTATTCTGTTCCTAGATTCTGCCAGAGTCTCCAATTATGTCAAGTTACCTGGGCATTTTCACTTGGGGGAGTGAGTTTACCAAATGTACTCTTCTTCTTATAGAATTGTACCTTCTTCCTATGTGTTGTATCCCCAGGGATGAGAAAAATATATACTGAATAATCCACCAAACTGTTTTATCTGGATTGCTTGGGTCTAAGGGCATGCACATAAAAGATAACGACCACTGCAAGGAGCAACTTTTATAGTGAGATCAGGATAAAATGTGTGACTAGAGGATTTATGAGTTGTTCTTTGACTATGGAGCAAGGCACAGGCTAACTGGCTAACTCAGGGCCAAAGCTGAGACTCTGAAAAAAGACTAACCATCAGCAAATTTGTAGAGTCTGTGAGCATTCTTCCTGACCCCTAGTTTCCTTTTTTTTTTTTTTCTTTTTAGCAACCAGTAAATCCCTGTATTAGATTGCTGTTGCTGCTGTAACATATTATCACAACATAGGAGGTTTAAAAAAACACAACAAAAAACAAACAAAAAAAATACTAATTCTTTCAAATTAGGGTCCAGAAGTTCAAAATCAGGATTATATTTCCCCAAGGGCTCTCAGAATGAACCTTTCCTTGCTTCTTCACACTTCGGATTGGCTATCAGCACTTTTGACTTCCTTGACCTGTGGTCTCATCACCAATCTCTGCCCTCTTCTTCAAACACCTTCTCCTTGTAGGCATCAATCTCTCTCTCTCTCTGCTTTACACTTATAAGAATATCTAGCATTAAATATAGGACCTGCACCAATAATCCAGGACAATTTCCTCATCTCAAGATCTTTAACTTAATTTTATCTGCAAAGATCCCTCTTCCCAGTAAAGTAGCAGTCAGAAATCCAGGGATTAAGTTCCAGAGATTCAGATGTGGACACGTTTGTGAGGGCCACCATGCAATCCACTAAAGCTAGAATTTTATTTTTTTTTAATTTTAATTTTTCCAGAAAGAAAGGAGAAAGACAGTGGGATAGAAAAAAATTGTTTCCATATTCAAATTTTTCAAATTAAAAAAAATGTTAAAAAATAAATTGGCTAAAAACTTTCAAACTTTTAAGAAAGGTACTGACCCTATATTCAAGATATTCAGTGAAGTCCAAATAGGAAAACTCAAAGAAGTTCCTTCTGATATGCAGCATAAGCAAACCACTGAAACCAGAGACAAAGAAAAATCTTGAAAAGAACCAGAAGAATTTGTACATAGCATATAAAGGGACAACAATTCTAATGACTGTGATTTCCTCATCAGAAATGATGAAGGTCACAGTGCAGTGAAGGAACATTTAAAAGTTTTTAAAAAACATTATCAGTCCAGGAATTCTATGTCCAGCAAAAAATATCCTTTAGGAATTAAAGTAAAATGAAGATAGTGTCAGTTGCAGGAAAATTGATATAATTTATCACCTGCAGCTCTGATTAAAAAAGCAAAACAAGGGCTGGGGTTGTAGCTCAGTGGTAGAGTGCTTGCCTAGCATGTGTGAGGCACTGGGTTCGATTCTCAGCACCACATGTAAATAAATAAAATAAAGGTCCATCAACAACTAAAAAAATTTTCAAAACAAAAAGACCTAAAGGAATTATTTCTGGTAAAGGGGAAATGATACCAGAGAGAACTTAGGAGTTTAGCAATGAAGAGTAACATAAAGGGTAAAAATCTAAATATAAAAGACAGTTTTTCTCTTGTGAAGTTCTTTAAAACACACAGGACAGGGCTAGGGTTGTGGCTCAGTTGCAAAGCACTTGCCTTGCATTTGTGAGGCACTGGGTTCCATCCTTAGCACCACATAAAAAAATAAAGAAAATAAAATTATTGTGTCCATCTGCAACTAAAAATATTTTTAATTTTTTTTAAAAACCGCATAGGACAGTTAAAAAACAAACTTAAAATATTGTCTTGAGATGTTTCCAAGGCATATAAATGTAACATATGCATAAAACAACCAAAACATAAGGAGAGAAGGAAGGGATCTCTTTAAGTCTGTGGTTTCCACATTCTACTTGAAGTGGTAAAATATTCCCTAAACATAAATTGTAAAATTCAAATGATGTGCTATAATAACTAGAGCAACTACTAAAATGCTACACAAAAAGATATATTCAAAATCATAAGAGATAAACTAAAATAGGTTGCTAAAAAAGTTTTTGATAATGTCAAAAAGTCAAGAAAGAGGAAAAAGAAGAATAAAAAAACAGAAAGAACCACCATGAAACAAATTACAAACTAATATACCTAACTTTCAAACTTACCAGCAATTATATTAAATGTAAATAATCTAAATAAACTAATTTAAAGATGAAGATTGCCAAACTGGAGAATAAATATGTACACATATACATATCCATTCCAAGATTCAATTAAATGTCATCTACAAAAAAAAAAAAAAAAAAAACTTGCACGAAATATACTAAGGATGAACTAAAGAAAAAGGATGGGAATAGACATACTGTGTCAACACAAATGAAAACCAAACTAGAGTTCCAATATTAACATCAGACAAATTAGACATTAATGTAAGTAAAATTATCAGGCATAAAGATATAAGAGTCAATTTGCCAAGAAGTCATAACAATGCTAAATGTATATACACCTGACAACAGAGTTTCAAAATACATAAAGCAAAACTTGATAAAACTGCTAGAAGAAATGGACATAATTGTAGCTGCAAACCTCAAAGCTCCCTTTTTAATAATTAACAGAACAAGTGGAAAGAATATATCAGCAAGGATATAGAAGACCTGAATATTATCAACCAACTAGGCTTAATTTCCCATATATTATTAATTTCCCATATAGATTATTCCATCCAGTAACAAGAAACTATATAGTATTTTTAAGTGCTCTTGGAACCATTACCAAGATGGTCTATATCCCAGGTCTTAAAACAATTCTTAATTTAAATTTACATTTAATTTACATTCAAGATAATTGAAATAATACAAAATATGTTCTATGACCATAATGTATTTAAACTAGAAATAACAGAAAGATATGTGGAAAATTTCCCCAAACTTGAAAATCTAAATAATACTTATAAATAATCCTTGGATCAAAGAGAAAATATCAAGGGAAAGAAAATATTTTAGAACTAAATGAAAATTCTGCAGCTAAAGTAATGTTTAGAGGAAAATTTTAAGCACTGTTAAGTTAGAAAATAGGAATAGAAAAAAATCTAGGCTGATATCCCTCATGAATATAGATACATAAATCTTCAATAAAATATTATCAAATTGATTACAGCAATATGTAAAAATAAGAATACATTACCAAATGGAACTTATTCTGGGAAGTTAAGGCTAATTTGATATTTTAAAATCAGTCAATGTAATTCACCATATTAATGATCTAAAGAAAAAAATGTTTGTATTATTGATTCATAAAAAGCATTTGACAAATTTCAACATCTTTTTATGACAAATACTTTTTAAGTGTAGTTAATGTACCATGTAATATTTGTAAACATAATTTTACCAAAAATTGTTTATCTGAAACTCAAATTTAATACAGTGGCCTATATATTACCTGGCAATACTATGGGGGCACAGTCTGATTTTTTAGATTTAATACAATAATCAAAATCCCAGCAAGATTTTATTTTTTGAGATTGGCAAGCTGGTTCCAAAATATATATGAAAACCAAATTTGGTTATTTTGAATAACCAAAATAAATTTTAAAGGAAGAATAGTTATAGGGCTCAATGCTAACCAATTTGAAAACTCAATCTAAAGCTAAGTAATCAAAAAAGTATGGTATTGGTGAAACTAGAGACATATAAATAATAGAACAACATAGAGTCTAGAAAGAGATACACATAAATATGACTGATTGACTATTATTATTACTATTTTAGCAGTACTGGGAATTGAACTCAGGAGTGAAATACCCAATCTTTATTTATCTATGTGTATATATAATACTTTATATATATTATATATTTTAATATATTATATATTTTATATACTATATATTTTTATATATTATATATAATAATATATGTTATGACATCAGAATGCATTACAATTCATATTACACGTATAGAGCACAATTTTTCATATCTCTGGTTGTCTACAAAGTATATTCACACCAATTTGTGCCTTCATACAAGTACTTTGGATAATGATGTTCATCACATTCCACCAACATTTCTAACCCCCTGCCCCCTCCCTTCCCCTCCCAACCCTCTGCCCTATCTAGAGTTGTCTATTCCTCCCATGCTCCTCCTCCCTATCCCACTATGAATCAGCCTCCTTATATCAGAGAAAACATTTGGCATTTGGTTTCTTGAGATTGGCTAACTTCACTTAGCATTATCTTCTCTAACTCCATCCATTTACCTGCAAATGCCGGGATTTTATTCTCTTTTATTGCTGAGTAATATTCTATTGTATATATATATATATGCCACATTTTTTTTTATCCATTCATCTACCAAAGAGCATCTGGTTGGTTCCACAGTTTAGCTATTGTGAATTATGCTGCTATAAATTTTAATGTGACTGTGGCCCTATAGTATGCTGTTTTTAAGTCCTTTGACTACTCAGTCTTTTTTATTTTTTATTTTGAGATAGGGTCTTGCTAAGTTGCCCAGGCTTATCTTGCCCAGGAGATCTTTCTTTCTCAGCCTCCCAAGGAACTGGAATTACAAGCATATGCCTCTTCACCTGGCAAAGAGAAACTATTTTTTTTGTTGTTGTTTTTGGTACTGGGGATTGAACTCAGAGGTACTTTACCATTAAACTACATTGCCAGTCCTTTTTATTTTCTATTTTGATACAGTGTCTCATTAAGTTGCTTAGGGACTCAGTAAGTTGCAAAGGCTGGTCTTAAACTTACCATCCTCCTTCTTCAGCCTCCTGAGTCCCTGGGATTACAGGTGTGCACCACTGCACCTGGAAAGAGCATTTACGTTTTAATAAAGGTATGAAAGTTATTACATGGATAAAGGACAGCTTATTCAACAAAGGAAAAGTTGGATATATATATATATATATATATATATTTATTTATTTATTTATCTCCCCTAAAAATGAGCCTTGACTTGTATATTAGAGTATAATTTATAAAAAAAATTAAACTAAAAATGAATATAGATCTAAATATAAAGCAAAAAAAAAAAAAAACCAAACAAACCATAAAATGTTTATTTAAGAACTAGGAAAATGGCCAGGTGTGGTGGTGCACACATGTAATTCTAGTGGCTTGGGAAGCTAAGGCAGAAGGATCCCAAGTTCAAAGTCAGCTTCAGCAATTTAGTAAGGCTCTAAGCCACTTAGTGAGACCTTGTCTCTAAAAATGGGTTGGGGATGTGACTCAGTGGTTGAGTGCCCCTGGGTTCAATCCCCAGTAACAACAACAACAACAACAACAAAAAAAAAAGTAAAAAGAAAAAAAAGCAAACAAATTAGGAAAATGATTGTGACCATAAATTTTGCAAAGAATTCTAATTTACCTATATTTTTGTAAAAGAAAAAATATAGGTAAATTAGATTTAAAATTAAAAACATTTTTCTTCAAAAGATATTGCTAAAAGAACTTAAGGACAAGCTGTAAATATGGATCAAGTTTTAGCAAATTGTATATCCAACGAAGAACATGTATCTAGAATATGTATATAACTTTCAAAACTCGATGATAAGAAACAACCACACAATTTTAAAAATAGGCAAAATATTTGGATAAACATTTCACCCAAGAAGTTATGCAGATGGCAGATAAACACATGAAAAGAGCCTTGAAATCACCAGCTATGTGAGAAATGAAAATTAAAACCACAATGAGGTGTAGCTGTATACCTCTTAGATGCCTAAAAACACCACCACTAACACCATCACACAAAAATACCAAGTGTGGGTGAGGATGCGGAAAAACTAGAACTTTCATATATTGCCAGTAGGACTTCAAAATGGTAAAGGCTCTGAAGAGAGTTTGTTACTTTCTTATATAGTCTAACATATTCTCACCATACAACCCAGTGATCTCATCTTTGATATTCACCCCATAGAAATGAAAACATGCTCAACACAAAAGTTTGTCCATGGATGTTTATAGCAGCTTTATTTATAATCACCCAAATCTGGAAATGTCCTAAATGCCCCTCAGTGAATGCATGGTTAAGTAAAGTGTGCATTCATTCAGTGAGTCATGACTTCACAATAAAAAGGAACAGATTATTGATACACGCAACAATACGGATGAAGCTCAAAGACATTTTCACTGAATGAAACCAGTCTTAAAAAGTTACATACTGGGGGCTGGGGTTGTGGTTTAGAGGTAGACCGCTCGCTGAGCATGTGCAAGGCCCTGGGTTTGATCCTCAGCACCACATAAAAATAAAGATATTGTGTCCAACTACAACTAAAAGAAAATATTTTTTTAAAAAAGTTACATACTAGAGGGGCTGAGGTTGTGACTCGGAGGTAGAGTGCTTGGCTACCATGTGTGAGACACTGGGTTTGATCCCCCGCACCAAATAAAAATTAAAAAATAAGGGTATTGTGTCCATCTACAACTAAAAAATATATATATTTTTTTAAAAAGTTACGTACTGCATGATTACATTTATAAGACATTCTGGAAAGATAACACAATCAGGATAAGGAACTAAGCAGTGGTTGCTGGGGTCTGGGCCCAGGGAACCATTTCATTATAAACAGGTAACATGAGAGAACTCCTGGGGGTGACAGAATCATTCTGAATTCTGATTAGGGTTGTGGTTGCAAAGATCTCTGTACATGCATGAAAGTTCAAAATGCACAAAAATAAATTTTATTCTTTGTAAATAAAAAGGATTATAAATTAAGAATATGTGTTCATATGTTTAAAATGTTAGGAATACACCATCAAAAATGTTGGAGAGGCCAGACCCTGTGGTGCAAGCCTATAATCCCAGCCACTGGGAAGCTGAGACAGGAAGATTGCAAATCTGAGTCCATCCTAAACAAGTTAGCAAGGCCCTCAGCAATTTAGTGAAAACCTGTCTGAAAATAAAAAAAAAATAACAATGGCTGAGGATGTAGCTTAGTAGATAAGTACCGCTGGGTTCAATCTCCAGTACAAAAAAAAAAAAAAAGTTTGGAAGAGTGCAAGATTCTCCATTTACAGTTGGAGAAACTTCACTGAAAGAGTTAAAGTAACTTAATCAAGGCCAAAAGAACTACAAAGCCACCACTAGAGTAGATTTTTAAAAATATTTATCTCCCAGTTATAGGTGGACACAATATCTTTATTTCATTTTTATATGGTGCTGAGGGTCGAACCTAGTGCCCCCACGCATGCCAGGCGAGCCCTCCACCTCTGAGCCACAACCCCAGCCCTAGAGTAGATTTTTCCTTGGGAAATATTTCTGATGCCTGTCCTTCACCCCAGGCCCATTCAGCCAGATTTAACTTGGCCTCTGTTGTTCTTTAGGGAGTATCTAAATTCAGAGTTTGGTATGAAAGAGAATAGAACCACAGTTACATGTGCAAGTTAAACAATAAAGGTGTGAATGAAATATATATAACCTATCTTACAGAGCGTAAAGTCATCATGACCTTGGCTATGGACCTATGGCTGACTGTGAGGAGAGGTGTTTACAGGATGCCTGAGATTGCAAAACAAACAAAAATATAAGCAAATGAGTGGGCGCTAGAGTTGGACCACTGGCCTATGAACCCAAGCTTTGCTGCCAACTTACTGTGGGACCTGGGAATGCTGATTAGTTTTTCTTCACCTTAGTAGCTTTATTTGTTAAGTGTATCCTAATTTTATAGAATATGTAGATATTTTGTTTTAAAACTTCATCAATTATAATAACTTTCTTGTCATACATGATAAAATGCTTTTAAAAAATATGTGTCTTAGAATCAAATAAATATGGTAATATTATTTCAATGGGCTGTTTCAACTATTAAAATAGTTGTTAAATGCTAATGCTTGGTACATTGTTCTCAAACAATAGTTGTTAGCTATTATCATTGTTGTTATTAATACTACTATTATTATTTTAATAAATGAATAGTGGAATTTGTAATAAATTGTAAGATGTCCCTCCCAGCCCACCACTCATTTGCATACCCTACCTATTTTGCTGAATTTTCAAGCTCTGGCACATGCAGACAGAGAGCAGAATGAGAGAAACATTTATCACCTCTCGATTCTTGTTAGAGAAAAACCGCGATGACATGCTAAGTGATGTGGCAGCAGGGTCACATCTTGCATTGGCATGAACACTGATTCTCACAAGGTAAGTGGGTGGGGAGGGAACTTGAATGAATTGGTAGGTATGTCAATCCTGTGCAGAAGGAAAGGAACAGAAGACCGGGTCCAGCAAGGACATGGACCTGGGCCACAGTTCTGTCTGCTGCTGCCCACCATGGCACTTTAAGCATGTGGCTCAATGTCCTTTCAGTTTCTCTTCTCTGTGAGACAGAGATAAATAATTACTACTCAACAGCCTGGTGAGGGAGATACATAAATTAGGGTTCCCTTTGGACTAGAGATGGCTAAAAACTCAACCACAGCTGCATGGGGAACCTGGCAAGTCACATTTATTTGTTTCCTTCTATTTGTATTTATATTATCATTTAAGTTCCTTGGATTTCCTATGCAGTCCTTTATCTTTACTGCCCAAGGGAGCAATATATAAGGGGGTACCCAGACCCAGTCTTGGGGTCATTCTTAGTGGGATATGGGGCCCAAGGAAACACAAAAGGTTGTATTCTCTCACCCACAAACCCCATTATCCAGGAACCACCTTGGGGGAAAGGATTTGCTGTCAGTGTTGGTGTTACAAGGATTAAAAATGAAACGTTCCAGAGGGAGGGCATTTCCTGAGAACTCCTTGTGCCAGGTCTTGTACGTACCATGATCAATACCCCTTGTTATTCTGTAAGGTGTTGCTATCACTCCATTACATTTGAGTAAATCAAGGCCCATTGGGAGGTGATTAATTTGTCCAGGATGCTAGAGCGAAGTTCCTAAGCATCCAAACCGATTCCTCCCACCCAAGGTGTTACCCTAAAGGGATAGACCAGCCATCAGATTGCCCAGGTGACAGGTCCTAAGCGTAAGCTAAGGATTCTTTCTTCCTTTCATTCTTTTATCCAACATCATGGAGCATCATGGTTTCCAGGCAGAACAAGGGTATCATCTTTGGGTTCTTCCTCACTAGTCCAACAACTGTCTATTGGGAGCCTGGCATGTGCTGTAGGCACTAGGAATACCCCCAAGGAATCTGACACATGGTTTCTGATTCAGGGGTTTGCAGAGTAGCTGTATATTGTACATTAGCTCATTTTATGTCATTGATGGCCTTCTCGCTGGTGAATCCCAAGATGGTGGGAGCCACCCCCATGGCAAGAGACAGAGCACATGTGTGTCTCTCTGGTCTTTCTGTTACTTCTTGTAAAGTCACCAGTACTCAGTTGGGGGTTCCTTATCCAATCCTAATCAGCTTCCAAAGTTGCCACCTTTAAATGCCATAAGTGGATTCAATATCTGCCCTCTTACCCTCTTAATAGCTCACAATGGGGTTTAACAGGAGTTACAGAGGAGACAAACCAATATGGGAAAGGCCATGGTGGGCCCAGGTTTCATGGGCCCTGAAGCTTAACCACTTTGAAGAGCTCTCTGTGGGAAAAGGAATATAAAAATGAGGAAGACAAAATTAGGAACAGTAAACCCAGGTAGTACAGCTCAGTGGCAGAGTGTATGCTTAGCATGAGCAAGGGCCTGGGTTCCATCCCCAGGGAAGGGGAAGGAGAGGAAGAAGAGGAGGAGGAGGAAGAAGGAAGGAGGAAGAAGAGAAGGAGAAGGATGGGAGGGGAGGAGAGAAAGGAGATAGAGGAAGAGGAGGAAGAGGAAGAAGAGGAGGAGGAGAAAACAAATAAAACAGCAATAACAAAAAACAAAAACAAACTAGAAACAGGACCTTGGAGGGAGTACAAGATGGTGAGGACCCTAAAATCAAACTTATCAGTGATGTTGCAGTTTTTTTTTTTTTTTTTTTTTTTTTTAGGGGGAAACAAACAATGATACCAGCAATGACAAAAATGTATTCAGGGCTGCTGGGGGAACAGAGGAGCCTTCTGGAAGACACATCCCCACACTGAGACCCAGAGGTTGGGGAAGGGAGTCCTGGCAAAAGGAAAAGACAGGTGCAGGACCCAGGTAGGGAAAAGGAGCATCATGGTTTCCAGGCAGTGCAAGGGTAGCATCTTTGGGTTCTTCCTCACTACTCAAGGCACCAGAGACTCAGAGTACAGAGCCCTGCATTGGCACTCCTAGAGGTTAACAGGACCCTCTCTTGAGCAGGACTGTCACCTTTCCTCTGAGATCCCTGGGAGATCTCGAGTCCAGGAGAAGGCTTCCATACTCAGTTCCCACCCTCTAAGAACACTGGGCCTGCGTCAGCCACACCTGGCCTAGGTTGATCAGTTTATGTTTGCATTTGCAGAAATATCCAGAAAACTTCCTCTGTCAAAAGTTAAACTAATCCTGGGCGTGGTGGTGCACACCAGTAATCCCAGTGGCTCAGGAGGTTGAGGCGGGAGGTTCATGAGTTCAAAGCCAGCCTCAGCAAAAGCAAGGCACTAAGCAATTCAATGAGACCCTGTCTCTAAATAAAATACAAATTAGGGCTGGAGACGTGGCTCAGTGGCTAAGCGTCCTTCGGTTCAATCAGGGTACAAAAAAAAAAAAATTAACTTAAGGTGCAGTGCAACAGGTTCAGAGAAAGTAAAAGGAGAGGCAGGGAAAAGACTGACTTGGAAAAGAAAATTCGTCCTCAAGGTAAGAATTGGAGAGACATCTGCCTGACCCAGAGGTTGGGGAGACTCAGTGCCCCTCAGGAAGGGGGTGTTCAGCAGATAGCCCCTCAGTCATCTTTTCTCTTTCTACATGGATCCATTAGTGACAGCCCCCCCGATGACTAAGGAATCCTGGGTGGGTCAGAGACACCCCAACATGTTCAGCCACCCAATATGGATGGGTGAGAAAGAAATAAACACCTCCTTTGTTTAAGCTTTTATTTATTTGGGGGCCTATGTTTATTCTATTTTGAACAGATCAGTACAGCCTAGGAGCCCTGCTATCTTCAGGAAGCCCCTGCGGATCTGTCCTACTACCTCTGCCTCTACCAAACACCACCTTATATTGCTATGCCATTATTTTATGGGAATATTAAACTAGAGACTCACAACATTTGTTTCTGTTTTGTGCCATGCCCTGAAAAGTACTGGCTCCCAAGAGATGCTTAATAGTCACTGAATAAAATTGTGCTTAGTTTTAACTCTCTTTGCAGTCCATGGGAGCTTCCTCCACCAGGAATGCCTTTTCCTTCTTCTCTGCCTCTGAACCTCTCTCCCCATCCATGCTCCTTTCCCACCTCCCTCCTTGAGGGCCTTTTCTTGCTATGCCAGGCCACAGGGACCTCTCCTTCCTTCACAGTCACAGCATCATATGGTCACTTGCTTGACAACTCATCGAGGCAACTTTTGCATTATTGTCTTAGCATTTGGCAATGTGCCCATACAATAATAATGTATTTAGGAGAAGGGCAGGGGGAAGAGAAGAACAAACGAAATGGAATACAAGAAGCCAAGGAGGTCAGAAGAAAAGATGAAGAGCTCAGATGTCATGGAAACCAGAGGAAGGGAGCATATCAAGGAGGGAGGTGGAGCTGCCTCATCTGCTGCAGAGAGTGGTTAAATAAGGTAAAGACGACAAAAAAATAAATGGTTCTATCAGGGTGGAAGCAAGTGATGTTTCAGTGAGCCCAATAGCGTGGGCTGAGGAAGGAGTGGGTAGTAAGAAAATGGAGACAGTGAAAATAAATAACACATAAGAAGTTTGGGGAGGAGAAGGGTGTTGAGTGGTGGGTAGAAAGAAATGCGAGGTGAGGAGAGGTTAAAAATATTTCATGTGAGGTAGGTGAGACTTACTGACGGAAAAGAGCTGGTAGAAGGGAAGAGGTTGAAGAAAAGTGAGGGATGACGTAAGAGAGTGGAGTCCCCGAGAAGCAGGGCTGGGGGATGTGCCAGGAATGGGGAGGCTGATCTGGGGGGATCTGCTTCCATGATGCCTGGTGGGATGGATGAGTGGCACTCACCCTTCTTCTTTCCTAAATGATGGTCGGGTTTGACAGTGAAAGGTTGAGTAAACATCCAACAGATGGCTTCTGTGTTTTTGAGTAAAAGGCCAACCTCTGACCCTCTCCAGTTCCCCTTGTTTCCATCCTCTCCAGAGAAGTTCTGTGGCCATTTCTCATGATTCTACCCTCTGCTTCAGGAGCTGACCTACAGTGTCAAGTTAAGAAAAATACAGAGTTGGTCTGGGGTTGTAGCTCTGTGGTAGAGCACATGCCTAGCACACGTGAAGCACTGGGTTCCATCCTCAGCACTACATAAAAGTAAATAAACAAAATAAAGATATTGTGCCCATCTACAACTAAAAATATTTTTTTTTAAAAAAGAAAGGATTTAGTGGTGTTGATAATTTTTTTTTTTTAAGTGCAGAGTTGGTCTCTGTGGTCTGCCTGGAGATCTCTAGAATTTCTTCATCTTCATGTTTTAGCTTCTTGAATACCTGGGCCACAACTCCTTCATCTGCTTTTTCTGAACCCAGTATAGATTTAAGTACCAAATAGATGAACTGTTGTTCTAATGCAATGATAAGAACCGAGTTCTTCTCTTTGAGAAGACTAGTTATTAAAAAATCAAAAACAAAGTACTCTAGGGAATTGAACCCAGAGGCACTTTACCACTGAGTTACATCCCAACCCTTTTTATTTTTGATTTTGAGACAGTGGTTTGCTAAAAATTGTCCAGGCTGGCCTCCAACTTGCCATCCTCCTACAGAGCCTTCCAAGTAGTTGGGATTACAGGAGTGTGCCACCAGGCCTAGCTTTATCAAAGTATTTGCAGAGAACAAGCTGTTGCTGATTGTATTTGCCCCTCACTTGTGGTGAGCATGTGGGTAAGGCCAATAGTCCGGTGCTCTGTGGTCTTCCCCAGACTTGATTCCTTGGCTGCTAAGTTATCCTAGTGATTCTATACCATGTGCAGGGCATATCAATTGATGACTGGCACAGGTTAGTACATTAATCCTCAGGACAGTTCTGTACAGTGTTACTATTATCCCCACTTTGAAGGAAATAAAGCTTCCAGAGGGTGGATAAGTCACACAGCTTGAATGGGGCTGAATAAATGAGTCCTCTGTCCATCACCTATACTCTGACCCTGTGGTCTGGCTATCCAAATGGCCTGGTCTGTCTCCTGTCCCTGCGGTCTGCTGTGTTTTTCTACTCCAGAACTTTCAGAAATTTTCTGAGGCCATGGCATGCCTCATACTCCTCTCCTGGCTCAGGGCCTAGGGGCTGTCCCTTTCAAAATCCTCTTCCAGCAAAATAAGCAGGCACTACTGCTTGCTCCCTGGCCCTGTGAAGTGGCAGAATTCAGACAGATACTAAATAGGTACAGTCTGCTAAACCAGAGATAACAGACTCGCTGGGCCCTCTTTAGACCCAGGTCTCTCTATTCACTTCTCTATCCCATGTCCACCTAGACTGCAGCGACCTGAGAGGGTCTGTTCTGGGAGCTACGACAAAGAACAAGACAGAGCAAGGTTGGGAAGGGTCATCCTTCTGCGCACACGGAGAGGCTGGGAGCCACTGCGCCCGCGCGCGTGGGACCGCCAGAGGGCGCTGTGGGCTCGCGGAGCCGGGAACCTGCGGCCAACCCAAGCTGCAGCCCGGGGACTGAGCTACCCCGACTGGAGCTGACCCTGGGTGGAGAGGCTCTCATTTGGGCGAGCTAGGGAAGACCGAGAAGAGGACCCTTTGTGACGCTCTTCATTATTCAAACGTTGATAGAGTACAAAGTCACTAAAACAATAAAGTCTTTTTAAGATACTCTTATCAAAACAACTTAAAGAACTCTATCAATATAATCCTCTCATGAGAATTATTATAATTGTATTGATATTACAGTGTATCCCAGATATTTAAGAGTGCCAAGAAGAGTCCTGCTGGGTCTCCGAGACCTTTCAGAGAAGTGGCAGAATTCAAGCAAGGTTCCAAATAACTATGTCATGTTTAGTAGGAGGAGGTAGGAGCTCTGAGCAATAAGGTTAAAGAGGTGGGAGAATTCTGGAAGGAGGCTACAGATTGAGCTAGGGGAATAATACCTGGTTCATAGAGAATTTGGACCTTAAAAGAGGAAAATATTTGGCATCCTGCCTCCAGTATTTGTTGCAATAGAACCTGTGGATTTAACCAGTCTTAGTTTTACATTTTGTTATGCCTAAATGCTTGCTATCAGTGACAAAGGGCACTATTCCCTGCCCTTGAGTCTCAGCTTGTTGATCCTGAAATGCAAATCAGAAGTAGAAATGGATTAGCCAAATGCCAGAATGTACTAGAGACACATGACTCAGTGGGAACAGTTAGGTCAGTCATTCTGTATTGATAAAATATCCACAGCCTGTGGAAGCAGCTGTTACACACTGTACAGGGATCATAAAACCAGATGCTGAAAATACATCAATACGTAT
This sequence comes from Ictidomys tridecemlineatus, assembly GCF_052094955.1. Lineage (NCBI taxonomy): Eukaryota > Metazoa > Chordata > Mammalia > Rodentia > Sciuridae > Ictidomys > Ictidomys tridecemlineatus. The sequence continues at coordinate 85,152,061 of NC_135488.1, read as the reverse complement.
GCTGGTGTTAGGAGACAAGATGCAAAAACATAGAGGTTGAGGTACAATAGGTTCTTGTTTTAAAGATTCTTATCACCAAAAATCTTAAGGAAGGACTATCAATATTATTGTCCTCTTGGGAATTATTACAATTGTATTATTATGATATATAGTATAGGTAGTATATAGTATTATAAGAATTATTATATTGTACTGGAATAAGGCCAGCATAATTTGAAAGCAATAAATTAAACTCAGAGCCTTGGATTTACAGAAATTTTGTTTCCAAGATATTAAAGTGTAATTGAAGTTATCATCACCAAATGGTGTGTTGGTTCCAGCCAGACAATGGGAAAAAGTAGTAAGTTTAACTAGGAGTCATAAGATTTGGGTTTAGGTCGCTAATTATTGGCATTGGCATTGTTTTCCTTTTTTGGCAAGTGAGTTAACTTCTCTGGGTCTCATATTCCTCATTTAATAACAATAAAGTATATAGACAGTGATCTCAAATCCTATAGAGTATAACAAACTTCTCTGTTTTGTTGCATCCAAATGCCCCCTTAGTGCTATCTTTTTTCTGACATCACTTTAAGGGTCAGCAGAACCTGTAAGGTTAGGCATATGAAGGAGAGGATAAAGGAGTGTAGGGGGTTTCTATTTCTGAGACTACATAGAATACCCCATGTCAGCTGAAGTCTTCTGTATATAGTGGCCCAGGGCCACTGGGGATCAGATAGTCCCACTCTTACTATGATCATTGCTATCACTGAATTTCTACAGTACTTTCTTACTGGGACCTTTATCTGTCATTTGCTATGTGCCACCTTGATTTATTTTTCTGCAGCAGTTATTTGAGATTGATTTCTATGGCCATCTCCAATGCTACTCACCAAATACTCCAGGCTCCTTGCCCTGGAAGATGGTAGAACTTCCTAACTCCCTTGTGGTTGAGGGGAGAGGGATCATATGGCTGATTCTAGCTAACAACTTGCCAGTAGCAGATATTTAGCGTTTGGTAGAGGAGGAGACTATTGAATTGCCTAAGACTCTTCAGACATCCTTTTGTTTTCTGCTTATCACCATCCACGTTCCAGTTGGTGAGTCTTTGGTCAGCTTGGACATAGGAGCAAAGATAATGCTGATATGGAGCAGAGTTTCTTCCACTACTGAGAAGAAACTTTTGTCATTTCAAGACTTTGAGATTTGTGGATAGCTTATTATAGCAACATGTCCTACCCATCCTGACTAATGAAGGGCCAATCCCAACTAATACATGACTGACTGAATTGATCTAATCTCCCTGACTGGAGTAGGAATTATCCAGTATCTGCTTATCCTCTCTAGAGCACATGCCCTAATAGCTTGTACATAGCACGTACTTAGTAAAGACTCTTGGATTATATATGTACTTAAAGGTCCCAAGACCCAGTGCAACAGCCAACCAAAGAACATATGTGTGATGTTATCTCCATCTGGTGTCCTAGAGAGCGGGGCTCACAGTCCAGGGAACTGAGGAAGGAAGGGCACCAGGCCATCTCTTCCCTCTTTAATCTCTGTGAGGCTGCCTCAGAACCCTCTGACTCCTCACAGGTGCAAGCGAAGCTTACTGCAGAAGAGTTCAGAGCAGAGGTTGAACTAAAATAAGAAGCCAGGGCAGGCCAGACAGAAGCCAGCCACAGAAGATGGGCCTGGGGGAGAGTTAGGAGCTGGCTGGGAGTCGGGTGGGAGCTGGGCTGGGCCTCCCTGGCAGGGCTCTGTCATTGTGTCACTGCACATTCCATCCCATGGCCCAGGTGGTTGAATTCTGTTCAACAGAGCATGTGAGGAATGTCTGATAGACCCTGACCAGGCAGACCTTCCAGAGGCCCATTAACATTCTATAAATGGCAACAAGCAGCACAGCGGCAGGGACATGAATATTAACACGCTGCTCTGGGTTCCAGCTCCCCCTTCCCTGCTGCCTTTAGCTGATCTAAACAATATCCACCGACTGATTCTTTTTTTTTTTTTTTTATCAGAATGTAAATCATTTTTTGAGTTGAATCTTCTTTCTAATACCCTATTTTGAGGTGAGTCTGCTGGAGGAAAAGTTATAAAAGAGAAAAATTTATTCATCTGTCACAAAATTGCTTTTTTAAAGTATTAATTTGTCACGCTGCTGGCCCACTAGAAGTTTCAGTGTCTCTGGCTGGGGTTGTGGCTCAGCGGTGGAGCTCTTGCCTAGCATGTGTGAGGTGCTGGGTTTGATCCTCGCCACCACATAAAAATAAATAACTAAAAAAAAAAAAAAAAGTAGTTTTTCAGTGTCTATCCAGGAAACATTTCAAACCCATCCGCAGGTCCCACCAGATCTTAACTGTCTGATTCCAACCTGCCTCATCTCCCACTATTATCTGCCAAAAAAAGGGCAAGAAACAAGCAGTGTTTGCATGTAGAATACATGCATTCTTCCTTTTAATGTAAATATTGTGTAAGGGGCACACCCAGCCCCTTACTCTTCCCCAGTAGCCACAGCCTTTTCTAACTGTGTGGCACACTCTGCTCCCTTTGCTGCCAATGTCCTTTCCTTGCTTTTTTTTTTTTTTTTTTTGTGTGTGTGTGTGTGTGTGTGTGGGCAGCTGGAGGAACTCCCTGCTCAAAGGACCTTTGAGGTGATACCTTGGTAAGCTTCTCCAGGCAAGGGATGCCACTCTCATCCCTGAATCTATTGCAACATTGACCACACTGCTCTGTGTATGCTTGCCGCTCTATCAGTCATTTTCTCATCAACTAATTTTAAAAAGAGAGAGGCCCTATCTTCATTATCTTTGTTACATTCTTCCATCATTTTTCTTTCTTCTCTCAATGATTATGAAATAAGGGGGCCATTGTTGGAACCCAAAGGTCATATTGCACAATGTATACCCCAGCTACTAACCCCAATAAATACATATTTTCATTTGGTCAAGTTTGACTGTGGGAAGGTAAGATATTTATTTAGAAATAAGAATGTAAGAAGGGCAAGAAACAAGCAGTGTTTGCATGTAGAATACATGCATTCTCTCTTTTAATGTAAATATAAAAAAGCAGGCATTTTGTTTGGCAAAGTCTTTTTGTACTCTGTAAAACTTGTAAAGGAAAGGAGACTGGTATTGGCTGACTCTGAGAATTGCAGGCCGGTTACTCACATGGATAACAGCCTCTCAAGAGGCAGGTGTCGCCTTCCTGTAACCTTGCCCAATGTGCAAGGCAATTGTGTTGGAAGTTTGTTGGTTATCTGTTTACGATAGTCACTGAGATAGCAACAGACCCTATTTAATATACTTAGGGTCTCACTTGGGCAGCAGTGCTTGTTCAGAGGTGATGTCCTCCTGAGTAGCATAGCCAAGGACCCATATAAATAGAAGACTCACTTTGTAAAAAAATAAACAGACACATGCAAAAGGTTCAAGTTCAGTGTGTCCTTAATTCTAAACTTACTTTCTGTTTAATATACAAAAGAGGAGGGATTTAATTCAATATTTTAAAATCCAATGTATTTCTGTTTGTATATAACATAGGACCTGCCAGAGTAAGTTAGAGAGACAGTATGAAATACTAACTAGTCAAGGATCCCTAACTTCATAAATTTTTGGCATTCTAGATTTCCCAATTGAGCCAAGATAAGGGTGAGGCAAAAGAAACATTTGGTTGGGTATAAAATTTAATGTTTGCCAATAAACTCAGCAATAGAAACAATATTTTAGTGTAGTTTTAAAATTATTTAAGATTTGGATATTCTTAAATTTTTATATTTTTATTTTTAAAAAATGCATTAAAATTATTTATTTTGATTAATGAGTTTCTTGGTATTCTTTACATTTTGCTTGCTTGAAAAGTATCTCACACAGCTCATTTTACTGCTGACTCTGCTTCCAGAACACATTTTCAGAAGATCAAGCCCTATGTGCCATTACCTTCTATCACATTCCCCAGGATGGAAAATTGAGCACAGTGGTGGAAGGGGAGGGAATGTATGTCACACAACCTGTACCTCCCCAACTCTGGAGGCCAAGGCAGTAGGACTGAAAGTTCTAGGCCAGCATCAGCAACTTAGTAAGACCCTGTCTCAAAATCAAAACTCAAAAGGGCTGGGCATGTGGCTAAGTGGTAAAGAGCCCTTGGGTTCAATCTCCAGTAAGGTCAGGAAGAATACAATAATGGAATTGAGAAGCAAGAAAGAAAAATTCCAGTGGTCAAAGAAATGAGAAAACAAACAGCAATGAGATGTCTCTGCTAGTGTTTTGTCAAACTGATATTTTAAAATATCACACCTCCAGTTGGCTGAAGTGACCATGTAAGGCACACTTTAAAATCCTGAATTTTTGCGTGAGAATTATTTTGGCTGTTCCCAAGACTGCATTTTAGCACCATCTCTACTTAGCTGCCCCAAGCAATTGGACCAGATCTAAGAAATACCAGTCATTTCTCCATTATTGGCTGCAGGTGGCTACTTTGTGTGCTCCTCTGGGACTGAAGGACCTGCCCCAATGGCCTTGGGACCCTTCCGATGATTTTGAGAAGTCTATGTTGCACTATGTGTGGATGGTATTGTTCCAAGGGGCAGCCGTCTTCGTTTTTTAAGCCCTTTTAAGCCTTTAAGCCACAAGCAATGATAACCTTTTCCAGTGAGGAAAAAATGATCGGGAGGCGGGTTTTAAATTTTAGTCTACACTAATCAGATCCGTCAGATAAACACTCAATTTACTACTATCCTACAAACTATGGGACTTGACTTGGCAGACACAAAAAGAAGAGGTTTCTTCTTCCACTTTCAAAGCACTGCAGCTCCCAGGTCGATCTCTTCCCGCCGTAGCCTCGCAGCTAAGCTGGGCCGCACCCCAGGCCTGGGCGCTCTCCGCCCCGCCCTTGCAGGTTCCCAGTCTCCCGGCGCGGGGCCGTTCCTCGCCCCGGCTCCCCGCGGAGGAAATTCTTCCCCAGCAGCCCAGGGCTCGCCTCACGTGACCAGCCGCCGCTGCGGCTTCCAGCGAGAGTTTAAAGGTTACGGAGGAAATTAGCACGGACACCGCCACTCGCCCCCCGGAGGGCGCGCCCCGCTTTCCCGAAGCCCGGACGCCGGCTGTCAGCGCACTAATCGGACCCGGTGTGCCCCTCCGAGGCACGGACGGGGTCCAGCGTAAAAAGGAAAACACACTCTGTAAATATAAACACACCAGCCGGGCCTGGCCGGGGTTCGACCAAGCTTACTCTCGTCAAGTTTTCACACCCAGAGGGGTCCAGGACAGATGCCCAAGGAGAGAACGCTTCCCAAAGAAACGGAAGAGACAATAATCCCCTTTAAAAAACTCACAGGAGCCTTTCGGTCCCTCCCTGTGCCCCTCCCCCACTGCCAGGGAGCTGAGCGTCCCGGGACAGAATGACAGGTCAACACTCGCAGTCTTCTCTGGCCGGCCACTGCCCCAGTAGGGTAGGCCTAGTGGGGGTTCCCGAATCCTCTGGGGGCAACGCGATCCCCGCCACTCCTCTCTCCCCAACTCTTAAAGAGTTGGCCGCAGCGTCCACGAAAGGTGCGCGGCCCGGTCCTCTCCCGGTGGAGACCCAAAACGTCGTATCCATCCATCGCTCGGAGCTCCCGCTCCCGCACCCCCATGCTGCCACTCCCAGGGCTTCCACTCAGGGTTCCCTCCGGGCTCCCCCGCCCGCCGGCTCGACCCAGGCAGGCTGGCCCGCTCTTTGCTCTTCTCTCCTCCGCTCACTTTTCCCGTATTGCTCCCCCAACCGGCAAAACTTTCTATTTCCCTAAACACTGGCGCGCGCGCGCGCGCGTGCACACACACACACACACACACACACACACACACACACACACACACACTCACACACTGACGTCTTTTGCGCATTTCCTGCATTAGAGGGAGGGAGACTCGCTCGCACACCGACCGAGGGAGCAGAGACCGTGGGGGAGAGCGGGCTGGCGGGCAGCGAGCGAGCGGCAGGCGAGAGCTGGGACGCTGGGAGCGCGGCGGGCGGGCGCTGGCGCCCAGGAGGTGGGGCCGCGCCGAGTCGCAGTCCCGGCCCCGCCGCCGCGCTGCGCACCGCCGGGTGCCGGCCTGCGCCCCGATCCCGAACGGCGGCCACCCGACTCCTGAGCCCGCGCGACTGTAAGATTCCGGTCTCCTGGCGCCTCCCGATCGCCGGCTGCGGCACGGCTCTGCTTCGATCAGAAGGCGGCGGCCGGGCTGGCTGTGTGGCTTGTGGATTTTTAAAAATTTGGCTCCGAGGAGGACCATTTCCTCTCGACATGCATCCCTCCGGATAGACTGCACATCCCTCGGTCCACCCTCCGCCCCGCGCGGTCAGAGGCAGGCGCTGGGTGGGCGAAGAGGATCCGGGTTGAAATCTGCGCCCCCGGTTCTCGTCCCCGCCCCGTTCTACCGCCCCCTCCCCCTCCCGGAGTCGAAATTTCCCGGGGATTATGTTTCGGAAAGGTAGGTAAGCGCCGGGCGCGGCGCCCGCTTCCCGGCACCCGGACCCGAGAGCCAGCGAGGCGGCGAGGCAGCCCCCTCGGCTTGCGGTGGAGCCCACAGCTCGTCTTCTCTTCTGGAGGTGCCGCTGGTGGTAGGGGGGGAGAGACTTGCTCCAAACACGGACGTCTCCCGGCTCTCCCCCCCTCCCTGTTTTCCGTTAGGAACCCGGCGAGGAAATACATGCACTCGCTGAGAATCGCCGGCGCCCGGGCGCAACGCCACAAGGTGTAGGGAGTGAGTTGGGTGGAGCAAGAGGGGACCCAGGAGTCCCCGTGGCTCAGAGCGCCCGCGGTCTGTTCTTCATTCCGGCCTTCGGGGCGGACGGAGTGACCTCGGCCCCCACTCCCCGCCCCGACCATGGTAGTGTTCAATGGCCTTCTTAAGATCAAAATCTGTGAGGCCGTGAGCTTGAAGCCCACAGCCTGGTCGCTGCGCCATGCGGTGGGACCCCGGCCACAGACTTTCCTTCTCGACCCCTACATCGCCCTCAACGTGGACGACTCGCGCATCGGCCAAACCGCCACCAAACAGAAGACTAACAGCCCGGCCTGGCACGATGAGTTCGTCACGGATGTGTGCAATGGGCGCAAGATTGAGCTGGCCGTCTTTCACGATGCCCCCATCGGCTACGATGACTTCGTGGCCAACTGCACCATCCAGTTTGAGGAGCTGCTGCAAAACGGGAGCCGCCACTTCGAGGACTGGGTGAGTCCGGCCGCTCCCCTTACGGGAACCCGGCCCTGGGGTCCCGGGGGAAAGACTGGCTGCCTAGGCATTGGACATAGGTCTTCTCCGAAACTCATTTGGCGGCTGGGGTGTGTGCATGCACGTCTCAGTTTCCTTGGAAGGGCATGTTTCACTTCGTAGCTGAAAAGAAACAGACTTTGGAGTGAGAAAGATGGGACATGAAAGGAGGGTATAGCCTTCTGCTGGCTCTGTGCCCTCCTGGCAGAGGGTACTGCAGGGGGCTTGCAAGTTGGGAGAACCTGGGCCACTGGTGCTGAAGGTTGACAGAGGACCTGGCGCCTTCCGCAGGCGCGTGGTGGGCTGGTTCGGAGCATTTGTGTGTGGGTGGGTCCCTCCGTCCTTGGAGAGGCACGTGGAGCTCAGACTGAAGGTTTCTTGCACGTCCTGGCTTTGTCCTGCTAGCCGAGTGAGGAGTTGCTTTTATTTTTCCCTCCAGAAGGAAGCTTGCTTGTTTCTATTCTACTGCATGTGTGGCTAGCTCATCTTCTGACATCAAAGAAAAAATGTGTTCTTCTCCAGGATGCCCCCTCTAGAGTCTCCAAACATCAGTGGAGCCCGTTTCGCCCAATTCATTGCCCATTCATCCAGAATGTTGTATTTTCATGGAAGTCAGTGCTTCGAAGCTTAAAGTTATATTGCTTCTTGTTTTGATTACCAAGATACAGTAGCATAAAATAATAAAATACTATCTCTGAGACCGAGTTAATTGCTAATTGATTAAATAGTTCAATATTAGGCACTTGGAAATAGGTCTTGTCAATGTAAGCCAGATAGATGCAATCTTGGCACTTGGACAAGCAGAGAGAAGCAAGCTTATTTGCTTTTTTTTTTTTTTTCCTTTGAAGCTCTTCCTGGAGCAAAAGGTGTTAAATTAGGAGATAAGTTTCTGTATTTGTTACATGTTTCCACTCAGGACAAGCATTGCTCTGGATGAATATGTTTTCAAGATTCTTTGGTTTACACAGAAAGAGTTACCTTAGACTCATAAAGAGATATGGAGGAATCACTTTCTACAGAAAAACAGCCAACTCCTGAATATCCTAGGGGCCAGAGGTTGCATATGAACCCCCTTGGCATGTCACCTTAATGTTTTTTTTTTCAAGGACATAGGGTTTTAAGGGAAAATAGGAAAAAAAAAATTGCTCTTTTTCTGCTCTGGCTGTGATGTAGCCTGCTTGAAACCATGGTTACAGGGCTTACAGGGAAGCTCCAATTAGCCACACCGGTACAACCCTAGGAGATCTGTGGCTTCCACTTTGCAAAGCAGGCAAACCTTTATGGAGTCCAAGAGAATTCAATGCATTTCATCCTACTGCATTTCATAGATATTCTTCCCCTGGGCCCCCTCTCCGATTCCCCATTTTCTCTCTACATATGGCCGTGGTCCTTTTACTCCTGTAGGCAGTGCATGTTCCGGGTACGGGGTGGGGGGGCGCTGAAGGGATAAATAATTTTGGAAGCGACTTCAACACTCAAAACCTCCCTGTGGTGGTGAGGAGACTGAGGCCTTCTTGAAAATGTGCATCAAGGTGGGCAGTGAGCAGAGAGCAGGTCTATGTTCACAAAACAGGAATCAATTGGAGGGAGAGTGGCTCTGTGATGCTGGGGTCTGCCACAAACTTGAGGTGCATCAGGATACCCCCGCCTTATCAACACTTCTAGTAAAGCATGTATTGGGAACTCTCTGCTTGGTTGTCATTCTGTAAGGTTCTCAAATTTGTGCTGCATTTGGCTATAGACCAGATTGTTTAGTGCACAAGCAGGTGTTACAGACAAGGACATTGAGTTCCAGAGTAACTAAGTGGGTATCAAGGTCACATGGCCAGCACAGGTGGGTTGGAAGTTGGGTTGTCACCTCCTCTTGCTTACGGCTTGCCTAGAGGGGGACAGTCTGTCTAGCCTCCTCTATTTATTCTCTCTACGGATTCATGTGCTGTGTCCCTGACATTTTTATTGTGTGTGATAACTTAAAGTGCTTTCAAAATCATTATCTCTTTGCCTTATAGCAAGTGTGAATGAAGTATGACAGATATTGGATAGATTAAAATACTTGAGGCAGGCTGCTGTGGCTACTCTGGTTCCTCCAGACTGAACATGGGCTGCATGGGCAGAGGTGACTGGCCTTTGGAAACAGACACAAGTTGCATGTGGACTGATTCAGGCCACCTTTCCCATCCCCATCAACTAGGGTACACACACAGAATCACATCTTTGGGTAGAATTTCCTGAACTCAGGCCTTTGTGCTCCTTAACTGGAAGGAATGAAGAGATCCACCATTTCTAGCATGTGGCTAAGAGGTCTGGCCTGAGGCTAGGGAGGTGGAGAGCAAGGAAAGGCTTCTGTCCATGTGGCAGAATATTTCATTTAGCTGCACTTTGAATTCCCACATATTCCCTGAATTCCTGTTGTGCTCAGATCCCACTAGGGGTATTTAGCATTGTAGCTTATCCAGAGGTAGAAGAGGCCATGGGTTGCTCTTAATGGGCTTGCATGATACTAAGAGTAGATGCATATAGATACTTAAGTAGCAATTATGTTCCAATTGAGTGGTAGGTACCCTAAGTAGATTAAACAAATTCAAAAAGTAAGTGTCCTGGGAGAGCTGGAAGAATTCAGGATTCCTAGAAGGAGGCATGAAAAAGCAGGTAACATTAAAAGAAATGCCTGCAATTGGAGACTGTTTGCTGGGCATGGGTACCGCTTCACTATAGGTGGAGAATATCTGTGGTTTGGATTGAAGAATGGACAAGCAGGGCTGAAACTGCGCATACCTGTTAGGACCAAGCAGGACAAGGTTTCTCAGATTTGAGACTCATCTGAATAGCCTCTGTGCTCTTTTTAAATATTTTAACAAATTGATTCTTTTCTTACTTAGTTTTTTCTTAGGCCTCACTATTCATCGTGAAATCACAGGTTTGGGTTTTGTAGCTGTAATTTTGCTTTGTTCATTTTAAAACAAATATGGCTGTAAAGTAAAAGGAAAAGAAGTTCATCCTAGGTGCCTCTTGACATCATTAGTGACGTGGGGCCACAGTTTGAAACACCGAAGTAGGAGAAAGTTTTGAAAACCGAGGTGGATTCTAGAATGTTTAAAAGCCAGGCTGAGGTAATTATTCTTCACATAATGAGAAGACATCTCAGGTGAGATGACAAGAAGGTTGCTTTAGAGAAAGCTCATTACCAAGAGAAGAAAAGATTTTGCTGGTGCTTGAAGCTGAATCCATTATGACACCATTGCACTAGGTCGGGGTTTTCTAAGAACTAGATAGATAATAATGCTACTCAGATTTAGGTGTGCATAAGAATCTCTGATCCCACCTTCACAGCTGTTGATTTCATGTTTGGGGACTATCACCAAGAGTCTGCATTTTTAGTGAGCTGTCCTTGGAATTCTGCTCAGACCCTTCCTACTGTGAGAAAGAGCAGGCTAGTATACAAAGTGTTTCTGTTTCAGATTTCTGAAGTAGTCCATGGACGAGGCTTCTCTCAAAGTTATCCTGTGCCTGTTGATTCTGGGAGCTAGTCCTCTACCCCAAATGGGCCTGCTTCCCCTCTGGCCTATCCGATTCACTTGGGGGAGATTCTTACAACACAAATGCCTGGGCACAGCCCTGGGTGTTCTGATTTTCATACTCTGGGAGGAGCCTGGGAACACGGGAGGTCATTAAATAGGCTTCCTGGTAAGTCTGATGGGGACCATACTACAGATTGATATATATTGCTCAAGGGCATATCTCTTTAGGACATTTTTTGGGAAGTCTTAGGGGGTCTTGGAAAACCTCCAGCATCTTTTAGACAGAGTGAAGCTGGAAGGATCTGCAGAGGGTATTTTGCAAAGGCTGGGTATGGTCCATCCATGACCCCTTTATGGGCACCTATACCTTGAGTTTGTCTTCCAGTGGCTGAGAGACTATGGATCTCTCCTTTTTCTCTACTCCTATAAATTTTTTTCTATCTAATTCAGTATTGCTCCTCTTAGTTGTTAATAACTCCCTTAAGGGTTAGTTCTTGGCCCAATGCTATCACATACAGACTTCTGGCATTGGGGCCCAAGAGTTAAGGGTTTGAGATAGCCTTAGGTCTCCAGGGCAGTCAGGCCTTGTCTGTGTGTTCTGTTTTTTGTTATCTTTGACACCAAGAGGATTTAGTGAATAGTTGAGGCCCTCAGTTCCTCAGGGGATCCATCTCCTTGGAATCAGTGAGTTGTAACTATATAGGTTGTCTCTGCCACTCACTGGGTATATGACTTTGATCATGTGACTTAGGCCCTTTAAACTTGTTTCTTCATCTGCAAAATGGGAATATAAGAGTTCTTACTCTTAGGCTTGAGGTGAGGATTACATAAGGAATCTTTGTAAACTTGAAGCAAAGGGTTTGGCTGCAAAACATTTCAGCAGTTTTATTAATGTTTGAAGAGTTATGTGGGCGTGTTCATAGATTTAGAATCTTAAATTGAACATATGGTCCAGTGAAAGATATTTTGCTCCTTGATTTGTGAATGTATTTACAAGAAAAGTCTTACATAGTCTAAAAATAAATTTAATTTAGTTACACTTAGCAAATTGCCTTTTTGAAAATAATCAAATTTCTTGAAATGAGGTTGCTTTGGAAGGTTCTAGGAATTGTGGTCGTTGCGGACAAAAGTTAATTATTTATTGAAGCTTATAAGTAATTGGAAGTAGGAATATTTTGGAGCCAGCATTTTTTATTTTACTGTACCAATTTCATCCAGTTTCAAGCATTTCAGTCCATTTCCAGTGCTGTTAACTTTAAATTCCTAATTCTAGCCTGTACCCATCTTGGGACACTAGAACTCATATGTGGGGGTCTGCCTTCTCATCATTGCCATTTGATTGTGTAAAGGGCATCTTGAACACAATGTGTCAATTATATACCTAATTTCCTGCTCCCCAATCTGAGCTAATCTTCCCCATATCAAGAAATGGCAACTCAGTTCTTCCAGTTGCCCAGATCATCAGCCACGAAGAGCCATCGGTAATGCCTGTCATTCTCACCACCCATATCTAATCTGAGAGCAACATCTGTTGTGTCTAAATAGATTGAAATCTGATTATTTTTCCTGTCTCTGCTGATACCATTGTTGCCCAGTTGCTATCATCTTGCACCTGGATTATCTCAACTGCCTCCAAATTGGTTCTGCTTTGCCCCAACTTTGTCAGAAAATCCTTCAGAGGATAAACCCGAAGAGCGTAATCGGCAGGACCAACAGTCCGGCCTCTGGGTCTAGCCTCTCTGGCCCTATCACCTAGTGTCCTCACCCTGATCCTTCCTCTTTAGCCATGTTGGCCCACAGATCATTCTCATATACCTCAGTCTTTATGCTTTCCCATCTCATCCTTCTAGATTGTTCCTTCCCCAGATATCCTCATGGCTCAAGCCTTTATTCAAATATAAGGGATCTTCTGGAAGGCCTATCTAAAATTCCATCCCCTTCTAGAAGGTTTTTATATGCTCCTTTTCAAGTTTGCTTTTTCTCCTTATCTCTTATTTCTATCTCATATACTACATATTTTTCTATTTGTCTTTATTTTGTATTTCTGACACCAGTACAGAAGTTCTAGTAGGGGTTTTTATTCACTGCTGTCTTCTTGGCATCTAAAATAGTGCCTAGCATACCATTGAATGAATGAATTTAATGAAGTAAATGTGTGCCTAGTACCTACTGTGATCCAGCACTATGATAGATATTGGGGGCTTGGTAAAACAAAAGTTGTGTGTATGGCAAAGTTCTTTCCACTGGGAAGCATAAAAACACAACATGGAGTTGAGAAGACCAGCATGGTAAGCAGTTGAGTAGATTCCTTAAACAATTCCTCTGCACAGTTGAAAGAAGTAAACAGGAGGAAGAAAATGATATATAAAACAGTCTGTGAGATCCTCAAAGACATCCTTGTGAGAGAATGTCCATGTGGCAATTTGCACTGAACCGAAGAATTTCTATCAAGTCCAGAGTTTCTTAAAGCAGGGATATGTGTCTTCTGGGTGTCCATGGCCTGTGCAAGGTGCTGTGGTTAGGAGAGAGAGAAAGAGCACACTTGTCCTCATTTGCCGAGTTTTAAATCAAGTTTCAATGGTCATCAGGGTTGTTAGATACAAAACCCGTTGTAGTTCGAAGCGACAAGAAATGAAATTTCAAATGGCAGCATCTGAACTCACAGAGCTCATTGAAGCCGGTTGCAGACAAACCTTGCAGGTTTCACTTAGCCTAAAAGAACTCCAGAGCAGGCCTGTAGTATTTTACATAAATAAAAGCTACACTTGGCAAAACACATTTCTCTCCAAGTTCCTCTGGGTATATATGGGCTTGTTAAGTAATTACAATCTATTATAATGCTAATCAGCAGGGCTGCACCTGTTTGGAATTTAGTTTTCTGGCAGAAACCATGTGAAATGGCCAAAAGTCTGTACTGCACTGAGAGAAACGAGAGGACTGGAACATACTATTGTCAATGTAACTCACCTCCTTCCAACAAAATTGAAACTCCAGAGGGAAATATGATTGAACTCCATACTGTAATGTCTGAGAGGAAGAAGATAAACTGGAGCCTGTCACCAAACCCAAGTACTGAAAGGAAATGATGACCTCTCCTCTCCCCAACTCCTCCTGTCCCCTCTACCTCACCTTGAAGTCTCAGAGAGTTAGTTTAAAGCTAGAGAAAAGTCACCTTATTTGCCAGCAAGCAGTACACTCAATGAGCTTCTGCCCCCAGAAGTATTTAAGTTGCTGAGGCTGGCTTTGAACTTGCGATCCTCCTGCTTCAGCTTCCCAACCTGCTGGGATTACCGGAGTGTGCCACCACACCAGACCTGAAAAGTATTTAAGACCAAAAATGTAATCAGACTCAAGAAGGGGTTGGAAAGTCATAGCGAGTGAATATATAATTAATTATTGAGGGGGAAAAAGTCTTTGATTTTGCTTATGTTGTTCTCAAATAGACATATGTTTATTTTCTCAGACTAGAGCATCTCTTGGAGCCAGTCCCTCTGCCCCATTCTCCAATCAGAGTCTGAGCTGCTCAGAAAGTCCACGCAGCCCACTTCTTATTGGTTGGTTGAGTCAAAGGCTGCTTCTCTAGCTCGGTCTCTTGGAAGATCAAATAGGCAGCATTCTTTAATCTGACTGACCTAGACAGCGCTCTCAGAAGTTCATCATTTGGTACAGTGTTGAAAAGGAAGATGATGGGCCCCACAAAAGAACCTAGGCAGTGGACAGAGTGATGTATTCATTCATTGTGCTGGCCAGCCTTTCATTTCATTCAGCAAATATTTATTGAATACCATCTGTGCCAGGCACCAAGGCAAGGGAGAGTTTAGGCCAATGCTTCATCTTTTCTATTTTTTTTACTTTAATGTTTTTTTTTGCAATGCTGGGGATCAAACAGGTACCAGGCAAGTTCTCTACCACTGAGGAGCTACATCCTCAGCCCAAGTCTAGTAGGAGACACAGTATTAATCAAGGAGTAACATAAATACTTGGAGTTCAGTTCTTTCAAAGCCCTGGGACATTTAGACCTTGCTTCTTTTTTTTGTTGTTATTGTTGTACTAAGTATTGAACTCAGGGGCACTCAACCACTGAGCCACATTCCCAGCCCTGTTATGTATTTTATTTAGAGATAACTCTTATTGAGTTGCTTAGAGCCTTGCCTTTACTGAGGCTGGCTTTGAACTCTCTCTGGATCCTCCTGCCTCAGCCTCCTGAGCTGCTGGGATTACAGGTCTGCACCACTGGGCAGACCTTAGATCCCGCATCTGTGAAATCAGAAAATAACATTGTCCAGATGCTGTGTTAAGTCACTGTTAACAATGACCCTGACTTAGCTCTCTGCACTCCACCTTTTGAACCTTGACTATCCTCAATCCAGCCCTTGATCATTTATCTTTCTTGTTCTTCCCAAAGCTGTCTTGTCTCCCCTGTAAAACTGCCAGCTTCTTTTTTTATTTCTCTCCCCATCCTTCCGCATTGTTGTGATCAAAAACCACAAAGCTATTTTTAACAGCTTGCTTCTTTACCTCGTGTTCAAGACCCACAAAAAGTAAATTTAGTTTTTAAATGGAGCCTCTTTCTGTATCATTGAGCCATCAAGGATATTCTAAAAACAAATAAACAAACAAGCAGAATTTCTGGGATACAAGGTTGATGAAGGTATCTCCCAGTCTTCTGCCTGCATTGATGATTCTCTCAACCAGTTTAGGTAGCTGAGGGAATCGTCCATCAGTTATCAAGGATGGAACATACCATCAACCAGTGTTGCCAGACTGCCTTTCAAAGGGTAGGAGCCATGATGTTTTTAGGTCTCTGAAACATCAAGAGGTTTAGATATATTGAAGAATTAGATATCCATTAGCATAGAAGAGGCTTCAAGATGGTCCATGGCAAAGGGATTATGCATCTCTGTAAGCCAGACGTTTCTCAGACATGTTTAATCATAAAACAGTCTTATTTGTGAAACAATAAGAACTAGAGGTTTGAGGACTTTTTTTTTTTTTTTTTTGTACCGGGGATTGAACCCAAGGTGCTTTATTACTGAGCCATATCCTCAGTTCTTTTTATTTTTTCTTTTTATATTTTTGAGACAGGGTCTTGATAAGTTGCTTAGGGCCTCACTAAATTGCTGAGGCTGGCTTTGAACTTGTGATCCTCCTGCCTCAGCCTCCCGAGCCACTGAGATTATAGGCCTGCACCACTGCACCCGGCTTGAGGACATATTTTGAGAAAAAACATTATAATTATATAAAAGATGAAATGGACTTTCCTCAAGTGAGTCACTTGGGAAATAAAGATTTACACCTTTTATTAAATAGTGAGCTGTGGGAATTCAGGGGAGAGGGTTGATTAGTGTAGCTTTTGCTAGTTGACAGAGGCTTCTTAGTAAGATTTTGAGCCAGGCCCTGAAGAAAATGGGATCTAACTAGACAAGGAAGGGAACCCCGCTAAATTAGAAGAGCATAAAAAATGTTAGATAGATTTTTTTTTTTTTAGCATTACAGTAGGAACACAGCAACAACAACAAAATCCTCACAATGAAAACCAAGTTATCTAAAGAGGGGGAACAGTGGATAGAGTGGATATTCATTCATTAATCTATTCTTCAATTTACCAGCCAGCCACTTGTGCAGTCAACCATTCAGTAAAAATGTACTTTTTAAGTACTAGGGACTTTTCTTGGGACAAAGTGTTAATCAGAATCACTTATAATATGTTAAATTCTTAGTAATTAAGGAATCTGAGAGCTAACTTCAGTCTCCCATGCTGCATTTCTAGCTTATTTCTTTTGTTTATTTCTTAATAGGTCTTATAGGGTTGGAGAATAAGTTTAGAGAGCATCCTTCATATAATTAAAGGGTAGTTTGTCTAAATTCCTGAACCTAATGAAAGTACTATGACTTTGGAATTAGTCAATCCTAGATTTGAATTCTAGATTTATAAGTCTTGACTATATGATTTTGGGCAAATTATTTGATCTATATGTAAAATGGTAATGATAACTATCTTGTAGTATTATTGCAGTATGAGATAAAATGTGAAAATACTTGGCACATAGCAAGTTCTAAATATGGTAACTAATTCTTATTGGTAATGATCTGTGTATGATATTTATCTGAGATACAGGTAAAAATTGATCATGATATCCAACAGAGGAGTTGCCAGCAACACCTTTTCCAGTCTTGACTTCCCTCCCCCTCTAAAATGAGCTTGGGACAGGAATTGGGCTTGCTGACTTCTAAGAGTGCAGGACTGGAGTTCCACATTGGCCTCCTTAGGCAGCTCCCCCACCCCAGTGTGGGAGGAAAGGGGATTGGGATTAGGTGTCCTGGGCTTGCTTCCTTTGTAGGGGATAGGCTGAGTCTAATGCATTTTTCTCTCTTGCATTTTAAAAAGCTGAGACATTATTGTATTTTGATGTGATCATCACTTAAGTTAGCTTGTGAGCCTAGACTGAGGTTTGAGGCTTTTTAAATTTTTTTTTTTTACAGCCTGTTTTGCTGTGGTCCAGGTGTGTGTCCCATTTCTTACCATGTGTCTCTTATGTAAGCCCAACCTTTAGTGCAGTGCACACCAATTGTTCTGTTGTCCAGGCCCAAATTTGGACAGTGTGCAGAGATGCTCCATTTGGAGAGCAAGATTTTGCTTTTGACCACAGTGTGGAATTGCTGAAGGAGTAACAACTGAGGAACAGCCAGACTTTTGAAAAGATTACTGTACTCCCCTAAGGAACCCAGACATTTACTTGCTATTTGTCTGTTAAGACCCTTAATCTTTAAGCTCAGATTTCAATTTGGATAATTTGCATTTAAGTAACAAAAATAAATGTAGCAAATAGCTCTTTTAACCTTTATCAAGGATCTCTTCTTAGGAATTGCTTTTTCTTCTCTTCAACCATGTGAAATCCATTTCTTCCTTCTAAACTTTCTTCAGTACTCATCCAGGAATATGAGGTCTGGCTCGTCAGTTTTGCAACTCTGAGACTTGGAGAAAATTCTCTTAACCTCCATGAACTTTTGTTTTCTAACTTATGAGAAGGGTTAATACTCGTTGTCCTTCAAAGCTTGTGGAGCTGCTGCAAGGATGGGATGAGAAGCACATCGGTGACAGTGCTTGGCCATTTAGCAGGGACTTTGTGCCGCCTTGATGAGCCACTGTGAGCATGGGTGACTCACCATATCCTGAAGTAGATAACAGAGATTTGGCGTTGGTACCCCACCTCCTTTGCATGTGTCCTTTATTCCTCTGTGACATCCATCCTATTTTTTCTCAAAGGTATCCTGAGTCTAGAGAATGAAATGCAAGATGCCCAGTTACATTCGAATTTCAGATGAATAATGAATACTCTTCTTTCTTCTTTTTTATTATAGATATGATCTAAATATTGCATATACTAAAACAGTATGTGTCGTTTATCTGTAATTTCAATTTAACTGGGAGCCCTGTATTTTAATTTGCTGTAATGGGTGATCTGGGCCTCTGTCTTCCATAACCCTGTTAATGAAATGTGACCAGGAGTGAATCTTCTTGTCATCCTGTCCCTCTGAGAGCCTCTTATAGAAAGAATTCCAGCGTTAACCAAAAATAAGGAGCATGTTTTCTGATCAGGGGCCCCTTTCTGAAACCCCAGTGTCATGCCTTAATGTCCAGAGTTCTTTGCACCCTGTGAGCCTATGACACGCCACAGGACTCCTCACCTCTGCTCCTGTCCCGGGGACTCTTACGCTTCTGCTTGCTGAAGGTGCACAGTCCTGACTGCTTAGCTGTTTCAAAATACATTTTCTTCATTTTAGAAATGAACGTTTAATTTAAGTTCTAGGTGCCCGAGTACTAAGTCATGGCGACAGTCATGGCTTTCAGTCTGGCTTCCCAGGGGATTTGTGTAAGAGCTGTGCTAGGATCATGGCACTAAATACCTTTCCGAGGTGCTCAGAACCCACAGTTGTCTCCTGCTGGGCCGGACAGCCTGCGGAACAGAGGCCAGCCTCCTTATCCTGTCAGACCTCAGGGCCCCAAAGGGGCCCATGCCCACCTTCCATTCTCTGCCCAGAGAGTCCCTCAGCCTTGGGGTCAGCGACCTCTTCCATGAGGGCTTGTTTTGTCTGCCACACTAAACTGCTTCCTTTCCCCTCTGTGTGCTCTGCTCCCCATGTACCTATTCCTGGAATACTCCTGCCACCCAGCCAGTTCTTCCTCTATCTGGGCAATCATTTCCAGAATGCTCCAGGCTATAGCTCTTTTGGCCCTTAGAATGGCAGGAACATTTACTACTCCTAGCCTCCATTTCAAATGACTGATATCTGTTGTTTATGATCAGACACTTCCTCTCTGCTCTCTAGCAGAGACAAAAAAAAAAAAAAAAAAAAGGCCCCCAGCAGTAAAACCTCCTGCCTTTTTGTGTGAACACCAGACATATTGCTTTTTACATAATAGATACTGGATTGGTTAAACAAAAATTTTAACAATAAATGATAAATAATATTGACCTAGGTATTTGTGCTGAGGTGTTCTTTCATAATGAAGTAGAATGTATTATTTTTAAAAATTATATCCACATGTGTATGCATGCAGATGGGTGTGTATGTGTGTGTGTGTGCGCAGGCGTGTATGCTATATGCACACTTAAAGGTGACAAAATGATGCAGCACAGCCATCAGATGTTGAGATGGATGGCATGATGGTTAGGTGTGAGGGCTTTGCGTTAGAGGGATGTGAGTTCTAATCCTGTATTCCTCCACTGAGCCAATTGTGAGGTCTTTTGACAAATGAGTAACCTCTGGGCCTTTATTTCTTCATTTGTAAAGCAAAGCCAGTAATATCTATCCAAATGTGCTGTTTGAAATAAATAATACAATGCCTATAAAGTACTTAGAAAAGTGCTTATCACATGGTGTTACAAAAATGTTAGTTATTATTATTCTATTGTAAAGAATAAATTGTAGCTCATATACTTTAGAGCTGATTATGCTATAAGAGAGTCCATTTGATTTAATTCTATGTGTTCAAGGGTCACTTGGGGTTATGAGTTGCTTTTCATCCGAGGGATACGTCTTAGACAGATGGTAGGTCTCATTATAATGAGTTACATAGGAAATGGCTGTAGTCTGCCAAGTTTGTATTTGCTGCCGCTTTCCAGCATTTATAGGCCACTATATATTCACAAAGTGCCACATTCACAGTTTGCTTGTTTGTTTTTTACGGGCATGACTCTACCACTAATGATCTATGTGACCTTGGGGGAAGAAACTAACATCTCTGAGTTTCTCTTTCCTATAAAATGGGAATAGTCTTATTGACTTGGCTTACCTCATTAGGTTGTGAGACTCCATGAATAAACCTCTGAAAAGGGAAGCATGCCACACACATATAAGTAATGAGGATGACTGGCTTTGGGATTCAGGGAGGGAGATGGCTGTTTCATCCAAAGTGTAAAAGTGGGAGAACTGAGGATAGAGTCTGTCTCTTGGGAGGGACTAGAGTAGGACTCAGACTAATGTCTTCAAGTCCTTGATAATGGGACTGCCAAGTAGTCTGTTTCTCTCTTTCAGGTTGTTGGTTGTTGGGGCTGAAGATTTAAGATTTGTTTCTAGGCAACTGATGTCTTAAAAGCCCACCCTCCATGCAAGAGAACAGGACTTTCTCTTTACTTCCTTATCCCTACTTGGCTCAAAGTTTTTCTTTATCACCACTTATCATATGACTATGTACAGACACCCTAAAGCCAGCTATTTTAAGGGGAAAAGGGGAGGAAGACAGATAAGACAGTGATTCAGAAACGAGCAGGAAAGTGGAGTCATGTGGCTGTCTCCTTGTGGGGGGATTCACAGCACTGCTTTAGACTGAGAAGGCGTCTTACCACTGGCCAGTCCAGGGGCCATCCAAATGGGTTTCAAAGCCCAGAGGGCGTGCCCTCCACCAGTGCCATCTCTGTCCAGCCTCATTAGCACGGTGCTGTGTTCTCCTGCTCTCCGTGGAGGCTGGGGTCCTGCTCTTTTCCTGCCCCCACACTAGGTATAGTGGGACTCCAGAGGAAGTGCCCTGGAGCCTGCTCCCAAGGAGCAGAAGGGGAGAACTGTTCCCTTGAAAAGATGGGTCTCATCAGTTTCAGGGAGAGCGAGGGGAAATCAGATGTGGTCCTCCCCTGTTGGTTGAAGAATAAATTAGTGGCACCATTTTTGGAAAGCAACCTGGCAAGTAGTAGCTGAAAAAATTAAAATGCATATAATTAAGATGATCAATTTTATTTTTAGTATCCATTGTGCGTGCTAGCATGCGTGTGTGTGTGTGTGTGTGTGTGTGAGATACACTAATATTACTTAAGATGCAGATGTACCTTTCTTTGCAGGTGAAAGAGGTAGCCCTGTTGAGAGCCCCACACCCAGTAAGGCTTCCAACTGTCTTCTCTGACGGGTTTTGGATTTTAGGCAAATGAGCATCATTTGACCCTTTCCAAATTTAAATTGACTAAGATATTTTAGAATTTATATGCTTTTTGCACAGGCTTAATTATTATTATTTAAAAAAAATTTGGGGGGGGGGTTGTAGATGGACACAATACCTTTATTTATTTATTTATTTTTACGAGGCACTGAGGATTGATCCCAGTGCCTCACATGTGCTAGGCAAGCACTCTACCATTGAGCTACAGCACCAGCCCCTTAATTATTATTTTTTTTGAAGGGGGAAAGACATAAGAAAAAGAGAAGGTACATTTTGACTATAGCTTTGTCTTTTCGAACTATGGATCAGGATTCCTCAGTTGTCATGAAATCAAATAGATATTCTCTCTTTGGTGCTGGTGACCCAACCCAGGGCCTTGCACATACTAAGCAGGTTCTTACCACTGAACTAACATCCCAGCCCTAATTAAGTAGATCTTAAATAATATTTTTTTTGGGGGTAGGGGCTATCTGGGATTGAACTCAGGGCCACTCAACCCCTAAGCCACATCCCCAGCCTATTTTGTATTTTATTTAGAGACAGGGTCTCACTGAATTGATTAGCACCTTGCTTTTGTTTGCTGAGGCTGACTTTGAACTCATGATCTTCCTGTCTCAGCCTCCTAAGCTGCTGGAATCACAGGCATTCGCCCAACTTAAATAGCAATTTTTAAATATGGAAATAGAACACTTGGATACAGTAAGGGTAAATATTGCTTTAAAAAACTTTTTTTCAGAAGTTTGAGTATGTAATATCTTGAGTCTTACTATGAGTCTTATTCATAGTAAAATATGAGAAACAGTGCCCTAAAACACAATTTCTCATTTAACATACTTTTTAATGAGTACCTGGGGAGTAGAGATACGAAAGTAAGGAAGAGGAT
Organism: Ictidomys tridecemlineatus; assembly: GCF_052094955.1. Taxonomy (NCBI): domain Eukaryota; kingdom Metazoa; phylum Chordata; class Mammalia; order Rodentia; family Sciuridae; genus Ictidomys; species Ictidomys tridecemlineatus. Next base: position 85,129,999 of record NC_135488.1, on the reverse strand, counting down.
CCCTGTACTGTATAAGCTCATAATTTGCAATTCCATAAAGGCAGATATCTGGGCATTACCCAGGGGAAGACTGATAAAGACTTCCTGGTGGAGGTGGCTTTGACCTTGGCTTTGAAGGATGGGTAGGATAGACTGATTCTGGAAAACCTGCCTGACTGGTCCTCTATATCAGAGTCCCTAACAGTGAAGCATACGGAGGTGCCCTGATGAACTGAAATACCTTTGGTTCTCCAAGAGCCCTCATTTCTTAAAACCCCTGCAAGTGGCATTCAGCATCAGATAGTGGTGCATCAGGGTTCCTGGGCTGGACAACTAGAATTCAAGGTTAGAGAGTTCAGTTTGTGCTGCCTGTGATACACAGTGGGTTTTCCCAGCACTCACGAGCTACATTTCAGCCAGTCCTGGAGAGTTTTGCACTTTCTGATCAGGAATGCTGGGACTTTGAATGGTGAGCCTCCATGAGATTACACAATGTTATTACATTTATTGAGCAGTGTGTACTTTACCTCTTGAGTTCTTTCAAAGTTGGATGGTAAGGAGTTTACGTTCTCCTTTACAATTTGACATTTCAGGACAACTAGATCCAGTGAAGTTCAATGATGAATTGGTGACTGTGGCGGATGAGTAAGCACCTGGGGCTCTTGGTATTTAGGACAGGGCTTTTAGTGCACATGCAGACTCCCAGTGACCCCGGGTCCTGGAGGCTCAGAACCTGGCCCAGAGGTATTGGTATCAGTGCTATTGTACTATTCGAAAGGCAATCAAATGAATCAAATTTCCTTCTTTTTTATTTTTACCTTTCTCTTTTTCTCCTCTTTTTTCTTTCTTTTAGGGAAATCAGGTGGGGGAAACGTCCCTAGAACATTTTTGCCTCCAATGGAAAGAATGAATGTAAAAATACTGTCTAATGACAGGTTTTCATTAAATCCTTATTTATAAGTGAAAAAATTAAAAGCTCAGCATTCAAGTGATTTGAGCTAAGTAAAAAGTCCAAGATAAAGAAAATGTAAGAAAAACAGGTTTCCTGATTCCTGGTAAGGTGCTTATGTTGCCATAAACCTGTTATTCATCCATCTAGCCAGTCAGCAAGCCAGCTGCCCAGCTAGTCAGCCAGCCTGTCAATTTATTAGTCATATAGTCAATGCCAACACCATGTGTCCAGAATCTTTAGTAAATGAGGCAGATCCATTCATCTGTTCTTTCTCTTTGCTCTTCAGCTATTATTGATTGAGGTTGGGGCGTTGATCAGACCACTGTTTGGACTCACAGAAGTTGAAAATTTTCTCTTTGGTTGAGAGACCCATTTAGTGCTTGGTCTTTTTGGGTCAAGGGGATGGTAAAACCAGTGATAAGTAATTTTTTCCCCCAGATTTTGCCTTTTCTTTTGGTTATGTCCTTTTTGTCCCCACTATTTCCAGAACTCTCTAAAGTGTCAGGATGCATTCACTTTGGTAATGCGATCAGCCTACGGCAGCAGCATAGTTCTTCCTCTGTGTTGTTATTCTTACCTCGGAGCAGGGGTTCCCAGTCCAAGTTCCTCACAGTAAAAGAAGTTAATAGATCCTGTACACTAAAAAAAAAAAAAAAAAAAAAAAAAAAAAAAAAAAAAAAAAGTGCCATAATCAAGTAAATTTGGAAAATGGTGGATTAAATAAAGCTGAACACTTACTTCAGTACCTTTTACAGCCTTCAATCTAATTTCTATCAATTTCCTGGATAGCAATTGAGTGAGAAGTGTTTTCAGTCCTATTTGATCATACAACACTGTTTTGGGGATAGTACTTAGATCTCTTAATGTCATTTGGGAAACACTGCCTTAAAATCTTCCCTGTACTATTTAAAACAAATAGTACATATTTAGGACTTGGATCAGAGGAGACTGATGTGGTAAGAAAGGATCCATTTATTTGCTTCCTTTTATTTATTTGATTGAGGTTGGGACAGTTGATCAGACCATAATCATAAACTAAAGCTTTGGGGTATTTTTTCTTTCTTTCTTTTTTTTTTTTTTTTGTATCAGGGATTGAATCCAGAGGTACTTTACAACTGAGCCCATCCCACTTTTTATTTATTTTATTTTATTTTTTGGTACTGAAGAGTGAACTCAGAAGTACTCAACCACTAAGCCACATCCCCAGCCCTATTTTATATTTTATTTACAGACAGGGTCTCACTGGGTTACTCAGCACCTTGCTTTTGCTGAGGCTGGCTTTGAACTTGCAATTTTCCTGTCTCAACCTCCTGACTCACTGGTTTTACAGTCGTGCACCACAGTGCCCAGCTTAAAGCTTTGTTTTTTTAAAGTAGGATCCCAAGTGTTCTTCATAGGCATCTGACTCTAAAGAAGAGAGAAAATGTTTCTTAGATTGAGAAATGTTTGTATATGAAAATAGGAATGCAAACAGGGTCCTTGTCAGCAAGATTTTCTCAATGATATTCTAGGAGTTCATCCTTGCTATGTCTTTGGCCAGTGACATTTATAAAGCAAAGTCAATGTGAAGCTTCCAGAGACTGTTCATATGGAATTACATGGGCCGAATCCAGGCGCTGGTTTCCTTCTCCTCCTGGAATCAGGTCAGGGTGAATATTATCCAAGCATGATTTAACTCTTGCTTCTTCTCTTCAGAAACCATTTGCTACTTGACAGGACTCAGACTGTTTATTATCAATTAACTCTATTGTGAAGGAGTATTTCAATATTTTATTTCCTTGTGTTTATTGGAAAAAGTTGTACAAAAGCTACTGGCAAAGACGCGAGTGCAATCATCCGAGTGCTGAATGTACGTCTAGAAAGTTCTTTCTCATGCTGGTCCTATTCCATCTTGCAACTTACATTTGGAGTATCAGAGGGAAGGAGGGAAACTGGCTGCAGGTTTTCATGCCCTGACCCTCCACCTCTGAGTCTTTCTGAGCCTGGTGCACAGTTAGGATTTCTGTGTCCTTCTTGGCTGATAAACACACCCCCACTGAGGTGTGTGAACATCCTGAGTTCTCTGAGGATGGTATTATAGACACATGCTATGGAGGAAACATTCTTTAATCCGGAGGGGGACATTTCAGCCTCTGGAATTTTCTCCTATTAATGACAGGTGAAGACTGATTTCTTTAGCCAGGAGGTCTCTTACAAACCAGATACTCACTTGTGACCAGGCTATGACTGAGCCCATGTTCTGTAAAGGGCGAGGGTCCTTGTATAAACCTTCAACGGTGGGTCATGACCTGACTCATTAGGCTGAAAGGACATATCTCTAGAGGAACCTCCCATTTGAAACACTAGTGTCCCCACTCTGTGAGGGATTAGTGCTTTAAAGGAAAAACAGGCCATAAATCACTGAGGAATTTTATGGCACAGTCCAAAGCTCAGATTGGAAGCCAAGGAAATATAAAACTCCAGCTTCTTACATGGAGAGTCAAGTGGAAGGAGAGATGGCATTCTGAAAAGAGAGGGGGACTGTTGGAGGAAGAGAGGGGAAGGAGACCTAATCAGTCTATAGAAACCCTTGTTCTAGTGTCCTGGAGGATTGGGGATAATGCTGGGCCTTCAGGACCTTGAAGGCAGAATGTATCAGGCAATGGAACTTTTTGGCTGGGAAGTGGACAAGAGAAGTGATTATCTTTGGTAGCATGATTTTGTGTATGTGTATGTGTGTTGGTGCTGGGATTATGCCTTTTTTAAGTTCAGGATCTTTGTTTCCATTTGACTTGGGTCCTCCACATACCTGACTCTAATTCAATGTGGGTTAAATGTCAGAGAAGGAAAGGAAGGGGTGAGGTAGGAGGGTTGGTGTTGCCTGAGCAGGGAGAAAGAAAACCTTGGGACTGGATTTCATCATCCATTTCAAAAAGCAATCCAGAACATTGTAAGTTGCAAAATAGAATAGAATCAGTATGAGAAAGTACTTTGTCGACATGCATTAAGCAGTCTCCTTTCCAGAACATGTTTCTTCCAGCCAGGAAGACCCAGCGTACTCCTTAGCATCTTAGCTGATACCTTCAGCTCTTCTCAGCTTTTCTTTTCCTCCATGAATAAAAACGATGCTGTTTTAAAAGTCTTTGCTTTCCTGCTTTTATCCCATCTTTTACTCAGGGGCAGTGAGGGCAGTTGTGACCCATTTTGGGGGTCACAACTGAAATGCAGTCATTTCACTAGTCATTTATCATTTCAGAACTGGAGTGAATCTAAATGAATCATAACAGATGCATTTAATAAATTATTCTCCTGGGTATTGGCTAATTTTAAACCAGTCTGACAAGTTTCAAGGTCCGTGTGGTTTAGGGAGATTCAGTGGTGCGTTTCCCGGTTTGGTTGCCCCTTATTTCCACCCAGCCTTTCCAGCATGCTGGTCTACTTGGCATGGTTATCTTGAATCATCTTAGGTGGAGAGGAGGAGAGGATGGGAGGGGCTGGGCTGAAGGTCATGCATGAAGAATTCAGGCCTCTGCTTGTCACCTGGCACCACTCAGAATTCCCAGGGGTCTTTGGGGAGCTGATCTTTAGCTCACAGATGGGCCTGGACCTGGGAGGGAGGTAGCCATCCACCAGGAAGCTTTCAGCTGGACCTGGTGGGCAGAGGGTAAGACTGGTTGTTGGGAAGGTAGCTCAGCATCTTGTTCCCTGTCCTCAGAGTTTCTGCCTCCATCCAGTCTCTGAGGCCAGAAGCTGCTGTCCCTGGCAGCAGCTCCCTCTTGATTTTCTGCTTTGACTCCATAATCCTGGTGGTTAATGACACCAGTTGCTGACTTGTTTTTTTGTTTGTTTGGAGAAGTTGTCAAGTCTCTATCCTTTCCTTCCTAGGAAAAGGGGCACTGGTGTGGGGGGATCTTTTTGGTCCCAGGAAGTTCAGAGACCTCCAGGATGGCTTCACTGGATGCCTCATTACCTGGTCATTACATGGTCATTACCTGGTTATTACCTGGTTTACCCCTGTTGCTTCTCTGCTAGGTGTTTGTGCTCCATAGCTCACCCTGCAGGTTCCCCCCGCAGCCTGCTTCTTGTAACTGCTTGCCTCATGATGCAAATATCACAGTGATCAAAATGTTATTCTAAAAAAGAGTTTTAAAAACCAAGATGAGTGCAACACAACAATTTAAAACATTTTAATAATTTTTTAAAGGATTCAGAGCCTCTGCCCGCTTTTTCTTTTTTCTTTTTTTGGTACCAGCGATGGAACCCAGGGATGTTTAACCACTGAGCCACATCCATAGCCCCTTTAAACAGTATTTTATCTTGAGATGGGATCTTGCCAAGTTGCTTAGGGCCTTGCTAAATCACTTACTGAGGCTGGCTTTGAGCTTGTGAGCTTCTTGCCTCAGCCTCCTGAGCCACTGTGATTATAGATGTACATAACCAGTAGCCGTTCCCCCTTTTTTTTTAAACATGAGCAGTTCAGAATGACATCAGTAAGGATAGTACCTTTGCCAGAAGAGGAAAACCAAGTCTAATACCAGAGTGTGGATTGAGAGGAGGATGGTTCTACTATGAAATAAATTTTGATCCATATACAAGAGCAAAACCAGAAGGGCTGTCAGAGGGTAGGTGCCAGCCATTGCCTGTTGAATTCTTGAGGGTATGTATATATATGTATATATATGGTTCCATTGTGATGAAAGGTTGTTCTATTGCAAAAGGTAGTTAGTGACAAGCTCAGCGCAGGTTTTATAGAGGTGAGGACTTACAGTGGCACATACTCATCTTCTTGTGGTCAGGGAAGGAATCAAATATCTATCCTTTCCTTTTTCTTCCTAGTTTCTAGATCATTCATTCATTTAACAAGCCATCAGAGAGACCCTGTCATGTGCTGGGTGTCAAGCTAGACCCTGAGGATATAAGTCAGAACATGAGAAATATGGATCCTGGCCTTGGAAGGCTTACACACAAATTGTGGGACAGATAAGCAAAGGGCCAGTTTATATCCATTATGAATAGTGTTGTGACGGATGTCACAGGAGCACTTATAAAGGGCCCATCCTGGATGGGTGGTGCTGGGAAGGCTTTGGGGAGGTGGGCACCTTTAAGTACAGACCTGAAAGGAAAAGCTGAAAATAATTTATTATGACTGAACTCTGGAGTGAGGGAGTGAGTTGGAGGCATGAGGACAAATCAGATTTCTTTTGAGCTAGCATGTCTTCCTGCCTCCCTTCTTTTTGATTTAACCCTGGAATTATGAGTGGCTGCTTTAGGTGAATAGGAATCTGGGGGGTTAAGCTTTATTCTGTGGGTAATGGGTGGCCAGCGAAGGATTTTGAAGCAAGGGAAGTCATAGCCTCATCAGATTTGAATTTGATTTATTTCCCTGGAGAGTGGACCAAGATGAATTTAAAAGGTGGGTGCTATTGAGTCAGTCAGTTAAAAGTCCTGGAGCCTGTCAGGTACCACTTACTGAGGACCTGACTTCAGTAATTGGTGGCCACTGGCTTCTTTGGTGATGCCCTTATATCTGCTTTGGAAATTCGTTTTGGCATTAATGCAAATTAAGGTGGGCAGCAAGGAGGACCAGCGGAAGTGAGTGATGTCACAGAAGATCTGAGGAGGTGGTGGGAGCTGGTCTGAGCACATCAACGGTCATTTATGCTCTTTTCTCTGTCCCTGCAATGTCACTGTCAGTGTCAATTCCACTTTAGGAGGAGATGAGGAGCCTTTGAGAACCTGTTCTAACAAGTTAGTGGTTCACCTGCTGATCCAGGAGGAAAGCTTTTTTTTTTTTTTTTCTTTTTGATAACCAGAAAGTTTCCAAATTTGCCTTTTCTTCCTCTTCACCTATTCTATTCCTTTTTGGTTTTCTTGGGAGCTGTTTGTATGTCATTGAAATTTTGGGTTTTCTTTTTAAAATCTTTTTAATAGCATACCTGTGTTCATAAATGTTAAGAATATACCATGTAATTCTTATTATTTAATGCAAAAAAAAAATCCTTTGTGTTTTTGTTTGCCTTTTTTTTTTTTTCCGGTGCTAGGAATTGAACGCAGGGCCTTGCAAGGCAAGCCCACTACCACTGAGCTACACTCCTAGCCCCCAAATATTCTTTTTTTTCTCCCACATTTTTTATTGGTGCACTATAGTTGTACATAATAATGGGACTTGTAGTTACACATTCATACATGCACACAATATGACAATATAATTTCTGGCCCCCAAATATTCTTTTTTTATTATTTATTTTTTAGGTGTAGATGGACACAACACAATGCCTTTATTTTTATGTGGTGCTGAGGATTGAACCCTGTGCTAGATTAGCGATCTACCGCTAAGCCAAAATCCCAGCTCCCAAATATTCTTAAAATGTTGTTTTATTTAAATTAAAGGGACAAAAAAAGTTAAGATTTTTAAATTTTATTTTGACAGTTGGTACTGGTTGAAATGTAGAATTTTGGTAACCTTGCTGAGGGATTAGTTTTAAAAAATTTCCCTAAAGTCATTGCATTCTGAAGATTGCAAATGTTTTACAACTGTTGTTGCCAAATAAAAAAATCCGTTTGTGTTTTTCTCATTGTAAGGGCATAGAGTGAACCCATATTATTTGAAGAGATCTTAGATGAGAACTAAGAAGGCACCAGTGTCTATATTAAGGGAAATTGGAGGGAATCTTTCATTCAAGATAACTAAATTACTTGCTATTCAGAACTTTATCCTGGGTTATCTGGAAACTTTTTCATTACTCTTGAGTTTTAGCTCAGCCTTAGGGAATGCTAAGATTTCACAGATACATCGCATTTTTAAATTTCAGGAGTCATGGACGGAGGCATGCAGCTTTGGGAGTTTATGAAACTTAAAGCAAGTACGATGAAAAAATACCTTTTCCTTTTGTTCCTGGTCTGTTCTCATTCCATTGTCTCATGTTATCAACAAGGTCCTTCCTTGGAGAGGCTTAGACAAGTGGAAAGTTTCTCATTTTGAAGTTAGTTGTTTTTTAATTGGTCATGCCAAAGAAAGGCTTACGTGGATTCTGGAAGACAAAATATGTCATTTTTTTTTTCAAGAATGTCCAACTTCTACATACTGACTGGATAGTGTTCAAATTTTCCAAAAGAAGAGAGAGAGAGAGAGAGAGAGAGAGAGAGAGAGAGAGAGAGAGAGAGAGAGAGAGAGAAACACCCTCATTTTGGATCTGAAGCTAGTCATGGAAAATTTTGTCCTGAAAGGATAATTTTTCATAAATATGCAAGCTGCAAATGGCAATGTGGTTACAATAGAAACTGCTCCAAGGCATCCACAGAAAATGCCCTGCTGCAAACTCTGAGTTAGAGACAGGTATCAGATTAAGAAAAAAAAAAAGCAGTATTTAAAACCTAATTGTTTATTTCCACAGAAGTTGGGATTGAGATTTTTTTTTTCTTCTTCTAAGATCTCTACTCAGAAAGGCATGGGCTTCTACTTCATCTCTATTCCAAGTTAATTCACAAACTTTTACAGCGTGCCTACTGTTGAAAGGCGGTGTTGCTAAGGGAAATTCTGCCCTTGGTTTGCAGTCCATTTGGGAAAGTAAAGTAGACATACATTAAAATCTCACGCTGTTTGTTATAATACAGATGATATAGACAGGAAGCAGTATGTCTCTCCGGAGTTCAAGCTCATGGGTAAATGTGCTACAATAGTCAGAGGAGTCTTCCAGGGAGCAGAAGAACTTGAATAATGGGTGAATAACAGATGGAGTGGATTGGGATAATGCATGGAAGTGGGTAAATGTGGAATAGTTACCTGAAGAGGGGTTGTTGAGAGGAGAGTTGGTGACCTCCAAGAACAGGGAGCCTGGATCCTGTGGGTATATGTGGAGTCCTTTTGTGGGTTTGTTGATTGACCTCTGGAGGCACATTGACCTTTCTTTATCTAGGTTCCCTCCAAGTAGGGCAGAGAGGACTGGCCCAGCTCAGCTCTTGCAAGACTGACAAAGGACTGTGCAACAGGAAGGTGAAGTCCTAGTAGAGCAGAGGGCACAAGGGTTTCTTTCCCAAATCTAGGCTCTGCCTGTTTTTAGACTTTTGTTTCATGCTGAGAGATCTTGCTAGAGATCTAGCATCTGTGTCTATTAGTCGAGCATTTTGAAAAAGATTTGATGACTGTTTAGAGACAAGCAAAGAGAAAGGATCAGTGATAAGCAGGACTGTGTTGGGATGAAGGGTTAGAGAGGGAGAGGTCTGCAGCCAACACCCACAGGCCAATGCTAACAGTTCTGGACACAGAGTCACCAGACAAGTCGTGGTCGGGGGTGCTTTGGTATTGTTGCTCCAAACTTCCAGTGGTTCCCAACTTTGTTGGATTCAAATGGTGAGCATCAACAGTCTTAAATGAACTGTCAGCAAGAGTTCAAGTTAGGATATCTGGTTCATTAGGGGTGACAGCATGGTATAAGCATGCCCATGCTCTGTATGACCCTCTCTCCCCCACTGGGATTTAGAATGGAAAAAGAGGCTCATGTTCCTGATATCCCAAATATGAGCAAACCTGTGGTGGGGATTCTGTCCCTGGCCCTTTAAGCTCCAAACTGCTCCTCTGAGTGATGGTTTTATGGTGCCCAAGGTTAAACATTAAAGTTGGACTGTTTATAGGCTCAGGACATGGAGAGCCAAACTGGGAAAGAAAAAGACAGTGTGATAAAGCAACGTGACTGCTGCCACCAGTCCCCAGCTCACTCTCAGATACAGACACACACATGTGCCTAAGACAGCTTGCTATTGTGGTATTTGGGGGGAGAGTAGAAAACCTTTTCATAAATAAGCCCAGTAGAGCCAACAGCTTATACCTTCCAACTTGTGAAGTTAAATAAGAAGAGAAGGTTTCTCTGAAGGTGCATATAATGAAAGCCAGACTAACATGTCAAACAATTAGAGTCAACTTAGATCCTCGGAAGTTCTACAGCATATCTGTTCCTCATTCAGCAGACATTTATTGACTCCCTACTGTGTTTCAGGCTCTGCCTTAGAGGTTTAGATGTTAAAGCTCCAGTAACTTGGGTATTAAAATCTATAAATGTCTTTTAAAGACATGGCGATTTCGTCATATAATTACTCTGGCCACTCTTCATTTGCCTCTTGGTGGGAAGTAATTGTGATTGAGTGTACGAGGCAGCACAGTTATCCCAAATTTTAACCAGGTGCTTTTTAAATTGCTACTTGGAAAATGGTCCTATTAGATCTGTCTATAAACTGAGTCATGAAATGTTCAGAGCACCCAGGTAGGAATCCACCGTACACCAGCCAGATCTGTTTTGGTTTTAACGTTTGTGGTGGTGATGAATGCCCCCCAGACACCCTGGGCAGTTTCACCAGTGTTGCCGACTGTTGCTGTCCTTATTCCTTCCTCAGCCTGAGGGTGGGGCCCGAGAGACCAGAGCTAGGGGTATTTCTTGATGACATAGCTGTCATGCCCACAGCAGTGGATGTCAGTGGACACCACCTGTGGGACTCTGAACCCTGAGAACTACGAGGAATGCATGCTCCGTGGCCACAGTGGCAGCATGGCTGGTCCTCCTTGGTGCACAGCCAGTAGCCCCATTCCTGTAACCCACGTTGTCTGAGTCACTCATTTGGCACTTATGACATCCTGTCTTGGGTTATTAGTAACCTTCGTGTTCGTTTCTCCTCCCAGCTGTACTGATGGTGGGGACCCAGAGTTTTCCTCCCATCAGATTCTTCACCTGTGTTCTTTATGGGGAACAACTTGCTTTCTGTCCTTATTAAGAAATGGAGATGATTAACTTGTTCAAATAAAAGGACTGTTTATTCCAACAATTATGAATTGACATATTGAACTTGTTTGAAAACAGCTCCATTGAAAACATCATTGATATATAATAAATCATACATATCTTTCTTCCTTCCTTCCTTCCTTCCTTCCTTCCTTCCTTCCTTCCTTCCTTCCTTCCTTTCTTTCTTTCTTTTGGTACTGGGGATTGAACCCAAGGGTGCTTAACCACTGAGCCATATCCCCAGCCCTTTTTAATATTTTATTAGAGACAGGGTCTTGATGAGTTGCTTAGGGCCTCACTAATTTGCGGAGGCTGGGTTTGAACTTGGCGATCCTCCTGCCTCAGCCTCCTGAATCGATGAGATTACAGACATGTGCCACTGTGCCCGGGTAAATCATATATATATATATATATATATATATATATATATATATATATATATACATATATACACATATATATAATATGTGATGCATACTAATATATAATATATATAATATTAATATATATTAATATTTATTTTTTAGTTGTAGGTGGACACACAATATCTTTATTTCATTTTTATGTGGTGCTGAGGATTGAACCCGGTGCCTCACGTGTGCTAGGCGAGCACTCTACCACTGAGCCACAAACGCAGCCCAAATCACATATTTGAAGTGTTCAGTTTTTTAAGTTTAAACTTGAGAGCTTGATTGAACTTGTTTGAAAATAGCTCCGTTGAGAACTTCATTGATATACAATAAATCATATATATATATATATATATATTTTCATTTTTTTCCCAAGTAACATTCAGTGCGCACCAATTATATATGTTACCTGAGGACAAGAGGCAGGGACCTCTGAAAGGGCACTTGTGTTGGTGACAGTGGGGTGACTCGGCTTCCAGATGACTTGCAGATTCTAGTTTTCAGCCCTAGTGACTTGAGGTAGGTGTTCCTGGCATGTAAACATATCCTGTTCCTCAGAGGTCATGTGTGCATAGTCATAAAGTATTCATCTCTGTTCCCTTTACCAAAAAGAATTTTTTAAAATTTATTTTTAATGACGGAGAGTTTATAATGACATTCGTAACTCTGGGCACTTTTATCTTCTTGACAAATCCAGCAAAGATTTTATTTCCTATGTGAAACAATGCTGGCTGGCCAAGGCTTGGTCGAAAGGTTCAGGTGGGAAAGTAACTTGACATTCCTATCACCACAGAATCTCTTTCTCTCCAGATCTTTCTTTGATTCTTAAATGGGCTGAGCAAGTCTTTCAAGGTAATTCAGTGCCAGAGAAGACCAGCTGAGTTTTAATTGATTCTAATTAGCACCCCCATAGACTATAACATTTTTTTTCCCCCTGACAGCCAAGTGGCATCAGGATATGTGAGACATCTTTCTTTGGAATCATCAAAAGGGCAAAACTATTTTCAGGCTTGGTCTCTGCAAGTCCTGCTTTTCTTAGAAATAGGGAGGAAGTGAGATTAAAAAAAACAAAACAACAAAATACCTGGGAAGTTAGGGACTAGAGGGGGTACATTCTAGACTCAGGTGAGGGCCTCCTACAGCAGAGAAGATGCTAAAGGTCTTCATTCTCAAGTCCCTTTGACTCTAGTTGGAGAGAATGAGAGATGGGGTATAATCAAGACTTCCTGTCTTATGGGAGCTGGGAAATGTATTTTGGGAGCAAGATTTATGGCCATTTCAGAAAGCACCTTTTTACCTTGAAGAAGTCATTAGACTTGGAACTGCAGGCTGAGGCTAAAAGAATAAAGTCTAAAGAAAAAGTCCCCAGATGGTCTTCAGTGCTCCCCTCGGCCACGTTCAACTGGGATCCAGTGCTGCCCCTAGTTCTGATTGCTCTTGCTTCCCCATCTGTGGCTAGAACACATTTCCCACTGAAGGACAAGTAAGCTGGCAGCCAATTCTCTCTCTTTCTCTCTCTTTTTTGGTACTATTGGGGATTAGACCCAGTGCTCTATCACTGTGCTATGCCCCCAGCTCTATTTTTTTTTTTTTTTTAATTTTGAGACAGGTTCTTACTAGGTTGCTCAGGTTGGCTTCAGAAATTTGCTATCCCTCCTGTCTCAGCCTGTGGGGTAGCTGGAACTATAGGTATCCAACAAAACGCCTGATTGACATTTTTTTTTTTTTACAAAATTCCACAATTGGACAGTAACAATGCTATTTTCCTTTTCTTTTCAATTATTTATTACTATCTTGTAAAGAGAATGCTATTCATGAAATTCCTGCTTTTTGATGTTTGTTAAGGTTTTCTTTGGACTTCATTTGTAGACAAATGTTATCAGTTTAACACTATTAACCGGACAATTTAATCACATTTTTTTATTGGTGATATGTGGGACTCTTTCTGACTTTTTCCCCCCAGTATTGGGGATTGAACCCAGGGGCACTCTACCACTGAGTTTTATTCCTCAGCCCTTTTTATTTTTTTATTTTGAGACAGGATTTCACTAAGTGGCTGAGGGTCTCACTAAGTTGCTGAGGCTGGCCTTGAACTTATCATCCTCTTGCCTCAGCCTCCTGAGTTGTTGGGATTACAAGCCACTGTACTCGGCTTGTAGCCAATTCTCAGTCATGTGTGGCGGTGGGTGTGGGAAGCTAAATTCATGATCAACCCAAGCCCTCACTAGCTAGCAGTTGTAAACATCCTTGCTTTTGAACTCCGTACGCAACCCATAAGCAATGTCAGAGCACACCTGGCTTAGGGGGTGGGAGGGAGGGAGAGGTTGCACTAGAGCTGGACAGAGGTGTAAAGTCAAGTGGGAGCCTGTTTCCTCCTCTCCAGTGATGTGATGGTCTGTCTCCACCTTGGAGACTTGGGGACTTGCTCTCTGTAACATCTGCCATCAACTGCTTAGAGCCCCATGTGGACATAAGTTGCTGGTGGGTTCCCTTTTTAAAGAACTTGGCCTTTTGAATCTTGGTGAGTTTCTCTTGGTGAAGGAAACTCAGCCTTGTGGGCACAGGCAGGCATGATTGTGAAATGCGCCATCTGTGAGGTAGGAGACCTGCCCTATCTGCGCCCGTGTGAGCACAAGCACCACAGGTAAACTGGGTTTCCTGATAGCTGACCTGGATCCACTGTAGGAAATATATTGCCCTTCCGTCATGGAAGGGCATGAGAAGGGTCTGATCCATTTTAATAACTTATTATTATTTGGTACTGCGCATTGAACTCAGGGGCACTTAACCACTGAGCCACATCCCCAGCCCGTTTTTTGTTTTTATTTAGAGTTAGGGTCTCACTGAGTTGGGTAGGGCCTTGTTGAGTTGCTGAGGCTGGCTTTGAACTTGTGATTCTCCTGCCTCAGCGTCTTGAGCCGTTGGGATTACAGGTGTGTGCCACCATGCCCGGGCTTGTTATTATTATTTTTAGTGTTGGTTGGACCTATTCGATTGATCTCACAACCCTCTAGTGTCATGTGACTACAGGGCCAGGTCAGGCTGGTGTTCGGTTTCCTGTACCTGAGTGTGCAGTCAGAGGAGGAGCAGAGAATGAACTTCATGTCTCTCTCTTTTTTTTTCGGCTGGTCAGAGGTAGGGATGCTTTCCATGATGTGCACGGGGTGGCCCACCGGTCTGAGGAGGGAATGTACAGGACTCTCATGCCCCCACCTAACCACATTTGTCATTACAAATATTATCTGTGTGGCTGGCAGCATGCTGGCCGTAGGCACCATGCAGAAGAAACAGAAGGTAGAGTGTCACAGGTGAAGCAAAGCTAGATCCGGAAGGATGGAGGATACCTGCAGTGGCCCTGGCACTGGTTAGATTGTCTGTCCCTGGCTTTGTCCTCATCCCCTTTCACTACTGTTTGTGGTCTGAAACTTGGCCAAAAGATCAGGGAGGTGCTGGACCATGATGAGAAGCAAACGGCCAGGTAACCTACATGCTGGCCGAGGACTCAGGTAACCAAGAGTTGGCTGAAGGGAAGAGCTAGATTTCTATCTGTGCCAAAGATAAAGATCAGTTCTTTGCTGAAAATGGCAATTATTGTTATTAAGTTGATCCACCAATGTTTGTTGAAAACTTCCTGTATGCCTGGGACTGAGCGGGATCCTATATTGTTTAAACAGCTCCTTATAGTCTCCGTAGACTACAATGGTTTCTTTGGGAAAAAAAAAGGTTAGCTTTGTCCACTTGCTTGAGTGCCCTCATTTGAATTCTGTGGCTTCTCTTCACTTCTAGCCAGTTACTCAGCATATATTTCCTGAAAGCAGAAGAGACTTGACTGCTATGATTCAAATAATGGCCATTGTGCCTGGAGGGAGTGCCAGGGAGTTAATTAAAGCTAAACAAAGAAATTGCCAGGTTCTCTAGGGCAAGAAAAATAGTTTTCTTTCCCCCTCATGCTTTTGATAACACCATGTAAACTATAGGTGTTTCTTTCATGTCACGCAGAGATGGTCATTCAGCAAATATTTATTGAATGTCCACTGTGTTTGTGACACTGAGTAGACATCAGGAATGGAGCAAGACTGGCACACTCCTGCCCTCAGGGGGCAGAGTTGAAGAGAAGGTAAAGCTTCCTTGCAAGCACCAGAAAGAGTGCTGGACCTGCTTCTGTGGTGACCAGATATCCAGTATATAGGGTTAAGAGTGTTTGCATGTGATAGAAAACCCAACTTAGCAGCTTAAAGACACAAGTTTTAATTTTTTCAGAGGTAAGAAGTCTTGATCAGGGCTGTTGTGATGTTACACGAAGCTATTAGGATCCAGGTTTCATCCATGTGAATGAGTATGGCTCTCGTTCACATGGTATAAATGCTGGTAGAGCTTCAGCTATCACATATTTATTCCAGGATAAAGGAGAGAGTAAGGACATTCTTTCTTATTGTTAAGGAAGAGTGGGAAATATCGTTTTTATTTCATGTTCATAGGTAAAAATTGAGAGCTTTATTACTAAGGCAAAGAGGAGAATGGATACTGAGACAGACTTAGATGACTACAGTCTTCCCCAAGTTATGGGGTGTAGTGGTTGGGGAGGACCTTGTAAGAACATGGGATGTGACTCTAGCCTTCCTGGATTGGATAGTATTTAGATGAGACTGGCTGATGTGCTGTGGTAGATATGGCTATGATAGTTTGTGAAGGTGCGACTCTGGCAACTTATTCACTCTCTACCCATGGAAAGAACCCTGACCACCCATAGTCCCAAGAAGCAAGTTATATTGTAGTAGCTTCTGGTTATTGTCATTGTTAAAAACTTTAAGTAAGGGAGATTTGGCAGGAAAAAAATGTAGATAATCACATAAGGAAGTTCTTGGAATGAGCTCTTGGTACCTTGCATTTTCTTACCTGAAACACACCTGGCCTTATAAAGCATGGCAAGTTTTAAAAGGGAGAGGGAGGCAAGCAGTGACCCAGAGGGCCTGAGCAGGGCAAATGCAGTTGAGGGAGCCTAAAGAAAAGCTTTTTCTTCTTTATATTTTTCCAGCTTCTGTTCTGTTTCACGTAGACTCCAGAGCAGAAATCAGAAATTTGATTTTCTCCCTTTCTCTCCTCCCCTCAGGGTTTGCAGAGCATAGAGCCAGCAGATTACATGGGTCTTTAAGGGGTCATGCTGCTGAAGATAAGGCCATCTGCTCCCACCACCTTTAGTAAAGCCTGTTCTGTAGGGACTAGCTAATGTACTGGGACAAGAGAAATAGAATACACGTGGGAAACAATTATATACACGTTACGTGTATATGATGTGCTTACATACCAGATGATGAACTAATTACCAATAATAAGAGGAAACAGTGAGGTGGTTTGGTATGAAATAAATATTAAAAGTAGGCTTAAAGAAAAATAATCAGATTGAAAATAGAAAGGAAGCAAAGATCCCATTAATGGTAAGGGTAAGTGAAACTAATAAAGATAAGCTTGGTTTGCCAGATATTACATATTCTAAACCATATTATATATAATTAAATAATACTTGAAAAGATATCCAAGTAAGATGATACTTGAAAAGACATAGAGATCAATGCTATGAATAGAATTTAGAACTAGACACCAGAATACATGGAAAACATGTCTTTTGTTTATTTATTTATTTATTTTTTGGTACCGGGGATTAACCCTGGCTGCTTAACCACTGAGCTACGTCCCTAGCCCTTTGTATTTTGGGAGAATCTTGCCAAGTTCCTGAAGCCAACCTTGAACTTGTGATGATCCTGCCTTAGCCCCCTGAGTTTCTGGGATGACAGGTGTGCACCATTGCACCTGGCTTTAGTGGCCTTTTGTACCAGTGAATGGTTTGGGACAACTGGGTGTAACCATCTGGAAAAACAAAATTTAGATCTATACCTTGTTTCTTAGGTCAATTTGAATGTCAGATGGATCAAAATTTTAAATATTAAAAGTAGTAGAAGAAAAGAGGAAAGTTTTAAAAAAATCTTATGGTAGTATGGTCTTTCTAGGTATAACAAAACCATGGAAATCATAAAGAGAAAATTGATCTATTAAATTTCAAAAAATTAAAAAAACACGGGCTGATGGGAATCTAAATCCCTGACAGTTTCATGAACCACCATAAATAAAGTCACAGGACAAACAATGAACTGACAATCACACACAAAAACCATAGAACTAATATCCTTAACTTATAAAGAGCTCTAATAGGTTGACAGGAAAAGATTAATAAATTAATAGAAAAATGGAGAAAAGGCATAAAAAGCTAACTGACAGAAAAAAGACATACAAATGACTCAAGTATATAAAAAGGTATTTAACATAAGAGTGAGAACTCTTTTTTCAACTATTATAATGGTAAACATTAAAAAATTATCAGTGAGGATGGAGAGAACCAGATATCCTTGTTTCATAGGATCACAAATTGAGATGACTTTGATAGTGGATGCTTTGATAATCTTTATCTTTGTTTTTTTGTTTCGGTGCTGGTGATGGCATCCAGGGTCTCACACATGCTCAGCATGTGCTCCCACTGAGCTAATGCTCCCAGCCCCAGTAATCTTTATCAAAATGAAAAATACACATACCCATTAACTCAATAATTCCACCTCCAGAAATTTTGTCCTACAGAATTAAGTGTGTTCAAAGACACATATGAGATTATTCATTGCAGCATTGAAATGTCTTTTATTACTTGGAGTTTCATACCACTTGTCTGTGAGATCAGAAGAAGATTCTAGTTTCCTGACACTTGATGTGCTGATAATGGGGCTTCTCAGAAGCAGGTGAGGCTGCCTGAAAGAAGAAAGGTATTCTCTATATTTAGAACATTGTTCTGGTATTTCAGAAAAAAAGAAGCCCTCCTCATCAGGTAATAGCCTTTGATTTGAATTGCCTGGGCAAGGACAGCCTCGTCATGGATTGTGCTTGCATCTTCACAAACAAGCTATTTGGTGGCCTGGGTGATGGGGGTTGCTGGCAGCCTTTCCAGCTCTGGGCCCTTGGAGATGGAGCACCCAGATGGTGTGCTCTGTGCAATTTGGTGGACTCCAGCTCTGGCTCTCTAATGGTGTCTTCAGGAGGACTGTACTCTAGGGGCCATCTTCTTGGGTCCCAAGTAAGGAGCCTGAGTCCTCGGATTGGAAAACATTACATTCACACCAACATTAATTTGATTTAGATAATGATGCAACCTGTTACACAGTCCATCAACATAATTATGGGCAAGGAAATTGCTAAGAGAGGTCCCTGAGCAGTTGGAGGCCAGAAGGAAATATTTTCATTTAATTAATGGTGGACAGGTAAAAAAAAATTAATATTAAAAGAAAAGAACTCCCTAGAGTCAGATGTTGTAGCCCATATCTGTCCAGACAAAGGAAGAGAAAGGTAAGTTGGATGCCCAGAATTCAGTTTCAAGCTCTTTTCTTCTTAAAAATGTTATTTTAAAGTTGCCATGCTAGGTTTCCTTTCTTTCCCCCCTTTAATCTCAAAATAAATTCTAACAAAGTAACTTCTGGAAGTTTATAAACAGCAGAGGCTAGAATTGAACACAATGAAGAGAATTTAACTTGGGTAAATATATTATGCATAAGAAACAGAGCATCAGTCTGGGCTTTGTTAATGGCAAAAGCCTAAACCACCAAATGATTGTGTTGATTTTGTGGGTTTCTTGAAAGAGACCAAGTTTTTAGACTCTCCCTGACTTATATAACATCTTAGCGGTTGCATTGGTAAGTCAAGAAAAACAAGCAACCGAGAATAGGCTAAAATCAAGCTTCCTGTCTGGGTTGGAAGAATATACTTTCTTACTATGTGTTGTGATAATTTTATAAATTGCACCTTTTGTGAATATACCTTGATCCTTGGGTCAATGTGTGTTAGCCAAAGAGACTGTCATATCAGAAGGCTTCTGAATGGCCAGTACAAGGCATGTGGCATGATTCATGGGTTGCACACCAACAATGTGAGAGTTGCTGCCAGTCTTTTGGGATCTCACGTTTCAAAGCAGGTAGCATTGATGTGGCCAGAACATAAGAGCACAGAAAAAAAATGAACAAATGTCATGGGTACATATGAACCATAGACTGTGCTTTGTTTCAGGGCAACCTCATAGATGAACAGCAGGGTTGAAGAAACCTGATAAGCTTTCCGTGCTTTACAAGACGGGAGTGATTTTAGTACGACTCTTGTAGCACATTGGGAATCGAATTTGATTTATAGAAAGTCTAGATCACAGATCTCTTGTTTAAAGCATGTCATATAAATGAAATAAAGACCTTTGATAATTCTCTTATCTAAGAAGCAGATTTCAGATAACCTTGGTCAACCAGAGCAGGAGCACAAATTAGAGGACGCTGTGGAAGAAGATAAAGAGCTGAAGTGAACTAAAGGGCAGGAGGTCTGGCCTCTAGTGACCCTCAGGCTGTTCTCTGGACCCTGGTTTCCTAATTGGTGAAACAAAGGTTTTAAGACAGTTTCCACGTCTCTCTCCTTGTTAAAAAATATTGACAATGTAATCAGTTTTAACAAGGATTTATGTTGCTAAATATGACCATATAGTTATGTTTTGTAAATATTTATATTTATGTATTTTTTTTGAACTGGAGATGATCATGCTCAGTGAGAAAAACCAGTCCCCAAAGGTCAAAGGTCAAGTGTTTTCTCTGATGTACAAAATCAGGGGCAGGGGAAGAGAAGAAAGATCAGTGGAGAAGATGAAGGGGATTGAAGAGGAGGGAGGAGGGATGGGATAATGAAAGAGAGTAGAATGAATCTGAAGTTTCCTACGTGTGTATATGAATATGCCACAGTGAATCTCACTGCCATGTATATCCATGAGATACTAATTTAAAAACAACTGTAAATAAATTGCAGAAAGATCAGTAGAGTAGAGGGGAGGGAAAGGGGAAGAACTGGGGACTGAATAGAAAAAATTATATTCTATGCTTTTATAATCATGTCAAAATGAATAGAAATGTTATGTATAACTAAAAGAATGAATATAAAGGAAAAAAGAAAAAATTATGTATTTTAATATTAAAAATTAATAAATATACAGAGTAAAAAAATTCAAGCAATAAAAAGGCAAATGGTTAAAAGTGAATCTTGGTCTTCTCCCAGAGTCTCCCCACCCATTTAGAGGCTGGTTCCTTATATATCCTTCCAGAAATATTCTGTGCATTCTGGAAGTAGAACATGTGTGTATCTTTTGAAAACAAATGGCATGATCAGTGTGTACTCTATCCTGCGTCTTGCCTTTTAAAAAAATTTTGGAAATTGTTATTACAGAATCATCTTGATCTACTTTCTTCTCTGCAAAGACTATAGTATGGTAATTCATCATTCAATAATTAGTTTAACCGGTGTCTGGGTGAATATTTAGTTTATTTTCCTACATCTCCTCTTTGGTTCTCCATGGCCCTCAATTTTTATGACTTGAACATTTAATTTAAAAGGATGTCAGAGATGTCTAAAAAAAAAAAACAGTTGCTACAAATCAGATGTGCTGCTCCTTTTGGGAGATAAAGGTTCACAGTGATCATCCCTGACCATGACTGCCTTGTTTCACATGTGGAGCAAGGAAAGGATGACACCACGGTCCCTGTGTCACCAAGACAGGAGGGAGAGGAAGCACG
This sequence comes from Ictidomys tridecemlineatus, assembly GCF_052094955.1. Taxonomy (NCBI): domain Eukaryota; kingdom Metazoa; phylum Chordata; class Mammalia; order Rodentia; family Sciuridae; genus Ictidomys; species Ictidomys tridecemlineatus. The sequence goes on along the minus strand of NC_135488.1, from coordinate 85,109,277 downwards.
TCCTCTCATGGAGTGGACAGGGCTTTTGTGTTGTCATTTGACCCATGTGGGATCTGCTGCTCCTGTGGATGACTGGGTCACTACTAAAAGGTTTGATTAGATTGGAGACCAAAATGTCACTGTCTTAAAAAAGAGTGTATACATGTAAGAGTTAAAAAGAAAAGTTAAAAGAAAATCGCTGGGGTTCCAGATGAACTCCTTACCGAGCAGGTTGAGGGTGGTGCCTGGAGCTGGGAGTGAGAGTAAGAGGATGAGGAGCTGGCGGTCTGAGCGGTGTCCCTTTTCGGAGAGACTAAGTCACTTTTTAGGGGTTGGAGTTGGGGACAGTGGAAAGGCAGTCACAGAGCATCCTGGTGCTCCCGGAGCTCAGGAGCAACGTTGGCACCAGCCACACTGAGTAGCCTTGAGGCAGATAGGGCACATACCTTCGGGGGCCAGCAGAGGTAGGGACACTGCAACCTTATTTTGGAAAAAATTTTGTCTAATATTTACCAAAAAGCTTCAAAATAGTTGTCATGGGAAAGACCTAGACTTTGTTGAACTTCCTTCTCTATGGCTCAGCGTTAGTTTTATTTAAAATCATCTACATAGATCACTTACATCAAATGTCAGGACTGAGACCTAACCTGACCTGAGTGGGGGGTCTTTGGGAACCAGAGAGATGTGTACTTTTGTGGCCGGGCAAGGCAGTTTTCTGATCCCACCAGGGGAGGAATGATCCACATGCATTCTCATTACAGGAACCCCCTGCCCCCCGTCCCCCAACTTCTCACCAGTATCACCTAATGTCCTCACAGGGACAGGCTGTGTCTCCAGGGAGACTGTGGATTTTCACTGTGACTCCTGAGTATTATTTATGGCCACCACACTGGTGGAGACTGACTGACACATGGACACAGGCTCAGAGTGTATCTCCTCTCTGTCCATCAAAACAGTTTTCTGGAACGCTCTCTGCCTGTCAGTTTTCAGTGTGTGTTCTAGAAAGAAAAGAGAAGAACTTATCAACATCTTCACAGGCTTCTCCCCAACCTGTCATTCCTAAAAGGCTTTTGGTTCAAGTGTCCACTTCCTTGAATTGAAAGCCGTTCAGTGTTTGTATGGACATCTGATAATTATGCCCTGATTCACTTTTCATCTGAGAAGAGACATCATCTTTATCAGCCATTCTTCCCCACCCCCCTTTAAGTGACTCTAATTTCTGCTGGCTAGTATTTGAGGTCATTAGCTCCATGGGACTGGGACCAGTGATAATGGGAACAAGGTCACAGCTTTGCACCAGGTAGAGTCTCTTTCCTGTTGTGAACACCTGCAGGCCAGCCAGCTGCTTTGATGATGTTTCCATGATGCCTGGTGGGGGGTGGGGGCAGGTTAGTGGGGACAGGTGGCTTAAAGCTCAGCCCATCTCAGTCTTTCTGGACACAGGACAAGGCTCTGAGGCTGCCCTGTTGTGCCTTAATAGTTCTATCTTAGAGAAGGATGGTTTAAATAGGAATATAACACATGAGTCTGAGGGATTAATTTTTAAAAATCATCACCCATGGCAAAATTTCCTTGGTGTCCAGGGTTCATTTGTTCAGTCTTCACTAAGAAGTCAGCGAGTTTCAGGGACTCTGTGGACACTGAGGGGTCCACAAAGAGCAGATAAGACATTGATCCTCCCAGAGCTGCCATAACAATGGACCACAAATTGGATGCCTTAGAATAATGGAAAAGGGATCTCTCCCAGTTCTGGAGGCTAGGAGTCTAGAATCCATGTGTTGGCTGGGCTTGCTTCCTCTGAAATCCGTTGAGGAGTCCTTCCTTGTCACTTCCAGACTCCGGTAGTTCCAGGCATTTCTTGGCTGGTGTTAACACAGCTCCACTTCTGTTTCTGTCTTTATATGGTAATCTTCCCTCCCTCGGTCTGTCTTCTCCTTTTCTCTAAAGACAGGGAGACATTGGATATAGGACCCATCCCTATGACCTCATATTAACTTCACTACATCTACCAAGACCTCATTTCCAAATTGGGTCACATTTCCAGGTACTGGAGGTTAGGACTTCAGCATATCTTTTTATTTTTTATTTTTTATTTATTTTATTTTTGTGGGGAGGGGCACAGTTCAACTTGTGGCACCACCTGTCTTTAGGAAGCTTCCAATTCAGTGGGAAACTGATGGAAAAGATGGAATCGGTGCAAAAAGAGGCCCAAGCACGGTACCATATCTAATGGAGGTTACACATGTGTTCATGCGCACACACACCTCCTACACCAAACATATGTCCCTAGTTTGATGAAGAATTGATAAGTAATAGAGGCTCCATGGAGGAGCTTGCCCTGGCATGTGGGCCTTGAAGGATGGGTAGAATTTTAGTTATTAAAAAAAGGCAGTGATATGTATACAACCAGAGATTTGAAAAATCGTGCTCTATATGTATATTAAGAATTTTAATGCATTCTGCTGTCATATAAATAGAAAAAAGAGGGCAGTGAAGGGCATTTCAAGCTGAGCATATGTAAAGTCATGATAGCACATGTGGTCAGGCCTGGAAGGAACTACTTCCAGTAGAAATGTGAGGGAAGGATTGGAGACTGGTTGAGAGATTCTGCTGGAGGGTGGGAGAGCTCAGAAGGACATGGACCCAGGAATGGCAGTGGAATGAGAAGTCCGAGACAGATTGTGAGGAGTGCATATGCCCAGTGGAAGATGGCAACGGTTGGGTAGGTGGGAGGTGGTCAGAGGAGAGCCTATCCTCAGACTTCCGGTGGGGTTGTCTGGGAGGATGGTGAGGGCTTCCATTGGGATAGGGAGCTCAGGAGGAGAGCACATTGGAAAGGGACGATAATAAGGGAATATGGTGAGTGTAAGATCATTGTAGCTCTAGGTATAGGTGTGCAACACAGAGTTAGAAATTTGAGCATGGTGTCCTGGAGGAGAGGTTGGGGCTGGAAGTAAGGCTGCCAATGTGATTGTTGAAACCATGGGAGTGGCTAAGGTAACCTCAGGAGAAAGTGGACAGAGGCACAAGACAAGCTGGGCAATGCTGGAACTTGGGGAGTGCCCATGGGATTGGTGGGGTTGGAGACAGTGGCAGGCCGGAGAGGCAGGGGGGTAGGACTTGAGAGGAGCTGTTGCACCCAGCAGGCTGGCCTGCCTTGCACCAGCTAAGGAGAATGAGTACTGAGGAGGCTGACAGATCTGACAGCTGAAGTTCTGTCTGAAAGACTGATCTCGAGAAAACTCTCTCAGTGAAGTGATTGGGACAGAATCTAAATTGTGAGAGGTTAAGGAGGCATGGAAGGAAGGCAGGAAGGGTCGACTGTCACTCTTAAAAAGTTTTGCAGGGAGAAGTGAGAAGGAAAGGGAAGCAGGGGAAAGAGAAGGAATTTTTAGTTCATCAAGAAGATAGAAAAGGCAGGATAATTAACAATTCAGAATGGAGTGCTAGAAAGATAGCAAATGTGGTATCCATAGCGGGAGAGGAGTTTAACTGAGATTCCCAGGGGAATTGTGGGAACACTATAAAGGAGTCACTGTATGAACAAGTCTGAGTCACAAGGAAACTTTTAATCCCTGAGCGTCACTCTCACAGGTGGGCTCCATAGCCCTCCTGAAGACTGAAGAATGGAGTCATCGATTTGGGGAGGTGGAATTTTGTGGTTTTCATCTCTGCTGTACCCTACTGACATGATACCTAAGGCTCATTCTGCAGTTCCAGGGACTTCGCAGATTCTTATTGCTGTTTCCAAAACTAAGGGATAGCTCTGGCTTCCCAGATAGGCTTTCTCTAGCCCAGGTAATTAAAGCCAAGTAGTACTTCCATCTTGGAAATGGAGGAGCTGTAGGAAACTGACCCGGAAATAACAACGAATTTCTTCCAACACCATGTCCTTCCCTTGCCTCTGCTTCACTTTGCATCTGAATTTCTGGGTGTGTGGCATGGGATAGGAGAGCAAGGATGGGGTCAAGAAGTCCAAAGTGTGTGACCTCCACCCTGTGCTGTGATTATTGGGTGCCAAAGGCATCAAGTCAGTCCAGGACGGTGCACAGTGGTAACAGATACAGGAGGGATGGGTTTACATAGGACTCAAAACCTAGCCCATGCTAGTGGGAAACACAAGAGTTTCTGGGGGAAATGCCTACGTACTGATTGCTTGGTTCAGAAGGTAGAGGCCAATTTGCATTGGTTAGAGTGGTAGAGACAGGTTCATGGAGGACATGAGTGGGATGTTGGGATAGATGGGTAAGAAATGGAAATACAATCCCAGGAAGATGGCCAGCACCCTGGAAACAATGTGGCATGTCCTTGAGACAACAAGGCTGGCCAAAGTAGAGGGGAGAGTGTCTGGGAATGAACTGTGATCAGGTGGCATGCACTTGGATTCTGGAGTATCAGGCTTGAACAGGGTGGATTTTTCCCTGATAGTGGTATCAGGATGAACAGGGTGGACTTTTCCCTGAGAGTGAGTGGGGAGCTACTGGAAGAGAGGGGTCACATGGAAAGTCAGTGTTCTGGAAAGAGAAGCACCTCTCTCTCAATTTTGGTTTGACTGTGAAGAGCTAAGCATTCATGCAAGATGCTTTGGCTGTGTCACCTGCCCTTGTGGGACTCATATACAAGATGGGCAGTTCTTCTTTCCTCTTTTTTTTGCCCTTGGGAGTCATGGAACTTTCCTCCAGGAACTTGGGTTTACTCCTCCAAACAATTCAGAAGGGAGGTTACTTAAAGCTGAAGGAGAAAAGTTGGTTTTTCACTCTTTCTTTTCCTTTCAACTTTGTTCTCTTGCCTTTAGTCTCTAAGGATCCTCTTTGGATTTTTCTCTGTTCCCACAATGATTTTAATGAAACCTCCATTGTCCATGGAAAAAAACCCCAGTGCTTTCCTTTCCTGCAGGGAGATGGTATCTGTTAGGTAAACGTACCACCACTGCACACAGGAACTGCCCATCACAGAGCTCCTTGAAGAAATCCTAAAGTAACAATAATAGAACATGTGCTGCGCTCGTAGGATGCAAGGGCTCATGGGGAGGGGGTGGGGAGCAAAGAAAAGAAACAGATTTTAATGTCAGGCTGACAAGAGTTTATTATACACATCAATGGTTAAAATAATGACTTTTAAAAAAATTATGAAAAAAGGCTTTCTGGGGCCCTGTTAAAAACCAGCTGTAGTTCCTTGCAGTTGATTTGCTGGGCCCCCGAAAGAGACATCTTGTTTTTTCAGATCCTTTTGAGGATCTTGGCAGGAGGCAGTGGCAGGGTACCCATTCTCTCCTTGCCCTTGCACGTGGAGCTTCTGTTGAGATGCTTTGTGCGTCTTTGCTCTGAGTTTTTCATTTCACACTCTCCGGGTCGCGTAGTGGGTGTAGGGGCCACATGTGGGTGTAGGGGCCACGTGGCATCATCTTTTCATTTGCTTGGAAGCACTGGGATCTCTCCTAAGAAGCAGAAGGCTTGACGGGAGTCTCTGGGGGTGAACAGAGGCCTGAGAACTGAAATCTCAGTTTTCTCATCCAGTTAGAATCTTCTCATGGGAAACCCAGAATGTCGATTGCTAAGTTGTTCCATGGAGTGAAATCTGGGTGCTGTGTGGCCTGTCCTTCTAGCATAAGACCTTTCATTAAAATTTTGGACTCACTGCAAAGCTTGAAGAAACTCTTAAGGTCTTTGACCCAAGTGATGGCTCAGGACGATCGATCATATGACTGGTCACATGACCACAATGCCCCTCACCCCCATCAAGATCTCCTGTTCTTCCTTGGAGGACCTACACCCTACTTCCTTTTTATTGGCAGCTTCTTTCCCCCCTTGGTTTTTGAACCTGCTGACAGGGCCCATGTTTTGGCGTTGAGCTGAAAGCAAATTCTTCTATGATCATCATTCTATTAATGTCCATGGTCCATGAAGATTATCCCCTAAAATGAAATTACCTCCTGAGATCAAAAGGAGACGTGTTCTAATCCTCTGGAAGATGCTGCCAAATAAAATGAAATGCTCTGATGTAGCTGATGGCAATTACATTCTCCTTTCAAAGTGCTAGTGCCCTACCTGCGGGGCGGGGAGGGGGGAGGCCCTGTGCCAGTAAGGAGGGGAGTGCCCCCTGCTGGTCTTGCCCTGCCCTCCTGTCTGCTTACCTACTGCGTGGCTCTGGTCCTGAGGTGTTCTTGGAGCTCTGCAGAGCTCTGGTCCAGATGATGCCATTGCCCTCTCTGCCTCTTGAAATGGTGCTTTGATCCTGTTTTGTTCTTGGCCAAAGTATGGATGAAAATCCATTTATTCTTCCTTTAGCCAGGACAGATAAGGACTAACAAACAAAACAACGCAAAAAATAAAACCAGAGTGAAAATGGCAAACTCTTCAGCAAAAGTGAAGAAATGGAGGGGCAGAGAACCAGCTTCAGCTCTTGATTCCGTGTAGACTGGATTGGCACCAGACAGGTGTTGTCTTTAGCTCTTTCACCCAATCCCTGATCACTTCACTCCTTAGGTGGCCTCCTAGCAGTTGCCCTCTTTACCTGGAGGCCTGGGCTCTGACCTGCCTTCATTCTCAGGAGCAGAGTGGAAGTTTCTTCCTCTTTCAGAGACCTGCTCTTTCCTGGAGGCTCCCATTTCTGGTCTTGGGTGGTCAGACCAGCTTCACTGACCACCCCAATTCCTAGGGAGCTTTTATTAATAAATCAGAACCCAGGTATTTCTGCAGGTAACTTGATTCTTCAATTATGAGGAGGTTAAATATCTTTTATTCAAAATACTTGGGACCAGAAATGTTTCAGATTTTGGAGTGATTCAGATTGTAGAATATTTGCATGCACTCTACTGATTGATAATCCCTAATTAAAAAAATCCAAAATCTGAAATGTTCTCTGTCACGTTGGTATCAAAAGGTTTGGATTTCATGTATCATCTCTCTGTAGATTTGGTTTCAATTTCCAGCCAGTCTGTGATGGTTTTATTTTCTACAAATACTCCATTGGGTGCCCCATGCATATGTAACTGTTGGTTGCGGGTCAGGCAGACTACACTCATCTTGTGGGCAAGTTTGTGGAAAAGTGGTTAAATAGAGTTTTGTGGGTGATGAGCTACTTTATAGATTTACATGAAATAACCCAGCTTAGGTAAATTTGGTGGGATCGTTTGCTTCCAAAATCCCAAATCATATTTAGAAATGTATTTCGACAAAATGAACATAAATCTCCAGTTGGGGTGTAGGGGCAGTGAAGTGGCTACTTGGAGGCTGCGTCCTAGACAGTGGGAGAGGACTCCTTGTGGGTGGGGCTGGGGTGAGAGGCTGAGTTTGACCAACAGCTCTACTAATGAGGTGGAGCACAAGTAAACAGCGAGTTAATGGACTTCCCAGATATGTGAAATTCAGCAGCTGCTGCAAACAGCAGTGAGCCCAGAAAAAATAAATAAGTAAAATAAAGGAAGAGAGAAAGGAAGAGGAAAGAAGAGGGCAAGAAAGGGAAGAAGGCCAGCAATGTAAGTCAAAAGCAACAGGGATGAGATTCATTCTTTTTTTTTTTTTTTTTAAATCCAAACACCATGCATCCTAGAAGCCCATCTAGACAAATAGCCAATTTGAGTCTGCCCTAAGGCTGACCATGGGAAGTCCTGGGGAGAGGTTTTCTGGGTTTCTAGGGTCCAGCTATGTGTGTGGTCACAAGCAGAAAAGCTATGAGGTCTAGAAAGTCCATGTGGTCCTTTTGGAGGGAATCAACATCCCTGAATTTAAAAATTCCCATTACTAGAAGATTAAATTTATGTATTATCAAGGGAGTGGTAACAAATTACACTTTGTTACTAATTACAGAACCCCTTTAAAACTAGCCCCTGTTTTATCTTTTTCAGTTTCATCTATTTCTGTTTTTAATAGATACCCTAAGCCTCAGACAAGGGATATGGCTTGCTGTGCCCATAACACATTCTGCTTTCCCTCTGCTTGGAAGTTCTGCCTAGTCTCCTTCCCTTCCCTTCTGTCAGCTCTGGGCAGGCAAAGGAGGGGGGCTTCTCTCCTCCCCAGGGACCTCCTCTCCACTGGCCCCAGCAGCCCTCAGCCTTTACCCTGATTGGGGCATTTACTCGCTGCCTTCTTGTTAGTTTCCTTGTCTGTATCTCCTCATAGTTAAGATGCTGGCATGTAGGAGTGAAAAGGGTGTCTGTTTCCTCTCTCAACCCATGTCCCAAATTGTTCCAGTGGCAGGCACCATAAGAACTTAAGAAAGGTTTCCCAACAAGGGGGCAAATGAGGTAAGAGTGAATTACAAAGTGAAGGAGTGAGGCGTGGCCAGGTGGCCTCCTCTTTTATACCATGCAAAGTCCCTCCATATGGCCGAGGGGTTGTGGTGAGGTCAAGGGGCCCATGGATTTTCCCAGCAGCATCAGTGTTGGGTGCATCTCTGTAGACATGGCCTGCCTGTCCTCCCTACACAGCCAAGCTTGTTTTAGCTATGGTAGCTGTTTACAGCAGATCCCAAGGCAGGCTGCCATGTTTGTTATGGTCCTGGAGGGTTTCAGCAGATCGGGGCTGTGCATGGGGGTTCAGGGTGCAGTGTTCAAGATCTGAAATGGCATCCTCAGGAGTATTGCTGCTGGTTGAGATGGATGGTGTAAAGTGGAGACATCTTCTTAGCATCCATCTGGTGGGTGAAGATACCCATTTTGCATACGATGAGGGATGGGAAGTGATAAGGGGCACTGAGGAGTCTAGGAGGTGGGCAGGGGATGGCTCTCTGCGTCTCCTGTGATGGCCAGGCATAAGCTGGGCTGGAGAGGTGAAGCAGCGGCCAGGCTCAGCCTGTGCTGGTTGGCAGGTGAGGGCCACTAGGTGAATGCCCCAGTTGACCACCCAGACTGCTTGGGGTGAAGGGGAAATGCCTGCTTGAGTTTTCCGTCTGAGGAGCAGGGGACTTACCTCTGTGCCTCTATGGAGAGCCAGGGTTCTGCTGAGGTGAGGGTGTACTGAGCAAAGCAGAGAGCTTCCTGCCCTCGCAGGCTCCAGGTCTGACAGTGAAGAGACACTCAAAGAATTCCCAAGGACTGGGAAACTGCAGGGGTGGTGACAAGGGTGACGAAGGAGAGAGAAATGGCAGGCAGAGGTCCTGTGGGAGGGGCTCTAACCCAGCCTGGGAGGTCCAGGAGGGCTCTTTGGGAGTCACAGGCTTGAGCCCCAATGTAAAAAGAGGTGCAGGGGTTCTCAGGTGAAGAAGGGAGAGAGGAGTTCTGAAGCAGAGGGGGGACAGCATGGCACTGTCATTTTTTTGATGTGATAGATGTCCTCAAGGCATGTGTCTGTGCCTCTCCTGACTGAGGAAAGTGTAGGAGATGAAAGTGAACTGTGCTTTGACGGAGATCTTGTATGACCTTGAATCATCCTTCTCGCCCAGGTGGGTGCTGTAAGTTGAATTGTGTCCCCAGCAAAAAAAAAAGTTATGTAAGTCACCCCCCAGTACCTCAGAATGGGACTGTATTTGGAAGTAAGGTCCCGCAGAGGTGGTCAAGTGAAGATGAGGTCATTAGGTGAGCTCTGATCCAGTATTACTGATGTCCTCATAAGAAAGGGAAATTTGGACACAGAGACAGACTCAGGGACAGGATGGCTATGTGGGGACAGACGCCGGGCTTGGAGTGCTGCTGTCAGAAGCCAGTGAAGGCCTGGGGCTCCCAGAAACCAGAGCGGGGAGCCCTCCGGAAGCCTCTGAAGGAGCAGGGTCCTGCTGACCCCTTGATTTTGAGATTCTAGCCTCTAGAACTTTGAAAGGGTATATTTCTGTTCTTTTCAGTTAGCGGTTCTTTGTTATGGCAGCCCTAGGAAACTAAGACGGTAGGGGAAGGAAGAGAAATGAAGGGTTGTGTTGAGGATAACATGAGACATCTTGATACCCAGGACAAGGCTTGGAACATAATAGGTGCTCTATGAATAGCAACGATTGTTGTCTCACCGGGAAGAAAACGGGCAGAGAGTTCATTTTTTTGGGTGGGGGTGGGGTTTGTTTTTATGTTTATTTTTGGAAAAACTGGAAGTACTCAATGGTTAAATTGGGTTGCTGCACACACATGCACACACACACACACACACACACACACACACACACACACGATCGGTAGCCATCCTAGAGAATTCTTTACTTACCTGCGCTCAAAAAATTGCTGCCATCAGTCCTCCCCTGATAAGTCTCCAGCTCCTTCATGAGATGACAAAACTTGGAAATGCGGATGGATCACCGTGACCTACGGACGCACTAATGGGTAAATAAATGACTCCCAGGTCCTTTTTGGGTGGCAGTTTTGAAACCAAGACAGGAGGGCACAGAGCCTAGCGGGCAGACACAGGCTGAAGCCCAGAGAGTGACGCCCGTCCCAGAAGGGGTGTTGGGGTGAAGGAAGCCCGGTGGCCGCCCACCTGCTTGGTTCACCCAGGGTTGTCCCAGATGAAGGCAGATTGTTCCTGTGGGTCCAGGCTGCTTCCCGTTGCCACTTCCATGCTAGCCTGACTCAGGCTCGTCATTCCCTGAGGTCTCAGAGACACGGATGGGGATGGGTCTGCCTGAGTTCCTCCCTCCTTCCCTTTCCGTCTGGAACGTGGGGCTCACTCTCACACAGGGAACAGAGCAGTGCGTCTGGAGGCACCTGTTGAGGTCTATATGTGGGATCCACGTGTTCTCAGGTGATGAGGCTTGGGCGCCATCCCAGGGTCCTCACCACAGTCCTCGGGCACAGTGACAGATCTTTCCTCCAGTGCCACTTCTTCACCTGTAAAGTTGGGATGGCAATGTCAACATGGGATGGCATGAGACAGCCCCTGGACTCTCCTTCGTTGGTTGTCTGTCTCTACGCAGGAGCTCAGTCCACCTGAGCGGTATTTGCCGGCTCTCTATCCTGAGCTGTGGGCTTCGAGCCTCCTACAGACTGATGGTGGGGTTAATGAAGGCACCGGTTCTGCAGCTGGTTCTGCACAGATTTGCTGAGTGACTGTTGAGTGACACGTAGCTAAGGTTCTACAGCAGCATCTAAGTTACTATTATTTTTTTTAAATTTATAGCCCCTCTGTTTTTGTGACATAAAGCCCTAGGGCTGCCCTGGCATGTCATGGAAATCAAAGAATAGCTTCTGTTATTGCAAGTAGGTTGAGGACCCCCCCCCCTTTTTTTTGTCTTTATTCCCTTCCTATCCTTGTCCCTCAGATGATACCCAGAAGGAGCTATTTGAATGCCTATGCTTGGACCAGAAGGACGAAAAACTGCTGGCACCAACGTCTAGAGAAGGGGATTATTCCACAGAAAGACTTAGGGCTTTGGGTTCTTGAGATCAGGGTCAGGTCACAGCTGACAGCCTTAGTGGACAGGAGTCTCTCCTATGATTCAAGTCCTGCAGAGAAAGCATCTTCCCATGAATCAATCCTCACTCCTAACTCCGAGCCCTACAATTGAGCTTTGTTCGTAAAAGGTGCAACATGTTAGGCCTCAGCTTCTTTTTCTACAAAACTGTTTTTTATACTCCTGTATTTCGTATTATGTCTCCCTCACCAGATGGGGCCACAATCTCATCTGGTTATTGCCTACATTTTTTTTTCTCTAGCCCACAAATAAACACCTGGATGAGGAGCTCCCTGAAGGCGGAGGCATCTCATCTGGAATCTCTGGGAAGGACAAACACAGACCTTCTGTGCACGGAACTGGCTCTTCTTCAGATTTTCTTTTATTGTCCTACATAGAAATCTTCACTTGTTCTTGTAAAAATTCTTTCCTAGAACAATTTATTTTGTGTTGTTTTTTAAAAGACAATAATTGGGCTTCTGTCACATTCTTTGGAAAACTATCTTAGCTATGCAGCCTGTTCACTTGCAACCAAAAAAAAAATTCATATTCTTTCATCCATATGCTCATAGAAGATAAAACTGAAATAGCTTGTTTTATATTACTGGTATTAAAATGACAAATATGCCCCCAAATATCAAGTGGGTAGACCAGTGCAGATTTGAATTCCACCTGGAGGAGGAGACATTATTTCTGACAAAATTGTTATTTTATCTCTCCATCCATCCATCCATCCATCCATCCATCCATCCATCCATCCAGCCAGCCAGCCAGCCAGCCATTCATTCTTCATTCACTGAGCATTTACTTAATGCAAGTCTCTGGGACAAATGGGTGGGTGGTAAACACCGAATAGAGAAAGGTCAAGGAAGTCATGTGAGGAGCAGCTGTTTCTCCTTTTACTCTTTCATTGTTTTTAGGACTCCATATAGAAACAAACTTATTTGTGCCTTTTAACTCTATTATATCTCAAGGAAACTATTGGTTTAGTGTGTAGGAATTGGGTTTTCTGGCTTACAGATTGTTAATTTTTCCTTCTTTCTCTTATTTCCCTGAATATTCCGTCCCTTCTGTGTCCCTGCCTCAGCAATAACAGGATAGTTGGAAATGGACGGAAAAAGACAGATAAATTTTAGTTTTGCTTTTTATTAGGCACTCTGATGAAAGGTGAGTTCAGAACTCAAAATCCTAAAAAGACCTTTCTATATCAAATGTGACTTGGGAGTATTTGGGTTTTCCCTCGCCTGGCCTTGTGGCGTGGTGACGTGGCCTTTGTCTACAGACTCACTTCGTTCCTGATGTTAACTCTGCTGGTTAAATCCGCCTCACACCAGAGTTATTCTGGAGAAGAGACGCCTCGTGTGGGGTCTGGTATCTGTGGATGCTTGGTAAATATCACTGTCTTCCTTCTTCCTCTGGTTTTTCAAGATAACAGGCAGTAGTCACCTAAGACAGGTTGATGACACAGTTCAGTCCCTGCTGGGGTTTGAGGGTGTCTTGCAAAAGCTTATGTTTTGGAAACTTGATCGTTAGTGTGGTGATGTGAGGGGAGGTAGAACCTTCAAGAGGTGGGGCCTAGCCGGGGTGGTTAGGTCATCCCAAGGTGCTGTTCTTGGAAGAAATTCATCCTGCTATTTTATGGAGTGAGTTCATTCTTGCCAGAGTAGGCTACCCGTGTGCTTGACCTTGTCTGCTTCTCTGCCACATTGTGATGTAGCATATGGGATCCTAACCAGAGGCTAAACAGATGAGGCTACTCAATCTTAGACTTTCAGCTTCCAAACTGTGAGCTAAACAAACCTCTTTTCTTTGTAATGTTCTCTGTATCAAGTATTTTGCTACAGTTGCAGAAAATGGACCAATACGGTGCCATATTTTGAGATACAGTTTAACTTCTATGCTTATTAAGAGCTATGAAATTTGACCTAGGAAGACTAGAGGTCAAGTCAGTGGTCTTGACCTTGCCAAGTAACATACAGTGTGATCTTATTTAGTTCTCAGCCCTTCATTTTCTCTTGTTTTATACTATCTGGCAGATGGAAGCCTGGGTGGTCTCCTCTTTTCCCCAGGGCAGCCAGGAGGTACAGATGAGATAATGTGGGTGAAGCATTTTGAGATGTCTAAAGCTTACAAATACCAGAGACTTACTATCATGTCTATTTGGACATGTCACAATTAAATTTCAGTTCCTTTCTCGGTGTTACTTCTTCAGGCATGTCTTTCATATGCCATGGTTAATGCATCCTTGTCCCTAATCTGTGGAGCTTGGCTCCAGGGGATGCTGGGGGCCTGAACTACTATTACACTCTCATAATTTTTTTTGTGGAGAGCAGCAGCAATCTTTATTTCACCTGCTTAAAACTCTAGTTGCAGAAGAATTTGGCTCTGACTTTCCAAAATAAATTTACCTTTGGGCTGAGTCCAAGAGTGGAAATTTTTAGCTGAAAACCGTAGCTCATCAGAAAAAAAAGGAGTGACTGAAAACTGGGGTATAGGTATCCATCAGAGAGGGCTGGGTGTAACCCACTCAGACCTTCCTTGCCCTGCTTGCCCACTGGTGAAGGCTTGGCAGAATGAAGGAGGCATGAAAATTCTTGGGATTTATCCCCCCCACACACATACCGCCAACTGTCAGATAAACCTTAAAGCTTTAGCTTCTGGAGTTATGGGTGGGCTTGCTTCTGTTTTGTGGGTTTGGTAATATTTTATAATATTTGTATAATTATTTCTCTCAGCTGAATATCCCTGCATGTCCTTTGACACGATGGTGGTATAGGTAGCTTTACCAGGCATAGCTCCTCTAATCCGCAGAGTGTCAAGAAGGTGCTTATTTTCAGATCAAAAGCTGCTGACCTGATTAAGCCTTCTGTCTTGCCCTGGAGCTCAGGATAATGAATTTGTCCTGTCCAGCAGTGGCTGGCAGGATCTGGGGGCTTTTTGAAGATGGTTTTGAGCCTGGGTGCTGAGCAGGGCTTTTATACCAACCTTCAGATGCTTCAAGACAGATGTGTTCATTGGCGCTCCGGGTGTGGCTTTCTATCCCCGTCCACAGGTCACTGTAGCAGATGAAGGGATCTCTGGCTCTTTGCAGTTGGCCCTTGAATTTAACAGTGTTGGAGGACTAGAAATCATTTCTCCCAGGGATTTCTCCTGCAGAGTCATGTCCTAGTGGGAGCTTGGGGACTGGGGCAGAGTAAGGAGGTGTGGGAGCTCTGGGGGAAAAGGATTCTGAGCCTCTGCTGGGGTAGAACTGCCACAGGCTGGCCAGGAGACTGGGGTTTCACAGCTGCTGTCGCAGTTGGCAAGAGAGAGCGGCTCTGGAGTGAAGTGTTACCCAGGGATTGCCTTAAACTCTCAATGGAAAACCTCCCCCCACTTTCAGCAGAGGAAATAAATGCACATGAATGGCCATGAGAAAATGAGGCTCTGAAAGTACCCTGTTCCTTTTCATTCTCACGTTGCTTCTTTCCCCTGAATCTTCCTGCCCTTGTTCCCAACCCTATTCTGTGGTTCTGCTCCTTGTCGTTCAGGTTCAGGGGAGTCTTGGCCCGGATGCCTGCCTCCACCCTATTAGGAGTCAAGACTGGAATCTAGAATGGTCTTAGCTCTTGGTTCCGCTTTGATTTAAAGGAAAGTTTGCATGTGTCACAGTCTCGGGTGTCCTATCCCAGTAGCATCTTCTCTGTTCATCCTGAGGAAAGAATGTGGTATTGGCTGCGCGACAAGTTGGCCCCACCCCAATGAATTAAATTCCGGGAGAAGGAAAAATGGAAACCCCTGTCTTCCCTATGAGAGAGAATCTGGGAACACTGCAGGTGACTCATAGGTAAGAGCTTTGAATAATAGCAAGAAATACCTTACATTTGAACTGTGTCTTTTTGTTACCAAATTGCTTTCTCATTTCTCTTCCTGTGACAAAAAACCTGGGGTCAAGAGGAACTAAGTGCTCTGCTCAAGATCCCATAGCAAATACATGAGGATACACATAAACCTGGTCGACTTTTCATAGGTCAGTGGGAAACTGAATCTATTTTCTACTTTTCCTTGGGAACTAGCTCATTTCCCCTAAGGACAGGGGTCCCAACCAACATAACTCTGTGATTTTAAGACTGTTTTATTCCTCACAGTCCATCAGACACCACATCCCAGTTTGTAAAAGCTGGCTTTTGATGAATTCAGTGACAGTCCCCTCGAGGTCACAGTTCATTATTTCACAGGCACATCTTCCCTGGCTAGAGCTTGTGTCCTGGAACTTGCCAGGTCTGTGGGTGTGCAGGCCTGTGTCTCAGTTCCCATCTGTATTCGTCAGCTTTTCAGTAGCACAACAAATACCCAAGAAAACCAACTTATAAAGCAGAAAGGTTTATTTCTGCTTTATAAGTTTTAGTGGTTTCAGTCCATGATTGGTTGGCCTGGTTGCTTTGTGCCTGTGGTAGCAACATCATGGGGGAGGGGAGGCAGCATGTAGCAGAGCAAAACAGCTCATCTCACAGTTGGGAAGCAAAAGAGAGAAAGAGGAGTAGACCAGGGTCCCATAACCCTCTAGTCAGCCCTCCTGAGCCCCACCTCTTAAGGTTCTACCACCTCTCAATACAATCTCCCAGAGAAGCCAAGCCTCCAACATTTGGGTGTTTGGGGGACTTTTAAGATCCAAACTACAGCACCATCTCCTAAATTCGGAGCTGCTGTAGTTCTTGTACTCATCAAGACGGAGTCCTAGCCAAGATTGTAATTGTTACCAAACATCTGAATTCACTGGAAAGGCAGGAAGGGTGAGTGGATAATAATACCTTATATTCCCATATAAAGCTTTATACTTTCCAGCACCATTTAAACATTGATTATCTCATTCTAACTTCAGAACAGCCTTTATTATCTCCATTTGACAGATGGGGAAAAAATGGAGGCATAGAAAATTTGTCACTTGACCAAGGTCACAAAGCGAACTTGTAGCTGTTTTTGATTTTTTGCTGCTCTCCCTGCCCTGGCTTCTTCCGGGGGAGGCTTTGTCTGTTCATGGAAGTCAAGGATGGGGCGCTCACACAGTTCTCCCCGAGCCCCTGCTTTTGAGGAGCTGCAGTGGGGGAGGGTGAACGTTGCTTCTGTGGCTTCTCATGTCTGTGGGACACAGTTCGTGACGAATATGGAATAAAATGGAAACAGCTCCTGCTTCCTTCCCACACAGATGAGTTGAGAGTCTGCTTCTGACGTGAGAGCCAGCATGGAGGGGGAGGTGGCTCTGACTGTCCCCTTCTCCTTGGCTCCTGGTTGCTAAGCCAGGAAGCAGACCTGGGGGTCCCAGGCATGAAGCGCCAGCTAGCCAGGCCACGGTGTCCCGCAGCGCCACTTGTGCCTGGTACCTTGCAAGGATGCAGGATGCGTTCATGTCTCTTCTTTCATTCAGCAGACACACACCGGGGCCTCCTCTCTGGCAGGCAGTGTGCAAGGGGAGCTGGGGATGCCTCAGAGATCTATTCACAGTTCTCGTCCCTCAATGGGTTCCAGAGTCCCTGGTGTCATTCTCCCTGCACATCACAGTTTGGTCATCAGGGGTCATGGGATTCCCTTTAATGGCTTCCAGGGCAGAGGAAGTTGCTGACCTATGCAAGAGCTCCAGTCCAGGACCCTTAAGTGCCACAGAGCAAAAGACATGAGGTCAGTTGTAGCAAGGGCAACCTTCGTGTTCTGGATAAATAGCTACATGGTCCCTCTTTTTCCTTCATGCCCCTATATTGCCAGGTGACTAAATTCTGGCCAGTGGAATGTGGGTTAAAGGATTAAGTGCCTCTTCTAGACCAGTCCACAAAATCCTCCTGGGCCAGTCAGTGCCTGGGGTTGCCTTCCTCTTTCATTGGCTCAAAGCAGCCAGTCACTGGGTCTTGGCCATGGTTTGAAAGTGGCAGAGTCCCAAGGGTCTAGGTCCTAGGTCCTAGGTCCCCAAATCCTTGCTTAGACAAGAGCTAGTCTTGTGTGAATAGGAGCATTCAGTTTGGACTTCAGTTACATTGAGCCATTGATATTGGGGAATTTTCCTGTTACCCTGATAGACCAGTTTCAGGGACATGAGTGCTATCTTGAGTCAGGAACCTAATCCATCTGGATCAAACAATTGACATTTGTGGAACTTCTTGGTCTGCTTCTTCTAGATTAGTGTCCCTGCTTTGAGCCCCTTCGAAGTGAAAAAGCTTAGGAGGTGAGGTGAGGTTTTCTCAACCCCATTACTAAGAGACGAAATTGGGCTTGGGCCTCTAGGGATTGCCTCTTGGTGGCAGGTGCTGGTCAGGAGCACCCTGGGTTGGGGCCAGCACACTCAGCAGGCCCTGCCAGGCCAGAGTGGCAGCTGCTCCAACCAGGCCAAGACCCATGCACTGGGCTCTCAACCTTCCTGGGTCAAGGCCAGAAGGCCAATGTGGTGGAAGATGCCCCTGTTCTAGCAGCCCTTGGCTCTTGCTCCATTCCCTACATCTGCCAGCTATGTGACCTTGGACAAGGCCCTTCTCTGGCCCTCAGCGTGATTCCTTTCCTATGCCAGGTGTGGACTAGAGGATCTCAGATATTTATAAGTATGAATTTTGAAAGCTTTAGTATAGTACAGACTACACCCCGGGAGTTTCTAGAGTTCCTGAGCCACCCAATCCCATCCCAGATTCCAAGGCTATGGCTCTGTCGTTGCTGGGGAATGTGGTCAAATAGCACTTTGATTTTCTCTGTGACCATAAATCAGTGACTTCCAAATCTAAACTCTTTTAAAAGAAATAGTAAACATCCCATCTCCAACCCCCACCTCCATTAACCTGGATGATGTCCTCCTGTGGGGAGAGATGTCTTGTGTTTTCCCCGGGGCCTATTTATCTTATTAATGAACACACACACAGCAAGGCCTTAGTCCTGGGCACTGTTCTCAGAGCTTTTTGTATCTTAACCCAGTTAATTCCTGTAACAACTGGATGGTTTTCCTACTACCCTCATCTTCATAAGGCAGGTGAGAGAATGGAAGTCTCCAGATTTTAAGGAACATGCCCCAGATTTTTTAGCTTGTGAGAGGTCAACCTGGGATTTGAACCCAGGGCTTCTAAGTCCATGCCCTCGACCATGGTGGTACACAGCCTCTCCTAAGTGCCCTGCCAACGTTTACACATCCTCAGGTGCATCTTGTTGGGGGCTTTGCTTCTTACTTTAGAATCATAGCCCTGGATGGTCTGGTCTTAGCTGAATGTATTTAGGTCTGTTTTCTCCTATAAAATTTCCTGCATGTTTTCCTACTTGTAAAGACTGCCCATAGATGAATGATTCCATTACCAGGCCCCTGGCCAGGACTCCCAGTCCCAAGAAGTGGCAGGAGAAGTCTCTGGACATCGTGGCTCCAGCATGGCCCAGGGTGTACCCAGGGCCTGGGGAGCTGCTGTCACAGGGATTTACAACTGTACTAACTGACATCTTGTTTTTGCCAGGACCAATGAGCACAGCAGGGCCTGACTGAAATACCATTGTTTACCACCCCTGTTCCCAGCACTGATGCAGGCAGACCCTCGCCCAGGTTACGGGTATTTGACCGCCCAGCAGACACAGCTTAACTTGTTTGGGGTTGAACCATGGATGTAATGGAGAGAGCAGGAGTTTGCTTTTTCTCCTCTCTGCTTAACATTAGACAGGAAAATCTGGCCAGACAGGCATGTCACATCTGATTGACAACTATTCCAAGGGTTCAGCCTTTCTTCCAGGTTGCCGCTCCTTTCCTGACCCCTCCTGAGCCTCTCATGCACCAGGCTTTCAGAGTGAAGTGGGTGGGAAGAGCAGTTAAGAGCTTTGCAACCACCTGGACAGATTTGCAACTCAAGCCCGGTTCCCGACCTCAGTGCCAACATGCTCAGCACAGCCCGGTGAGCTCTCAGGATGTGTCTAAATGCCCGGCTGCAGACCTACATCTTGCTTCACTCTGGGAAGCTATATGGCAACTTCTGAGTATGTGCCCGTCCAGGAACTGAGACAGAATCTTTTTTGACACGTCCCTTTGGTGTTAGATTGGCTTCCCTGAACATGTGAACTGAAGGAAAGTTCTTCCTGCTGGCCTTCAGAGAAACAGATACGTTCACCCTGGCCATGCTATGAGTTTTTGGGGAGACCCACAGGACTTCCTGGTGTGAAAAAATAGGTCACTTGCTGGGGAGCTTGGCATTTGTCATCAAGGAAAATCCATAAGGCCAATCACAAATTATTTAGAGGAAGTGAGTACAACAAATGCAGCCCCCCCCCAATGTATATTAAGTGATGTTCAGGATGCCGTCAAGGATCTTTAGGATTCCGGTGGTCTCTGATCCATTCATCCATCAAGGTGTGAATACAAGGAAGCCTCTAGGATCTTCCCCCAATCCATTTCACTTCTTAGAGGTACAACCTTGGGCAAAGTACTCATCCATCCACTCTGGGTTTCCTTATCTAAAAGACAGGAATGAGAGTCCCTACTTCATGGAATTATTATGAGGACCAATGTAATAGCCAATACTTGTAGGGAACTTATCACGGTGCTGAGCACATCATGAGCAAGAGGGTCTGGAAATAGTGACCAAGAGCAAGCACTCTGGCCAGGCTGCCTGACTGTAATACTACTATACTATCCCAGCTCTACTACTAACCTCTGTGTGACCTGATGTAAGTTATTTAACATCTCCATGTCTTAATTTCCTCAACTGTAAAATGAGAATTAAAAAATCCTAGTTCACAGAATCACTGTGAGGATTAAATGCATCAATATTTGTGAAGCCTGTAGAACAGTGGGTGATGCCTAAAAGCACCAAGTTTTTGTTAAATAAAATACACAGAAAACCATTTTGACTTTTTTTTTGTTATCTTTCCATTAGTAATGACTTTATATTAGCCCCATAAAGGAGGCAGGACAGGCATTGTTATTTCACTCTGCAGGTGAAAGGTTAAGTAACAGGCATATCTCCAGTTTAGACTTTGCCATTTGCCTGGTTTCCATGCCCCTTGGTGCCACTGTGACCCACTCACTACCCTACTGTCTGTTCCTGGTGCCTTAACCTGGTCATCCTGTTTCCCCTGTAAAATGTCCTGATGGAGATCCAGACTGTTGGTGGCCTCCAGGAAAAGTTCCCCTGCTTAGCAAGACCTACAGAGCTCGTGACCAGTTGCACTGGCTCATCCTACCATTATTTGCAATCCCTTCATGACCTGTCACACCTTGGGGGCTGGACACACTGTTCCCTCTGCAAGGAATGATCTTTTGCTTCTCCTCCATCCAGCTACGTCCACTCCTCCTTGCTCCAATAGAGTCAGGCTGTCCTCCTCAGGGCTCCCCTCTGCTTGGCTCTGGTGCCCATTGTGTGGTCCTCGTTTGTTTGGGGCGTTCAGCTTCTCCAGTACACTTCCTTTTCCTTCATGGACAGGGATCCATGTGTCGTTTATCTTTATATTCACCCCACACTTTACCTCCTTGTGTCTGCAAGTCCATCTGGCATATGGAAAGTGCTCAGAGATTTTGAATGGATGAATAATCATGGAAATGACAAAACTGTTCTTTCCCATGATGCACATCATGATTTTAAAAGCCTTCACGCTTTCGATTTTCCTCCTGGCCCTGGCCTGGTGCTGACTTGCCTTCGACATCTAGCACATCTCCCTGGGCCTCAGTTTCTCCATCTGTAAATGATCTGTAGTTGTCTTCACCTCAAGCATCTTGTGGATGGATGATTCTTTCAGAGTGAATTTGGAAGTGGATGCTTATTTAAGGATGAGTTTGGAATCAGGCTTTAGTCACACAGAGGGACACTGTTTCTGCACATCTTGCCCTTGGACTCTGCAGTTGATCACCTTGCCAGATGGGAACAGCCACAGGAGAGCAAAAGCCTGAAGGTGGCTAATAATGTGTATTTGTCTGTGCCCTACATAGTTGTGCAACGCTTGGCGGTAATGGATAGCTGTAAGGACTCATTATGTCCCGTGTAGCTGCAGGGATGTGCATCTTCCTCCTGAGTTGCCGATCAGGAGGCTGAACCCACAGAGAGGGAACCATCCAGTGCTCATCAGTAATCATCGCTGCTATAAGAAAATTCAGCCTGTGCGCATTCAAACCATTAACACCGTGGAGAGTTATTAATACAACCCAAATGGTTCTTCATTAAGAAAGAATCCATGGACATGTCTTTAAATAGGAACCCATAAATGTCTGTAGGTTGAAAAATTCAAATCTCCATAATAAAAAGTGTGGCAGGTCCGGAAAGGGGAGGTAGAAAAGGCTAAAGCCATGGTTGTAGCGTTCACAGATGGTGCATCAGAAATGAAGATAAAACACCTCTGAAAAAGCAAGTTTCTCTGGAAATAGATGTGGATTTGCAGAAGTTCCATTTACAGGCACCTGTTTCAGAAGCAGGTCTTTGGTTTTTCCAGAGGGACCCATAATAATCTTTATTTCCACAAAAGACCTTTTCTTCTGTAACCATTGGTTTGCAAACTTTTGCATTTTTTGAAACAGTAAAATGCCTCCTCCCGCCATCCCTCATCCTTGGAGAGGGGAGCGAACTGACCTAGAGCCATGTTCTTCTAATTTTAACCAAGTAAGAATTCAAACAACAAATTTGCTATCATAATTATTTCATGAACAAGAAGAACATTTACTTCAATAATGAAATATGCTTGTATTGAGAGTTATTATGCCCAAACACTATGCAAAGTAGTGGCTGATGAGTGACAGACAAGACAGGCTCGGCCCCTGCTCCAGTGGAACTTGGAGTTGGGTGTGGGCAAACAAGTAAGTATACCTCTTTAAAGGGCTTTGTAGGAGAACGAGGGGAAGAGGCCTGCCTTAGGGTGGCGTGGCCAGGGAGAGACTCTGTGAAAGGGACAATTAAACTGAGACATTGGAGGAGGAAGGAGTTGCAGATGGAAAGTGTTCCAGGCAGAGCAAACTGCACATGGGAAAGAACTAGCTGTGCTCATGGCAAAACAGTGGAAAAACGGGGAAAGACACATCTCAGAGTAAAGAATGGCTCTTTAAGTACCTTCAGTTTTATGAAAACTTACAGGAGTGTGTGTCTTTCTGTTCACCTCCCTCCCTCCCCTGTTATGCTGTGGCTAGTGGAAGTTTTCTTGGCCAACACTACTAATCCTTTTAAAGAGGTCCTCTCCTTTGAGTGTAGGGGGCGAGGATCATGGGAGAATAGGGGCATCAAGGGTAGACTTAATAGATGTCTTCTGGACTCTGGGCACAGTTCGTCTCCAGCCTGGGAAGCCTGTCCCCCAGAACCAAGGCAGACCTGAGGCCCTGGCTTTGGGCCTGAAGGCATGTGAATGAGCCAGTGGCCGCTTCATGGTGTGAGCGTTGGGTGAGCAGACAGCTCTCGGCCTCCAGGTTGACACCATCTGCAGGTCCCTCCCTGGGCTCTGTTGTTTTCCTGAGGCAGGCTAGAATTGTTCCCTGGCACAAAATGAGGCTGGGCTTCTCCGAGCTTTTCCACAGGCAAGCGACAAAGAGTGCAGGCTGGATGAGTAACTCATTCACTCACCGACAGACATCCTGGAACGCTGGCTGTGCGAGACTGTGCCGCGTTGAGAGCACAGAAGTGCCCACCAGCAGACGCCCCTGGTCTGGACTTAGGAGTTGTTGCTCTGGGTCGTCCTTGTGTGTATTGATGGGCTTTGTCACCTCTACCAGGCGGATGCCCCTACTGGAGGAAGCTTCTTGTCTCCTTGCTTTCTGACCCTTTGACACCGATGCCCGGTGCCAGTGAATCCCCTGAATTATGTCACCGCTCTTTGGAGCCCCAGGGAACTCAGAGTCCTTAAAGATAGACCTGGTTTTCCTCTCTGGCCAATTCTGGCTCCTCTTCTTGGAGGAGGTCCCCCTCCCTTTGTTTTTATCTATTCATTGTCCCTCATTGTCATGGAGTTTCTGAGAAGCAAGGGGCTCCGGCTCATCTCTCCCAAAGTCTTGGCTTCTCCTCTGGGATTTTCTACAAGTGTTGGTCTCTTGTCTCCATAGAAACGGGCTAGTATATTCTAAAGAGTTGGATCCCTTTCAGAAATAAAATCTGCGCAGTGAGGGGATGAAGAAGAGGAGATCTGGGAAGGGAGGGCTGTGTGGGGTGGCCTCTTGAGAGCCCTCTGCCTTTCTTATACCACTTCACACCCCACAGCCCCAAGATAAGGCATGGTTGCTGCCATCTTACAGAGCAGGAAACTGAGTCTTGGGATGTCAACCATGCTGCCCAAGGTCACTCAGCTTTTTCGGTGGTAGAACCAAGGTTTGAGCCCGGGCCTTTGGAGCCCAGAGCCCCGACATGTGGTAGCATGCTATGGTGCTTTGCTTCCTGGGCTGACCAGGGGCTCCAGCTGTGTCCTGGTGAAGTCATGTTATTTCTCCCCCTCTTCCATCTCCTAACTGCTAGTTCAGTTTTTCTTGCTTCTTGCCACCTACCCTCATCTCATACACTGCCTTTCTTGGGTCACTTGGTTAGATATTTCTTCTCTTTCCCCTATTTTGGGAGCAGCGTACGGTCTGATGGCTTGGGACAGGTGGAGCAATGTTAACTAAAGACAAATGGAAGTCCACAAGGCCTATCTCTATTGTTCTTCCTCCCCTTTCTGTAGTGCTCCTTACCCCCAAAGTACCCCTGAGTATTCTCTCTGGCCTAAGGCCCAGGGGTCTCTGCTCCCAGTGCTGGACCCACCTTCTCAGCTGAGTTCTACCCGTTAAACAGCTACTTCAGTTTTTTTGCTTTTAAAGCACCTGCAAACCCTACGTTCCCCTCCTTTGTCTTTCTGCATCTGCCTCATGAACAGGGGCCCAGGCAATACTAGAATTCTCGGGTCAAGGCTGGTACCATGGCAATAGTCCTGCTGTCCTGAAGCTGTCCAACGCCTTTGGGAGAAAGAATGGGGATCCCACTGCCTGCTCCAGAATATGATGGGCCAGATGAGCATGATGTAACTGCTGTGGAGGAGGAGGAGCTTAATCCTCTCGTTGCTTCAGGTTGTGCGTGTGTCTGTCACATTGCACGGGAAGGAGAGCTGGACTTGTGAGTTAAGAAGCAGCACTTGGATCCCAACTGCTTTGTCCTCTCTGTCAATAAGCCAATCTCTCTATTCATCACCTACTTTTCTATCTACTTATCTACACATGGGTACATGTGCTAAACACAGCTGTATATGTGGTTTAGAGAGTTTTGCTTGCTTAAGGAAAGTTGCATAGAGCCCCCTCCAAAAGTATATTGTATGCTTACTGCGTATCTGCTGGTCCTGTGGGGCATATTGTGCCCCTTTTGTTCAATTCTTCAGTCTGTCCTGACTGCAGGAAAGGGATCCTGTGGCTTCTTGCCTGACAGCTTGGGTCTTTGGTGGCGATGACCATGCTGGAGTAGTCTGTGTGGATGCCAGCTCCTGTCTCTATGCTGGGTTCCTGTGGATGAGGAGGCGGAGGCGGGATGAGCCAGTGGTCTCATGTGGCTGTTAACTGTGGGTAGAAGACTGGGCAGAGGATGCCCCAGTATCACAGGCTCACTCTCCAGCAGATGGGCATTTGTGCCCCAGCCCCAGCTGTTGTCTTTTGCAGACATAAAAAGAAAAATAGGATGCATTCCTTGAGAAACTGAAGGATGCTTGTAAAGAATCCTTTTAGGGTAGCCTTTGTTTTTTTGGTGAATATGCCAAGAGTCTCAGCCTTGCAGACCAAGATCAAGGGCTTGTCGGGTTCCCAGCTTCTGCACCATTGACATTTGGGGCAGATAACTCTGTTGTGGGGGCCCTCCTGTGCATTGTAGGGTGTTGACCAGCCTCTCTGGTCCCTGCCCACTAGAGACCGGTAGCACTTTCCTCCCAGTTATGACAGTAAAAAATGTCTCTGGACATTACCAAACATGCTCCCAGGACAAAACTGTTCCCAGTGAAGAAACACTAGGTTAG